>NC_064620.1:364074171-364784171 GCF_023898315.1 Schistocerca nitens | reverse complement strand
TATGGAGGTAGACGCGGAAACGCAGTCTGCTAGGGAGGTGGTAATGGAGTCGGGGGCACCCGCCGACAGCCCTTGGAAACAGCCGTCCCTTCTGCCTCTGCAGATACGCAGACGGAGGAAGAGACGCCAGTGGACACCGAGGGAGAAGACGAGGAGCCGTTCGAGTGTCTGCCCCTCCCCAACAAGAATTGTGCGAGGGAGGTACTCACCAAGATTGCAGACTCCATTCGAGATGGCAGCAATCCCCACCATGGAAATCCGTACCCCTTCACGGAAACCGATATTCCTCCCCTCCCACACAAACCCTGATCATTCCACTGGGGGTGTGAACCCCTAAGCCAGAAGATCAAAGGCGTGTGGATCTGGAGCTAATAAACTACTACCCGATCTTCACCGACGCGGACTGGAGGTACATGACGGAACAATCCGTCCTGTACGTCAAACAGAACTCGCCGCCAGTGGACCACTCCTGTCTGACAAAATAAAGTTCGGACAGCCAGGAAACAAGAAGAAGAAGAAGAAGAAGAATAAGAAGAAGAAGCCGAAAGAGACATCTGGCCGTTAATTCTTTGTTCCAGATAACCTAGAGGCCCAACCAGAACCAGAGGAAAAACAACCCAACCAGTCAGAAATTAGCGGAGGAACGGCTTCTCACAGCTCAAACTCCTACGACTCGGGCCAAGTATAAGGCCCGTCATTTTAGCGTCAGCTGTCCTCTTCATTTTTTGATAGTTTTGGCAATTTGTTACTTGGAAACAAATTTTCAAGTGTGATTAATGCTCTCACAGCAGCACAGATGAAGTAGCGTTTTACATCCAGACGGTGTTGTTATTGCGCCACAGACATAATATTTAAGAAATACAGCGGAAGAATACGGACTGATAACACCTCCACATAAATGGAAAGTAATGGCATTTCTGAGAAACAAAGCGATAAGATCCAGAATTGAGATAAACGATAAAATATTGGAGCAGGTATGCAACTTTATCTTGAATGTGAAACATCTCCAATAATAGAGTGTGGCATGGAAAGAAAACTTTACAAATTTAACAAGCAGAGTGATTGCTTCTAACATTTAAAAACCTCCAATTTTAATTAATTTTTTAATTGGTGGTCATGTTTTTTAAAAGGCGAGGAATTGCCATTGGCTAATCTAACTGTGCAGTCTTTTCTATCGGTACACCAAATAACTGTTGTATTTAGTTAATGTCATGTTTTAAAGCGCAAGATGTTTCCGGTGAGTGAAGTAATGTTTGCAGCGCCTTTCCTTCGTGTTCGCCATATCCTTGCCTCATATTTTGTAAAAGTGTTTCCGGTAATGTGCTTCTGTTATGTTCAGCACTTTCTAGGTGAGTTACTGATAGATTTTCTCTGTTTTAGAAACTTGTATTTCGCTATTAAGACGCGCCCTGTTTGAGGGCGTGATTGGCTGAATGTTTAGAGCATGCCTTGCGGGAACGTAAAGTGGGCCGCCTCGGTCCCGGACGAGCGTGCCTGTTGGTAGAACGGTGTTCTTTATGCAATTTCTGAGATTACTGAAATGAATTAACCGTCTTAAAAGAGTCCTTGTTTACCAACGTTAATTGATTTGGCGTTGATGCCGTTGGTTGTGATGTATAATAATGTTTGTGACTTTTTCTAGGTTTTTTTTTTTTTTTTTACAAAAGGGTTTTTAGGAACAAGTAATTTTAAGTTAGGTAATTTTCTTAAGAAATTCTTTTTTTAATTAGCTTTTCTTTTAATTCGGTCATTCCTTTAAAGTAAATCCTCGGTACGATCTTGGTCTAAAATATTCTGCAATTTCAGTAAAAGATAAAACAGAATAAGTGATTGTTAGCCAGATTGCTATTGAACACTCATTTAATATACATCTATATATACTGTTGTTGCGATCAATTGTGAAGTGTACTTAATGCTGCCGTGATAGTTGCTGTAACGTTTATATCCCCACTGAATTCGCCCAGAACAGCTTCATTAAGTTTTTCTTTATGTCCACGTGGCCCTCATTACAATTCTCCAAAGCCACTTTCCACAATTTTTAATCGTTTTCTGTCAGCCTTCAACAGTGTCTAGCTTCCACAGTCATACAGGAGCGTCCATCGTACGAACGGTTCCACATTTCGTTTCCAGCTCTATACTAAAAATCTTTTTCAAAAGCAGTCTTCATTCTGAAAACACGTTTAGCTGTCTCAATTATTTTTCTTGTTTCCATACTGCAACTCATGGCTACTGAAATTAAGGTCCTTAAACAATGTCATGTGTCACCACTCTTGTCTTGCTCACTAACAATTTAGTTTTGCTGTTAATTTTAAGTTCAAACTTTTCCATAACTGCTGAAAATGTAGAAAGTATACGTTTTTCACTATGGGCTATTAAGGAAATATCGTCTGCGAATCGTATGTAGTGAATGGAAGTCCACTCACTTTAAGAGCAAACGTTTTTCTTTTCAAGATCATAGTGGTTTTTTCAATGAAAATGTTAAATTAGGAGATAAAGAGACGGACAGGTCTTCAAGGAATGATGAGGTCACATGAGTTATCACAAAAATAATTTTGAATTGCAGAATGAAACAGGCTGTATTACAAAACTGCTTAGTAATCTTTGTAATAATAAGAGGAAGCCGAGGAACTGATTATTATTATTATCGTTCTACGGAGCACATGTTGTCCCACGCTAAACTAGACACGATACTTCTTATCGGTGGGATTCTGTGAAGGAAAGATCCAGTGTTTATACACAGACTGATGTTTGACTAAGGGAAGCAGCTATCGCCTACGAGTCAGTTTGCATACTAGTTCAGAACGGTACCGGTACCGCAACGTCTAGACGCATGGAACAGCTAGGATGACAGATTCAGAACGACAGGCGTCACTGTTGCATTTTTGCTGCCATGTATTAGTGTTGGCAGTAATGTGTACTGAAGATGGAATGTTTACAGTGAGAGGAGAACAATTAGTGAAGGCTACATCCAGCGAGAAGATTCGGCGCTTCTTATGAAAGTTTTAATACAAGTAAATAAGTTGGGCACACATTTCGTTGACACAATGTCACAGCCTGCATTGTAACATATCTGTAAGTTATTGAAAGAAAATAAAATACAATAAGAAAACATAGAGCTACGAAAATAACATAAAAATAACAATAACAACAATGACATTAATACATTCGGCACTTCAAGCGCTATCCTGTCCAGATTTTTTAGTACGTACTGTACATCTAACAACTATGCGTATCCAGAATTCTGGAAACATCCCCCAGGGCTGTGGCTAAGCCATGTCTCCGTAATATCCTTTCTTTCAGGAGTGCTAGTTCTGCAGGGTTCGCAGGAGAGCTTCTGTAAAGTTTGGAAGGTAGGAGACGAGGTACTGGCAGAAGCAAAGCTGTGAGGACGGGGCGTAAGTCGTGCTTGGGTAGCTCAGTTGGTAGAGCACTTGCCCGCGATAGGCAAAGGTCCCGAGTTCGAGTCTCGGCCGGCACACACTTTTAATCTGCCTGGAAGTTTCAACTATGCATATTTCATCCTTCTTAGCTCATTACTAGAGAAACAACTAAAATACTTTTCTCAATATGTTAGCCAAATCGATTTTTCTATGAATTGTAATAACATATCGTCTGACGTAATTGGGAGAGTATTGTATTGTATTGTATTGAACTGGAGACCTAGAAACGACGGAGGGCCTTCGTCCCGCCGTAGCCCTCAGTGGTTCACAACCCCACAGCAGTCCACCCACCGCACCGCCGCCCCACAACGAACCCAGGGTTACTGTGCGGTTCGGCCCCAGTGGACACCCCCCCCCTTCACCCACCCCAGGAGCGTCTCACACCAGACGACTGTAACCTCAAATGTTTGCATGGCAGAGTAATGGTGTTGTGTGTGTACGCGGAGACAGTGTTTGCGCAGCAATCGCCGATATAATGTAACTGAGGCGGAATAAGGGGAGCCAGACCGCATTCGCCGAGGCAGATGGAAAACCGCCTTAAAAACCATCCACAGGCTGGCCGGCACACCGGACCTCGACACTAATCCGCCGGGCGGATTCGTGCCAGGGACCGGCACGCCTTCCCGCCTTGAAAGCAGTGCGTTAGATCGCACGGCTAACCAGGCGGGCTTGGGAGAGTATTACATGAAAAAAATGGCTCTGAGGACTATGGGACTTAACATCATAGGCCATCAGTCCCCTAGAACTTAGAACCACTTTAACCTAACTAACCTAGGCACATCATACACACCCATGCCCGAGGCAAGATTCGAACGTGCGACCATAGCTGTCGCGCGCTTCCACACTGAAGCGCCTAGAACCGCTCGTCCAAGTATTACATGAATGATGTGTACCTACTGATTGAACACCTCTCGGAAATTCACTATTACTATTTAAAAGCCTTTTCATTCGATTAACACAACCTGAGTTATTCATAGCATGAAGTTTCATTAAAATTTTGCCGATCAGTAAAACAACCTGACAAGTAACAAAACAGGATTATAAATATTTACTAGCTGTTGTATTACATCGGCCTTGTACTCTATAGACATCCGTAGTGATGTTTCAAACATTTCATTAATAAATACAAACACATTAAACACAAATTTTCCGAAAACAAGAAAAAAACTAGAAAAATAACAATAAATTAAAACAGTGTGAAATGTGTTTAAGTTTATCCAAACCACAAAATACATCAGAAACAAAACATAAAAAATTAAAACCAGGGAGAGAATTGATATTCGAATGTAGTACACGTTTGAAACGTCACTTTGGTGTAGCATAACAAACGTAAATGCGTAACGTGGTTACATTGAACAGCAACACAGCATATATGGTGACTTGTAAAGCATATAATTGTGGTGTCTATGAGCCGCATAGGGAGCGAATGGCATTCTTCCTGTACAGCTGCTACAAGCGCGGCTAGAGACTGGGGAGGATCGTAAAAAGAAATAGAGACACGCTTCAGAGGGCAAACAAAAATGCTAAATGGATCCCCGATGATTTTAACATATCCCCCATATAACAGAAATTACAATGGATGTAAATAGCGACCGTCAGAGCCTACTTAATACGCTCTGTGATGTTTTTCGTCAGATCGATCTAGCTGCTCGGTGCACTAAAATGTTTTGTCTTGAAGCCTTTCAAATGAAATGCAAGAACTGCCACCTTGCCATCTATTGCTGCGTCAGCATAAAGTACATTAGCATGAAGGATGTAAACAGTTTCACACCAAATATTGCATTTGCTCCGAATCTCTTACACGGATGCTTCGCGAATGACGACTTATTGTTCCTTGCGAATCTAAATTTTCTGTGAGCCTTCTTAACTCACATTGGAACTCGCCCATGCTGCTCCACTTGTCTAAAGTCCAGCGCACATGTCAACGCGCACAATGCAAGTGCTCCATGTGCCGAGCGATGAGCAGTACACATGTTGCTAAGGGGCGTTCAATAAGAAATGCAATACATTATTTACGACCAATTTCGGTTGAAAAACGCAGAATTTTTTTGTGGTACGTGGTGAAATATTCCCGCTTCAGCCCCTGCAGCTTTATGAAGTTTCGAAAGGTGTCGGTGCTTTAGGCCGACTTCAAAACGGCGTCTGCAACGGGGGCGATTTTCAGGCACAGGGCTGTCACTGAGTTTCCCAGATATTCATAGGCGCTTCGAGAACGCCTACGGAGACCTGGCAATGAGCAAAAGCACGGTGAGACGTTGGGCGAGGATTCTGTCATCATCTCAACAAGGTCAAGCAAACCTGTCCACCTCCGCGAACCGGCTAGCCGCAGACAGCTGTCACTCTGAATGCTGGAACGTGTGGACACTCTCATACGAGATCATCTACATCTACATGATTACTCTGCAATTCACAGAGGGTTCATCGAACCACAATCATACTATCTCCCTACCATTCCAGTCCCGAACAGCGCGCCGGAAAAACGAACACCTAAACCTTTCTGTTCGAGCTCTGATTTCTCTTATTTTATTTTGATGATCATTCCTACCTATGTAGGTTGGGCTCAACAAAATATTTACGCATTCGGAAGAGAAAGTTGGTGACTGAAATTTCGTAAATAGATGTCGCCACGACGAAAAACGTCTTTGCTTTAATGACTTCCATCCCAACTCGCGTATCATATCTGCCACACTCTCTCCCCTATTACGTGATAATACAAAACGAGCTGTCCTTTTTTGCACCATTTCGATGTCCTCCGTCAATCCCACCTGGTAATGATCCCACACCGCGCAGCAATATTCTAACAGAGGGCGAACGAGTGTAGTGTAAGCTGTCTCTTTAGTGGACTTGTTGCATCTTCCAAGTGTCCTGCCAATGAAACGCAACCTTTGGCCCGCCTTCCCCACAATATTATATATGTGGTCTTTCCAACTGAAGTAGTTCGTAATTTTACACCCAGGTACTTAGTTGAATTGATAGCCTTGAGAATTGTACTATTTGTCGAGTAATCGAATTCCAACGGATTTCTTTTGGAACTCATGTGGATCACCTCACACTTTTCGTTATTTAGCGTCAACTGCCACCTGCCACACCATACAGCAATCTTTTCTAAATCGCTTTGCAACTGATACTGGTCTTCGGATGACCTTACTAGATCGTAAATTACATCATCTGCGAACAACCTAAGAGAACTGCTCAGATTGTCACCCAGGTCATTTATATAGATCAGGAACAGCAGAGGTTCCAGGACGCTTCCCTGGGAACACCTGATATCACTGCAGTTTTACTCGATGATTTGCCGTCTATTACTACGAACTGCGACCTTCCTGACAGGAAATCACGAATCTAGTCGCACAACTGAGACGACACCCCATAGGCCCGCAGCTTGATGAGAAGTCGCTTGGGAGGAACGGTGTCAAAAGCTTGCCGGAAATCTAGAAATACGGAATCAACTTGAGATCCCCTGTCGATAGCGGCCATTACTTCGTGCGAATAGAGCTAGCTGCGTTGCACAAGAACGATGTTTTCTGAAACCATGTTGATTACGTATCAATAGATCGTTCCCTTAGAGGTGATTCATAATGTTTGCATACAGTATATACTCCAAAACCCTACTGCAAACCGACGTCAATGATATAGGTCTGTAGTTCGATGGATTACTCCTACTACCCTTCTTAAACACTGGTGCGACCTGCGCAATTTTCCAATCTGTAGGTACAGATCTATCGGCGAGCGAGCGGTTGTATATGATTGCTAAGTAGGGAGCTATTGTATCAGCGTTATCTGAAAGGAACAATCAAACACCTCGCTGTTCATTTGCACGTCTCTGTTGGTAGCGCCCGCTGGGTTCCTCGCTGCCTAACAGAAGACCATAAAGAGCACGAAAGGTCATCTGGGCGGAATTGTTGCGCATTACGAGGCTGATCGTGACTATTTCTTGTCGATCATCGTCACAGGCGATGAAATGTGAATTCATCACTTCGAACCGGAAACAAAACGGCAATCCATGGAGTGGCGCCATACCACCTCTCCTCCAAAGAAAAAGTTCAAAGCAGCACCCTACACCGGTAAAATCATGGCGACGGTCCTCTGTCTCTCTGAAGTGGTTCACCCGTTTGATGTCCTCCTTCATAGTGGGACGATCAACTGAAGTGTATGTTGCTACTCTCAAGAAACGGAAGAAACGACACCAGCGTGTTCGTCGCCACAAAAATGCAAATGAACTTATCCGTGGCACCACAAAACCTCGCACAAGTCTGTGCACCCAACTGGAGCTCATAAAACTGCACTGGAATGTTCTTCCTCGTCCACCCCACAGCCCGGATCTCGTACCTTCCGACTTCCATCCGTTTGGCCCAACTGCAGGATGCTCTTCTCGGCAAGCAGTACGTGATGATGAGGTTACTGATGCAGCAAGACTTTGGCTCCGTCTTCGGTCAGTAGAGTGGTGCCGTGCGGGTATAAAGCCTCCTCCGTAGTGCCGTGCGGACACAGAGGCCCTCCCAATAAGATGGAGTAAAGCCGTAATATTGGATGGAGATTATGTTGAAAAACAGGGTTTTGTTGGCAGTGGAATGGGGAATAACATGGTGTACTGGAATCCTGAATAAAACCAACCTGCTTTAAGAAAAAATGTGTTGCATTACATACTGAACGCCCCTCATACTAACCCCACGTCCATGTGAGTTACAGGAGGCCTGGGCGCACACAACTTCCGGTAGTAACAGCAAAGACCGGCCATCCTTTCTCACCGGTGCGTAACATCAACTGGATGTTGGATCTGTGGTTAGAACGGGTTTCCACGGTTTATAAACAACGGAGACTAACATTGTACGATTTAGCGACATGTTTGTGTTTGTACGTTAAAATCTCTAGTCGCCTTTGGGCACTTGATTGATGCCAGGACGTAACAGGTTATCCTATTTGCCTTATTTCATTGTGACACCAAAGACTGCCATACTATACGAGTACGCTGTTATAATCACGTACGAGGGGAAGTCATAAGGTTTTAACTATCACCTCAAAAAAATAAAGTTATAAAGTTATGTAATGAATTTTTTGTTTATATGCAGGTTCTTGTTTGTAATTATAGTATGCACTGAAATCCCCCACCACAGTATCGCAGAACGCCGATAAAGGAGCAAACAAATGGCTCTGAGCACTATGGGACTTAACATCTGCGGTCATCAGTCTCCTAGGACTTAGAACTACTTAAACCTAACTAACCACACATCCATGCCCGAGGCAGGATTCGAACCTGCGACCGTAGCAGTCGCGCGGTTCCGGACTGAGCGCCTAGAACCGCTAGACCACCGCGGCCGGCAGGGAGGAGCAAACAAGTGGAGTATCGTACGGTGATTCATTTTCTGAGTTTGAAGGCGAACAAAGCTGCAACTACCCATGCTGAGTTGGTGAAAGTGTATGGGAAGAATGCACCACGATATGGCGCAGTGCTTAGGTGGCGTACACTATTGTTGGTCTTATCCAAAAAGTCCGAATGACGACGAACGAAGTGGCACACCATCTCAGGGTCTTTTTGGGACTGTCATAGTTTCATGCGAACAGATCATGCTCGCAAGGGCCAAACAGAGAAGCACACTACTGAAATCTCCCGACGAGATTACTGGTGGCTCTCAAGAGAAAGCTGTCGAATGTATTGTTTTTGTCCAAGACTAGACCCCAACTCATTCTGCGAAGAAGTTAGTCACACAGGCTGCCTCTTTAGTTTATTAAGACATTCTGCTGACACGGCACTGAGTGACTTCTTCCTCTTCCCTCGGATGAAGAACCATTTCATGGCAGGCATTTCCAGACTAGTGTTGACCTGATTTTCGAGGTTGAATGGTTCCTAAACAGTGAAACTGCGGGCGTCGAAAACCAAGGTCTCCGCCAACTTGGAGGTCTCCGCCAACTTGTTCACCCATGGAAAAAAAGATGTGGTACTGTAGGATGAATCTGTAGAGAAGATCCAACACCATTACCAAGTTTAATGGTGGCACCTCGATTTTTTTGAAGTTGTAATTAAAGCTCTGCCTCTCGTACTGCTGAGAAAAATGGATTTTGGCGCAGTTGGTTTGAATACAGTAGTCTTGCCACGTACTACACTGCCAATAACATAACCGTGCCACTTGCCTTTCTCCGAGTTCTTGTGACTTTGCCTAATTTATGCAATCAATTATACAGTGTACCAGAGCGACGCTTTAAAATTTTTGGGGGATTGTGGAGGATGACATTTGAAATGTTTTGTTATAAGGAACGTATAGCCGGAAATGTAAATTAAAGTTTCTACAGCAGTAGGAGATGTTGGCGTTCCTACCTCTCATTCTCTGTATGCAGGAAATAAAAGTGCCGACTAGTTTTGTGGTACACCTTTTTGTGGCTCAAAGCAATGTCTACAGCTTGTAGTCTCCCTTTGCAGTACGACATGACACGGTCATATTATCTAATGTTACAAGTCCAGATCACTCGATCATTCATACTGCCGCCCCAGAAACTACTGAAAAGGCTGCTGTCCCCAATTTTATAGGCCTCGTGCTGTTTACTCATGAGTCAACTTTTACAAAGGATGGTATTTATAATTCCCGCAACAGCCACAAACGGGCTGTAAAAAATCCTGCACCACCCGTACAAAATGTTACCAGTAAACATTTGGTCTGGAGTTGTAGGAAATCACCTTATTCGACCACACATCTTAGCAGATCGCATGACTAGCGCATGGTATTTGAATTTGCTGAAGAACGCCTTGCCTGAACTTCGTAACGACGTTCTCTTGCAACTGTGCGCCAGTCTGTGGTTTCAGCACGATGTTGGTCCGGCGCACATTGATCGTCGGGCTAGGACATATCAGACAGGCAATTTCAGGCAGAGTGTAGCTGAAAGGAAATGCCCAGGCCCTTGGCTTGTGCGATTCCCTGACCTCATCCCTCTTGACTTTTTCCCTCTGTGGCTATGTAAAGTCCCTTTTGTACTCAACACCAGTAGGATCTTGAACGTTTCTTTACAGCATTTGAGACCCCGAGTGGGAAGCGTAGAATTTTACAGAAAAATCAGACAAAACATGGCTTGTCGTTGTACATTACGTAACGAAGTTGGTGATCGTCACACTGGACATTTACTACAAAATAGTGAATGTCACTGATTCGATTTACAGTATTTGATTGTACTCTACTGTTTTATCAATAAAAGTTGCTCAAATTACAGTATTCTGGTGTTTCATTTAGCCTACCGAGCGCACAGAAAGTGCGTACAGCTGTAGGAACTTTACTTCATGTTTCTGTCTATATGTTCTTTATATCAAAACGTTCCGAATTTCATCCTTTACAATCTCCCAAATTTTTGAAGCGTCATTCTGTTACACTCTGCATGTAGCCTTTCATCGTAATTACATGGTAACGATCATAAATTCCAACAGCGAACTGCCTATTATAGCTGCAGCGGGTTTAGCGCAGTGCCTGGGTGGGCGAAACAGCTGCTCGTGAACTGGAATGTGTCGGATAGCGGCAGCCGGCGCAAACGATAAGGGCAGGTCGCCACGCTCGGCCCGCCGTATGGATATCAGAGCGTGCACACAACACGCGCTCGGCGTGCCACAACGCGTGCGCCACTCGCGTTAAAAACTATCCCGGCAGCTTCTGTTGGCAACGCAGACACCTTATATAGACCTTACAACGTAAACAAAGTAGGAACTAGCTTGTCACAGGTTAATGACTCGCCTTATCACGAGCGACCGATATGATGCGCTCTATGTACCGTTACTTACAAGGGAACCTCCCCATCGCACCCCCCTCAGATTTAGTTATAAGTTGGCACAGTGGATAGGCCTTGAAAAACTGAACACAGATCAATCGAGAAAACAGGAAGAAGTTGTGTGGAACTATGAAAAAAATAAGCAAAATATAAAAACTGAGTGGTCCATGAGCACGATAGGCAAATCAAGGATACTGTGAACTTAGGAGCGCCGTGGTCCCATGGTTAGCGTGAGCAGCTGCGGAACGTGAGGTCCTTAGTTCAAGTCATTCCTCGAGTGAAAAGTTTACTTTTTTTATTTTCGCAAAGTAATGATCTGTCCGTTCGTTCATTGACGTCTCTGTTCACTGTAATAAGTTTAGTGTCTCTGTTTTCCGACCGCACCGCAAAACCATGCGATTAGTAGACGAAAGGACGTGCCTCTCCAATGGGAACCGAGAACATTTGATCGCAAGGTCATAGGTCAACCGATTCCTCCACAGGAAAACACGTCTGATATATTGTATACGACACTGGTGACGGCATGTGCGTCACATGACAGGAATATGTTTTGGACCCACCTAACTTGTTCACTTGGCGAATGGGTAAAAAGATTCTTCTACCTTGCCCGATTTAGGTTTTCTTGTGGATGTGATGATGACTCCCAAAAAAGTGATGAAAACATAAGAGTTTGTCACATAAACTGAAAATAAAAAATTAAAATTTTCACTCAAGGGAAGACTTGAACCAAGGACTTCTCGTTCCACAGCTGCTCAAGCTAACCCCGAGACCATGGCACTTCTTCGTTCTGACTGTCCTTGATGTTGGATATCTTACGCATCGACTATTCAGTTCTTATATTTTGCATATTTTTTTCATAGTTCCACACAACTTCTTCCTGTTTTCTAGATTGATCTGTGTTCAGTTTTTCAAGGCCTATCCACAGAGCCAACTTATAACTAAATCTGAGGGGGGTGCGATGGGGAGGTTCCCTTGTTAGATTGACGAACTACATTATATGGGTTACGTGAACATGACATTAAAATCTATATACTCTCTAACAACATTGAAACCTTAGCATGCGAACGCCATGCAGCCGATGCAGACAGACGGTGGAAAGGATCAGGATGAAGGCACCCAAGAAACACACAGAACATTTCCCACACATCACATGGCTCGACTACGTTCCCATTAGTATCCGAGGGAAAACAGACACTGTTAGTGACAAGTCAACTTTTCAGTCCCTCAGTCGAAGATCCAGCGCAGACTTACACCTCTGGCGAGCGCCACTTGCTTGTTGAGGGTGCCGTAGGCCCTGCCCGATGACATGATGATTCTGTGCTGCAGGACAATCACGCATAGTTAGTTCATATGCAAGTGAATGAGTAACTATAACTCGATCAACAGAGAATGCAGTACTATAGCAAATGACAATACAGCACTTCTTACATTTATTGTCTAATCTTCAAACAACATATTGAGAACAAACTCATTATCAGACACTTTATGAGCAGCGCTTTGTAAACATAAGCGATATAATTTTGAAATTTTCCAACCACCGTTTAAAAATTTGTACTGCATATGCACAGAGCGTGGTGGCATTAAAATTTTGGTTCAGCTAGACCTTCGAAATGTCTGATAACGAGCATACGTCATAACAGCTAGGTACACAAGATACTACATCATTAATAAATGGAGTTGCTATGACCACAGTAGTCCATTCTTTTATGCATCTGACGTGTTCACCATTTCTCATTTCTTGCAATCCAAATCGTAACTCACTCCTTAAGGAATCACAGCTAACCACGAAGAGTTAACACAGACAGAATATGAAATTGTATGATAACTGACTTACAAAGAGGACTGATTTCTTGCGATTAGTTAAATCATTAAACTTTTTTTTCCACTTCACCCAAGGAAGACTGTGTTTTCGAAAAAAAATGCAACTTACAGCTTGGAATGGTACACTAAAAGGTTTATTTACATTTTGATGAAGTAAAAGTATAACCCTTAAATGGTACTTCACATGGAACTGACATGTATAGGAAATACAGGAGCTCAGATATAGAATAGCTCCAACTTACTGGTTTGAAAAGTTACGCTGCATACACAAATAAACTAAGTGTATTGCTCTTTTCAGGAGCTCTCGGGTTCGGTTTGGTTTCTTTCTTATTTCTTCAATTTTGACAGGATTTTGATTGGATAAAATAGCGATCAATTCCAGACATGATATGGTGCTATTGGGGGAGGGGGACCTTGGTGACTTTAGGTGAGGAATTTGGATGGGCAATTATTGGAACAATGATAAATGAAAAAGGGCGTGGGGTGCATATGGGAGAAGTAACACACAGTTGGCATATAGGAATTAGCGAGGAAGATGGCAAAACAGAACCTTCTTTTGAGTTGGTAGGATTGGGAGATTTCAGGAATTACTTCATGGTCTGGCAGAAGGAGGCACTTACAACAGCCTTGGGAACAGATGCGGAGAGTTTGAAAATTAAAGGAAAATCGAATGTTGTGATAATATGCACGTCAAATGGCTGGAGTTATCAAGTATGGGAGGGGGGGGGGCGGTTCAATAGGGTGTTGTGATTTACGTTTTTGGGAGCAAGACGGGCTAAATTGGCCAAGGAGTTGGAGGAGACATCAGAACTTAATGGACCCATACAGGGTAGAGTGCAGGATGCGGTAAGCAAAGAGAGTGCAGGTCGTTCAAGGATTGTGATTGGTAGCTTGAAATGGGGGAGGGGACTAAACGGCGAGGTCATCGATCCCATCGGTTACGGAAGGATGGAGAAGGAAGTCGGCCGTGCCCTTTCAAAGGAACCATCCCGGTATTTGCCTGAAGCGTTTTTGGAAAATCACGGAAAACCTAAATCAGGTTGGCCGGACGCGGGTTCGGATTTTGAGGGAGTGTCGGAACTTGAGAGGAGTGAACGTCCATGATACGCTTGCGTAGATGTGGCTACGGGCAGATGAAGGTCTTTGTATTATGGATGTTGCTTGTGAGATGTAGTCCACTTGTCTGGCCTGTTGCTAGTTTAAGTAGTTGCATTGCAGGCTTACTTTGGAAGGTTACTAGGTGGGCATTTCAAGTCAGTTTTGAAGTGAGTCTTAGGTCAAAGTCTATTAGGGTGTCAGTTACGTTACTAGGATAGTTGGCTCGTCGTCAATTGTTAGGTCTTCGAGTCGGTGACGGAATTCAAGGGTGGTTTCCTCTCTAATTATTATATGGTTTTTTACAGAGGTGATTTAGAGATAACGTTGATTACTAATTGGAGGAATTTTGGGATGTTGGTGGTGAAGTGAGAGGAAGATTGTATCATTAGGACATTTTCTATTTTTCAATCTGTAGTGTGCAGTTCATATGAGAAAAATACATATTTACTGTCCTTGTAGTTTTGAGAAACATACGGAATGGTGCTTCGCCTTTCTGCACGCCACCAGCCTAACAACTACACAAGACTCACAAAGTAAAATGATCCACAGCATTTTCCAGTTTTTGATTTCGGCTCGTTCAATGTAGATTGCCCAATGTTTTATCGGTATGTATGAACATTAGTGTCAGAGCTGACATATTCCGCGGCCGTTAACTTATATACTTGAGCTGATGATATTAGTGCCGTCAAAGACTGAATTGACGAACAGGAGTTTGTTTACACAGTACACAGATGCCCACTGCCTCACAATTGAATAACCTCTTCTACATCCAGAGAAACAAGAGCAAGAGACTTGATGAATACTTCAATATCCTGTTTTCAACTCATCAATGAGGCCGAGCATCTAGACTTGCAGATGCAATACTTCAGGTAAGGTCTCAGAGCACACAAACTTTCCTTACCGGGTCTTTGAAAGGCCATGAGATCAGCCCATACCAAAAGCAATTCCGATCAAAGTTGCCTAAAACTAGAGTTATTTATCTCACTCTCTTTGTTCTTCACGATGAAAGCCAAAAACGAGTAGCATATGCCGTTTCGTCTGAGCTCGGTCGAAGAGAAACATCTGCAACATTTACCATGGTATTGCATCCTATACAGAAACGTATACGCAAGGACGACTATGGCTTTTGTAAACATGCGGATAATGGAAAACCGATGAAAAAGTTATTTACAGGAATAAAAATTGAAAATGGTTCAAATGGCTCTGAGCACTATGGGACTCAACTGCTGAGGTCATTAGTCCCCTAGAACTTAGAACTAGTTAAACCTAACTAACCTAAGGACATCACAAACATCCATGCCCGAGGCAGGATTCGAACCTGCGACCGTAGCGGCCCTGCGGTTCCAGACTGCAGCGCCTTTAAACGCACGGCCACTTCGGCCGGCAAAAATTGAAGGTGAATAGGTAATGTACACTTCACAGTCAAGGAAATCTTGAAAGCCCTACTGAACAGGATGGAGAGCATACGAAAAATGAGGAATAAGGATAAACAAAGCCAAGATTAAGATGATGAAGAGTGGTAGAAAGTGAGATGCTTGATATTACAATTAGGAAAAACAAAGTAAAGTTAAAGAACTTCCCTAGCTAAGAAAAAAAAAATATCTAGTATCGCTGAAGCAGGAAAATATGATTAGGTTACACAAAGATAGATCGGAGAAAGAAGTTTCCGAAAGCATGCATGTAAAGCGCAGTATTATGTGACGTGAATAGCTGTCCGAGAACCGGAGAAGTAAAAATTATAACGATTAGAAATGTGTTGCAACAGACAAATCTTAAAAAAACTGATTGGCAGATGAAGAATGAAGGGAAGAGGTTCTGGAAAGAATACGCGAGAAAAGAAATTTATGATAAATGCTTACTAGAAGAGTCACGGCATCATGAATAGTGGACGTAACTTCGGAGGTGAAAATTTTAGATATGAGCAAAGGCAACATAGGGAATGCAGATTGTCGAAAAAGCTCGGGAGTGGTAAGTACAGAGAAAAAAAATAAACAATATAAGACAAGAAGAGGAGGGTGGCACCAAAACAATCGACAGGCTGATAAATATAAAAAGTTTAGTTAGAAACGGAAAACGAAAGGTAAAGCAGACAGGGTGAGACGAAAAATTCTGCCAGGTGGCGAAATTTCATGATCATGTCAGTTTGAAATGGTTCGCAGATCTTTGGCAGTGTAACATGACACACATTTATTAACGTGATTACTGAAGTTCATGAAGATGTCGACAACCTTAACAGGGAGGAAGAAACGCACAAAAAATGAGTAGTGCGTGTATCGTACTATTACGCCAAACCTCATATCGTAATATGAACTAAACGTAAACATAACAAACGCTATCTCTGAGAAGCGCCATTTGTGAACAGAATATGAAGGGTAAGGACGTTAACCTTTCAAAATACTGGTCGATGACGTTAGCGAGACATTGGGCAACAAAACGCGACCGCGATGCATTAAGAAAAGCTCCTCAGTCCTATGAGTTACAACAGTCATACATAAATTTCAACAATTTCATCAATTCAGTTGCATTGAGTTGGACATGTTTTACGAAGAAAGAACGATCATAATAATATATTATGGGTGATAATATGAAGCACATAAAAGTGTTCAGCGAATACTATTAACAAATATTTGTTTCCTGCTTGGCATCAACGTCAGCGAGATGTATCACACACAGAAAGAGAAAATAGCAGTTACTTATATTTTTGTCCCGACTAGTGGGTTAATGCGGACCCGACACTGAACGGATAACCGAAAAACACCAATAATTAAAAATACTGCTTTACCTTATTTCCTCTAAAGCAGTTACCGTTTGTATGCCTACCGCACAACGATAAAGTTCTATTGCATAATCGCTCTTCTCCAACTTACCTATAACTTACCAATTCTTTTCGATAGAACAACACTTCGGAAACAAGAAAGGTAACTATTCATAGTCACTGACCCACTTTAGAAGCCGTTGTACTCCTGAGATCTGTCGACGGTCCGAAAAGTACTATCAACAATGGGCAGGCAATTTTCAGCAGTATGCTTTAAATTTCGTTACAACAAATCGCCGACCTATAGATCCTAGGGAAAGCACTCGACTATCATACAGATAGGAAATCGCCCGTGCACATGTTCGAAGAGTAGAGTCCCTCAATTTCCTGCAGATAGGAAAACAATGGAAAAAATATTTCAAGAGATGTCCAACTGTGGATTGGAGGTCGCTCCATCTTCCGGCGGTAAATGACGGGCCGCATGCAAAATATTATATTCTAAACTAAAATATTCGCTCTCATTGCAGCACAATACTTCAGGCTTCGTTTTTTATTTCCTCAAAAACTACCGAAATATGCTTGAATAATTCGCAGCCTTGTAATCGCGAGCTTCTTGTAATTCTGATACAAAACATTAATGCGAACTTCCTCTGTTCCTTATTCCTCCAACTACCCTCATCCCATCACCACCACTACCACCACAAAAAATGAGTGTCCGCAAAGTACATGTTATAGTACAGTACTAGAGTTTACATTACGAATGATTTTATGGATGAAGGAGTTGGACAAGGCAAAGTAATTTGAGTCAGGTAACTATGAGGTTCGCACGATGAAACAAGAGGACTTTCTTTTCCAAACCTAGGAATAATGATATCGAGGGGTTATCTGTATCAGGGGAGTGGTATTCATGACGTACATTTATTCTGTTTATTATGTTTCGTGATTTTTTTCCATGAAAATATTCGCTGCAATTTTTCTTCACAAGTTATGAGTTATCATGCTTTAATAGCTCTAATTTTTACTTGTAGATCACGGCTTAAGAACTATTTCTACCAGTTGAAAAAAATAGGCCACGCCAAATATAAGACTCACCCTGCGTGAAGCTGGAACTTTGACATAGACAACACCCAGACAACCCACACTTCCTCCGCTATAACTGTATAGCTGGGCTAGAAGTTGTGCCTCCGAGTCGACCGCGTGCGATCAGAAATACCGGGCGCCGTTAGGCAGCCTTGCCGCGGGCCAATCACAGCGCCGGCATTGGCTCCATTGCTTCCCACGCTGAGTTCTAGGAGGGGTGGGAGGGCGGACCGACGCCAGTGCGCATGCGCGCAGTAATCTGACAGATGACGTCACGACAGGGGAGGCGCGCGCCGCGCCGGCTGCCGATGCTGACGAGATAAGGTCCGGCCTGCCCCCTCTGGCCAAGGACTCTTCCGTTACCCAACTCAGCGCCGGCGGAGTCGAGGAAACCGCGACCACGTGACCGCTACGGCGAACGAGTGTTGCCTTCTGATATCAGGCAGGCAGGGCGGCTGTGTGTTGTTGGTGCAAGTAGCCACAAGTTCGTCATTACCGTACAGTGATCTTCTTCTTTGTGTGTCGATGACAACCATTTAAATCAAGTGTAATGCCTGAGGAGGGTGCACTGCTGTCGGGCTTCCTGATGCCAGATCCTCTTGCGTCGCGACGCCTGACGAGATGGTGTAAACGAGGCTGTGATGGAAATGGCTCATCGTCTGCACAAGAACACACACTCACAAGACATCTTGGTTATCGCTGAGTCTCCATTTTACACGTGACAGTATTACTTCGGCCAGTGCCTACGCGGAGAAAAATCTAGTGATCTCACGTTGGAAATGACAGGGTGGTTCCTACGGTTAGCTCCTGTTTTGCTGGTAGTCAATCACATTTAGCTCCTTGCTGTCAGCGTTGAAGCTCTTTTCCACCTTTAGCTTCCACTTGAGATGAAGCTTTTCCTGCTGCAAAGATGTCGCGCAGCAAGTTCATGGCCGTGAAAAGTCGGTGTCTGTCATCAGTGCTCACTTTGCTATTTTCGGATTTCGCTGTTACTACCCGCCTTATAATCGGGTGGAGCTATTCCGGCCAGAACGTGGATCTTCTCGACTGGGGTAAGCATATTCTCCTGCCACGTAGTACTAAGCTAGAGCCGACATCCGAAGCACATGTAGGCTTGCTACCCAACTTGTCCCTTTGAGTTTTATTAAGATATTGCTTCGTGCTGCTACCTTCATTCTGACGCTATCACAATGTCTACAGTGATGTGAGTAGCCACACATATGAAAATTACGATTAATGCTTCTCGAGTGAGGACCGACTGATGACATATTTTTGGAAGGCCCGCGAGTTCTTCGTTTGGTACAATGACTCTTCTGATATAAAACTTTGTCACCGAAAACAAAGTTGGAAACGTGCGCGATCATTCTACAGTGCAACAAATATGTTGAAGGTGATTGACAGCTGTCAGCTAAGTGCGATCATACGAGCATGTCCGGTTTCTAAAAGCAGGGAATGCAATATGGACAGAGATTCACCGCTATACCCTTGAACAGTAAAATTCTAGCGCTAACCTTGGGTCGATGAAATTGTTCAGTGGACGCCGAGGACGGCCTGTGTATTCATCAATGGTTTTGCGTGTACAGTGCGATCCACATAAATCTGAACTACTTAAGGAGTCATAACATTTGAACCAATAATGGCAAACATTTGCAACTTTGGGACGTGATAATACACAGTTGGGAGGTTACACACATAGATATATACAAAATCCTCACAGCAAATGTTGGAAGTACCCTCCACCAGCACCGATGCACAATTGTACTTGTTTACCCATATTCCGTGACGTTCTGAGAAGTGTATTCCCGCCAAACTTGCTTTTTTCGTGTGTAAATGGCCTCACGGAATTCTGCACCTGTCCGTGGTCTATTCTTGTACATTCGGCTTTCATGATCCCCTCACTACGAAAAATGCCCGGAGGGGGGGGGGGCGGGGGGGGGGGGAGTTAGCTCAGATGATCTGGGTCCACAAATTTTTTGAAATTACTCCGTCACCAAAGAAACTAGTTACAAGTTCCTTGAAATGACGTGTGACACGTTGCTAGTTGCTCCACAAATATATTGAAGATGCCCGTATAAACGGTAGCGTCCGTAGTCGTATCAGAGAAAATGAAGCCAGCAATCCTGGACGCTGACTCTACGCACTACACTGCAACCTTTTCATCATGCAGTGGTGTTTCATGAACTATTTGGGGTTTTACACCCACCCTGTATCTACTGTTTTGTGTGTTGATGTAACCTGAGAGATGGAGCCATCTCTTACCTATAAACCAAGTGATGGAGAGAATGACTGCAAGCTCAACAACAAGTAAATAAAAACAAACCCCTGAAACCATCGACAGTAACGCTTTCTTTTCTTGCACTCCGTATGATAGCAGTGCCGATTTGTTTACAGCTCTCTGATATGTACCATGTGAAATGCTTGTCTCCTGATTCAAACAACGCAGCGATTTCCTTGAAAAGTTCTCCAAGCGTTTACGAATACTATCAATAACCTATGCGTTCAATGATGGTCTATGTTTACCACTGTCACTGTTTAGTACTCCAGTAGTCTCCAGCTTCCTCACAAACGATAAAATTATTGCTTTTGTTGGAACATCGCGCACAGTGAATTCTCTCCGGAATGCCCGTTGCGTTATACCCAGTGAGCCTGTCTTCCAATATACTTTCACAAAAAATTCCACTGTCGAAGTGTGCAATGCATGTTTCTGCCAGGCCGCGCGGAATGGTCGCGCGATTTGAGGCGCCATGTCACGGACTGCGCGGCCCCTCCCACCGGACATTCGAGTCTTCCCTGGGGCATGAGCGTGTGTCTTGTTCTTAGCATAAGTTAGGTTAAGTAGTCTGTAAGTCTAGGGAACGATGACCTCAGCAGTTTGATCCCTTAGGAGTTCACACACATTTGAACATTTGTTTCTGCCAGCTAAAGACTGTGAACGGGTCACTACCTTGCGCCTTATTGTCACGCAGCCAGACCTACACGCTCACAGACTTCACAAACCCCGCGAGGCTACGACCGAAGTAACAGTAGCCGAGCAAGCCGTCATTATACCCCCATGCGCTGAATCAGCTTGCGAACAACGGGTGGTACTTCTGATTTCCCCAGAGCTACTGAGATCACTAAAACAACTACACCGTTTCTACGACCTTTCGGAGGGAAATTATGACCCACTGAAGTGGTTATGGTTTATACGGAACGTCCGGTACATTAGATTAGCTAAATATTTTTACGCAGTCAATGTATTTCGGTAATCCCGATATGACACCTGTATAGTGACACTCAAGAAAAGAGTATGGAAACTGCAATGTCTGGCTGCTGGATTCTGTTGAAAGCTACGCCAGTAAACACATCTGCCTACTGTCTGTACTGTAAGTACACTGCTGGCAGTTAAAATTGCATCAGCGGCATGCAACAAATGTTAAATTAGTATGAAGTGCACTACATGTTTGAATATTAAAATGACTAGCATTTCACCGAAACCGTACTTAGGCAGGAGTAATGCCATCTTCATTCTATACATGAAAAAAGATAATGGAGCGAGTTCTCATTCAAAATTCGCATTTGAGTGTTAGTACGTGGGATCATAATATGCCTCGTATCGAAGTAATCACTTTTATCAGTTGTTGTTGTTGTGGTCTTCAGTCCTGAGACTGGTTTGAAGCCGCTCTCCATGCTACTCTATCCTGTGCAAGCTTCTTCATCTCCCAGTACTTACTGCAACCTACATCCTTCTGAATCTGCTTAGTGTATTCATCTTTTGGTCTCTCTCTACGATTTTTACCCTCTACACTGCCCTCCAATACTAAATTGGTGATCCCTTGATGCCTCAGAACATGTCCTACCAACCTGTCCCTTCTTGTCAAGTTGTGCCACAAACTCCTCCCCAATTCTATTCAATACTTCCTCATTAGTTATATGATCTACCCATCTAACCTTCAGCATTCTTCTGTAGCACCACATTTCGAAAGCTTCTTTTCTCTTCTTGTCCAAACTATTTATCGTCCATATTTCACTTCCATACATGGCTACACTCCATACAAATACTTACAGAAACGACTTCCTGACACATCTGTATTCGATGTTAACAAATTTTTCTTTTTCATAAACGCTTTCCTTGCCATTGCCAGTCTACATTTTATATCTCCTCTACTTCGACCATTATCAGTTATTTTACTCCCTAAATAGCAAAACTCCTTTACTACTTTAAGTGTCTCATTTCCTAATCTAATTCCCTCAGCATCACTCGACTTAATTCGACTACATTCCATTATCATCGTTTTGCTTTTGTTTATGTTCATCTCATATCCTCCTTTCAAGACACTGTCCATTCCGTTCAACTGCTCTTACAAGTCCTTTGCAGTCTCTGACAGAATTACAATGTCATCGGCGAACCTCAAAGTTTTTATTTCTTCTCCATGGATTTTATCAGTATGTCTACCAATTCTGCGACTAGGTCGAAGCCAATCGAGACTGCTGTATATCGTAGCGCGATATGGATTCCACGATTGTCATGCGAAAATTGGCTCGGTGGTTTCATGAAGACCATGCAGAATTTCAGGAGCAACTATAGCCCGAGATATACAGCAGTACTGTTCATTTACCAGTGTACGATGGTACAGGCAAATAAGACACCTCGAATACGACAGTGAGCTTGTTTGCAGCAAGTGAAGTACCACACGATACATGGAGTACCGCTAATTGTCAGGACGGTGGCCATCATTAACGGCTGCTCTTGACACAGCACGCAGTAGAAAGAGGCGAGCAGAAAGTGGCACGCGCCCAACAATAAGACTGGTCGCAGTTGTGGCAATACACCGTCTTCACAGAAAGTCCCGTTTCTGCACACATCAGGATGGATGTATACGTGTATGGAGTTACAAAGATAACGAACTTGCCAGATTACATTCGTCTTCGTCATACAAAAGCAGCACCTCGTGTGAAGGTAAGGGGTGCCACTGGGTACACAACATGATCACCGCAAGTTCGTATAGCTGGCAATTTTGACGACAGTCGTTTGATTTCTGACGTGTTAGGGCCGGTGGCTGTACACCGTCTTTGATGTCACTATGGCGTTACATTGCAAGAAGACAACGCAAGATTGCATGTTGCCCGTGCATTCCTGACTTCGATATAGAAGTGCCTTGTCCAACACTTCCTCCTGATATTTCACCCACGGACAACTTCTGGTCATGAGTTGCCGAAAGACTGGCAACTACTACTCGAGAGTAATAGGTCTGATGTGATCTGCAACGCAGCAGAAGCAACTGGTAATGACGTACCCATTACTATCATCCAAACCCAGCTGGGTTAGAGGTGGTGTTGATGCTAGAAGTGGCAGCTGTGTATACTAAATTTCCCATCCTTTATATCCTCCAAATCACGTACAAAATTTTATTGCTTCTACACTGTATAGGCAAGGCATTGGTTCCCAGTAACGAGTCTGTTAAGGAAAGCGCCACATAATTTCTTCACAAATGCGTACATGCCATCTTGTAGTTCAGGAGGCACCCGAAGTCGGTGCCACCAAGAGCTTTCTTGGATCCGCCTTAAATGCCTTGCGAAGTGAGCACATCGTGACTAGTACACTGTGCTGAACCGTGACCAGTGTTTAAGCCGCCATCAATATCATTCTCCCCGCCGGGCCCAGAATTTCACTTTTTACCCCCATTGGTGGTTTTACCAGATTTCCGGTAGGAATAAATACTAGACCGCCTAACTACGCCACCTAACACATATAAAAATGACAATAAGTAAGATTACGGCTTAACGCCCCGCCAATGACGTCATTAGTGACGAAACATAAGCTCGGATTTCCAAGATATAGGGAAGGAAACTGGTTATGCCCTTCTGAAGGAACAACACATTAATCACCTCTCGCGATTTAGCGATATAACTGGAAAACAAAATCAGATCGCCGGACCCGCATGGAACCGCCGTCTTCCCGAGTACGGGTCCATTGCCGCAATTTCCACACGTTACGAATGTTGCACAAGCGCCACATCTTTCTTCATCTTGAGTAAGCTTACATGGTTTTTGTCTGATAATGAGAGGGTTATTCTCGCAACGCGTTGCTGTTAAACAATTTGGTTGGAGTTGGAAAAAAATACCGACTTATGATCATGGTGAGCTGTATGCCAGCAAGGTATTGTGCACTTACAGAATTTCGTCACATCATTCCTTCTGCTAAAGTTAGACCTCAATACGTTTAGTAATAAAACACATATAAATAGTGTAATGTGTTCGAAATTAGAACGAGTATTCTCTGAAAAGTATCATTTTCTTATATTATTAGAGCTCTGAAAGATGTCTCAGGAGCACTATAAACGAAAGAAATATTAAAGAATGACAATTCGCTGACGGAAACGGCTGCTTTACATGAAAAGCAAACTGATGCTGGAAAGTGCTTTGCAGAATGACTAATTCTGAGAAAGCGCATGACACATTGACCAACGCTAAAAGGAGGTTAAGATTTATTGCATTTGAATACAGTACCAAGAATTTAAAGGAACAATGGGTAACTGACAATGCGGCTGACGTGAAAAATATTATGAATACATAGTTACCCGAGAAATGTTGGAAATGGAAATGAAGTCCCATGCTTCTTGACACAGCGCAGGGGAACAATACGGGAGACGCGCACCGCCGTACTAGGCAAGGTCCTAGTGGAGCTGGGTTGTCGTTGCCTTCCTCCAAGCGTAATGGAGATGAATGATGATGATGAGGCAGGTGAAAATCCTTGACCCCGCCGGGAATCGAACCCGGGATCCCGTGCTCGGGAAGCGAGAACACTACCGCGAGACCACGAGCTGCGGACACAAGACGTGTTAGTGTTTCAAAACGCCCGTATCTATGATTTACATAATTATTGCTTCAAACAGCACATGTTTTGCTCGATTACTTATTTCGAGCCATTTCTAGTTCATCGTCAAGTAAGACACGCTGAAGGCTTACATCCGTGTTATCAGAATAGCTTGCTGAACGGTCGATAGTGTTTCGTGCGATATTGACAAACACAACAGATGACAACAATGGTAAAATTAATTGAACAGGACGTGAGCTTATATGGCTCATGTCAGCATTCGTCCCATACAACATGGGCATGTCAGAGTTGGAAATATACCACCTCTTAAAAAAATGTGAAGCATCCAGAAAGAGAGGAAAAATCGAAATGAAACTTCGCCGGTTGGAAGGCATATTACATTTCTGTGAACACTAAATCAAGTCAAACTTACAAAAGAACTTAGGAACCCACTTAAAACTTTGACATTGCTCCCCTTATGGCCTGATTGCTTGCACTAATTCGGTGAGGAAGGGTACGATAGCGCCGTTGTACCCTATCCAAAGTCAGGCTGGACCAAAACTGTTGTTACCGATCCTTGATGCCCTAGATCTTGGCACTGGGATGGAGTTGACGTTCGAGCTGGTGAGATCTGCAGATCTTGCTGGCCACAAGAGTACTCCAACATCAAGCAGATGTGCCATATGTGGGCGATCATTCTCCTGTTGGAAAACGACACCACGATACTATCATATGAGATGTAGGACATGAGGGTGCAGGGTGTCCGTGACGTACCGCTCTGCCGCCAAAGTTCCGTCAGTCACTAAACCCTTCAGGCTAACACGATGGTTCCCTACACCATGACGCCATGAAAAAAGCCGCCCCCCCCTCCCTCTAAACGATCAAATATTTCGTGAAACTTAACTATGCTCGCCAAACATTTGATCGTGTACGGTGCAGTTTGACGTGTTTGCGAGAATTTTTGATTGGCAGTAAGTTTGACAAGATGGCGGACGTGGTTTGCGTCGATGTTTCGCAGTATACGTTTCGTGAAAAATAGTTTTACTGCAATTTTTCACACTGTATTGTGGGTTTCCACTACCATGAAAACTACGCCGTAAGAGCACTGACAACTATCAAAATGGTGGAGGTACCACATCTTTCCCAGTCACGTAATATAAGAAGTTATGAACTAAAACAATACGCATACAGTTACATATAAGCGGAGTGGAATGAAATACATTGAAGCGCCAAAGAAACTGTTATAGGCAAGCGTATTCAAATACAGAGACACGTAAACAGGCAGAATATGGCGCTGTGGTCGGCAACGCCTATATAAGAGAAGTGTCTGGCGCAGTCGTTAGAACGGTTACTGCTGCTACAGTGGAAGGTTATCAATATTTAAGTGAGCTTGAATGTGCTGTTATAATCGGCGCACGAGTAATGGAAAACAGCGTCTCCGAGGCAGCGATGTCGTGGAGATTTTCCCGCGCGACAGTTTCACGAGTATTCCGTGAATATGAGGAATCTCGTAAAACATACAATCTCCAACATCGCTGCGGCCGGAAAGAGACCCTGCAAGAACGGAACCAGTGACGACCGAAAAGAATCGTTCAACGTGACAGACGAGCAACCCTTTCGCAAGTTGCTGCAGTTTCAATGGCAGCGTGCGAACCATTCAACGAAACATCATCGGTATGGGCTTTCGGAGCCAAAGGCCCACGTGTACCCTTCACGGCAGCATGACACAAAGCTTTACGCCTCGCCTGGACCGACATTGGACTGGTGATGACTGGAAACAGGTTGCCTGGTCGGACGAGTCTCGTTTCAAATTGTATCGAGCGGATGGACGTGTACAGGAAACAACTTCATGAATCCATGGACCGTGCGTTTCAGTAGGGGGCTGTTCAAGCTGGTGGAGGCTGTGTAATGGTGTGGGTCGTGTGCAGTTGGAGTGATATGGGACCCCTGATACGTGAAGATACGACTTTGACGTAGCCATCCTGCCTGATCATCTGCATCCATTGAAGTCCGTTGAGCATTCCGTCGGACTGCGTCAATTCCAGCAGGGCAATGCGACACCTCACACGTCCAGAATTGCTACAGAGTGGCTCCAGGAATACTTTTTTGAGTTTAAACACTTCGCTGCCCACCAAACTCCCAAGAATTGAACATTATTGAGCATATCTGGGATACCTTGCAACGTGCTGCTCATAAGATACCTCCACCCCCTCGTACTCTTAACGGATTTATAGAGAGCCCTGCAGGGTCATGGTGTCAATTCCCTCCAGCACTACTTAAAACATTAGTCGAGTCCCTGACACGTAGTGTTGTGGCACTTTTACGTGCACGCGAGGGCGTTACATGATATTAGGCAGGTATCCAGTTTCTTTGGCTGTTCAGTGTAAAAGAAATTAAATTTTCCGGCTGTTCCACAGACGATGTGGGCTCTATCTTCCCACGTTGCAATATTTTAATCAACTTTCGTAAGAGAACGAAGTAGAAGAGAATAAATTTTCGCATACTCGTGTCTTCTTTTTCAGTATGAGTATGAAGTAATGCTGAACAAGTTATTAAACGTTTTACTGTTGATGCAATCATCAGGCTCTGAATGAAACATTTCCATTCAGAAGTTTGCAGTTGTATGTTTCTCATTTTAAATCATTCCCTGGACCAGCGTCTTGTTTTCTTCTTCTTTAAACACAGTGCCAGAGGCCATTTTAGAAATGTTTGATCTGAATTTGCAGGCGTTCCCACTAGTGCCAAAATACAGTATAAACGTAAAGTGTCCGTCTCAAAAGTGAGGTTAAATTGACAAGCTTTCTTAGTAAGTGTACAGTTTTATTCGATACATCCGTGGCTAGATAACACCGGACTTTACAGATAAGTTTGATCTTTTAGTAGGGTCTTCATAAGTTTTAAAAAGTTTCATTGTCCGTTCGAAGCAAGTTGGTGTAGTCTTCAGGTTCTGAGAGTAAAATTTCCTTTAGCATGTTTTCATGGGTGAATCTCTCATTTTAAGTCATTCCCTGGACAGAGTCTTGTTTTCTTCTTCTTGTTCTTCTTTAAACATGGTGCCAAAGTAATTGCCACGATTGCTTTTTCTGCATTTGTCGTCGTTCTCACTACTCTCAGAATACACAAAGTGAGGCTATGCTGACAAACGTTGTTTGAACATGTACAGGCTTGCTTGGCAAACCGGTGGCTAGACAAAAGCGATTTGTCTAACACGTTTGATCGTTTACGGGGACCTTAAAACCGGAGCGCCTCTCCAACACAGTGGGAGAATGGACCCTCGACGGTCATCCGGCGTAGTGCAGAGCCGCGACTCGTCGCTGAACGCAATGCCACGCCATTTCATCTACATCTACATCTACATTTATACTCCGCAAGCTACCCAACGGTGTGTGGCGGAGGGCACTTTACGTGCCGCTGTCATTACTTCCCTTTCAGGTTCCAGTCGCGTATGGTTCGCGGGAAGAACGACTGCCGGAAAGCCTCCGTGCGCGCTCGAATATCTCTAATTTTACATTCGTGATCTCCTCGGGAGGTATAAGTAGGGGGAAGCAATATATTCGATACCTCATCCAGAAACGCACCCTCTCGAAACCTGGACAGCAAGCTACACCGCGATGCAGAGCGCCTCTCTTGCAGAGTCTGCCACTTGAGTTTGGCTCTGAGCACTATGGGACTCAACTGCTGTGGTCATCAGTCCCCTAGAACATAGAACTACTTAAACCTAACTAACCTAAGGACATCACACACAGCCATGCCCGAGGCAGGATTCGAACCTGCGACCGTAGCAGTCGCACGGTTCCGGACTGCGCGCCTAGAACCGCGAGACCACCGCGGCCGGCACTTGAGTTTGCTAAACATCTCTGTAACGCTATCACGCTTACCAAATAACCCTGTGACGAAAACCGCCGCTCTTCTTTGGATCTTCTCTATCTCCTCCGTCAACCCGACCTGGTACGGATCCCACACTGATGAGCAATACTCAAGTATAGGTCGAACGAGCCACCTCCTTTGTTGATGGACTATATTTTCTAAGGACTCTCCCAATGAATCTCAACCTGGTACCCGCCTTACCAAAAATTAATTTTATATGAGCATTTCACTTCAAATCGTTCGCATACTCCCAGATATTTCACAGAAGTAACCGCTACCAGTGTTTGTTCCGCTATCATATAATCATACAATAAAGGATCCTTCTTTCTATGTATTCGCAATACATTACATTTGTCTATGTTAAGGGTCAGTTGGCACTCCCTGCACCAAGTGCCTATCCGCTGCAGATCTTCCTGCATTTCGCTGCAATTTTCTAATGCTGCAACTTCTCTGTATACTACAGCATCATCCGCGAAAAGCCGCATGGAACTTCCGACACTATCTACTAGGTCATTCATATATATTGCGAAAAGCAATAGTCCCATAACACTCCCCTGTGGTACGCCAGAGGTTACTTTAACGTCTGTAGACGTCTCCCCATTGATAACAACATGCTGTGTTCTGTTTGCTAAAAACTCTTCAATCCAGCCACACAGCTAGTCTGATATTCCGTAGGCTCTTACTTTGTTTATCAGGCGACAGTGCGGAACTGTATCGAACGCCTTCCGGAAGCCAAGGAAAATGGCATCTACCTGGGAGCCTGTATCTAATATTTTCTGGGTCTCATGAACAAATAAAGCGAGTTGGGTCTCACACGATCGCTGTTTCCGGAATCCATGTTGATTCCTACAGAGTAGATTCTGGGTTTCCAGAAACGACATGATACGCGAGCAAAAAACATCGTCAGTCCACGCTTCCCGGTAACGGCACCACTCCAAACGCAACCGGCTGTGTCGTAAGCCATTTTAATTATTAATTCCCCATGAATTTATTCACTACAAACTGCCGATTCACTTCTCCCAGGGGTGTTAACAGAAGTGTACGCACGGGACGGTGGTTCCCTAGCCCGGCTGTTGGCAGTCTCCAACCAACGGGGGCGCGGGATGATATAAATGTTGCAGGGACTCCACTACTTGTTCTCGGAAGGCAGAGGCAGGCGTAAAGGGGTTACGATGTGCTTGGTGGACAATACGGCGATCCCCCCTCGTGCTGCTTAGACGTCGTCCACCGGAAACTTGACGACAAGTATGCCTGCCCACACGTTTCTCTGCGGGACGCTGTCACATTCCAATACCCCACAAATCTGGATACCGCACGATGCGACCAGCCTGCCAATTAGAAATCCACAATTAGAAAGGCACCTTTCTAACTCTGTGAGGAGTTAAAAACGCTGTCTCACCTAAGTATGCTGCACCCCCGTGTCCTTCACAGTGACCCTCAACATATGACGCCTTTGCAGAATATATTGGGGCATCTAGGATTGCCCAGTCTGAAAATAGAAGTTCAAGCCATGAGGCTACGCCTTCAATAATAAAAATTGACATTAAAACAATAGCTTTTTGGTTGTCTTCTTTTTTTTCTGCTTTTAAATGATTTAAAAAGACATTGGCTAGATGATTATAATTTTTTTTAATTTTTTGTTTTTTTTTTCTCCCATTCGCTCACACATTCACACTCATACATATTACAGTTAACACATTCTCACACTCATTCATTCACCTTTTTTTTAAAAAAAATAATAAAATAAATATATAAATACTAGATAAATAAATAAATAATAAATACAATAAAATAAGATTTAAAATAAAATAAAATTAAATTTAAAATTATATAAAAAATACGTACACAAGATGTGTAGTCTTGTTATTCGCGTAGATCGTCGGGCCATCTGGTGGAGGCCAGGTAATGCACCCTGTGTCCAAGTTCTCGTACAAGGTCGTTATCTGACTGTTGCGTGCTTTCGTAGAAGGTTTTGGCAGTGGTTCTGAATCGGTCCCTCAAATAGTGTACCCCTGCGAGATGGTGAAGTTCGTTCGTTGGGAACCGGTATGGCAGGTGGAGTGCCCTTTTCAGAGCACGGTTCTGAACTGTTTGTAGCCGTTGTATGTGGGTTGGAGTAGCATTGCCCCACACAACAGAGGCGTAGTCCAAAATTGGTCGCACCAATGTAAGGTACAATATCACACCCAGTCTTGATGGTAGTGTTGACGATGGGTTTAATAATGGGTAAAGCTGTACTATTCTTCTCCTGGCTTTCTCTCGAATGTTTTTTATATGAGGTTGCCATGTCAGTCGCCTATCAAGGGTCACACCCAAGTTTTTGACCATGGGACTGGGGTGCCCCTTATCTCAATGGGCTGGATGTTAGGCGGGAGTGGTCTTCTACAAATAGCTGCGTCTTCGTGGCGTTCAAAGACAATCGCCATTTCGTCGCCCATTCACTCAGCTTATTACATGCTTGTTGCAGTCTTTCCTGGAGGTGTGCAGCATTCATACTTCGGGAGTAGATGGCGGTATCATCGGCATATAGAGATAGGTGTGTTCTGGCCGTCGATGGTAGGTCGGATGTATACAAGATGTATAACAGTGGTCCCAGTACACTGCCCTGAGGTACTCCTGCTTTGATGGGTCTGGTGGACGATGTACTATCTGGAGTGGTCATAACATATGACGCTGTTTACGCCCCTTGTATAGCCTATCAGGCCTGACAACGACACTAAACACGAACAACACTAATGCGCTCTGATGGCCGTTCTACTAGTCACAAAAAGTTGCAACCCTAACCATTTACATACTCACTGATGGTGGGTACGTGAACGAAGACTCCCGACCATTTGTTCTGGGTGCTTCAACTTTATTGTCGGCACTACAGATCTCGTCAAACTTGGATTCGCGGATTCTACACATCAGTGACGAGCACAGAATATTTCTTTCTTCTGTCTGAATATAAGGGTATACATTAATTACATGCGCGGAAGCCACGAATCTAGTTTCAAGCGATTTATTTTCGTTACTTATTGATGGCGTATGTAAAGAAATCTGATACGAGCGATATAGGCTAACATCCGTATCATTTATTTTAGTATTATTGACAACTGTCGTGTTTTCAGCACCTCAACCACCTAAAAATGACTTAAAAAATGGCTCAAATGGCTCTGAGCACTATGGGACTCAACTGCTGAGGTCATTAGTCCCCTAGAACTTAGAACTAGTTAAACCTAACTAACGTAAGGACATCACACATATCCATGCCCGAGACAGGATTCGAACCTACGACCGTAGCGGTCGCGCGGCTCCACACTGAAGCGCCTAGAACCGTTCGGCCACAACGGCCGGCAAACGACACTGTAATCCCAAAGCAAATGCAATTGCGTATAAGCGGTCAAGAAGTTTGTAGTGTTGCAAGACAAAGTGAAATGAACCCAAAAACATCAGTTCCAAACGCAAGAATACTTGAAAAACGTGCATGCAGAGGGCAGTTCCAGAAGTAAGCAAAAATAAGACTGAAATGATACGCGTATGGTAAAACGAAAAGGAAATAGCTGCAAGGAAATATTTAAAATAACTGTAACAACTGTAAAGCAATTAATTACGGACTCTATCGTTTTAGAAATAAAGAATTGAAACACCGAAGTATTTCACGGCAAATGAAGTGCTAACAAGTGGCTGATACTCTTATTTCATCAAGCGACGGAATCCACAACCGCTGTGACCAGCCACTATTGCAATGGGTTACACAAAACTAGAGTCCGATTTTGGCAATAATTCTCAGTTAATCAGAATTTTATATGAGGTCGATAGAAATGAACGGGAGGTGTGTACTGTGACCATAATATGATCTATTATATTCTTGAAACCGTTTTACTGGGGAACAGGCTAGAACGAATGGCTATCGCACGCTGGAGAGTGCCTCGTTGCAGATTAAAAAAATAGATTTCCATTAAATGCTTGCCCCAGAACTACACTGACAATCTTTTACAGCAACCGATTCGGTATTGCACCGTTTTCTCGGCATCTGTATCATCCAAAACAAAGCAGAAACAACTACAGAAATATACGAAAATATACCATTTACGTATAGGCTATATTTGAAGAGATGTTTACAAAAATATTATTATAACTTAAGTGTCAAATCATTTAGACATGGAAAACCATGTAATACTCGTACAAATACAATCTCCACAAATACGCACATACAGAAAGGCAAAAATTCAAACGTAAGGACATCACACACATCCATGACCGAGGCAAGATTCGAACCTGCGATCGTAGCAGCAGCGCCGTTCCGGACTGGAGCGCTTAAGCGCCTAGAGCCACTCGGCCACAGCGGCCGGCTACAGAAAGGCAACAAGTGAAGCATCACAGAAGAGGTTCCTTTAGAACAGCAGATAACCACTGATCGTCATCAGGTATACAGGGTGATTCACGAAGATAGGCAAATATTTTAATACGTTATTCTACAAGTAAAACTAAAGAAAAAGATCATACAAACGCAGGTCCGCAAATGTTTATTTACGGCTAATAAAAGATTTTGCCTGAAATTTAGCAACTTCGCTAATATGAAGCCATCGCAAAACTGTACGAGGTTAAAGGAAAGCACGATTTCCATTTATATTGTTGTTATTGGTCTGACAGAGATTTAGGAACCAGGTTTTAAATTGTACGACATTTCAAGGGGCAGATGTGGACTCTGACCACAATCTATTGGTTATGACCTGTAGATTCAAACTAAAGAAACTGCAAAAAGTTGGGAATTTAAGAAGATGGGACCTGGATAAACTGAAAGAAACAGAGGTTGTACAGAGTTTCAGGGAGAGCATAAGGGAACAATTGACAGGTATGGGGGAAAGAAATACAGTAGAAGAAGAATGGGTAGCTTTCAGGGATGAAGTAGTGAAGGCAGCAGAGGATCAAGTAGGTAAAAAGATGAGAGCTAGTAGAAATCCTTGGGTAACAGAAGAAATACTGAATTTAATTGATGAAAGGAGAAAATATAAAAATGCAGTAAATGAAGCAGGCAAAAAGGAATACAAACGTCTCAAAAATGAGATCGACAGGAAGTGCAAAATGGCTAAGCAGGGATGGCTAGAGGACAAATGTAAGGATGTAAAGGCTTATCTCACTAGGGCTAAGATAGATACTGCATACAGGAAAATTAAAGAGACCTTTGGAGAAAAGAGAACCACTTGTACGAATATCAAGAGCTTTGATGGAAACCCAGTTCTAAGCAAAGAAGGCAAAGCAGAAAGGTGGAAGGAGCATATAGAGGGTCTATACAAGGGCAATGTACTTGAGGACAATATTATGGAAATGGAAGAGCATGTAGATGAAGATGAAATGGGAGATACGATACTGCGTGAAGCGTTTGACAGAGCACTGAAAGACCTGAGTCGAAACAAGGCCCCCGGAGTAGATAACATTCCATTGGAACTACTGACGGCCTTGGGAGAGCCAGTCCTGACAAAACTCTACCATCTGGTGAACAAGATGTATGAAACAGGCGAAATACCCTCAGACTTCAAGAAGAATATAACAATTCCAATCCCAAAGACAGCAGGTGTTGACAGATGTGAAAATTACCGAACTATCAGTTTAATAAGTAACAGCTGCAAAATACTAACGCGAATTCTTTACAGACGAATGGAAAAATTAGTAGAAGCGGACCTCGGGGAAGATCAGTTTGGATTCCGTAGAAATGGAACACGTGAGGCAATACTGACCCTACGACTTATCTTAGAAGCTAGATTAAGGAAGGGCAAACCTACGTTTCTAGCATTTGTAGACTTAGAGAAAGCTTTTGACAATGTTGACTGGTATACTCTCTTTCAAATTCTAAAGATGGCAGGGTAAAATACAGGGAGCAAAAAACTATTTACAATTTGTACAGAAACCAGATGGCAGTTATAAGAGTCGAGGGGCATAGAAGGGAAGCAGTGGTTGGGAAGGGAGCGAGACAGGGTTGTAGCCTCTCCCCGATGTTATTCAATTTGTATATTGAGCAAGCAGTAAAGGAAACAAAAGAAAAATTCGGAGTAGGTATTAAAATCCATGGAGAAGAAATAAAAACTTTGAGGTTCGCCGATGACATCGTAATTCTGTCAGAGACAGCAAAGGACTTGGAAGAGCAGTTGAACGGAATGGATGGTGTCTTGAAGGGAGGATGTAAGATGAACATCAACAAAAGCAAAACGAGGATAATGGAATGTAGTCGAATTAAGTCGAGTGATGCTGAGGGAATTAGATTAGGAAATGAGACACTTAAAGTAGTAAAGGAGTTTTGCTATTTGGGGAGCAAAATAACTGATGATGGTCGAAGTAGAGGATATAAAATGTAGACTGGCAATGGCAAGGAAAGCGTTTCTGAAGAAGAAAAATTTGTTAACATCGAGTATACATTTAAGTTTCAGGAAGTCATTTCTGAAAGTATTTGTATGGAGTGTAGTCATGTATGGAAGTGAAACATGGACGATAAACAGTTTGGACAAGAAGAGAATAGAAGCTTTCGAAATGTGGAGCTACAGAAGAATGCTGAAGATTAGATGGGTAGATCACATAACTAATGAGGAAGTATTGAATAGGATTGGGGAGAAGAGAAGTTTGTGGCACAACTTGACTAGAAGAAGGGATCGGTTGGTAGGACATGTTCTGAGGCATCAAGGGATCACCAATTTAGTATTGGAGGGCAGCGTGGAGGGTAAAAATCGTAGAGGGAGACCAAGAGATGAATACACTAAGCAGATTCAGAAGGATGTAGGCTGCAGTAGGTACTTGGAGATGAAGAAGCTTGCACAGGATAGACTATCATGGAGAGCTGCATCAAACCAGTCTCAGGACTGAAGACCACAACAACAACATTGGTCTGATGAATCTAATAAAACATGTCTCAGACGTGTGTCTGCAGTAGTTTTCCAGAACATCCAGAGAAGCAACGATTATTATACAAGTAAATTTCTTTACTTTCCATTCAAAATGTAGGAACCGTTTTGTCAGTTGGCAACCGTTAAGTGAGTTGTTTCAGTCGTTCCCTAACCCTGAAAAGAGTTAGTTTTCTGTATTGTTCAGTGACAGAACATAATAACAACAGTGTATTTCCGTTTAACTTGAATTCACGTGTGCTATGGTATTAATAAAAGCAGATTATCTGACACATTCATAGTGTTTCAGTTAACGTTATTACCATCATTTTTCCAAAATTAAATTTTCTACATCTTCTGTTGAAAACTTTGTGCAATTGTCTGGAATTTAAAAAACAAATTGGGCCAATTAATTAATAAGTTAAAAATTTTAGGAAATTACTTCTTTGCTTCTTTGGGTGTTCTGGAAAACTACTGCAGATATCCGCCTGGGACACGTTTTATTTGATTCACCAGATAAATAAAAACAAAATAAATGGAAATCGTAATTTATTTTAACCTCGTACAGTTTTGCGATGGCTTCATATTAACGAAATTGTTAAATTTCAGGGAAAATCTTTTATTAGTCGTAACAACACTAGTTTTACTTGTGGAATGACACGTTAAAATATCTGCATATCTTCGTGAATCACCGTGTGTATATGATACATGAGTGAGAATCAAAAGTCGTTGACACAACACATCGACGAAGCAGAGACACAACTCGTGCTATTTCATAAATTCAATTTCACAACATTATTTCACATACATAACTACAGAACAAAACTTGTTACAACAAAATTGCAAGTCAGTCGGTTGTGACAGATACCGAGAAGATGATACAATTCCGAAACCGTTTGTAATAAAAAATTATTAATACACCTCTGCATTTGAAAAAATAAGTTACTGCTGTTGCAAATCTCCTCAAAAGGCCGTTAGGTAATATCAGTTAACGAATGTAAGCACTCATGGTATTCCATTGCGACACAGTGGCCTCCAGAGCCTGAATTTGAACCATATCAAAATATAAGAGAGTTTAAGAAACTTCTGAGGCCAGTTAATCACGTTCTGGCAGACTGTCAGATCTAATGGGTGCTACAGAAGGCAAACAAAATGAAACGTTTCCCCCAGGCTCTCCCATTCACATTCCCTGACCATGTTTCAATTTACCAGAAAGGACAGAAATACAAATATCCGCCTGTGGGCCTCACGTTTTGACGGAGTGGCGCTCTTTTCGGGCTGCTGAACCGGAACGAGGCTAGCCCAGTGGAAACGGCCAGAGCGATAATTCTCCCTGGCGCCAACTTATCGCCCACACTCTTTACAGCCGATCGAGTTCCTCTGATCTGCTGCAATTACACGTGCTCATTGGCCCGGCTCTGCACTTGCGCTCTGTGGAATGTTTATCTAGAGTATGAGGACAGCATCTAAAAAAAAAAATGCATTGAGAACAGCCAGAGTGGCCATTTAGATAACCCAGTCCTGAAAACCCAGTGGTCAGCCTAGCTGTTTAACAGTCCACTGAGAACGAGGGAATTAGGTATGTGGCATCTGTCAGGTGACAGTGGCACTGTTGTATGATTTTTATACCTTCCTGGTCAGGTTGTCAGACTAGCGTATAACACTGCAGCGAAGTTTTTGTCTTGAGTGCCATACTCGACGAACTATACAGGGGAGGTCAAAACGGATTTTACAATTTTTGGAATGATATATAAATTTATTGAGATGACTTACAGAATCGGTAGATGTGTCATTTTGTATGAAAAGGCCTCAAGTTTCACATAAAAAGTGTCAAGTGTCATTTTCGTTCTATGTGACTACCGTTTGTGGTGATGAAAACACCCCACCGGTGATCAATTTCCTCCGACACTAGTTGCAGCAAATCGGCCATAATTTGTGCAGCGGCAGCGTAGATTCGATTTTTCAGGTCGTCTGAATTGTCTGGCAGGAGAGGAACATACACACGGTCTTTAATGAAACCCGGGAGAAATAAATCCGGTGGTGTCATGTCTAGTGAGCGAAGTCACCGTGCGATTGGTCCTTACACGGCCAGTCCACCGACCTGGGAAGCGACTATCGAGGAAACCTCAAACTTCCATGAGGAAATGAGGTGGTGCACCGTCTTGCCGGTTGTAAACTTCGCACCTCGGTCATCTTCATCGCTCTGTGGAACTAAAACGTTTTCAAGCAGATCCAGATACACAGTACCAGCGACAGCCCAACACTGCATTTTATTCTGCGTGCTGTGGTATTCTCACCCAACACATGCTCCTGGCGGCGGAATGGGTTACTGATGCGCTACGTGAATGAAACTTGAGGTTGTTTGCTACAAATTGACACATCTACCGATTCTGTAAGTTATTTCAATAAATTTCTATAGCACTCCAAAGTCGTAATGTCCTTTTTTACTCACCCTCTACAATGTACTTTCGTCCAAGTGTGTGACACGAACGCATAAATATTCCTTTATTTACAACAAACAGACTTTGGTGTCAACTTTAGGCCTTCAAAAAATTTTTGTTGTAAAACATGTTCATTTTTTAATTGGAGCCTCACGCCAAGCTGTCACGTTCGTGGATAAATTGTAGCACATTAGACAAAGATTCGTCATAATAACAAAAAGCATCTTGGGCACAGACCCATGTCCATTGATTTAGCGCTCACAGATGACTGTTACATCATAAAAATCACAGTACACTACAAAATGCACAGTAGCATTTCTGTTTGCGTTAACTAACGTAAAGAGCTAACAAACGGATGTGCAACTGTGCATTTTGTTGTGTACTGTTATTTTAATGACGTAACAGTCATCTGTGAGCGCGCTTCATGGGCACGTAAACAGGGTGCATTTTCAATGTTTTATATATGAAAACCTTTAACATGAGAACTTGGTATGAGGTTCCAACTCAAAATGAATATACTTTATAACAAAAATTATTGAAGACCTGAATATGACAGCAAAGTCTGTCAAAACCGGTTGTCGTAAAGAAAGAAATATTTATGTGATCTTGGCTTTAGAAAGTTTTTACCAAGTAAAACGGATCGCTCATTCTGATTTCTCAAAATGAGAAAAGTCAGTCCAACTACATTGAGGCTGCTGTACTGGAACTGCTTTGCAATGGAAAAACATAATCTGCAACATTTTCCACTGCGCTGTGTTCTTCACAAAGTGACGCAGAAGAAAATTTGTTTTTGTAATTTAGCCTGACGTAACAGCAGGAAAAGAGACGAGACGAAGTGAACTAAGTGATTTTGACTATCGAAAACTAACAAGGTTTTCGACTCGCCGAAAGTATACTTCGAAACAGCATATCGTCTCCGAGGAAGACTACACTAACTATTCTCAAGCATTCTTGAACAATGTGGTATCATTAGTTATTTATTTTTCACTGAGCGTCAGTATTCCAGCGACGGCAGTGTCAGAAAATGGAGCTTATCTAGTCAGTTAAATTGGTGATGGATGGTAGCAATAATCTGAAGTCAGTAAGGTAAAACAGAGAATGACTAAATCAGAGGAGCAAGATAGTGAAGCAGAAGCGTAGAATTAAAAACACAATGTTCCAAAAGTACTGAAACTAGGGCCAAAATAAACAATACGATGTTTGCACAGACATGAATAGTTAGCAGATGATGTCTCGTATAAACACTGCTATTTTGGTTCCTCTTATTCCACTAGCTAGTACGTAGCTACTGCAGATTTGGAATGCTCTGTATCGCGTCTGGATCTTACTAAAAACACACTAAACGAGGCGCTGCGGTGGTTAAGTCACTGGAGTTGTATTCAGGAGGAGCTGGGCTCAAAAACCCGTCCGTCTAACCTAGTTTCAATTTTACACGTTTACCGCAGATCACATCACGGGATTGGAGGGTAGTATCTTAAAGACACAGAAGATTTTCTTGGCCATTCCGAGCTGTATCTTCTTCTCGAATGACAACGACGCTCCATTATACATAACATCTCCTTCGTTCACTGTTCAGGTATGATGATAATTTTTACTTTTGGACTGTCCAATTACAACAGAATGAAACGCAAGTTTCGTGCCATACGCCTTTCGCCTTTATTCTTTGTAAGGCATCTTCATGGTCAGGTTCCGTGGATGTTGTTCTACATGTTGCGTTTTCGTTCCATTTTTGGCGCGTAAAAATTTGAATAAAAACACAACATGTAGAACAACATCCACGGAAGATGCCCTACAAAGAAGAAAAGTGAAAGGCATATGACACGAAAACTGTGTTTCATTCAGTTGTGATTCGACGGTAAGAAAGTAAAAATTGTCAACATACCAAAATATTACAAGAGGAGTACAAAAGTTGAAGATGCTCCTTAGTTTAGTTCGAATACGAGACTTGAGGAGATTCTGTAGCGCCAATGTGGTCAATGTTAAATACGTCAACTTTATGCAACTTTATCTCTGGAGCCAATATAGATAACGATCTAAAACTTTTTACAGGTAACTTATCCATGTTATTTATGTCCAATGATACAGAATTTAAAAAAGAGATACAAAAGAGCCAGAGATATATTTTTTTTAAAATTTAGGTTTTACTGTGAAAATTTTTACATGTGCGCCCTTGGATTAACATCTATTTAAATCACTACCAAGACTGTGTTTCAGTAGGTATAGTATGCCCAATAAATAATAAAACATATTACAAAGTTTAATGTAACTATCACAAATATTTTTATGTATAAGTAAATATAGTATAAAAAAAGTTATTTTCAGAGAATGACAACGACGTCGACTCGATGGGAGGTACGCTACTTTAGAGTAGATGTTCCCAAACCTTACCTCTCACGGAAATCTTTGAAATCCTGGTAGTGTGATGGAACGCCTTGCTTATTTTAGTGGTTAATCATCTTTTTTTTAAGTATGAAAAACTTATTTTATTCACTGAGTCCTGCAATTTTAGGCAGTAACTAATAACACAAATCATAATAAAATTTTAAAAAATAATTTGTATCGTTAAAATGTCGAAAAATAACCGCCATGTTATTAACAGTTTTTCACGGAGCATTCATTTATTTCCCACGGAGTACTGGTTTGGGAAACCCTGCTCTACAGAAGCAAAGCTGAAGATCAAGACGCAGAGCCACGACACTCGGCAATCGCCTAAAGTGTTGCCAACCTGCTTTTATCTCTCTCAATTCCAATCCTCCAGTGGATATACGACATCGCAGAACAACTACTTGGCAAGAAAATAAAAAAATCGGAGTTTTCTTAGTGTTTTATAAATTTACAACTGGGAGCTGAAATGGAGCCGTAAAAACCGCATGGACTGCGGATAAATAGGGTGATTTAGTAACCCTATTCGCACGGGTTACTTATAAATCCGAGAGAGCCCTTTTTTGAATAATAAGTCTTCTGTCTGCTTTGATACGGCAAACCATGAACTACTCTACATTTTTACCCTCTATAGCTCCCTCTAAGACCTTATTTTTGTCGGTGTTTTCCATATGTACCTTTCCTCGCTGATTCTACGGAGAACCTCGTTATTTCTTACTTTAGCACTCCAACTAATTTTCAACATTCTTATGTAGCACCACATATTAAATGCTTCTATTCTCTTCTGTTCCGATATTCCCACACTCCTTGTTTCACTTCCAAACAATACTGTACTCCAAACGTCAAAATTTCTTTCTCAAGGCCTATGTTTGATATTAGTAGATGTCTGATAAGGAATGCCCTTTTTGCCTGTGCTAATCTGCTTTTTATGTCTTCCTTGCTCCGTCCGTCATTGGTTATTTTGCTACCTAGGTAGCAGAATTCCTAAAATTCTACTACTTCATGATCACCAATTCTGTTGTTAAGTTTCTCATTACTCCCATTTCTGCTCCTTCTCATTACTTCCGTCGTTGTTCGATTTACTCTAAATCCATATTCTGTACTCGTTAGACTGTTCAATCCATTGAACAGCTCCTGTTATTCCTCTTTACTTTCATAGAGGACAGCAATGACATTCCGGCATTGCTTCTTCGACTTATAACAGCGGGGGCGAAAGACTAAATCCTTATCTTATACGCGTCTTAATCAGTGCACTTCGTTGTCACCTTACTAATTCAACCACTCTCATACTTAGTATTAATCTACGTTTCTCAACTTTGTAGTTCAGCAGACCGTCATACTAAGAAGAGCCGCTTTCTAGGTAAATTGACATTGGCGATACTTAAGCTTCTGTGTGAGCCGGTAGCGGGGTATTCCCCGTTCGGCCTTATGAGTCACTGGAAGGGCACAGGAGAAAGTCGATACGTGCGGCGAGCTCACGCAAGTCAAATTTGAGACTCCGGAAACCTGTCGGAAAACTGCAACAGACGTTCCTAGTGTGCGGTACAATACTTGGACTTCTATTCAGCTGGTGCTGAGTCGAATCTTAAATTCCGGTTTAACCCCAGATTACTAAATTCTCGTAACATTTACGAGTGCAGCAGGATATAAAACAGGACATTTGGAACGTAATTTGGTGTGTAACATACCACTGGAGATTTAATAATTGTAATTAACTAATGCATAACCGATAAATTAAGTCTTTCTATGAATAAAATATGGAGTAGTAATATTTACGTTGGTTCAGTAACAATGTAATATTTCCCCCCATTTAATGTTCTTGGGTTAAAGACGGAAAACTGCACTCGCTAGGCTTTATTTCTAAACTTATCCGTTGCCACATAATTTGTGTTATATCTTTGCTGTTCAGAGATCAGTATCAGTTTAAAGTGTAATCACTTTCCCGCTACTTCCAAGCGCCAACTCAGGAATGTCGCTTATCGCGACACACAACTAAGCTTGCACGACCCCGGCGTACACTTGTCTATTGTTTGTGCGTTAACATTAAACACACACGAACGTTATCTCATAACATCACAATAACGTTCCAGTGGTATTCCAGGAATCGAGGCGAGCTAGCAGTGGTCAAAGGAAGGCTACTGCATACCGGATGGATCCTACAGCACACTTATAAGGTGTATGACACAACTGTTAAAACAACACATTAAAATTCGGGTGCAAACACTGCCTTCAGAACTATCGTCATGTGTAAAGATACAAGCCAAAACAAGTTGCCATGATAGAAGCTGTTAGGTTCCAGTGACCATTATCTGCAACGAACAATGATGTGGGTAACTATCAAATGCAAACGAAAGTCTTTTAGTAACTGGACTGTTATGCACGCAGTACTGTAACGACCTTTTAGGATGACGTGTGTTCTTTGCCAAACATTCGTTCAGCGCCAGAATTGTTAACAGATGACAGTGTCCCGTCCACAACAAGTTTTGTTTGGAGGCTGAGAACTCACTCAGTTCGATAAGGACGGGAAACAGTTCCTGCATGCTCTTGATATGATTTCTGGAAAACGTCTCTTGTTTCACTGAGTACCGCTGTCATGAAAATCCCAAGTAATTAAAGCGGGATGTATTATCACTATTTCAATGAACTAACATAAAAACATACGGTGTACAATAATAACCGCTTCTAGTCACACAACAGAAGGTGATTTTATTTAACGCTCCTACTACCAGGCTCTTCTTTTTATCTTACTAAGTACCATTGGGGTCATACAAACCCCACGTGATTTACATCGGATGTATTCACAGTATTTGAATTTACTAACACAAAAACATACGTTACAGTTGTTCAGTGCAATAGTAACGATTCTATTTTTATACATATTACGTTCAACAACGAAAAAGAAATTTATGTAGGACTTATACTGCCCCCAATGGTAGTCAGTGCAAAAAACCACTATAAACTTTAATGTGTTGCAGACATAAAACTGAACAAATCATGATTGGATACAATTTCTTAGAGACACAGAGTCGTGTATTTTCATCAAAGAAAGAAATAGCTTTGGAAACAAAGGAGATATGATTTTCCAATGTGCTTACGGGGTTGTACTGACACCATCGGTTCTAGGAAGAGTTCAACAACAGCTGATGCAGGAAACCCTACCAACGGATTCAAAAATAAGCACGAAGGAATAATTTCATTGTTGCAGGTGTTTCGTATAGCAGTTGTTCAACATAACATTTACTATTTTCATTAATATGACATTCAATAAACAAACAAACAATTTAAGTTGGGGTCGCATTGACCCCACTGGTACTCAGTGAGAAAACCACAGATAAATTTTAATTTATTGTTATTTTAACACTGAACAAAACATCATTGGATACAGTTGACTCAAAGGGAGAAATCCACTCATCCACTCATTTTGAAAACAACAGCTTTGAAAAAAAGAGATAAATATACACTATGTTATCAAAAGTACCCGGACACCCCCAAAAACATACATTTTTCATGCTGCCACCTACTGCCAAGTACTCCGTATCAGCGACCTCAGTAGTCATTATACATCGTGAGAGAGCAGACTGGGACGTTCCGCGGAACTCACGGATTTCGAACGGGGTCAGGTGATTGGGTGTCACTTGTGTCATACGTCTGTACGCGATATTTCCACTCTCCTAAACGTCCCTAGGTCCACTGTTTCCGATCTGATAGTGAAGTAGAAACTTGAAGGGACCCGTATAGCACAAAAGCGTACAGGCTGACATCGGCTGTTGACTGACAAGAGACCGTCGACAGTTGAAGAGGATCGTAATTTGTAATAGACAGACATCTATCCATCACACAGGAATTCCAAACTGCATCAGGATCCACTGCAAGTACTATGATAGTCAGGCGGGAGGTGAGAAAACTTGGATTTCATGGTCACATATCAATCCGGTAAATGCCAAACGACGCCTCGCTTGGTGTAAGGAGCGTACACATTGGGCGACCGAGCAGTGGAAAAACGTTGTGTGGAGCGACGAATCACGGTAGACAATGTGGAGATCCGATGGCAGGGTGTGGGTATGGCGAATGCCCGGTGAACGTCATCCGCCCACAGTAAAATTGGGAGGCGGTGGCGTTATAGTGTGGTCGTGTTTTTCATGGAGGGGGCTTGCACCTCTTGGTGTTTTGCGTGGCACTATCACAGCACAGGCCTACAATGATATTTTAAGCACTTTCTTGCTTCCCACTGTTGAAGAGCAATTTGGAGATGGCGACTTCATCTTTCAACACGATCGAGCACCTGTTTATAATGCACGACCTGCTGCGGAGTTGTTACACTACCATAACATCCCTGTAATGGACTGGCCTGCACAGAGTTCTGACCTGAATCCTACAGAACACCTTTGGGATGTTTTGGAAAGCCGACTTCGTGCCAGGCCTCACCGACATCCACACCTCTCCTCAGTGCAGCACTCCGTGAAGAATGGGTTGTCATTTCCCAAGAAACCTTCCAGCACCTGCGAGAGTGGGAGCTGTCATCAAGGCTAAGGGTTGGCCAACACCATATTGAATTTCAGCAGTACCGATGGAGGGCTCCACGAACTTGTAAGTCGTTTTCAGCCAGATGTCCGAATACTTTTGGTCACTTAGTGTACATTGGGTTGGTGCATAATTTTGTAGCGTTATTCCATAAATTTAATAAACACAACATATACACATAATACAGACTTTCGTCATCAATAACATATTCTCTTTCACTATTTACACAGTCTGACAACGTTGGGGTACCTTTTCGATCGCGGCTGTAGAAATAGCTTAATTTCAGGGCGATGAACTCGTCGACCCACGTTCGGAGCGCATTTTCATCCGGAAAGGCAGTTCCTTGAAGGTTGTTCGATAGTGTGTGGAAAAGGTTAATAATGTGGGTGCGGAAAGATTTCCCAACCCAAGTTGTGTTCAGTGTTCTTTGCCGGTCCAGGAGAACCCAAGCGGGCGTTATCGTGGAGTAGCGTTACTTCATGCAGTCTTCCTGGTCATTGTTCTTTGATTGCGTCTGCAACACCTCTTAGTTGTTGACAATAAATGTCAATAGTGATGGTTAGACGTCAGATACGCAATTCGTAGTGCACCAAACCGTCGCTGTTCCATCAGATGCGTAACGCTACCTTTTCTCGCCACGTGCAGGTCTTTAAACGGGGAGTTACGTCTTTGTTTGGGCACAACCGTTCCTTTCCTTATCTTAGCATAAAGATTGCCTTTGTTTGGGCTCAACCATTCCTTCCCTTACGTTAGCGTAGAGATACCACTTCTCGTCACCAGTAACGACACAGGATAGGAACGGTCGGTGTTGTTCATGAGCCAACTGATGAGCAAACAGAGATGCTGATTTTTGTGATCTTAGCTTGGAGTGTGTGGTACCCATACACCAGATTTTTGAACCTTCCCCATTGCATAATGATCACAGTCCATCACACTCCACTGCTGTCACCCCTCTACTGAAGCCAAAGGGCAGAATACGTCGGATAAGTTCTGATTTTTCCACTTGGCACTCCATTTAACAGCTGTTCAACATATTGGTCATCATTCCGTTATCATTAATGTTACATTTAAGAAACAAACAATCAATTTAAACTGGGGTCATTTTTTATTTTCACTATTGCAATTTCGGCCTTAGGCCATTATCAAGTGCACATGTTTTGGCTTTATACAGGCTGACACCTTTATATGTCGTTGTCATTTGCTGTTATATACATTCGTATCGCTGCCCCTATTTTTGCAAAATACTGTTACGGTTCAAATGGCTCTGAGCACTATGGGACTCAACTGCTGTGGTCATTAGTCCCCTAGAACTTAGAACTACTTAAACCTAACTAACCTAAGGACATCACACACACACCCATGCCCGAGGCAGGATTCGAACCTGCGACCGTAGCAGCAGCGCGGCTCCGGACTGGAGCGCCTAGAACCGCACGGCCACCGCGGCCGGCAAAATACTGTTACGAATTCAGCTCAAGTCCTGAAGTAACACCATCTTTCAGCGCAACCTGTAAATGCCGCCTCAGTTTTATTTGTGTCAACAAGTTTATGTTTATAAGGTCGTCTCACAGATGGCATTGCACCAGTATCTGAGATGCAATCACCATCTAGCGCCACCATTTGAGAAAATACTAGACTTCTCCAGTAGTAAAGGGCTGGAACTAAATAACCAACGCCACGGGGAAAGATCGGGCAGTTCCCATCTGATTAGTGATCCGATAAAACGATTCTTTCTAAACGTGATACGAACAACGAGTGCAATCTAGCGCCACCATTTGAGAAAATACTAGACTTCTCCAGTAGTAAAGGGCTGGAACTAAATAACCAACGCCACGGGGAAAGATCGGGCAGTTCCCATCTGATTAGTGATCCGATAAAACGATTCTTTCTAAACGTGATACGAACTACGAGTGCAATTTAGTTATGTTTGAAGTGTTTACTATGGATATATAGGGCGTGAATTGTATATTGAAGTGTACTTCGATGACTAAAGTGTCAGCTTCGACAGTTGTCCGTGTAATAAACATACACTATCATAGATTACAGAAATGCTTCAGGATGGAAAGAGAAAGTCTCACTTTTCTGATCATTACATAAATGAGTGATTTTCTGTCAAGAAAGGGCGAACGCATCAGGATGCGTTGTGTTACTTAGAGAAATGGGCTATTTCTTTCAATAAATATCAGTTATTTCAATGGATGACGTCATATGAAACCCTGATAGGGTGATGGTTGAAAACATTTATTATATTCCAGACTAAAAATGGTATGAAAATTTCAGGAGACAATTGGGGTCAGGAATATATGTATCTGAAGAGCTTCGTAGAAACTATGCGTGACTCGGAAAAATGGAAGTCTAAACACTCCGTGGAAGAAAGGTGGCGCTACTTTCTTAAGGAAATCGAAAATCCTGAACGCAATTGCCAACTGCTAAAATTATGCGAGTATGTGTTTTCTATTCCCGCACACAATGCCACTGCGGAAAGAGTATTTTCGCTGATGTCGGCCCAGTGAACTGGTGACAGAAATCGACTCCCTGCTAGGGACTGTGGAATCTTACAGTGCCACTGTAAATAAGAGCTGACTTGCATGGAGTTTTATAAATACGTAAAACGGAAAAAATACTTGCTGAAAAAAGGTGAAATCTTCCGAAAAATATGGTGTACTTACTTCTGTCCCAGAAAATTGCACGTAATTCTGTTCTAAATAAAAAGTAATTATATTAAATAAATTTTTTACTTCATTTCCACACCCCATTTCTGAGTATCTCGACTGGATCCCAGCTAGATATGGCAACCCTTATCATTGGATACAATAGACTCTGAGGGAAAAAGTCGTACACCTTGCAAATAAAAGTTTTTGATTCAAGGAAGATATCTATTTCCAGCGTGCTTTGGGACTATATTGACCCCAGCGATTCTAGGAGGGTCCAGTTAAAATGGGTGGACGGAATGTGAGCTCTGTTCCTTTGGAACAGGTTTCTAATGTACGTAGCCACAGTGCTTCTTCGTTCAGTCACGGCCATTGGATAGCAATTTTTGAAACATTTCGTTAGGAGACTGGTGCTTTGACCTAGGAGAACATACTGATGTGTAAACGCTAGAAATCCGGACAATAAAGAGTAAATGATGATCTTTGTTAACGACCACATACATCAAGCTATAAGAAAGCATTAACATCTTACTGGAATTATATGTTCTCAGAGACAGTCGCGTAAGTTTTTCTGCTGAGGGTTGACAGAACCGCTTTCAGGCTATTTCTCGATCGTTCCCCTCTCGAATGAAAACTGTGAAAAATTAACAAGTAAATGTTCTCGTGCGAGGCCTAATTTCCCTTCTTTTATTGCGATAATTGTTTCTTCATACGTAGGCGGGAGAAAATAAGTTGGTGGCCGCAACGGAAGATACCTTTGTTTTAATGACTGCCCAACTCGCTTATTATACCCGTGACATACTCTTCCCTATTTCGCGATTTGTCTCTCTTCCGTCAATCCTAGCTAATGGGAATCCCACATCGTGCAGCAATACTCCAGAAGAGAACGGACAAGCGTAGTGTAGGTAATCTCTCTTTAGTAGTCCTGATGAGTCTTCTGTTCTGCCGACGAATCGCAGCCTTCGGTTAGCTTTCCCCCCAGCGTTATCTATGTGATCGTCCCAATCTAAGTTATCCGTAACTGCGATCCGTAAGTGTTTAGTTGAATTCACAGCCTTTAAAACTGTGTGATTTAACCTGTAACTCAAGTTTAGCGCATTCCTTCTAGTACTCATATGGGTGATTTCACAGTTTCCATTATTTACTTTCCGCACCATACAGATATCTTGCCTAAAATCATTTGCACGCTGCAAACAATGTAAGAGGGCTGCTAGAATTGTTTCCTATAATCGTTTATACAGACTAAGAACAGCATAAGGCCTTTTTTGAGGAACCACATACATCGCTACAGTTTCACCACATGAGTAGTGTATGGTTGTGGCCGTTACCGTCCTTCGGCCTGTTACTTAGGGTCAAAAGCGTGCACCTTGCAGATTGCGATGAGAGCTTAAGTGACGCAATGTTTACATTTTGTCGTTACGTGCGAGAATAGAATGAAAGGAAGGGAGCGGGTGACACATGGTACCGGTGCATGGCTTGCTCCTCACGAATAACACCCGGGAGGTCGGTCACATGAACGCCCTGTCCAATGGTCGGATCACCAACAACAGTACCAAACACTCAAGTGATATTTTGGGGACGTTCGGGATCTAATCCACGTACTGACGTACCGCAACTTTGTTCCGGTACCCCTACCTTACTGCCGTCCAGATACTAAGGATTAAAATTTCTCCCACCGCCAGAACCCGCACCACCACAAGAATCCGTCCCACCAAGAGAACCCGAAGCCTCCAGCGCCAACGTGCTAACGTAGGTTTGTTATTTCGGATACTGAGGCGAATCTCATCCTACCGAGCCACTCTTAAGAACCAGCGAAGATTCAGTGCTTGGATAGCACCTAAGTCTCAATGCTTACATTCCAAATGGAGTATCGCAATCCGCGACAATGGCGGTGTGCTGACCGCATGCCTTCCATAACGCATCCGAATGACGTCATATGACTGAAGACGAGACCCACGAGTGAGGCAGTCCGCGGCACGTACTTCATAGGTCTTTCGAGTGTCAGCAGCCCTCTCCGCGTGGAGCGAGTAACTGTTTCAGAAGAGTTCAATAACTCTTAACTGCGAGTTTAAATGCATAGCACACGAAAAAGTTAAGACCTTTACTGGGTACCTCTTCGATGACGCACTGATTTCCTCTGGGCCCTGCACGGAACCAAGCATTCGCGAAGTATTGCGCACAAGGCGACTAGTGTGACATCACAACTTTGTTGGGGCCCGTATTTCTCGTCGGCCCCGATTGAAGATGACGGCGGGCGGTCGGCATCGCGCGAAACTCTGGGCCTGACCGCAGAGTTTAATTGTTTTTTTTTTTTTTTTTTTTGCTTTTTAGACTCGTTCATTGCTGTGCTCCTCCTTTTCCTTTTCATCTCTACATAACTAGTACACCCGGCATATTGTTTAATCTATTTAACAAATTTCTGTCGTTGTTTACCCCTTCAGTTTTTGCTCTCTACTCTTCCTCTCAGCAAAATATGGTGGGGAGAAATGGATTATGTAAGTCTGCACGTTGTCGTGGCCTTTGTCACTGATGGCAAAGCTTGTGGGTTGCTAGGCTGCATCATATTTTCTTTTACACGATCGACGTTTCGCTGAGATCTTCATCAGAATCTTATGGCATCCACGGTGAACTCCTTGGATACCGCATTATCCTGAAGAAGCTCCCAGCAGAGGGGTCCGTGAACATCGTAAGATCCTGAAGAAAATCCCAGCAGAGGGATCGAAACGTCGATCGTGTAGAAGAAATGTGATGCGCTCTAACAACCCCGAGGATTTTCCCTTCAGAAATGGATTAGTCACTCGAGCTTGAAACACGACAAAATATCATCAGTGTTACACTGGTGACAGGCACTCACCGTCCGTAACTGAGTGTTAACCTGATAGTATGCATGTTGCAAAACTCACTAATCTGTGCAAAGAGTCAGAGGTTTCAGACGCCACTTGACATGTGTTAGATAAATGATATCGGAAAATAAACCGCAAGAAAAAGGAGGGTCAATATCTTTCAGGGTCAATTGAGACGACAGTATGCAAACATTCAATGTTTACGTTTGAGCATTTCATGTTGCCAATTTAAGAGGAAAATGAGATGATGCTATTGGTCATATCCTTGACAAATGTGGGAAACAGACTGTCTGACGTTAAATGAAAGTATGTCTCATAGCATGACTGCAATCTTGAGTCCTGCTTGGAATCTTGGTAGATATTAATACTTCACAAACTTTTTAAGTTGTGCTGCCGTCGAAACCGCAGCAAACACACAAATGTTTGTCTTCCTTTCCCGTGCAGTTGATTCTGTATAGTCTCATTAGTTGTAACGCAAGGATTAAGCCAACAGAAAAGGAAAAATAAATTCAAAATGATGCCCTCGTATATTACCAACGTATTAGTGAACACCTGTAGTAGTAACACATTTTATTTTGGGGGAAGTATAGTTCGTCTTGTAACGTTCCCTGGCAACACACACACTATTAATAAAGTAAAATTTAATTGTACTATATACGCCGCTATGAAGCAATTTGTATATACTGTAATTATTCAACAAAAAATATTATTTAATTTTGTATAAAGGACATTCGTTATTATTGTAATATTTTCTGTAATAATATTCTCGATATATTTATGATTGTAATATTTCTATACTCATAATGTAATTACGAAATGTGTCAATATCTGCGATAAGAAAAATGTAAAATACAGCCGCAGATTGCAAAGAGACATTAACGGCTGATAGTGATATAAATAGGAATACAGTGTGCATTCTTTGTCTTCTTCCTCGAGAGCTGAGAGAGAGAGGAACCTGTGACGTAGCATTTTATGAATGGGTAGACTTCATTTGTCTGTATCTAGATTTAGCCGCCATTAGAGGAGAAATTACAAACTAATGTAAGTTGAATTATTGTTGTGGTCTAAATACATTATAATTTATCAAAAGTGTGTATTACTAATGTAAATTAGCTTGCCCATGTCATCTATAATATTTCTTTAAAGAATTTTCAGCATTTTTAGCAATTATCGCTGCTGTTGCTGGGCTATGCCGCGACCGAACGATTTGCAGCGGCGGCACATTTAAAAAATTCTTCCACTAAGAAAAATTTAACCAAACCCGTAAATCGGGAGCAGATAAAAATTAGCAGTGAATTAAGAAAATGTTTTTCTTTTACAGCGATCCTGAGACTGACGGAATGTATTACTAGTTTCACATTTGTGCATTCATAGGCGGATAGTTAATGTTGAAATTTAACAATTTGTTGGTTCTTTCAAATAACTTAAATGTATAGTGAAGTGTGTTTTATCAATGATACTTAAACGTCGGCTTGGCAATATTTAACCATTTTCTGCTAACAGAGACAGTCTTGTGTTCCATAGCTAACGCCGGGAAAGAATTCAGTAAATATTAAAAAAAAAAAAAACACTGCATTTAGAAAATGTGTGCCAAGGCCGAAATATGTAAAAGATTTAATTCTCAACTAAATATTCTTAATCAGTTAATGTGAATTTATCATCATGAGAGGGTTGACTAAGCTCAAGTAATTTTAAATGTACTTAATTCTGTCTAAATGAATTTTTATTACCACACGTAAGTAAGGGGTTCTACAACAAAGTTCGTACTGACAGAAAGAAAGAGCAAATAAAAAAAAAAAAACAATTTAAAAAGTAACATTTACAACACCCCCCCACCGTACATTTTGCAAAATCAATTCACATTTCATTTTTTTAAATTTAATTTAATTAAAGTCTTATACACAATAGCACTAGCTTTGTTACAAACACATTAGAGCTTATAAAAATAACAAATTAAAAATAAAAACCTTTCATTGACAACTTACGTTATTAAGCAACTTCCCCCTTACGTTCCATCACCTAGATTTCCAACAACAAATTTAATTTCTTCCAGTTACATGAAGACACACCGCAACAAAATTATACCCACTTATATCGCCATTTTGTTATTAGATCAAGAGATAACTATCTTCACAATTATGTCAGTTGGCTTCTGTCTCGGTATCTTTGGGAGACGTTTGTTTAGCGATTTTCGTGACGATTCACCAGGAGGAGTAGCTAAGCATAGTCAACGTTATCCCCCATTGCTGGTTGCAGAATGGAGGGTTAACCTTTGAAAATGCCAGACACTCGTGCTAGCGACACGTCACGATAATCGTTAAACAAACGTCGACCACAGATCCCGAACAGAAGGCAACAGGCAAGCCATGTAGCGACGAAATCCTAATTTTTTTTATATATTTTCCGTATCAGTTAATAAGAAAAGATCAAAGTCATAATTTTCGCTATGTTCTACAGGTCATTGGAGAACGAGTGTGGCACTCTAAGCAGAACCTCTCGTGTAAAGTGGAACGATTCTTGGAGTAAAATGTATGATTAACGGAACTTACTTCGTACACACAATCAAAACTCTAGATTGGAATATCAACAACATAAGGCAAAAATAGATTCCTACTCATCGTAAAGATGGCATGTTGAGTTGAAGACAGGCACAGCGAAGTGACAGCACATTAGCTTTCGGCCAAAGCCTTCTTCAGAAAAAGAACACACACACACACACATACACACACACACGCACCACCCATGGCGGCCACGTGTGCGTGAGGTGCGCTCGCTTTGTGTGTGTGTGTGTGTGTGTGTGTGTGTGTGCGCGAGCGCGCGCGCGCGCGCGTGCGCGCGTGCGCGAGCGAGTGAGCCAGCGTGCGTGGGTTTTTCCTTTTCTGATAAAGACTTCGAACGAACGCTAATGTGTAAGTGTGTTTTCGTTATACCGGTCTGCAACTCAACGTGTCATCTTTACGGTGGGTGGCAATCTATCTTTCCTCATATTGTTTACATAGTAGAAAGTAATTTTATTTCAGATTAACGGTTATGCTCGGAAGTTTGATTCACTACCCCACTGGAGTAACGAATTATTCTATTTCGTATGCTTTTTTTTCCAAACAGAAAACTATAATTTTAATTTCCTTTGACAACTACGATTGGTGATCCAAATTTTATAGAAATTCGACAAAAGTTAGGATTGGAATGTTGGAAACCATCTTGAGAAGATGTTTATTTCTGCTAGGAGTCCATTACTAAGAAAAAAATGGTTCAAATGGCTCTGAGCACTACGGGACTCAACATCTTAGGTCATAAGTCCCCTAGAACTTAGAACTACTTAAACCTAACTAACCTAAGGACATCACACACCCATGCCCGAGGCAGGATTCGAACCTGCGACCGTAGCAGTCCCGCGGTTCCGGACTGCAGCGCCAGAACCGCTAGACCACCGCGGCCGGCCATTACTAAGACAAGAAACGTATAAAAGAAGAGATGAAAAAAAAAAAAATACGTCACCTGATCTCCTGGCTCTCCCACGGACTTTGCAGTAAATTCGCAGCACCAGGTAATCTGTGTTGATACTGTGCAGCATTAAGTGTGAAGGCATTCAAGCCTGATAACATCAGATCGTCTGTAAGCTCGGATCTGCCTCGCTGTGACATCGACTATGGAAATTTGCCTGAAGTGCCTAATTGCGTTCGCAATTTATAAAAAAATCTTCCGAAAATTAGCTTCAGATAAGAGAAAGTTTTAACACCCTTCGTGTAGTGAAAACAGCTATGGCTGCAGACAATATCTCTGTAGAGTTATTATTTTTTTTCTTCAGTTCCCACTTAAGCCAACTGTACTGCAGTACGTCTGATGGAGTTTCGTGTTTTAATCATCATCAACATAGTAATATGAGTACCTATCAAGATCCACTAATAAGGGGAAAAGTACCCAAAACAGCCAAAGCTCGAAAAATAAAACATAAAATTATTATTCTGAAAGGTGGGTATGCTGTTAGCTCAGTTACGCTGCACAAAAATTGAAATGAGAACGAGAGACCATGGCATGCAGTTCCATTATAGGTACACAGCAATAAAGTGCACAACGGAAGGGAGGTAGAAGATAGTATGTGAAAGAGAACTTAGGCAATCATCTTGGTCGAAAGACGTCGATGTATCATTTACCGGGCGATGGGCCAATGGCGTATTAGAGGCAACTCAAACTCTGGAAGAGTTGGTACAGTTACATATAATGAAGCACTGTCTGAAAGCAGCAGCATAAATCGCCCACATAGGGATCGCGAGGACAAGATTAGAATAATTACAGCGCAAATAGAAGTATTCAGTCAATCTCTTCCCGCGCTACATAAGTGAATGGAAAGAGAAGAAATCCTAATAACTGGTACAGTTCCGTGCACTTCACGGTGGTTTGCCGAGTATAGATGCAGATGTCGACCTGCTTATATGTTTGTGATTTTACGGTTGAGGCTGTGGCAACAATTTGTAACTGCAGATTTGGCACCCACTAGATTCAGTCAAATATAGCCAAGGGCTAACACTGTGTGTCAATGACCGATATTTGCTGTTATGCAATCGACGAATCGCGACTCCAATTACGACTTGACCTTGATGGCATCAACGAATGGGCAACGTCTGCAATGGTATACCATCGTGAGAGGTACCGTCACAGCACAGCGGTATTGCAGAAAGATTATTCTGATCACGTCCGTCTGTTTTGTGGTGTGATAAGTAACGACGTTCTGTTTATGGATGACAATGCCGCCCACACAGGACCGGTTACTTGCCGGACAGAACAGAAAGCGGAGATATTGAATGCACCGAATGGCCTACGTACTCCCCAGACCTAAACACCATCGAAAATGCCTGGGATGCTCTTGGGTCACGTATTTCTCAACGAACACCTCCTCTCTGAATCGTGCAAGAACTGAAAACCGGCCTGAGATAGAAGTGGTGCAATGGCCCCCAAGGTTTAATGAAAAGTTTGGTAGCCAGCGTGAAAAAGAGGCGTAAAATATGCCTTAGTGCCCCATGAGAGCATATTCATTACTGTGGATCCGGTATAGATCTTTATCTTGGCAGTCTGACCTATGACAAACATGAACGTTATATATGTCTATCATTTTGCTTCCCCATGTGGTGAAATCTGTTCCATTTTTCGTTATAAATATGTCACTGCAATTATATGACATACGAGGAGAGTTCAATAAGCAATGCAATACACTTTTCTCTGAAAGCAAGTGGTTATTTTTTCAGCATTCCAATACACCATATTATTCGCCAATCTTTTGGCACCAAACCCTATTTCCCAAAATAATCTCCTTTCAATGCGACGGTCTTACGCCATCTAACTGGCAACCCCCATATGCCTGCATTGTACCACTTCACTAGTCGATGTAGCCAACTTCTTGTTGCATCAATAACTTCCCCATTGTCCACGTACTGCTTCCCGCGGGGTCATTGGGCCACACAGATGGTAGTCGGAGGGTGCCAAAATCCGGGCTGTACGGTGGATGAGGACGAACAGTCCAGTGAAGTTTTCTAAACTACTCCCGGATGCGCAGACTTGTGCCATGCCTTGGGTTGTCATGAGGGAGGAGGAGTTCATTTGCATTTTTGTGGAGACGAACACAATGAATTCGTGCCCTCAATTTCTTGAGGGTAGAACAACACACTTCAAAGCTGATCATTGTACCATGAGGGAGGACGTAAAACAATAGCCTCTTCAGAGACCCAGAAGACCGCCGTCATGACTTTACCGGCTGAGGGTGCGGATTTGAACTATTTCTTCAGAGGAGAGGTTGTAACGCCGGAAATGCATATCCTCCTATTTCCATCTATTGTACTATAATATTTTTCCCTATTTTTGTTACCTGCATATATGACATTTCTGTGTCTTTACATATTGTAATTGTTTTACTATTTGTATATATATATTTATGTATTTATGTCGATGTATAATTGGTTTGTTTCGTAAATATTATTTGTATTTTTACGCTGGGTCTTGCCTAGGGAAACTGCTATCGAACGATTACATCGATAGGTCGTGTGAAGAATCAAAGTGTGTAGGATCTTTGGTAGTGTTAACTCTGCCGCGTGGAGCGCGGGCAGAGCAGTTGGAGTCGGGCTGGAGTAGCGAGTGGAGCAGGTGTGTGGTGTGACGCTCCCGCGAGTTGCCGCGCTTTCGGGGTTTAGCAGCATGTAATTGCGCTCGACTTGCTATGTTAGTTTCTGGCACGGTGTCGCGGACGGGAAGCATTAGCCGGCGCACATCAAGAGCCTGTTTCGTTTGGTGACCGTGTCGAGAAGAAGGCGCGCCAACATCCAGCTTCTGCAACAGCGACGGCCGACAATGAGTGACCGTCGCCACCTCCTCGATCGACGGCTTCAAACCTTCAATCAACTAACAAGGAAGACTAAAAGCACGTAAAGTTTCAGAACTGTATGGCAGACCTCAGCTTTTCAAATTGTTCCATTTGCCTCGCAAAATTACAGCAACTCAGCATGAACCTTTGTTGCTCATTGTCCCAATTGCATTACCAAGCAGGGTCCCTTCCTTTTCCGAAATGAAACCGAGTGTCGTTGAAATTCAGACGCCAGCATTAAAGTACTATCATTGCATTTCATTACTTTAGTTTCCAAGTGCAGTTAAAGCATAGCTGGCTACAATAGTTAGATTACACAAGCACAAATTAAGAGTGCGAGTTTTGTTAGCATATTTTAGCTTACCTGTGACTGCAGCTCAGCTTGGTACGTACTAAATTTTATTATTGTTAATTATTCAGAATCATTTAATTCAAGTTCAAAGTTAAATCTCTTGTTTCTAAATTGCGTAGAGTCAAGTTGCTTTTGAAATGATTGTTGAGGTAGTCCAAGACTAACCGTATTCTGCTGGATTTCGATGTGCTTCAGAAAGAAAGCTCACTATTAACTTCAGTCACTAAATTAACTTTCGATTTTCCGGTTTTATTAATTCTTTTGCTAAATTAAGTCAGGGTGTAGCGAAATTTATTACTTCTGACAAACTTTCAGTTTTCACACTACACGTGTCAACCTTCAGTTGCCACGCTTCTAGTGCTAATTATATGTGTAATAACCTTTCTTTTTCAGTTACTATAGTAATTGTCCTTAGGACTGGCGACCGTGATTTCCCCCAAATCTCAAATATCTAATTACCGCTAGTTAATTGTTGACGTAACGGCCGCACATTTACTTTCTTTATTAACTTTACCCCTTTTCAAAATTAATTTCCACCAGTTTCATTTGCATTTTTCCTTTCATTTAGATGTAACCCTTTCCTCCCTCTTTACCGACAGATTAACTTCGGTGACGATTGCTTTTCCAAAATTCCCATTAGGTACACGCGGTTTAATTTTTCACTGTCATTAAGGTCGATAAGTGAGGGGGAGGTTACACGTGGCGACCTGGTGACAGGACAATCTTCAAATTTGAGGTTGTTCTGGACACGAATTTTGCATTGTGCAAATCTCGTAACAAAGTACTGGTTACGAAATGGTCGATACGTCAGCGAGAATATTAGTCTGAGGAATCCTAATTAGATTTGAGATTTGTTATTTATATTGAAAATTATTAAAATGAGTGAAGGCAACAATTACCAAAATTTGGTAGACTTGGGTACGGAACAATCGGTCGAACAGTGGGAAACACGCACCGCGGTACCCATTGTTCAGGGGCAGGCGGCTAGCATGCAAGACGCGACCGCCGAGACGCAACAAAGAGCAGAAGTGGAATTCCAAACATTAGAAAATGTTTCGGAATCGGAAGTGAAAATCAAATCGGAATCCCTTGATGACGAATACGGGGGGACAATTAAAGAGGAAGCCGCTACGGAAGTAAAACCGGTAGTTTCCGGGAATTTAACTGATTTATTGAATGTTTTGATTAACGAAATCAAGGCTCAGTCTAGCAAGATAGAAACTCAATCGGCAGAAATTAAAGCTCAGTCTGAAAAAATTGACAGGAAGCTAGACAATCAGAACAAAGCTATTAATGTTGTTAACAACAATGTTGGAGTTGTTAACACAAAAGTTGATAAAATCAAAGAAGATATTGTTGTGATTAATACCGAAATCGGTAATCTTAAACGGGAAATGATAGGCGTTCAGGCGGAAATTGCGAGCATAAATACGCGTTTTAATTCCGAAATTAGCAGAATCGAGAAAAGTGTAGGAGACGCAGTTGCTCCGATCATCGAGAATAAGGTGACGGAACAAATTCAATTAGTGAGAAAAGACGATCAACAGAAGGTGGAAACTTTAAAGGTTTTAGTATCCGAAGTAGATACCAAAGTGAGGAAGCAGGCTAATACCTGCGAAGAGAAAAAGAGGGAAGTGGAAACGCTTGCGACAACCACTTGCCAAGTGATTACGAGAGTGTCTGAATTAGAAAAGAAACTTGAAGAAAAACAGAGCTATGTGCCAATCTGTGCACATAGTTCGGAATTGTTGACGAAAGAGGAGCGGTTCGACCCCTTGAAAAAAGGCGGTATACACGCGACGGATTTCATTAAAAACTGTGGAAGAGTTTTACCCAGATCATGGACTAATGAGAGAAAAATTAATGCGGTTATTGATGTGTTGGCTGGTGATGCCAAGCGTTGGGGCTTAAACCTCAACATTACGAACCTGACCTTTGACGAGTTTAAAAATTTGTTTCTGGCTGAATACTGGTCAGAGCAAAAACAGCAAAGTGTCTGGCGCGAATTTGTCGTATCGAGGCCTTTCGATGCGAATTCGCGCGGCTCGATGAAGGAGTTTTGTGAGGGCTGGATCCGCAAGTTGGAATATTTGCGTGATCGCCGCACGGAATCCGAAATAGTCTGGGAACTCTACAAGAAGCTTCCAGATGATACAAAACGCTACGTAGGAAGCAATTACAGGACAATCAATGATTTCCTGGAAAGAGTGGAGGACGAGGACAATTGGCGCAATAATCGCGACAGTGGTAGAGGCCGTGGTAACAACAACGGGTACCACAGCAACCACAACAACGATAACCATGGGAATAATGCCTACCGCAATCTTGGCAGCAGTAACAATAGTGGTTCGGGCCGTAATGACAATCGATACAATGCAAATAATAACAGGAATGACGGAAACCAGTATCATACTAGCGTGATACGGGCTTCGCAGAATAGTAATAACGCCAGAGTGTGTGATCAGCCGCCTCAGCAGCATCCGGGGAGCGTATCTGCTGGGACGAGACAGGGAAACCATTAGCCGCGCCGGTGAGGGGCCGACCGGGCGTGGAGAAATTTTGGCGGCCCAATAACAGTAGAAAACCCAGGTGTCGTCGTTATGAAAATTCCGTGTGGAATAATCAACGGCGGGAGAGTGTGCCAGTGTTAGGAGAAAGGAGTGCGCCCACAAGTAGTAAATCAGCTGTATACACGGCAGTGGGAAGTACATTCACTGCCAGTGAGAACAATTTAAGTAGTGTTCCGGAAATCGATTATAAAGTGGCAGCTGTAATACCCACAGCGGAACTGGAGATTGAGTTTAAGAATGATTCGCAAGTGTTGAGAGAAGATCAGATGTCGGATAAAACGTCCGTCATCGAGCGAGGGGATGCAGAGAGGGATGAGGTCTGGTTAAGGCAGTTCGGTCGCTTATACGACGAACTAAGAGATTATAGGGGTCTGTATGGGAGAAGCGTTTATGGGGAGCGCGGGCAGGATTTGCCGCGTCTCGTCCCGCAGGTAGATAGTGTTTGTGAAGTGATAGAAAGTTCTGGCCCTAACCGGCAGACTTTACCAGAAATAGTTGATGTTAATGGGGAGCACGACCAAGATTCGTCGTGTTTCGTCCCGCAGGAGTTGGATGTTGAAGCAGTAACGGAAAGTTCTGGCCCTGACCGGCAGACTTTACCGAAAGTTATAGTGTTAGAAGTGACCGACCCATCCGACGCAAAACTCCAGTTTAAACATTGCGAAAGTATTGAGGAGAAAGATTACGAGAATTTTAGTGATAGCCGGACACGATTGGTAGAAAAGCACGTAGATTACAGCGTGTATGAGGTTAGAGCTGACGTGATACGGTCGGACGGTAGCAGTGTGGGTTGCGCAGATCTAGCGGAAGTAATTGCAGAGACTACTGGGCACATTCCTCCAGGTAGATTGGCGGATGATATCAATCTGGCCAAAGTGGAATCAACGAAGGTGACAATTAGTGAAATGATAGCAGGGCAACACTCACTAGTTGACGAGTTAGAGGAAAAGGTTTCGGTATTGGAGGCGAAGCTACAGACTAAGCCTCAGGACAAACGTGTTGAAATTAAGACTGTATGTGAACAGAGGCTGAAAAAGCCGCCAGATAAACCGGATTTAGGATCAAAGCCGGATGGTTTTTTTCTGGAATGACATGGATATAGACGAGGATTTATTGTGGGAAAATAAAGAAACAGTCGAGGACAAGTGTAGACAGATAGTAGTGTCTGTTAATATGCACGACCTACAACTAAACGTGTTAATTGACACCGGTGCAGAATTGAGTGCTGTATCTGGGAAAATATTTGAGTTACTGAAAGACAGACCTGGTATCGTAGTTATGCCAGTAATAGGAGTGAAAATTATCGGTGCTACTGGGAAGGCCAGTAAACTGGTCACAAAACAGATTTTGTCAACTTCGAGATATGTGGGGCACGATTTGAGCAAGAGTTTGTCGTCGTGCCAGACTTAACTACGGAAGTAATTATCGGGTTAGATTGGCTATTAAAGTGCCGTGCAGTGATTAATTGCGAAAGCAAAACTTTGACATGTACGTCACAAGATAAAACAATAGTAGTTAGCTTTGACGAGGCAGGAGACGGTGTGCATAGGCAATACCAGCCTATACACATTGTTAACTGGCCGAATGGTATTGATGTAGGTATGAATTTGAACTACTGTAATGTGAGGAATCTCGGCATTGACAATAGTGTAGAAACTGCATTGGAAAGTATTTGTTGACGGTGTGTCAAACGTAACACACGAACAAAGACGAGGCCTGTATGAAGTAAAAGTTTAGTGGAAGAGATAATCAAATTCCCTCCACGGATTGACATTAGTATTGGTGTGAAAAAAGATCGTTTGCGAGAAGTAATGAAGCTAAAAGCTGATGCTCGCATACGTCGTCATGACGCTAAAACGCGTTTTGCTAAGTTTGCAATCGGAGACTTAGTACTTGTAAAAGCTCATGAGAAATCGAGCGAGATAGACAATGAAATCTCTAAATTTAAGTTTGTTTATAATGGACCATATAAAGTCATTGGTATACCTCACACAAATGCTTATTGCTTAGAGTATCCAAGCTCTGGAAAACGATTAGGTATACGGAATATTGTAGACTTGAAATTGTACCAAAATAGGATTGATTAATACCACAGAATGGGTAATCTGTACAGTATGTAATATAGAGTGTAAGATTTAAGGATGTGCCATGTTGCGATGCTTTTGCCTGACCTAGAGGTCATTAAAGAACTTGTAATTAACAAGTAATTAATTTTTGATTAGACGTTTTAACCAATTGAAAAATCCAAGCTGCTAGTTTAAGTTTTCAGTTGAGTCACAGTAGATTAAGGAATGTAAATATGCTTTTGTAACTAGCTGTCAGATTTCATGAATGTGTGTTTTACTAGTCATTGCCGATGCACTTAGACGCTGTTTTAAGTTTCAGGCTAGTACATGCGTGTGATGATGGACAGTGTTGAGTTATCCACTGTGATAGTATTAAGGGACTCCTTGAGATTACTCGGGAGTGAGTTTTCCTGAAGAATTCAGTGAAACGGACGTTCTGGAAATGCCGCTACACAGGCGAGTGAGATCAAGCGTGCCGCACAGGCGGGCGCAACAATACTGGCAAGGTGGAGCCGCTGTCGGCTCTTGGGTCGCTGTCGGCTCTTGTGCCGCTGTCGGCATTCTTTGTACTTGCGAGTACGGAAGGCGGAGTTGTTTTTCTTCCCGGACAGCTGATGTGAAAGAATTCTGCTGTCAATATTTATGTTTTTGTCGATCTACTGTATATTATGTTCTTGTTTAGCGTTAAGTGGACTCTCATGACGAGATAATAATTATGAAAAGGTTATATAAAATGTGTATTCTATGTAATTAATAATTAATTTGCGTATTTTGATCTACCTGTTTTTATGACCATGTACTCTAATTAATTTTGCAAATAGTATTCCATTTCTTATAGTATTACGAATTTTAATGATTTTGGAATAGCTAAACCATTTTCTATGCTTTCTATGAATTTTAATATGTTGTCAACCTGTTTTATTTTGTGCAAGATGACAGAGTGGAATAAGATTAGGACTGTCTCCACTCAAATTTTATGGTCTAAAAAATTGAATTATGCTTAATTATACGAATGCTAAATTTTGATGATGTTTTGAGCATATGCATTTCCGCTCTTTATTTTTTGGGACATTTTCTGAGTCTGTTTAGGTTACACGAACATCCTCAGACAATGTGGGGCACGTGTAACGCCGGAAATGCATATCCTCCTATTTCCATCTATTGTACTATAATATTTTTCCCTATTTTTGTTACCTGCATATATGACATTTCTGTGTCTTTACATATTGTAATTGTTTTACTATTTGTATATATATATTTATGCATTTATGTCGATGTATAATTGGTTTGTTTCGTAAATATTATTTGTATTTTTACGCTGGGTCTTGCCTAGGGAAACTGCTATCGAACGATTACATCGATAGGTCGTGTGAAGAATCAAAGTGTGTAGGATCTTTGGTAGTGTTAACTCTGCCGCGTGGAGCGCGGGCAGAGCAGTTGGAGTCGGGCTGGAGTAGCGAGTGGAGCAGGTGTGTGGTGTGACGCTCCCGCGAGTTGCCGCGCTTTCGGGGTTTAGCAGCATGTAATTGCGCTCGACTTGCTATGTTAGTTTCTGGCACGGTGTCGCGGACGGGAAGCATTAGCCGGCGCACATCAAGAGCCTGTTTCGTTTGGTGACCGTGTCGAGAAGAAGGCGCGCCAACATCCAGCTTCTGCAACAGCGACGGCCGACAATGAGTGACCGTCGCCACCTCCTCGATCGACGGCTTCAAACCTTCAATCAACTAACAAGGAAGACTAAAAGCACGTAAAGTTTCAGAACTGTATGGCAGACCTCAGCTTTTCAAATTGTTCCATTTGCCTCGCAAAATTACAGCAACTCAGCATGAACCTTTGTTGCTCATTGTCCCAATTGCATTACCAAGCAGGGTCCCTTCCTTTTCCGAAATGAAACCGAGTGTCGTTGAAATTCAGACGCCAGCATTAAAGTACTATCATTGCATTTCATTACTTTAGTTTCCAAGTGCAGTTAAAGCATAGCTGGCTACAATAGTTAGATTACACAAGCACAAATTAAGAGTGCGAGTTTTGTTAGCATATTTTAGCTTACCTGTGACTGCAGCTCAGCTTGGTACGTACTAAATTTTATTATTGTTAATTATTCAGAATCATTTAATTCAAGTTCAAAGTTAAATCTCTTGTTTCTAAATTGCGTAGAGTCAAGTTGCTTTTGAAATGATTGTTGAGGTAGTCCAAGACTAACCGTATTCTGCTGGATTTCGATGTGCTTCAGAAAGAAAGCTCACTATTAACTTCAGTCACTAAATTAACTTTCGATTTTCCGGTTTTATTAATTCTTTTGCTAAATTAAGTCAGGGTGTAGCGAAATTTATTACTTCTGACAAACTTTCAGTTTTCACACTACACGTGTCAACCTTCAGTTGCCACGCTTCTAGTGCTAATTATATGTGTAATAACCTTTCTTTTTCAGTTACTATAGTAATTGTCCTTAGGACTGGCGACCGTGATTTCCCCCAAATCTCAAATATCTAATTACCGCTAGTTAATTGTTGACGTAACGGCCGCACATTTACTTTCTTTATTAACTTTACCCCTTTTCAAAATTAATTTCCACCAGTTTCATTTGCATTTTTCCTTTCATTTAGATGTAACCCTTTCCTCCCTCTTTACCGACAGATTAACTTCGGTGACGATTGCTTTTCCAAAATTCCCATTAGGTACACGCGGTTTAATTTTTCACTGTCATTAAGGTCGATAAGTGAGGGGGAGGTTACACGGTGGAGTGGCGGCACTACATCGCTTGCCGTCCTCTTTCCGGTTCGAAGTTACGACCCATGTTTCATCGCCTGTGACGATGTTCGACAAAAAACTGTCACAATCAGCAATTCCGTAAATTGTTGTACTTTACGGTATTCTGTTAGGTGGCGAAGAAAACACTGGGCACACACCTTTGAGTACCCCAACTGGTGGACGAGTGTGTCAGCATTACCAACAAAGACGTCCAGCTGTGCAGCGAGGGAGTCACATCTGCCGGCCGTCACGCGGAAGATCGGGCGGGTCTGCGCGACCTTGTTGCGATGATGACAGACGTCTCGCCCAACGACTCACCGTGCTTTTGTTCACTGCCAGGTCTCCGTAGACATTACGCAAGCGGCGATGAGTATCTGCGATGCCCTGGTTTAACGCAAACAGCAACTTAGTGACAGCTCTCTGCTTAGACTGCATATTCGTTGCAGACGCCATTTTGAAGGCTACGTATAGTGCCGCCACCTATCGGAACTTCATGAAAATATAGGGGCTGAAGCGGGAATATTCCGCGATGTCCCACAACAAATTCCGCATTTTTCAATCGAAACTGGCGGAGAAAAAAATATGTAGTGCTATTTATTGAGTGCCCCTCGTATGTAATGTGTTTCATGTCGTCCATAATTGTCTGTGATTATTTCCGTCCACAAATGATGCTTTTCCTTAGCAACTGTCAAGCAGTGTATCTGGTGAACCTAGACTCAAAAGACATGTGCAGGCCTTGGGGCTCGAAGACCGCCATATCCAATGAGGTACAGAGGAAAAAGCGAAAACCAGTCAAGGATCAATTCCCAGTACCTTGTAGGACATTTTGAACACGACAAGCGTAGTCGCACGCTGGAATCTACGACTGCTAAAGCCCATTAGAAAAATCAGACTGAGACGAAGCAGCACCTGAGATGCTGCTCATGTGTCAGGCCAACCCAGATGACTTCTTCAGCCGTCTACCGACCGCGGACGAGTGCTGGGTGCGTCACTGCGTCCCCGAGACAAATGAGCAAAACAAATAGTAGGAACATGCAGATGCAGTACTGCCTAAAAAGGTGAAGGTCAGACCACCTCCGGACAAGGCGATGCAGTGCGTTTTTTTGGGAGTGTCACAGTGTGGTGCTAACAAGTTTTGCTCCGAAAGGAAAAACCGTCAGAGAAACATACTGCGGCAATCTCGTGAGGAGAGGTTACGTGAGGCTCTCAAGGCGAAGGGCAGCGAGAAGTTGAGTAAGGGGTGTTTTTGCTCCGTAACAACGCCCCAACCCATTTCTACACACAGTCACGTATACTGCCCCCTCCGGCTATTAAATTATGCCTCACAGACAAAAATGTTAAAAGTTAACTACTGTATTAGATTATAACCTAAAAAGCAACTTATTTTAACATTTTAGACTGTCCTAATAACCAAACTACCAAACTATCAAAGGGCAGCTTCATTTAAAAGGTAACGTCTGCATTTTACTAAACATTATCCGTATTTTAACTTCTGCAACACATGTACCCGTAACTTGACACAGGACACGTAAATAGGTACACGATAAAGCACAACGGTTCTATCGTAATTAGAGCTGCCCTCTACCGAAACTATGGTTCGGTATTGTTAGCACGGCGCATAAATAACGTAGTAAACTGTAATATTACCGGTAATATAGCTAGCATTGGTAGGGAAAGAAGCATAAACAAATGTGTGAGAGATAAACTGGGAGCCCTCGACTTCTCTTTTGTTCTTTGTGTGTTTTGCACATTATTACTCCCGCACATCAAATGGCTCTGAGCACTATGGCACTTAACATCTGAGGTCATCAGTCCCCTAGAACGTAGAACTACTTAAACCTAACTAACCTAAGGACATCACACACATCCATGCCCGAGGCGAGGCAGGATTCGAACCTGCGACCGTAGCGGTCGCGCGGTTCCATACTGAAGCGCCTAGAACCGTTCTACCACTGAGGCCGGCACTCCCGCACGTCGTTACCATTAGTCCACTGTGGATTTTACACCATGACAAAATATAAATTACATTTTATAAGTACTAAAAATTAGTTGACCACGTAATTTCTGGGCTTTTATGTAACAAAAGCAATTACTTTTGATGCAAGTACAGTTTACTTGCGCAAACATAAGAAAATCTATATAATTATTTCTGTATTTTGTACTCAGTATAACGTTCTTCATCACGATCAAAGGCAAAAGCTACCTGTTACTATTGATAACTGCGAAAGTCACTGATGACTAACAGATCTTGTTTTGTATAAGCTTGACGAAGTGTTGAAGCGATATGAAACTTGCTGGCAGATTAAAACTGTGTGCCCGACCGAGACTCGAACTCGGGACCTTTGACTTTCGCGGGCAAGTGCTCTACCATCTGAACAACAGAAGCACGACTCACGCCCGGTACTCACAGCTTTACTTCTGCCAGTATCTCGTCTCCTACCTTCCAAACTTTACAGCGCACACTCCGCTGCAGAGTGAAAAATCTCATTCTGTTGAAGCGATGTTTGATACGTTCCTGTTTTGAGGTTTTTTTTTTAAGTTTACCTGTCTTTGAGGATACTGCATTTTCTAGTGCAATACAATAAATGTATACTTTTAAGGTTCCATATCTCAACCGGCAAAAACGGAAACCTTATGGTTTGTAGGATCACTTTCTTGTCCGTCTGTCTGTCGGTCAAACTGTTCAAACAATTTTTTCTCAAGAACGAGTACACGTACCACGTTAAAATTTACGTCACTAACTAGGGTCTACCGTGCCTTGGCGATATAAGAAATTGAAGCCTGTAAGTCAATGCAACTAAAGCATACGGCCATTTATGTCATTTTGATACTCATCAAAACCTACAGCGTACTTCCCGTTGGCCTGGAATCATGAAATGTTTGGAAGAAGCAAGGTTTCGCAAAACAAGGAAAGGAAAAGTACAAAAAATGTTAATCTGTAATTATCTCACACGAAAAAAATGTTTTGTCATTTATTACCCAACTGTCTGTCCGCCCGTCAGACCTCTTTTTTTTATCAGGAATTGTTATACGTATCACGCTGAAATTTATCTCACATATTGCAGTTTATGGTCCTCTGGCAGAATGAAAAACGTAAGTATCTAAGTCAATGCTATCAAAAGATACGCCCATTTACGTAATATTTTTGATACTAATTAAAAAAACTCATCAAAACCGATACGGTACTTCCCCTTGTCCAAAAATCATGAAATTTGGCTAATAGCAAAGTTTCACAGTAGAAATAAAGGAAGTATTTTTGTCATTCTCGAAAATCTTGGACCTCCTGGGGCCGGAATGGAAAAACTATCTATATACAGGCTTGCGCACATAAAAGTAGGCCGTACAAGTATAAAAGAAACGCAGTGAAACTACAGAAACGAGGAGCAGAAATGGACTTAACATTTGCCATTTATTTGCAATGAAAAATTCAGTGAAAAATACATTTATATAATATGCTAAAAGTGAAACCCTGAAACATCAAATCATAGCTGAGCACGTCTAAGCGTATTCAGATACATCCAGCGTGAAGTTCGAATGTCGACGGCGGCAACTTCACAGCTGATGATATCTTAGAGTTCCTCTATTGTGTATTGATTCACAGACCTTGCATTTCTAGTTTCCCCATGGAAAAAAAATCACACATTGTTAGATCCGGCGAACGCGGTGGCCATAAATGTTTTCCAACAGGGACACCTTATACGTGTGGCATGTTACCCCATTTTGCTGGAAGAAGGTTCAAATGGCTCTGAGCACTTATCTGAGATCATCAGTCCCCTAGACTTAGAACTACTTAAACCTAACTAACCTAAGGACATCACACACATCCGTGCCCGAGGCAGGATTCGAACCTGCGACCGTAGCAGCAGCGAGGTTCGGGACTGAAGCGCCTAGAACCGCTCTCCCACGACGGCCGGCTTGCTGAAAGTAGTATTTTCTTTCATATTCAGTGAGTTGAGCACAATATGTATCAAAAATTCCCATACATGCAACTGTGTTGAAGGCTGTGTGAAAAAATATCGGTCCAATGGAGCGCGTTCCTGTTAGACCGCACCAAAAGCCGCTTTTTTCTTCATGGAATGGTTGCTGACGCACAGTGTTAGGGTTCTCCGTTGCCAAATTCTGTGAATTCGCATGACTGGAAAGATGAAACCATGCTCTGTCACTCACGATATAATGGATAGGGTTTAACAAACCATCGTAGATGTTATTCAAAAGCCACGTGCAGTAATCTACATCCTCCCGTTAACTGCTGCACAACCGTCACACGTTAAGGCTTCAAATAAAGCCTTTTCAGCATCCGCTGGCAGCAGTATCCTACTTATATGTTTTACTCGTGGACTTTTTTGGCCTCTCAATAATTCTTCAGCTAATGTCTGCAATAACTTCCGGTGTGCGACCTGAAGGAATTCTCTGTCGTCTTACATTTTGCGCAGATTCATAGGCGTGCCAATTTTTATACAGACTCTGTATTGCTCTCTTTGCTGGCCTCTCCCCTACCCGAACATTTGACCCGGAAAATTTCGCGAGTTTCCTCAATCGAACCTGTTTTCACATATGCTTAAAAAATTTCAATTGTTTCTTCTGTTGATAAAGTTATTTTGCAGACCACAAAGAGAAACGTCTAATTTCACAGATGAAATAAACTGAAGTATTGACAGAAGAATGCTAACAATCGATTACTGCATAAAAAATATCCATTGCTGTAGCTGTTTTATTCCTGAAGTCGAAATACTGCAAAGGGAAGGCGGGCTACTTTTAACAGCGCCATCGTGTATATACAATTAAATTTGTATAATACCGTCGGTGCGCGAGTCTCCCACGTGCACTTACCCTGATTTTTTCCGCGTTTCAAATTAACAGTTCTCGAACACCTGAATTAACCAATGGCAGTTCCAATTTTTCTATAAATATAGTTTAAGTAACAGACAAGTGGATTACTATGTAGAACAAAAATGTTCCATAGGTTACGCGGCCCTTTCTATACCCACACCCAGTTTCTAGACAGTTCATCGCTTCCGGTAGCTAGGAGACTCTAGTAAGACACCGACTGCATATGCAAACAAAGCGACCTAACTGAGGTAACGCCCGATAGTATGCAACACACCTAACATACAGGTAACGCGGTTACTATCTTAAGTGACCAAAGCTAATACGTACTGTAGTCTTACGCTTCGTTCCAATAGTTTACGGTAGCCTTAGATAGTTTTACAACTCTAGTCGTAATAGTAACGCACTCTGACACACTGTCACACATAATTGCGGATCTTTTTTGTCTTCATAGCTGTACCGATGCACACCAGCTGACCTGGTAGTAGCAAGAGTAATGTAATTTAGGTAACATGATAAATTCATGTATTTATCTCTTTCGTGTGTTGTTATGAATAGCTTAGTTAATATGGACTATCAAAGGCGTTTTTTCTGTTTATTCTAGTGTTACAATCTGATGGTGGCCTAGTTATGGAGAAACTGCTCATAACAGTTGCATAAAACGCGATCTAGATTGTTTTGTTCACTAAATAATACATAAATCTGTTGGAATACACTTGCATTTTGGCCCAACCATTCCGTATCCGTATAAGAGACCCATTATTTTAGACTGGCTCTATGCGATCACATCGTTGTGTGCCTTGAACGGTGGTTTCTCAGTACTTTAGCCTTCCACGTCCCGTGATCAGCTGGCAGGGGCATGAGCAACATGTGCCGCCCTGCGCAACCAAACACGGCCGTGGGAGATAGGATAGCGGGCGGGTGGACGTCCGCTTCGCCAGATAGCCGACGCAATGGACGCTGCTTTCATTACGCAGGAATTCAAAACAGCGCCCTTATGTAAACCAGTTTTCGTGGCTCCGGACGTGTGTTCACGGCGCGAAATGAACTTATCCAGGGCCGGCTTATCATACTCCGCAGGACGTTAAACTGCCGCGGCTGGCAATTTAACAAGAATTTGATAGTTTGGCTGCCCTTGACGTAACATCATTTCCCACATTTCCTCACCCTAAACTGCATCACATGGCGATGGAGTGTTGTTATAAACGAGGGCAGATGCACACAATAAATAACACAGGCTAACTTGGTTGAATATGGAATTGAGAGAGGTCAACTGCAGTTGTCATGGTGGACCTGACGACAATTTACAATACTATATGGATAGAAGGGCTGAAACTGAAAGTAGTAGTTGTAATTCCATATCAGAAGCTAGCACGTTTGCTGAACATTAAGCTCTCTGATCGACAATTTTCAGTTTTTCTGAGTGAAAAATCTAGCAAACGGGTAACCCTTAGAAATGGTCACAGCCACATCTGACTCATAAGGACATCCGGAAAAATGCTGATAACTCTGGATTGGTAGACACTATCGAAAAAAATTAATAAACAAACAAATAAATAAATAAATGGTCAGGTTCTTGTAGCACACGCGGACTGAGGATTCCGTACAAATATAATTAACTACACAGATAGTTCATTCATTCCTGGAATCAAGAATCCCATCGATTTTTGCCTGTTATCGACATTGGTACTGGCAAGATATCGATTCCAGGGATTAAAAGACTTTCGAGAATGTTTTAATTACAAGTATGTTGTGAGATAATAAACGGCAAAAAACATTTTTGTGTGATTTAATTACAACTTAATCATTTTCCCATTTTTTTCCTTTACTTGTACAGTGAAACTTCGATTCTTGTCAAATTTCATGATTCTACGTCAACGGGAATCATCCCATACGTTTCAATGGCTGAGTTTGGGAGTCTCAAAATATGTGACACAAATGGCCGTTTCTTTCGATTGCATTTACTTAGAAGCTTCCAATTTGTACACCGCCAACGGTTATAGATCTTAGCACGTGACATACATTTCGACCTGATACGTTTACCCATTCTCGAGAAAAACGGTTTTTTGACAATCGGAAATGAAATGATCGTATGACGTTGTTGGCCGGGAGGCGCCATTCGGGGGAGTTCGGCTGCCGTATTAAAAGTCCTTCTTTAGGTGACGCCACATGGGCGACTTGCAAGTCAATGATGAAAATGATGATGGACACACAACACCCAGCCCCCTGCCGGGAATCGGACCCGGGCCCCCTGCGTGGTGGGCGGCTACGCTACGGAGGCGGACTTGACAATCGGACAGACAGACGGACAACGAAGTGACCCTCTTATGGTTCTGTTTGGAAGTTGGACGTTCATATTTCTTTCGAAAGTTGTACACTGATTCTGCTCTGGTGTGCATACACAAACTCCGAGCCTGAGATTATTATCGCGCTTAGTGGCGAGCGAACGGTTGCTGAGACTAGTCGGAGGTCGTCGAACGCTGCGTGCGGCGGAGAGAATTCGTGCGACATGTGAGGTCGCAGCCTGCTCTGACCGTGCTAGTAGCGCCGGAGGAGACTTTGATATCAATTGAAGATTTTTGGTAATTTGCCTTTTTGCTGCATGTAGTTTGTTGCTTGCTTGCGCACTGGAGGGATTTTGTCAGATTTGTGTATGCATACATTGAAAGAAATATTCGTATCATTGTTGTGGCAAGAGACGTGATTATTGATTATAGACATTGTGAAATAATTAAAGTTGTTGCTAATCATACGGTCGGACAAGAGGAAAGGTCTGTGTAAAGTCTGTCAGTGTTTAAATCACCAATTTTCTGAATATAGTAAATTGAAGTTTTTATTGGTTTCTTTCAGTTTTACAGCGCTTAAGGCTTGTTGATCAAACGCCTCCTGATCATTCAATTTCTATATAAAAATACGGCAGTAGTTGTGTCCATGCATTGCTCTCTGCATGGATCGCAGTATTACTTCTGAATTATTTTAGCATGTTGACGGTTACGCAGTTGCAGCGGCAAGACGAGGTAGACGAGTTGTCTGTTGCGTACAGGAGCATTGCAGTGTTGTTGTCAGGAGACGTTAGAGAATCTTAAAACTTGCAGTCAGATACTAGAGAAATGATTTTCTTATCATTTGTAGGAAGAGTCATTAATTCTTTTTTTCTCCCAATCAGAACCCTATTATTGTCAGAGATGAAAGTTCACACATTTCCGTACGATTTTAACCAGAACAAATAATAATTACAAATGCAATTTAAGATCACTAAATTTTCACGTTTTTAGTGATTGAGGTTCGGAATCCCTAAAACGCCCGTTTTAAAAAACCTACAGCTGACAGTATTGGTCAAACCTAGAAGAAAACTTCCCGTAATGATACGTCCGGAAAGTAGTGCCCGAGCAGATGTCTCGTCTCATTCCCATCTCTGCGTTACGTACAAGTAGTCATTATAAGCATTGCTGCATGTGGTTATCACGCATACAGCCGCATCCCTCAGCTCGTTTTCGCTGTGAATAATGCGCCCTTTGAAATACAGCTGGCTCCAATCCGACTGGGTCACAGGCCTTGGTCATACGCTCGTGTAACGTCTGCACATTGTCGATGCCTTGGGAATACACCAACGCCTTTAAATGTCCCCAACGACACTCACGGATCACAGGTCCGATGAACGGGAAGGCTCTGCCACTGGACCTCCTCGGAACTATCAGCCGGCTACGAAACGCGCTGTAGTACTGTCGAGGCGCGATCCGAAGAAAATGGCGTGGCGCCCGTCAGTCATGAACCAAAGTCTTTATCTTTATGCATTCTCCAGTGGCGCTGGTAATTCGACACGCATAAATCTGAAATAAACCGCACCTGTTAATATGTTTTGTAAAGTGTATGGTCTATTAGTCTGTCACTGACAATTCCTGCCCATACATTGATACTGAAGAGTTCCTGGCGTAATCATCCTGACTGCTCCAGGATACGCATCTGCCCAGTGCCCACACGGGCGTATTGTGGAACTTTACGATGTCATCTCTAGTGAATCTGTAAACGAAATGCAGGCACTGAACAGCGGATCTTCGGCTCATATCTCAGGAGGTACTGGCTTTCGGACATACAAAAAATTATAGGTACTTTCCTTCTAGTTTTGACCAATACTTAAGAAAATTATCTCTGAATGTGGTCAGAAAGCTTAAATCAGGGAACTTTAAAACATCATTTTATGTGCGCAGCGCTGTTTAACATTTTTCCCCAATGGTAAAGAGCCACTTTAGCTTTGAAAAACAGTGAAATAAACAAAATTACTTGTCATTGTGGCAGGGCAATATGTACCCGTTTAAGGGAACACTACAGAAGTTCGAAACTTCGAAAAGGGCACTCTACTTTTGCAGACCACCTGCTTCAAGGCGGCCATATTTACAAGGTGCAACATGAGGTCTTGCATCACATCAATAAAGGAAAGGAGATGAACTACCTTGAAATAATGGAAATTAATAAACATATGTCCATTTTCCCAAGCTTAGTATTTAATGACCTGTCGCACTTCCCCTATTAGCCACTTGTAACCGCAGATAATGCTCATAATCCCATACAGGTCATGTTATAAATTACCCTTCGTATTCAGATGCCCCATTTTTTCCTTTATTTTGGTACCCTATTTCACTTACCCTGGTAAAAAATTTTAATTTTTATAATCGTAGCTACTTTACTTACCTGCTTAGTCTTGATAGTACATATTATCTGTAACACAGGACCTGTTAAAGACAAATTATTTTGTTCAGCGTGTTCGTTGGAGCACGTCGCCAAAGTTTATTGTTTAGTTTATTTTGTTTCTAGAACAACTGCTGTAATCATTGTATAGTTCATGGTGTTTATCATAACGACTGGGAGAGCGGTATGCTGACCACACGCCCCCCCCCCCCCCCCCCTATCCGCATCCGCAGTGAGGATGATACGGCGGTCGAATGGTGCCGATGGGCCACTTGTGGCCTGAATACGAAGTGCATTTCATGGTGTTTAATCTGTTGGCGCTTTATCCAAGTTCAATAATCTTACAGAGCATTTTCACAGAAACAATTCCTCCCATCTTAGTCCTAAATCAAACAATAATTGTAATCTTTTGCAACCGAGACACTCTGCATTTGCACTAGTTTAAAATCATAGATGCTAGAAAAATTTCACTGCTACACAGATTTATCTTTGTATCCAATGGTGGCGCCTCAGCCGAAAACCTGTTTGTACATAAATACAAATACTGTAGACAGCCGGCCGGAGTGGCCGAGCGGTTCTAGGCGCTACAGTCTGGAACCGCGCGACCGCTACGATCGCAGGTTCGAATCCTGCCTTGGGCATGGATGTGTGTGATGTCCTTAGGTTAGTTAGGTTTAAGTAGTTCTAAGTTCTAGGGGACAGATGACCACAGCTGTTAAGTCCCATAGTGCTCAGAGCCATTTGAACCATTTTTTGAACTGTAGAACATTACACTAGTGTCATGCGTGTTTTTATTCATAATGTAATACTACCTTCTGTGTGAATAAGTGACACTTAATTTTAATGCCGTGTATTTACGGAATAACAAGAAACTACTTTCATTACGATACGCAAACAGTTAAAACATGTAACAGACCGTACAGCTCAGTCAAAGGTGGAACACACGCCTTTTCTCCCTCAGATAACCGACGACTGCAGCGACACGAAGGGTATCCGAGCGCGAAATTAAATAAACATAAATTTGCCAAATCTTGAGAACAGTGGCGCCACGCACTATAGGGGACTGAGCAAAACTAAGAGAAGTATAAGAAACTGCGTTCAGTTGGAACTAAATATCTCCTGGAGTGGCTACAAACCCTCGTATAGAAAAGTAAATTACAGCTCATAAATGCCTTATAAGAAAAATCCTCCTCAGTCTCGCCGGCCGCTGTGCCCGAGCCGTTCTAGGCGCTACAGTCTGGAACCGCGCGACTGCTACGGTCGCAGGTTCGAATCCTGCCTCGGGCATGGATGTGTGTGATGTCCTTAGGTTGGTTAGGTTTAACTAGTTCTAAGTTCTACCCCTAGAACTCAGCCGAAAACCTGTTTGTTCATAAATACAAATACTGTAGAACAGCCGGCCGGTGTGGCCGAGCGGTTCTAGGCGCTACAGTCTGGAACCGCGCGACCGCTACGATCTCAGGTTCGAATCCTGCCTCTGGCATGGATGTGTGTGATGTCCTTAGGTTAGTTAGGTTTAAGTAGTTCTAAGTTCTAGGGGACTGATGACCTCAGCAGTTAAGTCCCATAGTGCTCAGAGCCATTTGAACCATTTTTTGAACCTCCTCAGTCTCCACCCGTTCAGAAAACAACGATGAAGCACTTAGGCAACGTACTGAACTGGTCGAAATGGTATAGCACAAACCAAAAGCCTCGCTCCTGAAATGCCATCCTCTGAACGGATGTTCGTCGGAATAGCGTGACAGACATTTATCCTGCAGAGAAAAGGATATTTGAGGACTACGCAACGTACGTGGTACGAGCTGCGTTTGTGCCGGCAGCGGTGTGCTGCAAACAGCGCCCTATCTATCAGCCTGGAGCACAAACGTACAAGCATCTTGCTCGACGTCATAGCGGGCGGAAGATTCCAACGGCACATTGGGCACGCGGCGACTGCGCCGAGATGTTCCCACGGCTGAGGTCTCAGCTGAATCCGGAGCGCAGCCAGGACGACAAACAACCCCTAACGTTTCCGGCAACACGTGCCAGCAAGCTAGATCAGTACGCGGAATTTTCTTGCTGGACTGTGACCGCCGGTAAACATCTGATCGTTGCCGACAAGCTAGCAGTAGATACAATGCTTTCATTGCCAATGACACAGCGCCAATGGGCATAGTGCGCAGGGAATTCAGCATCAGTCATCCAATTGACAATTACTGCTCACAGTTTCTGTTATTCTTCAGGCAGCAAAATTGTGTAGCCTGTTACTGCTTAATAGCAGCCGCATAAATGTATTATAGTGATCAATGTCGTTTAATAGCGGTGGAATTCGCCAAGGAGATGGACAGTTCAATCTCCGATGATTAAAAACTTTCGCCGCCTACTTGGAGAAGAGAGATGGTGGGTATATGATTCTGTGGAAGGTAGGAACATTCTAAGCATCTCTGCAATGAAATGAAGTTTTCGTTGTGCACATAAGTACATATTATAATGTTACTTGCTGGCTAGTTAAAAACGTGTGCCGGACTGGAAATAGGAAAGGACTGCTTCATTCGGCATGGAATGCACATTACGAGCAAGAGTTGGAATCGGACCAGCAAAACATCTTTAATTTGTTGGAAAGTTGCATTACGGTGTACACTCGCTAACCATGTGAGAGATGAATAGCCCGTCATGAGTCACAGCTAGAGTTGTAAAACTACTGTTGACTGCTGTAGACTATCAGTGTAGCCTACGGTAGTTCTCCTAGCGGCTTTGCTCAGTTAAGGTCGTACCCGCGTGACCTGTAATCACGTGTGTTGCATACTTATCGCGCTTTACCACATAACGATCGCTTTCCTTACGTACCTGATCAGTGTCTTACTACATTCCAATAAAAACCGCAAGCAATGAACCTTACAGAACAGTGCCTCCAAACCTGGGGTAATTACCCTCTGAGGGGTAAAATGAAATTTTCTGAGAGAAAAACATAAATGATTCGATTCTGTTTTAGTCACATAACTAAATTATTTTCAAGAGATCATTTTGTCAGACTCTCATATTGAGTATATAAATTACCAATAATTACTTTTTCTTGGTTAGTATCATTAATGCGGGGGATGTTACAGGTTCCTCACATAGTCCACCAACCACACACATATGTTGTGCTTTGCCCTGTACATCGCTGATGTTAAAAGTGAGACATATATGTAACAAGTGCTAAATATCTCAACAACAAAAACAAGAAGTCTTCCCCAAGTTGTAGATAGTACCTGCAGTAGTCCAAAAATTGCTTCATTACTCGCTTCGAAACACGTAAATGAATTAATTGACAGTACGACGCATCAGTAACTACACAACGGCTACTATAGTGCTGTACACAGTATTGTTATTATTATTACTATTAATAGCTGTGGTCAAACAATACATTAACAGCCTGAAACCTTCCAATTCCTACCAGTTCAAATGGCTCTGAGCACTACGGGACCAAACATCTGAGGTCATCAGTCCCCTAGAACTTAGAACTACTTAAACCTAACTAACCTAAGGACACACACATCCATGCCCGAGGCAGGATTCGAACCTGCGACCGTAACGGTCGCGCGGTTCCAGACTGTCGCGCCTAGAACCGCTCGGCCTCTACCAGTTCAGAAGCAAGGAGTACAGCAATCAAGTGATTTACGAACAGTAAGTATAGTGCACACGTTTTAACTAGGTTGATTTTAAATGAGGCTGCAGTGTGCAGGTCAAGCAAGTGCCGCAACGGAGAGCTGTAATGCAGGGGAAGTATGTTTTGCAACTAATGTCTACCTGTGTTGCCCCCCCCCCCTCCACCCCCACACACATACACACACAAACAAACTAAATATCAATCACCTTCCATCATTTTGAAAATAAAAGTTTTCCAAGAAAAGTCTTTCATTCTACAGTCTATTGGAGGAGGGGGGCAACTAACGGAATGGTTGGGGGAGGGGGGGACCAATCCTCGCTAAAGAGTGTCGTGCTTCTATCTCACAAGAGACTACATACTTTGTGTAGAAATACTATGAGTGATTAACCTCAGTGTAAGGCAGGCTTTAAATATAATTATCATTCCTTGTGATGTACTAGCTGATTACTTGGTGTTGTCTGGAAACTTTTCTATCCCACTAAGCGACATGTTTAGCAAGTTTGGCTGAAATTTGAAATGGCTCCACGCGTTCCCCAGTTATGCTTTATTACAAAATTTGATGGTCATGATCACACTCTGATATAATTACAACGAGATGATAACCAGTTTTGGCTGACTAGCAACCATCCTCAGATTATTCTTATTGGTACCTAGAAACAATGTTGACAACACTATCGTTACTAAGCGTAACTTGTGAGTACTGAAAGATTGGTCGAAGCATCGCTGTTAACATAAAGGTTTGTCAAAGTATGACAGCGTATACGCTAAAATTGGTTTTCCATTCTCCATGATTCCTATAAACACGAGAAAATAAAGCCGATGCCGCTCTACACATACTACTGATAATATGGCCTTTATAAGCTATATAATTTGAAATGCAACATGCCACAAGTATGGTTTAAAAAGTTTATTTGAATCAAATCATTATCAATATCAGACTTCTTACAGATCCATCTTCGGAGCCTCTTACAGACTTTCTTACTTTCTTGTTGGCACTGTTTCTCAGGTTGGTTGTTTTGGGGAAGGAGACCAGACAGCGAGGTCATCGGTCTCATCGAATTAGGGAAGGATGGGGAAGGAAGTCGGCCGTGCCCTTTCAAAGGAAACATCCCGGCACTGTTTCTCACCTCCACAGTATTTCTTTCCAGATGGTAAATAACATGTTTACCAAGTTTGGCTGAAATCAATCCAGGGGTTTAGGAGGAGCTTTGTATCCGTGGCTTTGCCCGTGAACTCATATTATTGCTGCTATTATTATTATTATTATTATTATTATTATTATTAATACTTAAAATCATCAGTTTTCTGATTGGTTTAGTGAGGCCCGCAACGAATTCCTCTCCTGTGCCAATCTTTCATCTCAAAGTAATAATCGCAACCTACATCCTCAATGATTTGCTGCTAGTTTTCCAATCTGTGCCTACCCACACAGTTTTCACTCTCTTCAGGTCCTCTAGTATCATGGAAGTCATTTCATGATGTCTTAACAGATGTCCTATCATCCTGTCCTTCTTTTCAGAGTTTTCCACATACTCATTTCCTCTCCGATTCTGCACGGAACCTCCTCATTGCTTACCTTATGAGACCACCTAATTTTCAACATTCTTTTGTAGCACCACATCTCAAATTCTTCTATTCTCTTCTGTTCCGGTTTTCCCACAGTCCATGTTTCACTATCATACTATCCTATGCTCCAAACGTACATTCTCAGAAATTTCTTTCTCAAATTAAGGCCTATGTTTTGATACCAGTAGGCTTCTCTTTGCGCATGTCTCACATATTTCACACGTATCTGTACACGTATTTCACTTGTATCTCTAGCAGGTTTCACCCTACAGTTTCGTTTTCCACGCAGCTCAATGTTTATGATCTCGTATCTCCTTAACTACGTGCGGTAGAATGTTATAATTTTGCAAGTACATACAGTGATATATATGTGGGTATTATCTGCATGATGTATTGCAAATAGAGTTAGTAGAAAAAAACGAGAACGTCATGAAAGATGCGGCAGTTTTAGTGCAAGAATAGCGAAAATATAGTAAGGGATAAAAATTTTTTTCTTTCATCATTTTGTATGCGCGTGTGAGAGGGGGGGGGGAGGAGAAGGAGGAGGGAGGGGCACCTACAAAAAGTCTTGTAAAGGTCTGAAATTATGTATAAAGCGTAAAGCTGGTTGCAAGTAACTTAGTGCTCTCACTCTTAGATTCTGGGTGAAAATAACCTGGCTATTCGCCCGTTGTCAGCTACACTTCTTTTCAAACCTACCACCTCCCTATGAGAGGCAGGCGGTTCTTACCCCGACAGTGGTTCCTCCAAGACAGTAAGTGATACGTGTACGAAGTTTGTTTGAAATCTATCCAGTGATTTAGAATGGCTCTGAGCACTATGGGACTTAACATCTATGGTCATCAGTCCCCTAGAACTTAGAACTACTTAAACCTAACTAACCTAAGGACAGCACACAACACCCAGCCATCACGAGGCAGAGAAAATCCCTGACCCCGCCGGGAATCGAACCCGGGAACCCGGGCGTGGGAAGCGAGAACGCTACCGCACGACCACGAGATTCGGGCAGTGATTTAGAAGATGTGGGACGTATGTACATACGAGGTGCGGCTAGAAAAAAACCGGACTGATGCTGGAAAAAACATTTATTTACAATTATTTACAATTTCATGTTATCTCCTTCAATGTACTCTCCTCCTCGGTCTCTACACCGCTCCATACGAATTTTCCACTGTTCGTAGCAATGCTGCAGATCATTTTCGGTAAGTCCATAGATTACTTCCGTCGCTTTTTCTTTTACTGCTTCAACAGTCTCAAATCTAGTTCCTTTCAAAGCTGACTTGACTTTAGGGAAAAGAAAAAAGTCACAGGGGGCCAAATCAGGTGAGTAGGGTGGATGATCTAAGATGGGAATGTTGTGTTTTGCCAAAAACGTCTTCACTGACAACGCACTGTGAGCTGGGGCATTGTCTTGGTGAAGGATCCATGACTTTTTTCTCCACAAATCGTTCCGTTTTCTCCGTACTCGCTCACATTGGGTAGCCAGGACGCTAATGTAGTAATGCTGATTCACTGTTTGTCCCTCTGGTACCCAATCAATGTGCACAATCCCTTTGATGTCAAAAAAAAAAAAAAAAAACAATCATCATTGCCTTGAATTTCGATTTTGACATTCGTGCTTTTTTTTTGTCGTGGAGAACCAGGAGTTTTCCAATGCATCGATTGGCGTTTAGTTTCGGGATCGTAAGTAAAAAACCACGATTCATCGCAAGTAATAACATTTTGTAAGAAGGTGGGATCACTTTCAATGTTTTCCAGGATGTCAGAACAAATCATTCTTCGGCGTTCCTTCTGTTCAATTGTGAGACACTTTGGAACCATTTTTGAACACACTTTGTTCATGTTGAAACTTTCATGAAGAATCTGCCTAACACTTTCCTTGTCAACTCCTGTTAACTCAGACACTGCTCTGATTGTTAAACGGCGATCTTGTCGAACAAGTTTACCGATTTTTTCAATGTTTGCATCAGTTTTTGCTGACAATGGTCTGCCAGTGCGAGTGTCATCACTGGTGTCTTCGCGGCCATCTTTAAATCGTTTAAACCACTCAAACACTTGTGTTCGCGATAAACAATCATCGCCGTACACTTGTTGTAACATTACAAACGTTTCACTTGCAGATTTTCCTAGTTTGAAACAAAATTTGATTTTAACACGCTGTTCTTTCTGTACACTCAACATTTTCCGACGCACAGACAAAACGTCAACTACTTAAAACAGACGCCACGGGCAGACTGAATGCAGGAGGCAGATGAAACTCGAGCAGTAGGCGGAGCGAGAGTCACGTGACAGGCCACGCGACTTTCAGCCTTATTACATTCGTTTTATTGTTTCACCAGTACTAGTCCGGTTTTTTTCTAGCCACACCTCGTACACTTAAGTATGAATGAAGCATCACCATTCGTCATCCTCGTGGGATATATTCATGAGTCTAGGGTTTTTCGATAAAAAAATACATCTAATGATCACTCTGCAATTCAAATTCACGTGTTCGTTAGAGGACTCATGAAACCGCTTTCAGACTATTTCTCAGCCGTTCCGCTCGTAAACTGTGAGAAACGAACACCTAAATCTTTCCGTGCGAGTTGTGATTTCTCCTCGTAGGTGCGAGCCAACAAAATATTTTGGTAGTCGGAGGAGAAAGCTGATGACTGAAATTTCGTAAAAAGATCTCGCAGCAAAGAGAAACCTCTTTGTTCTAATTCCTGCAAGAATCTAATAAGGCTACTCACATTGGTCTCCGAAATCATTTATACAAATTAAAAACAGCAACCTGCCTATAACTCTTCGTTGGGGAACCCCAGATACCACATCGATGTGTGTTTCGATTAGGTATCTCACTTATTTTTAAGGTGATGTTACTTACAATCCGTCTTGATTGCAATTTTTTTTATTCATATGACCGGTTTCGGTTCATCCTGAAACATCTTCAGATCTGATATTTCAGTTACAGGAGTAACCCGTCCAAATCCAGCAACTTTCACATGCTGATGTGACGCAGCATGTGAAAGTTGCTGGATTTGGACGGGTTACTCCTGTAACTGAAATATCAGATCTGAAGATGTTTCAGGATGAACCGGAACCGGTCATATGAATAAAAAAAAAATTGCAATCAAGACGGATTATAAGTAACATTATACAATAACTGATTGCTGCTCTCCCATCAGACATTATGTCTGTTTTTGCAAAATATTTTTAAGGTGACTTGTAATGCTTGTTACTGGAGAACCAGCAAACCGTTTTGCGAGCCGCAAACTCAGCCGAAATATTCAACAAAGGGCAGTCGCATACCTGTGACACAAGTCGTTCCCCTCTACGAGGAATCAGTAAGGTGCTCAGTTCTCACGATTTCAAAACCAGCCGTCAGTTTTCTCCACATCGTTGTGTGACGAGAGGAGATTACGCCTTATCGACAGCAGCTGTCAGGGAACAATAGAAAAAATTGGGATCATCGTCCCGCCACACCGAGTGTGTGTCCACAAGAAAAACAGCCGACGGCCGATAAACGGAACGGGCCTGTGTGGGGATCCCTCTCGCCACCCAAGGGACGCACAGCAACGCTGTCAACACGAGTGTAAGTGCGGTCTGCACGTACGTTTCATCTGGTGAGGCCCCACGCCCCTCAGTTCTGCGGAGAGCGCTATATTAAACTGCTTGAACGGGCGATTTTACGGCTTCCAGATGGGTTGTCAACTTGACACAGATACAGTTCAATCAATCAGCCTCTCTCGGCAGAAACAACCCCCCCCCCCCTTTCGCACACACATACAAAGCTCATGCGAGTAAGCTCTTGCGTTGAAAGCTGTTCCTTGAAAAGACATGATTTGAAAGCAAAAAGAAGACAGAAACTGTAGGATTAAAAAAAGCGTATGTTTGTATGTACAGTATTTCAGTGTTACACATATTAAGAATTGTTGGACTTCATCTCAGATTAATAAATACGATAAAATTATCACTCACGAACACCAAATCCAAGGTGAAATTCAGAGGGGGACTATTCGTGCCGTTTACGATTAAAACAAGACTAAGAAAGGGTGATGGTCTATCACTGTTACGCTTCAACTGTGCTCTGGAATATTTGATGAGAGAATGATACAAGGAAAATCCTATGAAAATACAAGCTGGAACCAAGAAAGATCAAATGAACTTAAATTCCTCACGATTCGCAGACGACTTAGCGTTACATACAAGAAGCCAGAAATTAAATAATAACCGCACAAAACACAGCACAAAAAACAGGACTCCAGATATCATCCGAAAAGATTGAGATGATGATAAAAGGCTCACTAATAATAAACCACATGACGGTAAGCAATAGGAAACTAAAAATATTGAAACAGTTTACTTAGGAGAAATTATAATATACAACTTGAACGAAAAACCTGCTTGGCAAGAAGTAGCTCAAAAATTAAAATAGTCTACATACAATGAAAATTTCTATCGATTAAAACAAAATTAATACATTATAAGACAGTGGTACAGCCAGAGCTAACATACGGAAGTGAAACTCTTTTTAAAGTCACTCAGAGAACCAGACTCTATAGGAAAGAAGGACAATGAAGGATAGGGCCAAAGTAAGTGGTGTAGACGGAACTGAGGCCTGTTACAGATATTATCCGTAAGAAGAGGGCTTCTTTCTTTGGCCACATCACGAGGACAGCATATACCAGACTAACAAGAAGAACTATAGAAAAGCTCTGTAATTCGACGCAACAAGTACGATGGACGAAGGAAATGAGAAAGGATATGAAGCAACTAGAAATAATCCTGGACGATCTGCAAAACAAAACAGAACAAATTGATTAAACAAAATACAAATTGTTCAAATGGCTCTGAGGTCTTTGGTACTTAACATCTGAGGTCATCAGTCCCCTAGAACTTCTTAGCACTACTTAAACCTAACTAACCTAAGGACATCACACACATCCATGCCCGAGGCAGGGTTCGAACCTGCGACCGTAGCGGTCGCGCGGTTCCAGACTGAAGCGCCTAGAACCGCTCAAAACAGAACATCTCAAGAAACTGCAAAACAAGAAAATAAGATTTAAAATGAAAATTGACAAACAAGAAACAGTGAAGAGTGTATTTGCAGATGAGAAGAGACGGAAAAGATCATAACGAACGAAAATATATTGGGCAAAACTCTGAAGGAACGACATATGCACTTATCGAAGAAGATGAGCCGCAGACGATTGAGTAAAACGGCCCGATGAGTCCATACAAGTAAAATTAATAAATGGAATGCAAAATAAGAGAACAAGAAGAAAAATAACTCAAGGGAAATTCAATGAAACTACGTTGTCATTTGAGCCGGCCGAAGTGGCCGTGCGGTTCTAGGCGCTGCAATCTGGAACCGCGAGACCGCTACGGTCGCAGGTTCGAATCCTGCCTCGGGCATGGATGTGTGTGATGTCCTTAGTTTAGTTAGGTTTAACTAGTTCTAAGTTCTAGGGGACTAATGACCTCAGAAGTTGAGTCCCATAGTGCTCACAGTCATTTGAACCATATGTTGTCATTTGTAGCAGTACACTTTTTCTTAAAGAGAACAAGGAAGGAAGATTCAGGATCAACATCCCGTCGACATCGAGGTCGTTAAGAGATGGAACATCAGCTCCCACTGCGGAGCTCTGTGGAAGGAAATCGTTTGCTTGAAACGCTACAAGAAATCCGTGGATGAGCTACACTCTGGTCATTCATACTGCAACACCAGGAAAGAAAGCAAATGATGTAATTTTACTTATTGTGCCTACACACTGTAATAGGAAGAATATATGATCAAATTTGTAAGTGATTTCGTGGCGTACACGGTACGAAATATACGATGCGCTACCCAAAAGTTCCCGGAATTTATGTGTAGGAGCGGTTATAGGCGCTTGAGTCCGGAACCAAGCTGCTGCTACTGTTGCAGGTTCAAATCCTGCCTTGGGCATGGATGTGTCTGATGTCATTAGGTTAGTTAGATTTAAGTAGTTCTAAGTTTAGGGGCTGATTATCTCAGATGTTAACTCATTTTGTATATGTAGTACGATGAAATGTCGGCAGGTGGTACACATACGTTCTTTTAACGTTAGTAGCTCAGGCGGCTTTGTGCTAGGTGGTAGCATTTAGTTTTTATGCACATTTCTCCATTCTCGTGTGGTGCGTGCCTTGCAAAACTGACGATAGCGGGTGTCTGGGAACAGCGTGTGTACACAAACTTTTGTTTCAGACTCGGAAAAACCGCTACAGAAACACATGACATGTTAAAGGTTGAAGTAAGCATTCGGGGAAGACGCCTTAGGTTGCAGTCAAACTTACGACTGTTTTGAGCGTTTTCAAGAAGGCAGAACGTTGTTTGACGATGATCCTCATTCAGGACGGCTGCCAAGCGGCATTACTCCTGAAAATGTCACTTCTGTTCGGAATACAGTGCTGGAAGATCGTGGACAGACCATCCAGGGCGTATGCAATGTAGTGAGTACTGTCTTGAGCGACGTGTTATTTACAGCGTGTGTGTGTGTGTGTGTAGCGCACTGTTTGTGCTACTCCTCGTGAAAAGCAGCAAGGGGGCCGCCAAGCTTAACGTCCCCATACGACAGACGTATCGTCTTCAACGGTGTCACATGTCCTCACTTCACGAGACACTGTGAAGAGGTTTAGTGTTTAAACCAGGACATTATCTGGTGTTCAGGAACTTTATGCCACCACTCCCCTCGCCGGTCCAATATTGGCAGAGAAACTTTTTTCCATCACCAGGATTCGAACCGGCTTACTCACAGGTCGATACGCGATTTTGTCCGACGAAAACGGCGCACGAGCATTGGTTCTTCAATTATGACGATGCGAGGTCACACACTGCGTTGGTCGCCCAGGAGTTTCTGGCGAAAACACGAATGATAGTTGTTCTTCATCCTCGATATTAAATCTACCTGGCATTCTCCAGAATGAAATTTAAAAAGCCGAAGATTACACATGGCTGGGGGGATTCAAACAGAATCGCAAGTGGTACCAAACTGGCTCATAAATAATGCATTCTACGGAGCTCTCAGTTCATGGAAAAACGGCTTCGAGAAGTGTATACACCAGCAAGGGGATTACTCTGAAGGTGATGTTGATAAATAAGATCAAGGTAAAGTTTAATTTTATTTATTACTATATTCCAGGAACTTTTGGGTAGCATCCCGTAGTACCTGAGCTACTACCGTGGAAGCAGCAACGGGTCTTACCCACCTGGTTACTAAAACTGAACTGAGCTTGGATGACAGATAAGCAGCTTCAATTGTATGCCAGAATAAGTCAGTCGTAGTGACTGAGCTTCCATATCCTGACACGTCCTCCGTGATGCTGTGCGCAGAACCTAGACCCACCTGCGTCTAGAGTTGTCGATGACTGCACCACTGTCGGTGCCATCTCTCTGTAGCAGCATGAAGGGAACGCGTAAGAATGATCGTCACGCTGACAGTCTATGGTGATCGAGCTGACAGTCTATGGTGATACATACGTCGTCGCATGGTCCATATGGAGATTGTCTTGCTGCAAACAAGCAAATTTCCTTATTCATTATATGTGAGGTGGCTGTACCAACTTGCATTGCTGGACAATGACTCGGGCGCTAGTCACGTGCAGCCGTTCCTGCATAGCATTTTAGTATGGCCCTCCTGAATCTTCGATTTCATATTAGCATAACAACTGTGCGATCTCGACCAACGTCAGCAGAAATATCAAGGACTGATCAACAACAATCTTGATGGGCCACAAGGCTCCGATGTCTTCTATTTCTCTATTTTACATGAGGCGTAACAAACCAAAATTCAAATTTGAATTAGTAACCTGCTACATAATCTTCCTTCATATAGTCAATGAAGATGGCGTTACATTGTGCGGAATGAACATTCGGAGGACACAGGCTGTATATCTTTAGGATATATACGATATAAGTATACACACATCAAAAAAAGTTTTGCATTACCTCGCTACCGAGAGTTCCAGAACCGGTACAGAAAATTGGAATATAGATCAACATAAATATCATTTCCGCCCTTTTTATTGCTCATGCAAACCACACATTGCTGTTGTACCATTATACAGCGAGACCTCCAGAGGTGATGGTCCCCCAGTAACACGTCCTCTTGCACTGATGCGTGCATGTATTCGTCGTGACATACTATCCACAAGTTCATCAAGGCACGGTTGATCCAGACTGTCCCACTGCTCAACGGGGATTCGGAGTAGATCCTCACGCTGTACATAAACAGCCCTTTTCAATCTATTCCAGACATATTCGATACGGTTCATGTCTGGAGAACATGCTGGCCACTCTAGTCGAGCGATGTCGTTATCCTGAAGAAAGTCATTCACAAGATGTGCACGATGGGGGCGCGGTCCAAGAACACGAATTCCTCGCTAAGGTGCTGCCGATATGGTTGCACTATCGGTGGGAGAAAGGCATTCGTCGTATAGCCGTTACGGCGCCTTTCATGACCACCAGCGGTGTACGTCGCCACCCCAAAACAGCAGGGAACCTTGCTGCACTCGCTGGACAGTGTGTCTAAGGCTGTCAGCCTGACAGGGTTGTCTCCAAACACGTCTCCGGCGATTGTCTGGTTGAAGGCATATGCGACACTCATCGATGAAAAGAACATGATGCCAATCCTGATCGGTCCATTCGACATGTTGTTGGGCCCATCTGTATCGCGCTGCATGGTGTCTTGGTTGCAAAGATGGACCTCGCCACGGAGGCCGGGAGTGCAGTTGCGCATCATGCAGTCTATTGCGCACAGTTTGAGTCGTAACACGACGTCCTATGGCTGCACGAAAAGCATTATTCAACATGGTGGCGTTGCTGTCAGGGTTCCTCCGAGCCATAATCCGTAGATAGCGGTCATCCACTGCAGTAGTAGCCCTTGGGCACCCTGAGTGAAGCATGCCATCAACAGTTCCTGTCTCTCTGTATCTCCTCCAGGTCCGAACAACATCGCTTTGGTTAACTCTGAGACGCCTAGACGCTTCCCTTGTTAAGAGCTCTTCCTGGCACCAAGTAACAATGCGGACGCAATCGATCCGCGATACTGACCGTCTTGGCATGGTTGAACTACAGACAACACGAGCTGTGTACTTACTTCCTGGTGGAATGACTGGAAGTGATCGGCTGTCGGACCCCGTCTAATAGGCGCTGCTCATGCATAGCTGTTTACATCTTTGGGCGGGTTTAGTGACATCTCTGAACAGTGAAAGGGACTGTGTCAGTGATACAATATCCTCAGTCAACGTCTATCTTCAGGAGTTCTGGGAACCGGGGTGATGCAAAACTTTTTTTGATGTTTGTATATGTAATGTATAAAGGGGAAACGACGGTACCAAAATCTCAAAAAGTTATTGACCGATTTACTTCAAATGTTTTTACGATATTTTAATGATCATTCAGCGGGACATAGACTACATGTACTTTCATACATATATGGATATATATGTAATATATAAATGGACATCGTTGCTACATAATATCTCAAAACGTTTTTGACCGATGTACTTCAAACTTTACACTATACAAATATTCAGACAAACAGAGGCAATATGTTTTTTTAAAATACAATGTATAGTTTTTCTTATAAAACCGACCGCGACAACGAAAATGCTGTGCTGTGCTGCGAGTATGTACGGTTTCGAGTTCGAGTAGACAAATTGTTTGCTCCAATGCATATTCTATCTCTTCTATCTTTTAGCAAAAATTGTATATCGAACAATGTGCTGTTTTGGTTTCTTCCTCGCAGTCGGATTTAACAGAAAACAGAAAAGTTGTATTCATGGCTAATCGGCTTATGATTCGAACACTACTACGGAATCCGAATCGTCGGAAACTTTGTGATCCTACTCCTTCGCACATTAAAATTGCATATGTGAAATACTGTCATTGAAGATACTACTCTCTCAGATACAGCAAATGGAGAGGTCTCTCCCATTCCCCACATACCAATGGCCCAACCGATCTACCCATTCATTTTAAGAGACTTCAATTCCCTTTCAAGGTTTCGTTCACAATAACAATAAACAAGGCTCAAGGTCAGAGTAAGGGGAGGAAATGGACATACAGAGGGGTGAGGAGGAGATCGGCAGGGAGAGGGAGACAGAGTTTAAGGTGTTTATCAAATCACATTAACATATTCAGCAATTGTGAAGCATTGCCGGGATCGCTAGCAAATAATACATGTCAGATACGAACTGCTCCAAAGTATTCCTGGGAAATAACTTTCTCGAATTGAACCATCACCACCTTGAGGTCTCCCTAATTTTGTGGATTTCTAACATATCAAGTGTTTTGTGTGACTGGAACACTCATCATATATACAAAAAATGATTCAGGCGCGAAAAAAAAAGTTTTACGATGGTATCCGAAGAGTCGATATTTTGCTGTGCTGTTATTAATCACAACTTTCGATCTGTGGCGGTACTGAATTTTTTTCATTGGGATTGCATAATATGTATGTTGTTCGATAGCCCTTACAAAAAAAAAATTCAGTAATTTAACTCTTGTCAATGTTTAAAGCGTATTCGTCGGAAAAAAACCGAACGATTTGTTACAGGCGGAGCCTTCGAGTCCTTGCTCAGCGCAGAGCTGATACCTTCCGTTTCCTGGCTACTTAAACATTTCAGTGTTATCAGTACCAAAGCATGAAACCGTCACTTTTTTAACACCTACCGAATATCAGAGTCACGCCGTTCCGTTTTGACATCTTCAACATTTTATGCAACAATATTTGTGACCGCCTAAAGTTGGATACAGCGTATATTTTACATTTCAGATAGGCCCCGAAACAATGAGTAACCGAAAAAAAAAGGAAAACCACACACTTTTGTCTGAAAGCACATTTTCCGACTGAAGTTTTACAAACGCAAGTCCGCGTATCACTGCACGTGAGAAACGTCTTGCTGTCTTTAGGCATTCGTGTTCCTCAGCAGTCAACTGGTCGGGGCCGCATTTACACGCAGGCCAATTAGGTTACAGGCTAAAAACAGCAATACGAAATTTTACAATAAAAACGTCTTTGTTCGAATATTATGGTGCGAAACCTCCAATAATCATAAAATATGACTGTAGATGTCACTATTTTCCATGGCACTTCAGTTGGTCAAACCGGTAAGGCTTTTGCGACAATGGTCGACAGAAGTTTGACGTGAGGTCGATTTTGCAGAAACTCTTCCACACCACAGTTGAAAACAGAACATATACGTATAAACTGGTGTATAGGTCATAATGACGAAAGAAACTTTCACATTATTTTTATTATTGTGTCAGAAGCATATAGGTACATGTATATACCTTTTACACAGTTATGATTAAATTCATGTTGTCCAAAACTTGGCCACTTCCAGTGTATTTTCTGTTGGTTGTTGAAGATCACCATCTGTACAGGAGACTGGGCACAATCGACACCAAAGCATGTGCCGAACTGTCTGTTCTCCACTCTCACAGAACATCATTTGGATCAGTGTATTCCCATCTTGCCAAGTTCACTTTTGATCTTCCAACTCTGGATCTCGGTCTATTCAGGGACTTTCAAGTTGTCCATTCCCCGTCATGGCCTGGAGGTAAAGCTTCAACAACTCTTTTGCAGCCAGGGGGAAGGTAGGACGTAGCCGTCCCTAGTTGTAACCTAGCTTTTTCAGCAGTGGTTCTAAGTTTCTTTGATGTCCTAGGGAAACTCTCCCTTCAGTCGTTGCGGATGCGGGTTCATGTCCATACAGAGGATGGGTAATTTCCTGTTCCACTGCCTTTCTTTCCTTGTTCGCAGCTATCTCTCTCCGAACAGGTGGTGGTGCTACTCCTGCGAAGTAGTACAGCCATTCGACTGGAGTGGATTAAAAAAAAAATCTTCAAATGTGTGTGAAATCTTATGGGACTTAACTGCTAATCATCAGTCCCTAAGCTTACACACTACTTAACCTAAATTATCCTAAGGACAAATACACACACCCATGCCCGAGGGAGGACTCTAACCTCCGCCAGGACCATCAAGCAACCTCTTACAATTCTGCAGGTTTCGTTGAAAGCTACATCCACCTGTTTGGCATGAGTTGAATTATACCAAACAGGACAGGCATACTCTGTCGCAGAATAGCATAGTGCAATTGCACATGTTCTGATTGTTTAGGGTTGACTACCCCACTGTGATCCGGTCAGTTTCCGTAGGAGGTTGTTCCTGGTGGAGATTTCCACTTGCATGTCATGCAGTGCTTTTTGAAAGTGAGAGATCTGTCAAGTGTCACGCCTAGGTATTTTGGAGCCTCGTAGTGTTCCACTTACACCCCCAACTGTACTATTTTCAACTTGCGGCTGGCTTCCTTGTTTCTCAGATGAACAGCACACGCTTAGGTCTTTGAAGGGTTTGGTTTAAGCTGGTTTGTGTTGCAGTATCTGAATAGATTTACAAGAGCATTCTTGAGGTTGTTCTCCATTGAATCAAAATCAGTGCTCTGGGTGGCTAGAGTGAGGTCGTCAGCATAGAAGATCCTGGTGTTTGGGGCTATAAGTTGGTCGTTCGTGTATATACAGGGTGGCGCAGGGAAACGGGAAATTTCGAAATAACGTCATTTCCATGAATAAATTCATAAAACTAGTAATTTATTAGCGAAAGTGAATGTATTCAGTATGGCATTATTCAGTATATCTTTACAATCAAAATGTCCAAAAGTGTCTCTTTACTTTTTAAAGATGACATCGGAAAGATGTGCTCCCATTCAGCGTTCACACTTTAACAGCCTGTTATGAAAACTCTGGAATGCGCGGTGTAGCAAATCTTGGGGAATGGCAGTGATTTCGTTTTCTATGTTCTCCTTCAGTTCATGGATTGTTGCAGGTGTACGGTAAACCTTGCCTTTAAGATATCCCCACAGGAAGAAGTCGCACACACTAAGATCAGAGGATCTCGCAAGCCATGCAATGTCACCGTTATGTGAAATAATGCGTCTTCCAAACAATTGACGAACTGCTGCCATCGATTGTCGAGCAGTGTGTGACGTGGCTCCGTCCTGCTGAAACCACATGTTTTCGACGTTAAGATTAAGCTCGTACAGTCTCGGTGTAAAGAATGTTTGAAGCATTTCAACATATCGAGCGGATGTTACTGTCACTGCACTACCATCCTCACGTTCAAAAAAATAAGGGCCGATAACACCATGACATGATACAGCACACCATATTGTGACCTTGGCGCTATGTAGTGGTCGCTGGTGAAACTCACAAGGATTGTCCTGTGCCCAATAACGAAAATTCTGTTTGTTCACGAATCTTCAGGAGGAAATGGGTTTCGTCTGATATCCATAAGTTACCAAGGAAATTCGCGTCCTCGTTGATTTTAGCCAATATCTGGCTACTAAACTCCATACGTGACACTGGGTCTCGTTCATGTAAGTGTTGCACAATCTGCAACTTATAGGGATGGAAGTCTAATTCGTGCAGTATTCTTTGTAAGCTTCGTCGCTTAATCCATAGCGAAGATGCATGCTGTCGAACGGAGCGGCGAGGACTTCTCTCGATTGCAGCTCTAGCAGCTGCAATGTTCTCTGGGGTACGTACCGTTGGAATGCCACCTGGTGGTTTCTTTTTCAAGGCAGATACGTTGTAATCGCATGCGCAGATGGGACACGTCCATGACGTCCAAGCTGGTAATGCTGTCGAAATGTTGTCTGCGCGGCAGTCGCACTATCACCATTTTTGTAAAACGCTCTCACAGCTACTGCACTTTCCGCACCAGTCCAATTCTCCATGATTACTAAATGGCAATACGTTCACATCAATTGTGGAAAGTTTCGAACATCTGCCGGCGCTACAGTGCTGCCAACTGTAACGTTCAAAATTTCCCGTTCCCCTGCGCCACCCTGTATTAAACAGCATTGGAGCCAAAACACTTCCTTGCGGGAGGCCATTCTTCTGTAGTTTCCATCGACTACGCTGTCCTTGAAAGTCGACGAAGAACCTGCGATTCTGCAGAAGGGAGGCGATGAGTCTGGCTAGACCTAAATCTTTGGTCAGACTGCAGACCTTGACTAGTAGTAGCTGGATCAAATGGTTCAAATGGCTCTGAGAGCTATGGGACTTAACATCTGAGGTCACTAGTCCCCTAGAACTTAGAACTAGCCTACTTAAAACTAACTAACCTAAGAACATCACACACATCCATGCCCGAGGCAGAGTTCGAGCCTGCGACCGTAGCGGTCGCGCGTAGTAGCTGGTGACTGACCGTATCATAAGCCGCTGGTAAGTCGACAAATGCCACTCCTAGCACCTTCGGAGCTTCAAAGCCATATTCTATGAACTGTGTGAGATTTAGCAATTGTCCATTAGAGCTTTTACCTGAACGAAATCCAGATTGCTGAAGTATAAGTGGGGGGGGGGGGGCAATTGCAAGTGATAGGCGATTTAAAATCAGTCTTTCCAGCAATTTGTAGAGAAGACAAAGTAGTGCAACTGGTCTAAAATTCTCTGGATCATTTTCTTCTTTGCTAGGTGGATTTCTCGATTAAACTTGGACCATACAATGAAAAAACTGCTACAGTATTGTACAGAAGGTAACTGAAAGAAATACGCAATAGGGTGAACAGAAACGACATTTTTATTCAAGAACAACAATTACACGGAAGTCACCGCAATTCGTGAGGGTTTCCTGGACATTACAAGCGGCGGGACATCTGTGTTAATAGGGTGTGTGATCACCACGAACGGTGGTGCATGCTCTGCAACTTGCTTCCAAGCTGGCCACAGCTTGCTACGGAATTCTTGTGGAGAGCGTTCCATTCCTCAACCAACACGGCTGACAACTGCTGGGTGATCGTCGGTGCATGTGGACGTCCTGGAATACATCTCCCCCAACACATTCCATACGTGCTTCATGATATGTAACTCGCGGGAACGGACAACCGAGTGCCGTCGCCAAAAATACTCCCGTTCCAAGAGCTGCTCCACCTGCGTAGTTCGATGCGATCGTGCACTGTCATCCTTAAAAATGAGGTCAGGGCCAAATGCACCCCTGAAAAGAAGCACGTAGGGAAGGAGTGCAGTGTCACGTTAACGTTGACCGGGCAGTAGGTCCACGCAGCATTATGCATCCTCACACCATAGCAACTGTACCGCCAAAACGATCATGTCCGATAATGCTCCTGGGTGCATTACATGTTCCTACCTCTCGCCATATGGGTATACGCCCAGCACTGTCGAACATGATAGTTTTGGTGGCCTGGTATTATGGCATGGAGTGGTATAATGTTGCATAGGCATACTGGCGTCCAAATCTTTCAATTTGGTACACTCGCCAGTCAATGTTTACAATTGAAGGGCTCGGAGAGATATAGTCATAAGCCACAACTTTCACGAAATTGAGTTTTTCATGTTGCGGCATTCTTAAAAATGTCTTCTTCACAATGTGTTGAAAAAGTTCCGTGTTACTGCAACAGATGGCAAGCTATGACGAAGTGCAGTTCTATGCTGTGCCATCTGGTGGTAGTTTCAGAAGATACATAGTCACAAGCCACGGCAAAATGGCAGGTCGGTCAGTAACGTCTGAAGCGTCTTCGGGTCTTCAACGCATATTTGACACAGACAGTAGTGGAAGTGAAGAGCTTTACCCTTTGGATCCTGTCAGTGATGAATCTTGTCATCCATCGACCAGCAGTTCCAGCTCAGATGATGTTTCGGTAAGTATATAAAACGGTTTATTTCTACTGATTAATTTCCTGTGGCTTGTGACTTTGTTTCTCTCAACATTGCCAACGCATTTGACAGCCATCCTGTGTGTTAATGTTGAAACTTGATGGGCACATTTATATTACTGCTTAATGGTGCAATAATGTAGTTTCAAAGGCAAAAGATGTATAAAAAATATTTTCTCATTAATGTGATTTTAGCGAAATTTAATGTTTTGTGTGGCTTATGACTGTATCTCACGCAAATTCTTAGACTATTTTGCTCCTCATATTATAGATTGAAATAAGTAGAATAAATGAAGAATCACCTGAAAAACCAAAGCCTTCACGGAAAATAAAACGAAATATTGATCAGTGGAAGAAAAATAAAGCAAAACGTCGACAAAATGCTGATCAGCAGTATAAGTCTTTAAAAACCAACAAGACTGTTCAGGCTGCTACTATAGGAAGTCCCTGTACTTGTTTAAATAAATGCTTCACAAAACTGCTTGGAGAGGAAGAAAACATTTTTCATTCATTTTCGGACATATACGAGGGTTGCCCAGTAAATAATGCCCCATATTTTTTTTCTCCAGAAGTATTTATTCCACAACAATCAAATTTACATATGTGAAAGACTGATGTTTTGTCTACTTGCTTTATTTTTCCACATAATCTCCTTCAAGTTCGACGGCCTTTTTCCAGCGAGACACAAGAGCGTGTATTCCCTGCCGGTAAAAATCTTTACTCTGCCTACGGAGCCAGGTTGTCACTTCGTGAATCACTTCTTCGTCATCGGCAAAACGTCTTCCACGAATGAAATTCTTCATTGGCCCAAACAAGTGAAAGTCTGAAGGAGCCAAATCGGGGCTGTAGGGTGGATGGGGTAACACTATCCAACCCAGTTTCGCGATGTGTTCACAAGTCCTCAAACTTGTGTGAGGACGAGCGTTATCATGCTGAATCAAAACATCCTATGGGTTAACATGACGCCCAAGGCGCCGAAAGCGCTGCTTAAGTTTGTCTAATGTTTTGACATAAGCCTCTGAATTAATGGTACTGCCTTTTGGCATCACATCAATGAGAATTACGCCCTCGCAATCCCAAAACACAGTCATCATGACTTTTCCGGCTGAAGGACCTGTTTTGAATTTTTTCTTCTGTGGAGAATAAGTATGACGCCATCCCATCGATTGTCTTTTTGTTTCGGGCTCAAAATGATGCACCCAAGTTTCATCACCTGTCACAATCCGTGACAAAAAGGCCTCCCCGTCAACGTGAAAGCGTCGCAACAAATCGAAAGAAATGTCTTTTCTTTGGGATTTGTGATCGACAGTAAGACACCGAGGAACCCATCTTGCACACACTTTTGAGTATCCAAGCTGATTGATAATCACATCCACACTTCCTTTGCTTACTGACAACTCCAGTGCCAATTGTCGAGTCGTAATGCGTCGATCCCGTCGAATGAGAACATCAGCCCGCTGCAACATGTCAGGCGTGACAGCCGTGGGAGGCCTTCCCGACCGCGGCAATCTCGGAGCTCCGCAGCACCGCCCTCTGATGCTTTCACCCTCTGTGCCCAGCGACCAACAGTACTCCTATCGACTGCAGATGTTCCGTAGACGTTGCACAAGCGTTTATGGATATTGCCCACGGTTTCTTCCTCTGCTACGAGAAATTCAATCACTGCACGTTGTTTCTGACGGATGTCACTTGCAGACGCCATTTTAGAACATTCCTACACCACCGCTCTCTGTCGGAGGAAATTGAAACTTTGCGTACACACGCGGGAAACTTCAAATAACTCGCACCTAAAGTTTCACATTTCTAATATTTTTTATTTCGGAGAAAAAAAATATGGGGCATTATTTACTGGGCAGCCCTCGTATAACTTTAATGCCCAGAATACTTAGCTGATGAGTTGTATGAAAATGGAACCGAAAAAGCGGAGGTTTGTTCACTATTTAAATACACAAGGTTTAATATTTTGTATATTTATTCCATTTTGTTATATTTGTCATAATTTCTTTCAAAGCTATCCAAAAAAGTCTTCCAAGAAAATATCATCCAGGGATATTACATTTTCTTATAATGTGAGGATATGCGGAATAAAGCCATGATCTGCAGGGAAGCTTTCCTAAGGGTTCATGGCACGAAGAGTGAGGAATTTGCAACTTCAAATGAAGCAGGGATTTGAAGTGCCAAAAGAAGATGGAAGAGGTTTGTATGTTACTCTGTGCTATAAGATAGGGATGTACTCAAACTGAGTACTATACAAATACTTCTATTAGGAAGAGGATATAAGCTCATCTTTTTTTTTCTTTCAGGAAAACGTGGAAACTACCCACATAAATTTCAAGACAAAGCTGTACGAAGTGTTACAGAATTTCTCAACGCCATACCGAAATATAACGGTCATTACAGTAGGCAACTGAACCCGAATACAGTGTATTTGGATGGTGATCTCACAATTGCTTCCTTATTTCGAGATAAATACTCAGAATACTGCAAGGAAAAGCAGGTTCCTGCAGTGTCTGAAAGTAAATTCGGAGAAATTTTCGTATCTGAATTTAACATTGGCTTCAAACTACCAAAAAGTGACACCTGTTCAAAATGTGATGGATTTCTAATTGTAATAAATAACCCAGAATTATGCGCAGAAGAAGTCACAGAAAAGAAACAACAATATGAACTGCATCTCATAAAGGCTGACAGAGGACAAAATATGATTGCGTCTTTAACTGCTCTGGCTAAAGAAAATTCGAAAGAGCATCATGTGATAGCAATGGACATGCAGCAAACGTTCCCCACGCCTGAACTAACAGTTAGTCCAGCATTTTACAAGAGGAAAATATGGACATACAACTATGGTATCCACGACTGTGGATCAAATAAAGGTTATGTTTCTGTGGAGCGAGAAAGAAGGAGGACGGGGTTCAGATGAGGTTGGGAGCTGCTTATTGAAGTACTTGGAGATACTAATCCTCAGACAAAACATCTCCACATAATCACAGACAACTGCAAGGGTGAGGCGAACAATTGGACTATTATTGCTTTGGAAAGGTCCCTTGTTGCTACCAAAAGATTTGATTCTGTCCAGTATTACTTCCCTGTGGTAGGTCACACCATGCTACCTTGCGATCGTGATTTTGGTCGCATTGAACGGTGTACAAGAAACAGACGTCCAATAGTGTACACTCCAGATGAATGGGCAGAAGTAATAAAATCTGCGAGTCCAAAACATTTCATTGTAACTAAAATGGAAAGAAAAGACTTCAGAAGTTTGGAAACCCTGAAGACATTGATCTCAAAACGTACAGAATCCACGTCTGGAGGTCCCCACCATTTCCGTGGAGCCACTCTATTTATGTTTGAGTCTGAAGATCCCTTCAAGCTAAGTGTAAAGCACTCTTATTCAGACATAGGAGCTTTCATGTCAGTGGATATTCGTGTCAAAAAGAAAGGAAGGCTAGTTGAACCAAATCCATATCAGATGCCAATAAAGTACAGAAAGCCACTACCAATTAACCAGAAAAAAATTTATGATGTACTGTCTCTTATGCCATACATACCTGCAGCAAATCAATATTTCTTTCGGTAATGTACTTGAAATAACGTGTACAATGATGAGATAGAGGAACTTCCTTGATGTAACTGTATCAATGAAAAAGTAATTTATAAATCTCAGGTACCTGATATGTATATATTAATGTGTAAAAATTATATATTCTGTTTGCTGTGTAAGGGTGGTTAAAATAAACCCTTAAAATTCATACTTTATGTTTTAAACAATTTTTTGGGAGATATAGTCATAAGCCACCGCTGACTACATCTTAATTAGAATCATTCTAAAAATAATATTGTCTAGCGCGCAAAGAGTTGACTATTTAACAACATGCTTCGCAAGTATTAAGCAAGTGTTTGCAGTAGAAATTAGGTTTCTATTTTGTATTAAACATTTTGAGACCTCCGTGGAACTTTAAACTCGCTGTATCTCAAAACTAGTTCGATGTGGCTTATGACTATATCTCTCCGACCCCTTCAATTTTTTCCCCACTCGTGTTTTTCAGATCGACAAAACTCTGTAGGATCTCCAGTTACCTTGAATACTGTTTCTCATCTTTTGGTTACTGAGATGATTAGTGTTCTATTCAGTAACGTTACTGGTGCTAGGAGCTGCATGCCCAAGTCAGCAGAAAGATGATTTCTCGCACTAGGGGCCCTGTAGATAGCACACTTGGGACGCTACGTTATATGTTAGGCGTATCGGAAGCTATTATCAACACATTTTATGAGCATTACGTGTTACACTGCAGATCTTTAGGTGCCAAAATGCCTGAATGTTTAATCGTTTTTCTGCAAATAAACTGAGATGTACAACAGTCACATTTTTTCATAATCAGCCAAAATCATTCCGCAAAATAAACGATTTTACAGAGCTTTTCTGTAGTTTGACTGTAACTCTCCATGTTCACTTCTGGCAGGCGCTGATGACTGTGTGTTGGTGATTGTTAGGATTCAGCTATCGGGCTTACTGATGACAGTGGCAGTGAAAGACTTTTTTCTAGATTGCTATCTTGCATTTAAGTGAAGTAATCTGTATTTTGATATTTACTGTAATATGTTAGTTGTAAAAAGTTATGGGATACTGGCAGGGAGCTAGTTTATTTTCTTTAATACTTAATACTGTTATCAAAGATAAAGAAGAAAACGCCTGACATCAAAATAGAAAGAAATAAAATGGAAAAGTTGAAAAATTTTGTTATTTAGACACCTTACTTACAAAAGACAACAGACAGTAAGGATATCAGAAAAGGAATTCCAACAGCAAAACATGCTATCAATAAAATTAGACAACTGTAAGTAAAAAAGTAAGACGTTCATCTGGAGTATGCTACTTAGGAACGTGAGAGCTGGGTACTTTTCGACAGAGAGTGTTTAGAATCAATGGCAAGGTAGACCATCTGGAAAGAAAAAAAAAAAAAAGATGTTTCGAAAACAATCAATCAGCAACGAAACCTCATGCAACTATTCAGATAACGAAAGCGAAACTTTCTCTACATTTTTCAGACACAAGTTTTTAGCAAAGGGAAGTCAAGAAACAAATTGTAGAGAATTTATTTCAGCGAAACAAAATTAGGCCTATCAAGAAATGGAGAGGAGAGCGCAAAGTACAGAAGAATGCTTTCTACGACAAAAGTTGTAACTGACGATGTTAGGGATATTCAAATAACAGATTTTCCAAATTTGTCTTTTCATGCCATGTATAGTGCATAAAAATTAAACGATTCTCCTGAAATATAATTTTCAAATTTTTGTCGTTCTTAATATTTTTATTGTATTGTACATACAGGTGACAACAGTCATGGGACACCTCCTAATATCGTGTCGAACCACCTTCTGCCCAGCGTAGTGCAGCAACCCGACGTGGCATGTAGTCAACAAGTCGCTGGAAGTCACCTGTAGAAATACTGAGCCGTGCTGCCTCAACAGCCGTCCATAATTGTGGGAAATGTCGAAATTGCAGGATTTTGTGCACGAACTGATCTCTCGATTATGTCCCATAAATGTTCGATGGGATTCATGTCGGACGATATGGGTGGCCAAATCATTCGATCGCATTGTCCAGAATGTTATTCAAACCAATCGCGAACAACAGTGGCTCGGTGACATTGCGCATTGTCATCCATAAAAATTTCATGGTTGTTTGGGAACATGAAGTCCATGACTAGCTGTAAGTGGTCTCGAAGTAGCCAAACATAGCCATTTCCAGTCAATGATCGGTTCCGTTTGACCAGAGAACCCAGTGCATTCCATGTGAACAAAGCCCACACTATTACGGAGCCACTACCATCCGTCCGCAGCTCCTGGTCGTGCGGTAGCGTTCTCGCTTCCCGCGCCCGGGTTCCCGGATTCGATTCCCGGCGGGGTCAGAGATTTTCTCTGCCTCGTGATGACTGGGTGTTGTGTGATGTCCTTACGTTAGTTAGGTTTAAGTAGTTCTAAGTTCTAGGGGACTGATGACCTCAGAAGTTAAGTCTCATAGTTCTCAGAGCCATTTGAACCAACTACCAGCTTGCACAGTGCCTTGTTGACAACTTGGTTCCATGACTTTGTGCGCTCTGCGCCACACTCGAACCCTACCATCAGTTCTTATCAATTGAAATCGGGACTCATATTAGCAGGCCACGGTTTTCCAGTCGTCTACGGTCCAACCGATACGGCCACGAGCCAAAGAGAGGCGCTGTAGGCGATTACGTGTTATTTGAAAAGGCACTTGCGCCGATAGTCTGCTGCCATAGCCCATTAACGCCAAATTTCGCCGCACTGCCCTTTTATACCTTGTGCACGAGACAGTACCGCCATTTGTAAATGTACATATTGCCATCCCATGACTTTTGTTACCTCAGTGTATGTGACAGATTTATAAATATTTGGGTTTCTACAGTATGGGCAATTCGTATCCTGTAAGTGGATTCATTCCCTGATGCTGTTTCTTCTTCTTGGTGGGACATGTCTCACAAATCACAAATGTTACAGCAACGCTTTTAACTAGGTCACTTTCTCAACGCATAAATACAACCTCGAAGATATCTACTTCCATCCGTTACTGCCTGATGTTTGTTCGTTTCTTGGAAACCGCTTCATCTAGAATAATATATAACGAGCTTTTAATTTTATTTCAGTACCTAGCTCGCTGGCGCTCCTTTAAAACTAGCATACAGCCATAAAAAAACTATACATTATTTGGGGGAGTGTAATAATATTACAAAAACTACGAGTAATACGTTTGGGCTTAACGAGCGTATACAACGCTGAATATTTTATGCAGAGACAAAAATGGCTCTGAGCACTATGGGACTCAACTGCTGAGGTCATAAGTCCCCTAGAACTTAGAACTACTTAAACCTAACTAACCTAAGGACAACACACACATCCATGCCCGAGGCAGGATTCGAACCTGCGACCGCAGTGGTCGCGCGGTTCCAGACTGTAGCACCAGAACCTTTATGCAGAGAAACCCATACGCGATGTGAGTAGCATTTTACAATTTCTGAATATTATGGCGAAATTCAACGAAATTTAGCCGAAACCTTCCTTTTCGTAGAACTCAACATTAGTGCCACATGCATAAATCAAAATAACGGAGGAAAGCAGATTATAATTGGTTGGTTGGTTGGTTGGTTTGTGGGATTGAAAGGGACCAGACTGCGATGGTCATCGGTCCCTTTTTCCAAAAAAAAAAAAAAAAAAAATTAAAACCGCCCAAAGAGAATAAAAAACAAACAGCAGGAAAGACGTCAGACGACACAGGACGAAAAAGACTCCAACAGAGATCAGACAAAACAAAGTAAAACACACAGAGTGTGACGGTGGTTGGCCGACCATAGAGAAAAAAAAAGAGGAAAAGCCAACCACCAAGAACACATTACAAACTCAGTTTAAAATCAGAGGCTAAAAGCCAGAATCAACGCTAAAAAACACTCAGATTAAACTATAAAAACCCCCTGCCCGAATAAAACGCAAAACGAAGTCCACCACGGCGGAGTCATCTAGTAAAAGGGCAGGGAGCGTATCAGGCAGCGCAAATGTCTGCCTGAGCACAGTTAAAAGCGGACAAGTTAATAAAATGTGCACCACCGTCAAAACCGCCCCACAGCGACAGAGAGGTGGGTCCTCACGACGCAATAAATAACTGTGAGACAGTCGGGTGTGGCCAATGCGGAGCCGACAAAGAACAACTGAATCTCTGCGAGTGGCTCGCATGGATGACTGCCACACACGCGTCGTCGCCTTGAGAGAACGGAGTTTGTTTGGCGTGGGCAGATTGCGCCATTCAGTGTCCCAAAGCGAGAGAACTTCCCGGCGGAAGACTGCCCGCAAATCAGTCGCCGGGAGGCCAATGTCCAGGGTGGGTTCAGTGGTGGCCTGTTTGGCCAGGCGGTCAACATTCTCATTGCCCGGAATACCGACGTGACCGGGGGTCCACACGAAGACCACAGAGCGGCCGCAACGCGCAAGAGTATGCAGGGACTCATGGATAGCCATCACCAGACGAGAACGAGGAAAACACTGGTCGAGAGCTCGTAAACCGCTCAGGGAATCGCTACAGATAACGAAGGACTCACCTGAGCAGGAGCGGATATACTCTAGGGCACGAAAGATGGCGACCAGCTCAGCAGTGTAAACGCTGCAGCCATCCGGCAAGGAACGTTGCTCGGAATGGTCCCCTAGAGTTAGCGCATACCCGACACGACCAGCAACCATCGAACCGTCGGTGTAAACAATGCCAGAGCCCTGATACGTGGCCAGGATGGAAGAAAAGCGGCGGCGGAAGGCCTCTGGAGGGACCGAGTCCTTCGAGCCCTGTGCCAAGTCGAGCCGAAGGCAAGGGTGAGGAACACACCACGGGGGTGTACGCAGAGGCGCCCGGAAAGGAGGTGGAACAGGGAAAAACCCAAGCCCGCAGAGAAGCTCTTTGACGCGGACCGCTATTGTACAACCAGAGCGGGGCCGACGTTCCGGCAGACGGACGACCGATCGCGGGAACAGGAGACGATAGTTAGGATGCCAGGCGAGCTTAGAACATGGGCAGCATAAGCGGCCAGTAAACGTTGGCGTCGGAACCGCAGTGGAGGGACACCTGCCTCCACTAGTAAGCTGTCCACAGGGCTGGTGCGGAAAGCACCAGTGGCAAGGCGTATCCCGCTGTGGAGAATTGGGTCCAGCACCCGCAACGCAGACGGGGATGCTGAGCCATAAGCCAGGCACCCATAATCCAGGCGGGACTGGATTAACGCCTGGTAGAGCCGTAACAGGGTAGAGCGGTCGGCGCCCCAGCGGGTGTGGCTCAAACATCGCAGTGCATTGAGATGCCGCCAACACGCCTGTTTGAGCTGCCGAATATGAGGCAGCCAAGTCAACCGAGCATCAAAAACGACCCCCAAAAACCTGTGGGTCTCAACCACTGCAAGGAGTTCGTCGGCAAGATAAAGCTGCGGCTCAGGATGGACTGTCCGGCGCCGGCAGAAATGCATAACGCAGGTCTTGGCTGCCGAAAACTGAAACCCATGCGCTACAGCCCAAGACTGCGCCTTACGGATAGCGCCCTGTAGCTGACGTTCAACAGCTGCAATGCCTGTAGAGCTGTAGTAAAGGCAAAAGTCGTCAGCATACAGGGAAGCGGAGACAGAATTTCCCACGGCCGCAGCAAGCCCGTTAATGGCTATTAAAAACAGGCAGACACTTAAAACAGAACCCTGTGGCACACCGTTCTCCTGGACGTGGGAGGAACTATACGAGGCCGCGACTTGCACGCGGAAGGCACGACACGACAGAAAATTGCGGATAAAAATCGGCAGAGGACCCCGAAGACGCCATCCATGAAGCGTAGAAAGGATGTGATGACGCCATGTCGTATCGTACGCCTTCCGCATGTCGAAAAAGACAGCGACCAGGTGCTGACGGCGGGCAAAGGCAGTACGGATGGCCGACTCCAGGTTCACCAGATTGTCGGTGGCGGAGCGGCCTTTACGGAACCCACCCTGAGACGGAGCCAGAAGGCCCCGAGACTCCAGTACCCAATGCAAGCGCCGGCTCACCATCCGTTCAAGCAACTTGCAAAGAACGTTGGTGAGGCTAATGGGACGGTAGCTGTCCACCTCCAGAGTGTTCTTTCCAGGTTTCAAAACGGGGATGACAATGCCTTCCCGCCATTGCGACGGAAACTCCCCCTCGACCCAAAGACGGTTGTAAAGATCGAGAAGGCGCCGCTGGCAGTCCACTGAAAGGTGTTTCAGCATCTGACAGTGGATGCCATCTGGCCCAGGAGCGGTATCAGGGCAAGCAGCTAGGGCACTGCGAAATTCCCACTCACTAAATGGAGCATTGTAAGATTCTAGGTGGTTGGTGCGAAACGCAAGGCTCCGACGTTCCATCCGCTCTTTAATGGAGCGGAAGGCCTGGGGGTAATTCGCAGAAGCGGAACTCATAGCAAAATGCTCTGCTAAGCGATTTGCAATGACGTCGGAGTCAGTACAAACTGCTCCATTCAGTGAGAGCGCAGGGACGCTGGCAGGGGTCCGATGGCCGTAGACGCGTCGAATCTTGGCCCAGACCTGCGATGGAGTGACATGGAGGCCAATGGTGGATACATACCGCTCCCAGTACTCCTTCTTGACTTGGCGGATAAGGAGGCGGGCCCGCGCACGCAGCCGTTTGAAGGCGATAAGATGGTCGATGGAGGGATGTGATTTCCAAATGATTGGAAAAGAGCACAGGTAATCCCAGTCTTCAAGAAGGGTCGTCGAGCAGATGCGCAAAACTATAGACCTATATCTCTGACGTCGATCTGTTGTAGAATTTTAGAACATGTTTTTTGCTCGAGTATCATGTCGTTTTTGGAAACCCAGAATCTACTATGTAGGAATCAACATGGATTCCGGAAACAGCGATCGTGTGAGACCCAACTCGCGTTATTTGTTCATGAGACCCAGAAAATATTAGATACAGGCTCCCAGGTAGATGCTATTTTTCTTGACTTCCGGAAGGCGTTCGATACAGTTCCGCACTGTCGCCTGATAAACAAAGTAAGAGCCTACGGAATATCAGACCAGCTGTGTGGCTGGATTGAAGAGTTTTTAGCAAACAGAACACAGCATGTTGTTATCAATGGAGAGACATCTACAGACGTTAAAATAACCTCTGGCGTGCCACAGGGGAGTGTTATGGGACCATTGCTTTTCACAATATATATAAATGACCTAGTAGATAGTGTCGGAAGTTCCATGCGGCTTTTCGCGGATGATGCTGTAGTATACAGAGAAGTTGCAGCATTAGAAAATTGTAGCGAAATGCAGGAAGATCTGCAGCGGATAGGCACTTGGTGCAGGGAGTGGCAACTGTCCCTTAACATAGACAAATGTAATGCATTGCGAATACATAGAAAGAAGGATCCTTTATTGTATGATTATATGATAGCGGAACAAACACTGGTAGCAGTTACTTCTGTAAAATATCTGGGAGTATGCGTGCGGAACGATTTGAAGTGGAATGATCATATAAAATTAATTGTTGGTAAGGCGGGTGCCAGGTTGAGATTCATTGGGAGAGTGCTTAGAAAATGTAGTCCATCAACAAAGGAGGTGGCTTACAAAACACTCGTTCGACCTATACTTGAGTATTGCTCATCAGTGTGGGATCCGTACCAGATCGGGTTGACGGAGGAGATAGAGAAGATCCAAAGAAGAGCGGCGCGTTTCGTCACAGGGTTATTTGGTAACCGTGATAGCGTTACGGAGATGTTTAGCAAACTCAAGTAGCAGACTCTGGAAGAGAGGCGCTCTGCATCGCGGTGTAGCTTGCTCGCCAGGTTTCGAGAGGGTGCGTTTCTGGATGAGGTATCGAGTATATTGCTTCCTCCTACTTATACCTCCCGAGGAGATCACGAATGTAAAATTAGAGAGATTCGAGCGCGCACGGAGGCTTTCAGACAGTCGTTCTTCCCACGAACCATACGCGACTGGAACAGGAAAGGGAGGTAATGACAGTGGCACGTAAAGTGCCCTCCGCCACACACCGTTGGGTGGCTTGCGGAGTATGAATGTAGATGTAGATGTCGCTTGTGACGCTGGAGCGCCCGCCGGCGATCTTTAATCGCTTCAGCGATCTCAGGCGACCACCAAGGCACAGCCTTCCGCCGAGGGGACCCAGAGGAACGGGGAATGGCTGATTCGGCGGCAGTAACGATGCCGGTGATGACCGAGTGAACCACCGCATCAATGTCATCAGTAGAGAGAGGCTCAAAAGCGGCAGTGGAGGAGAACAAGTCCCAGTCAGCCTTAGTCATAGCCCATCTGCTAGGGCGCCCAGAAGAGTGGCGCTGTGGTAGTGACAAAAAGATCGGAAAGTGGTCACTACCACACAGGTCGTCATGCACACTCCATTGGACAGACGGTAAGAGGCTATGGCTACAGATGGAAAGGTCAATGGCGGAGTAGGTGCCATGCGCCACACTGAAGTGTGTGAAGGCACCATCATTTAACAGCGAGAGATCGAGCTGCGACAATAAATGCTCAATGATGGCGCCTCGACCTGTTGCCACTGACCCACCCCACAGAGGGTTATGGGCGTTGAAGTCGCCCAATAGCAAGAAAGGTGGCGGCAATTGGGCGACCAGTGCAGCCAGGACATGCTGCGAGACATCACCATCCGGTGGAAGGTAAAGACTGCAGACGGTAACAGCCTGTGGCGTCCACACCCGTACAGCGACAGCCTCTAAAGGCGTCTGGAGAGGGACAGACTCGCTGTGCAGAGTGTGAAGGACATATATGCAGACGCCACCAGATACCCTTTCATAAGCTGCTCGGTTCTTATAATAACCCCGATAGCCACGGAGGGCGGGGGTTCGCATTGCTGGAAACCAAGTTTCCTGGAGAGCAATACAGAGGAAAGGGTGAAGGCTGATAAGTTGGCGGAGCTCAGCTAGATGGTGGAAGAAACCGCTGCAGTTCCACTGGAGGATGGTGTTGTCCATGGCTGGGAAAGGCGTGACGGGACTGGGAAGGCAGATTACGCCGCCGGGTCACCTGCTGCCTCCGATTGAGCACCCGCACTAGTGCTATTCATGGCGTCTGAGGGACCGCCGAGATCGAGGTCCTCAGCGGACGCCAGAATCTCCACCTCGTCTTCAGACACAGAGCTGGAAGGTGGCGGTGGGGTGGCTGCCACCGCGAGTGCCTTGGGCTTACAGCTCTTCTTCTTTGGTTTCTCACGCTGCTCCTTGGGTTTAACTGGCTGGGAGGGCTTCACCGATTCAGTCTCTGGGACTGAGGAGGATCGTGAAGCCCTTCGACCAGCTGATTGTGGGCACTTACGCCACTGTCGGTCGTCAGCCTTCCCGCTGGTGGAAACCTGGGAAGGGAGGGACCCAAGGGACCCCTTGCGAGCGTGAGAAGCCGAAGAAGGTGGACACTTCTCCGGCTTAGAAGCAGGGACGGACGTCCCTGAAGGGGGGGGATGGTGTTGCCCCTGAGGTAGGTGGCGCAGGAGCAACTGGGTGGGTAGAGCCCCCCACTGGCAAGGGGGCAGGAGGAGTTGTACCACTCAGCGATCCGGCCGGAAATCGCGAAACCGATGGGGCGACCACAGGTGTTGTAGCAGCGGCATAGGAAGACGTCAGTCTCACTGGATGTAATCGGTCGTATTTCCTTTTGGCCTCAGTATAAGTCAGTCTGTCCAGGGTCTTATATTCCATGATTTTGCGCTCTTTCTGGTATATTCTGCAGTCTGGCGAGCAAGGTGAATGGTGCTCCCCACAGTTGACGCAGATGGGAGGCGGGGCACATGGAGTATCGGGATGAGATGGGCGTCCGCAATCTCGACATGTGAGGCTGGAAGTGCAGCGGGAAGACATACGGCCGAACTTCCAGCACTTGAAGCACCGCATCGGGGGAGGGATATAGGGCTTGACGTCACATCGGTAGACCATCACCTTGACCTTTTCCGGTAACGTATCACCCTCGAAGGCCAAGATGAAGGCACCGGTAGCAACCTGATTGTCCCTCGGACCCCGATGAACGCGCCGGACGAAATGAACACCTCTACGTTCTAAGTTGGCGCGCAGCTCGTCATCAGACTGCAAAAGGAGGTCCCTATGGAAAATAACACCCTGGACCATATTCAAACTCTTATGTGGTGTAATAGTAACGTTAACATCCCCCAACTTGTCACAAGCAAGTAACCTGCGTGACTGGGCGGAGGATGCCGTTTGTATCAGTACTGACCCAGAGCGCATTTTAGACAAGCCCTCCACCTCCCCAAACTTGTCCTCTAAATGCTCGACGAAGAACTGAGGCTTTGTGGAGAGAAAAGACTCCCCATCAGCTCTCGTGCAAACTAAGAATCGGGGCGAATAACTGTTACCTCCAGCCTGAGACGCTCTTCCCACGGCGTGGCCAGGGAGGGGAACGTTTTTGGGTCGTACTTCTGAGCATTAAATTGAGCCCGAGAACGCTTAGAGACTGCTGGCGGCTGGCCGCCAGCGAGAGATGATGTACCACGCTTCATTGCGGGTCATCCGCCCTGATGCCACCAACTCCGACCAAGGGCCCTCCCCACGGGCGCCACCCAGCCACAGCAATAGCCACCTGGCAGGACGGCCATTGCCGGGAGTCCTGATGCCCCAAGGAGATGGGCATCTACTCCTTGGCATACCTGGGGAGTGAACGGCGCAGGCATCAGTAGAGCGATCCCTGTGTTGTCAGGGGGCTACAACCAAGAGGGTACATGGCGGCCCCACCACAACGGGCTGGCTACCGTGCTGGATCTTAGTTGCAAAACTGTCCAAGGTCGTTGTCGCAGTTAAAAACAACACCACAGAGTGCAGGGTGGTAATCGCCCAAGAGATGGAAAACGAGCGGGACACCATTGCAACAACGAAAAAGCCGGCTAAAGGTCTCAATGCACGACGGATACAGTGCACCATGTAAGGCGCCCTTCCCCAATTGGCTCGCTCTTCGGAAGAATTTTGAAAGATGGAGGTCAAACCCGAGAGGGGACCATCACATAAGGCCGAAACATTTGAGACTGCTTTTAGTCGCCTCTTACGACAGGCAGGAATACCGCAGGCCTATTCTAACCCCCGAACCCGCAGGGGGCAGATTATAATTCAAACATCAAATGGTTCAAATGGCTCTGAGCACTATGGGACTCAACTGCTGTGGTTATCAGTCCCCTAGAACTTAGAACTACTTAAACCTATCTAACCTAAGGACATCACACACATCCATGTCCGAAGCGGGATTCAAACTTGCGACCGTGGCAGTCGCACGGTTCCGGACTGCGCGCCTAGAACCGCGAGACCACCGCGGCCGGCAATTCAAACATCGTCACCCATAAATCGCACATACGCTAATGACCCGAAACATTATGACCACCTGCTTAATAGCTTGTTTGTCTGTCTTTGGAACGAAATATATCACTGATTCTGCGTATGAGGGATTCGACAGTTTGTTGGTAGGTTTGTGGAGATATGTGGCCCTAGATGTTTACGCACATGTCATGTAATTCACATAAAGAACAGGCTGCTGATTTGCGTTTGCGGTGATGGCGCCCTATTACGACCCAGATGCGTTCCAGAGGATTTACACCATGTGAATTTGGTCGCCGATACATCAACGTGAGTTTATAATGCTCCTCAAACCGTTGTAGTATCGTTCTGACTCCGAGACACGAGGAATTATACTACTGAAAGATGATATCTTAAGGGATGCAAACGGTTCGCAGCTGTCAGCGTGTTTTAGATTACTACCACATGTCCCATGCATGCGCAAGAAAATGTCTTCCATAGCTTACTACTGCTCTCACCAATCTGCATCCATGCCGCGCTGTACATTTCGAGCCGCCGTTCATCTCGCTGACGGCGTTTTGGAGACGACCATCGACCTAGTGCAACAAAAATGTGATTCACTCAAAGAGCAGACACGTTTCCATTGATCGACGGTCGAATCCAGATGGTCCCGTGCCCACAGAAATCGTAACTGCCGATGTTGTTGGGTCAGCATATGAAAACGTAGACGTGTCAGATGCGGAGCTCCATGTCCTTTGAACAGTATGCTCCGAAACACTTGTGCGTGCACCAGCATTGTTCATTTTCGGCAGAGATGCCACAGGTATCTACCCTATTTCACAGAGCACACAAGCCTCCGAACCCCATGCTCTGTGAAGAGTTGTGGATATGCAACCATTTAGCGTCTGGTAGTACTTTTACTGTTCTTCTACCTCTTACCGTATATGCTCAAGGCAGTGGCACGTGAACATAATACCACCTTCCCCGTTTTCAACATACTCGTTCACAGGCTCTACGTAATAATAATGTGCCCTTTGTCAAAGTCACTTATCTCAATGTATTTCCCCATTTGCAGCCCATATCTTGTCTAGGGTGGTTCCCCGTCCGTATCTGCTTCGCTTTCATACTTTTGTTTAGCGCGTCACGTGCCCGCAACGTCACCAGGCGGCATAAAACGTCACGGTGGGCAGTCGTCATAATGTTTTGGCTTATCAGTGAACTACTGCTATGAATTCCAGAATGAGATTTTCACTCTGCAGCGGAGTGTGCGCTGATATGAAACTTCCTGGCAGATTAAAACTGTGTGCCCGACCGAGACTCGAACTCGGGACCTTTGCCTTTCGCGGGCAAGTGCTCTACCATCTGAGCTACCGAAGCACGACTCACGCCCGGTCCTCACAGCTTTACTTCTGCCAGTATCGCGTCTCCTACCTTCCAAACTTTACAGAAGCTCTCCTGCGAACCTTGCAGAACTAGCACTCCTGAAAGAAAGGATACTGCGGAGACATGGCTTAGCCACAGCCTGTGGGATGTTTCCAGAATGAGATTTTCACTCTGCAGCGGAGTGTGCGCTGATATGAAACTTCGTGGCAGATTAAAACTGTGTGCCCGACCGAGACTCGAACTCGGGACCTTTGCCTTTCGCGGGCAAGTACTCTACCACGTGAGCTATTTTTTTACTGCTATGAAGTATGGTCAATTCGTGCGACAGCGATTTCTCAGAAACTACGTTAAGGTCATTCAAAAAGAAACAGGCCGAAGGCTGTAAAAACTGCTGAAGGGGTCGTAATCCTATTGCCTATGGAAGAAGATCTAGTCCCTATAAGAGGGCTAAGTTCCAAAATTCGCCTCTAGAGGGACACGAGCGCACACCCACGTGACGAAAGAGCGAGCTAGTGTAAGCGTCGATTGCCCAATGCACTTACGAGGATAACATACAAGCGCAGTCACCCGGTTTCCCAGATACCTCGCTCAGCGGAAGAGGAGTCAAAACAAGCGAACACGTGTCTTGGTTTATCCGTATATACTCGACCATTTCTGAAAAAGCTGTCATTGGTCCCTAGGCCTACACACTAGTTAATCTAACTTAAACTAATTTACGCTAAGGACACACACACGTGCCCGAGGGAAGACTCGGACCTCCGACGGGGGGAGCCGCGCGAATCGTGGAAAGGCGCCGAAGACCGCGTGGCTACCCCACGCAGCAGTTTTCAAGGTATTTTCGAGGTACAATGTGACGGATAAGCCGAGACACGTGTCATCTTATTTTTCCCCCTCTTACACCGAGCGAAGTTTCTGGGAAATCGAGTAATGGAACTTGCTATGTTCTCCTCCTCGCTCTTGTTGACAGCGGACGGACTGCGGGGAACGAAAAGCCACCAAAGAAAGTCACACGTGTACGAAGAGCACTGCATGTCCGTTGCAATGGCCAAGGCGTGCCACAAGCAATTCTAGGGTAGACAACCCGGACCGTCACATCGCATTACCGACACCGTTGTCCAGCACATGGATGCTCTCATTATTGAAGACCGGGGAGCTACGGTTGCAGCCATTGCCGCAGCGGTCGGGTTGAGCCTGAGAATTCCTACGGACATTCAGTGCTGTGCGTACACTTGTCAATTCCTCGATTTTCCTTACTTTATTACGATGGTGAATCGGGAGAGAATGGTGATGACTGAAGTATAGTGAAAAGATCTCGCCGCAACGGAAGGCGCCTTTGTTTTAATGATCGCCACCTCAACTCTCTTATCACATTCGCGACACACTCTTCCGTATTTCGCGATAATACTGAACGAGCTGCCCTTCTTTGAACTTTTTCGTCGTCCTCCATCAATCCTATCTGGTAAGAATCCCATACTGAGAAAAAATACTCCAGAACAGGGCAGACAAGCATACTGTAAGTAGTCTTTTCCTAAATAGATTGCAAAGATTCCCCTATATAATAATAATAATAATAATAATAATAATAATAATAATAATAATAAATTATTATTATTATTTAAACCTAAACATATTTGAAGGTTAAGGTTCGATATTTGGGATACAATGGCATACTTGTTCAAAAAATTTAAATGAAAGCATATCTTTAGTACCTTTCAGATGTCTTGATCATACTTTTTATTACTTCCAAAACTACCTTACGCACTTCGACATTCCGTCATTTTCAAAGCCTATAAAATACAATACCAAACAATGTTTTGTCAATCATAGACAACTGTTCAATAGATACTTTGTCTCCTGGTTACCTATGTTGACGAGATACAATTTATATATTGAAAAATTTTCTATGATTGACTAGATGTCGTTTAGTATTATATTTTATGGCTATTAAAAACGACAATGTCGAAACACGTAAAGTGATTTTAAAAATAACAAAGAGTGTGGTCAAGACATCTGAAAGTTATTAAAGTACATCTAAGTAGCCACATCGTCACATGGCGTTTTCACGCAAATTGCAGCTGAAAACATCTTCGTATGTGGACAAGCATATATTAATTCATGGGTAGTGGCGGCACTTCTGACGGAACATGAATGGAGTCAGAAGCAGCGACAGATGAAACGTATGTTAAAACTAAAATTGCCTAAAGTATAAAACGGAAATTTTTAATAAGTAATAGAGAAACGACTTTATTTATATTACTTAAATATTGGAAGACGTATTACTTGTTTCTTGTAAAGCTCTACTAAAACAATTCAAATTACAAATTAAATACATACATAAGTCGGCGTAACTTATTCTGTATCGCAAAAATACCTAGGTCGCAATGCTAACCACTGTTGTTCATAGCGCTACGTGACCCCCTTTCTCCATTTATCTTTTTTTTTTCTTCTCTTCTTCTTCTTCTTCTTCTTCTTCTTCTTCTTCTTCTTCGAGACACTGATTATGAAGGGACAGCTAGAGAGGATTTACTCCCTCTAGTACACAGTAACGCCCTACCTTCGAGGACGCGCAATGGACGCTGCAGGATCAAACTAATTTCACACGACGCTACAATTCTCTGTTGCTTCTTAAATGCAAGTGCTAGCTTACAAATTCGGTATCTCTCAGAAAACAATCCTACCAGAGGCACTTACCAAGAGCAAAAGAACCGGAGATGAGAAGGCCGACGTGGAACAACCAGCAACTGTTGCGTGGCATCCGCCCGTCTGAGCGTTGACCTGCACCGCAAGGACGCCGGCGCGGGCGAATGCTTACGTAACACCGCACGAGTCAAAAAGTGCGTAGACACACGGCTTCTTCACAAATGACTTCGCAACCTTAGGAAGGCTGCCACAAGCCGAAGCGGCTAACCTTACGGCAAGCGGATGGTTGATACACATTGCGTGACCACTCGCTTTGCAACTACAATACACATTTACAAGTGTACATTCGTGAACTACAAAAGTGTCCAGAAGGTAAGAAGAACTGAAGTATTCCTTAACAGTCAGAAGCGAGCAAAATACACCGCATAAAAAATGACAGGTTATCTGATTTCTCTGTGTTGTGAGGTATGTTCAGAAAGTAGTTTTTTTTGTTTTTGTTTTCTGAGGGTGGCAACACTGAGTGGTTAAGGGGGATCCCCTGACCACAGAGAGCATCGCAGGAACACGGCAGTACGGAAAATCATGTTGTAGTGTCGAGCTGCGGGAGAGATGGTAAGAAATCCCGTCGAGTAAGAGCGACGTGCTGCGATTCGCTTCCTACTCGCGGAAGGAAAAACACCTACCAAAATTTTTTCGTGAATCAGAACGAGTATATCCATGTGGTGTACAGTTGGTGCAAAAAATCGAGGACACTGTTAGTGAAGACCGCCGAATGACCAAATTCTCTTATGTGAAATACTAATACAACCGCTGTGATACCGGAAACTGTGCGCAGATGGGTCCCAAAACATCTGACAGAACAGCACAACAAACATCTGGTCAACACCGCCAGCGAGTTTCTTGAGCTACTTGGACTGGAATGAGAGGATTTTCTGAGCTCTATTGTGACTGAAGATGAGACGTGGGTGGCTCATTAACCGCATGGAACAAGAAGACTGTCGTCACAGTACCATCACATCAACTCCCCATCTGGCAAAACGTTCAAAACCCCAATTTAGGCATCATTTTGGTCGAATTTCTGCCTCAAAGGGAGACCGTCAGTGAATGACAATATCGTGGGCCCCTTAAACATAAACTCAAAAGGAGCTTTAAAACAAAAGGAGGGGAATGCTGACGAGAGAAGTACGCTTGCTGCAATAGACAGTCCGTCCGCAAATAGCCTTAGCCACCAAGGCGCTCTTGGATTCATTTGGTTAGGATGTTTTGAACCACCCACGCTTTCCCCTGACGAAAGAAAACAAGGTACAAATTGAAATTTCCTGGCAGATTAAAACTGTGTGCCGGACCGAGACTCGAACTCGGAACCTTTGCCTTTCGTGGGCAAGTGCTCTACCAAGCACGAATCACGCCCCGTCCTCACAGCTTTACTTCTGCCAGTAGCTCGCCTCCTACCTTCCAAACTTTACAGAAGCTCTCCTGCGAACTTGTTTAAAGTATAAAACGGAAATTTTTAATAAGTAATAGAGAAACGACTGGCAGAAGTAAAGCTGTGAGGACGGGGTGTGAGTCGTGCTTGGTAGAGCACTTGCCCGCGAAAGGCAAAGGTCCCGAGTTCGAGTCTCGGTTTGGCACACAGTTTTAATCTGCCAGGAAGTTTCATATCAGCGCACACTCCGCTGCAGAGTGAAAATCTCATTCAAGGTACGAACTGCTCTGCCCATTAATGACCCCTATTACCATTTCTTTTCATACCATGTGTGAGTGTATTCCAATTTGTTTGCAAAAAGAGTGGTCCCCTACGTCGTTACTTTCACGGTTCATGTGCCAAACTACACAGCACAAGCCCTCACGAAACATGCAATTTTGTTGCTGACTTGTAAACGAAAACGTCGACTCGTAACAGACGATGGCGAGTACAGGAACAAAACGCCAGGGGCGCTGCACGGGACTGACTTGCCGAGAGTGGTCGTTTGGAACAAAAAAGGCGCTCGTGTACAAGGGACTTTAGGGAAGACCGAACGTCGCTCTCCACTGCCCGGAGGAGTACGTTTCTTGACGACCGGGCAAGCCAAGCCCGAAATCTGACGGCCTTAGTGTCTCTCTCGGGATTCCTGGACAATCTGATTCGTTCGCGCTGCAATTTCATTATCCGCAGATGAATGTCGGCATTGCAGACAACAGCTGCCGGTGCGCTACTTGTAGCTGCCACCACTGCGAAAACGTGCCCCCCGTTGAGGAAGACGCGGGACTGCCCTTGGACTGTGTCCAGCAGTCGGTCTGGCGCTCATCCCTGACCTGCCAACACTGTCGCCCGTTCCACCCCTAGGGTAAGAGTAAAGCTACGGCCTGCAGCCTCAACACGCTGTCGAGTGAAGTGAACTCGATGTCGCGCTTCACGCCCTTCCTTATCCATGCCTAGCGCTCAGAGGCAGTGTGCTTCGCAGAGTTCTCAAATATTAAGCTGGTAGACAAGTTCGTAGCGTTTTTGTTTTGCATGCTGGTATTCCGGTTGCTAAGGGTTTACACTACTGGCCATTAAAACTGCTACACCACGAAGATGACGTGCTACAGACATGAAATTTAACCGACAGGAAGAAGATGCTGTAATATGCAAATGATTAGCTTTTCAGAGCATTCACACAAGGTTGGCACCGGTGGCGACACCTACAACGTGCTGACATGAGGAAAGTTTCCAACCGATTTCTCATACACAAACAGCAGTTCACCGGCGTTGCCTGGTGAAACGTTGTTGTGATGCCTCGTGTAAGGAGGAGAAATGCATACTATCACGTTTCCGACTTTGATAAAGGTCGGATTGTAGCCTATCGCGATTGCGGTTTATCGTATCGCGACATTGCTGCTCGCGTTGGACAAGATCCAATGACCGTTAGCACAATATGGAATCGGTGGGTTCAGGAGGGTAATACGGAACGCCGTGCTGGATCCCAACGGCCTCGTATCACTAGCAGTCGAGAAAACAGGCATCTTATCCGCATGGCTGTAACGGATCGTGAAGCCATGTCTCGATCCCTGAGTCAACAAATGGGGACGTTTGCAAGACAACAACCATCTGCGCGAACAGTTCGACGACGTTTGCAGCAGCATGGACTACGAGCTTGGAGACCATTACTGCGGTTACCCTTGACGCTGCATCACAGACAGGAGCGCCTGTGATGCTGTACTCAACGACGAACCTGGGTGCACGAATGGCAAAACGTCATTTTTTCGGATTAATCCAGGTTCTGTTTACAGCATCATGATGGTCGCATCCGTGTTTGGCGACATCGCGGTGAACGCACATTGGAAGCGTGTATTCGTCATCGCCATACTGGCATATCACCCGGCGTGATGGTATGGGGTGTCACTGGTTACACGTCTCGGTTACCTCTTGTTCGCACTGACGGCACTTTGAACAGTGGACGTTACATTTCAGATGTGTTACGACCCGTGGCTCTACCCTTCATTCGATCCCTGCGAAACTCCACATTTCAGCAGGATAATGCACGGCCGCATGTTGCAGGTCCTGTACGGGCCTTTCTGGATACAGAAAATGTTCGACTGCTGCCCTGGCCAGCACATTCTCCAGATCTCTCACCAATTGAAAACGTCCGGTCAATGGTGGCCGAGCAACTGGCTCGTCACAACACGCTAGTCACTACTCTTGATGAACTGTGGTATCGTGTTGAAGCTGCATGGGCAGCTGTACCTGTACACGCCATCCAAGCTCTGTTTGACTCAGTGCCCAGGCGTATCAAGGCCGTTATTACGGCCAGAGGTGATTGTTCTGGGTACTGATTTCTGAGGATCTATGCACCCAAATTGCGTGAAAATGTAATCACATGTCAGTTCTAGTATAATATATTTGTCCAATGAATACCCGTTTATCATCTGCATTTCTTCTTGGTGTAGCAATTTTAATGGTCAGGAGTGTTAAGGATTGTCATTTTTTATTTGTAATTCACTGTTACTATTTGAGTTTACACATTGTCATTTTGTCATTTCGAGATAGAGAGTGGAGCTGTCGACGCTAGACTACGAAATGCCGACTGGAGAAATCGGGACATTTCAGACATATTCTTCTGTATGAGTCAACCAACAGAGAAGCGACAGCAGCGGAGGCAGCCAGAAACATTTGCGCCGTGTCTGGGGATGATGCCGTCGGACACATCACGGCACGAAAATGGTTTTCTCGTTTTAAAGAGGTTTCTGACATTAGTGAATCTCCACGTTCAGGAACACTTTTGGGGTTTGATGAAAATGATTCGAACGCATTAATCGACAATGATCCCCGCCAGTGTCCTCGAGAACTGGCAAATGTGATGAACTGTGATCGTTCCACCATCGTGCGACTTTCGCACGCAACGGTTAAGGTTCAAACAAATCTAGTGTATGGATACCGCTAAGCCAAAAATTAAAGGGGGGTCATACGCGCATCTCCGCTTGCTCTTCGTCAATTGGCTCGTGAACAAAATTGACTATTCCTACCCCGTATCATTACTGGTGGCGAGAGATGCTGTCATTATGGTAATATAAAGGAAAGAAAGGAATGGTAGGGGGCAAACAAAGCAGCAACTTCCCGTACAAAGAGCTGCGCGCATCCAAAAAAGGTAATGTTATGCATCTGGTGGAACAGCGACTGTGTGGTATACTACGAATTGCTTCGTCGAGGAGTAACGACTACAGCTGACATTCATTGTCAACAACAGAGACGCCTTGCAGACGCAATTCAAGGACAACGAGCAGGGAGAACGCGTGAAGTTATCTTACTCCACTATAACTTCCACCTGCATACTGCGAGTCTGACAAAAACACTATACAAGCGCTGGGTTGGGAATCATTCCGACGCACCTTATTCACCTGATCTTGCATCATCAGTTTTTCACCCTTTACGCTCTCTATATAACAATCTTCATGGAACTTCCTTCCGGATGATAATGCGCTCTGAACATGACGAGTTTTTCGCCTCAAAACCAAGTGATTTCTACATTCGCGGAATCGAAAACTTATCCCGGCGTTGGCAGACGGTTGTAAATAGTGAAGGAGAATATGCTATAGATGACTAAAGTCTCTGTCATGTGTATCTGCTGTGTTTATTAAACTATTCGATAAACACTACAAACGTATAAACTAACCCAATAATCATAAATCTGATGACTGCGATTAGCAGGGCCGTGCCAAAGGACGCCGCCAAGGAACAGACGAGGCGCAAAAACTCACTGGAAAAAAAACAAAAACAAGAAGGAAAGACGGTTTAAGAATTAACCGGCAAGGGCACGTGAGTTCTTCCACCCCTTGTGTTCCTATCTGCTGCCTAAGAGAAGAAGCCTTTTTCCCTCGACCCGCAACAGTGCACGCACGCTGTTGTCACTGTGTTTTCTACAGCGTCATTTATTCTAAATAGCATCATTAAAAAAAACGATTACTACGGAACAGACGTCTGTCACTAACACGGTTTACGTGGCATGGGTGCGCCTGGTACACACAACTGCCGCCTAAACAGCTCGCTCATATTCAACATTGGAGTTCTTGCTGCTGCTTCATCATGCTGTTGTCGGAATTCAAAATTCGGCGATATTAAGTCGAAGGCTTCTGATGTTCCTTGTTTTCATCCGACTGAGGACTTAGGCGATATGTGACGATCAAAGCGAAAAGGGTGAAGGGGATATGAACATTACTGACCACACAGGCAATACTTTTGCTGCTCCAAAGTTTCGACGGGTTCGATATGCTGTGTAAATAAAAAAAAATGGAGTATAAGCCTTCTGTACTCGAAAAATATTACGAGTTTTGATAGTCGTCTCTATGGACAGCTATACTCTGTTCAGCTAAGCAGCACACTCGTGTAACAAACATACGCTCTGTCATTGGTAGTGGTCAATCACATAATGAATGCATTTCCTTCGGTCAAAGCAAGGAAACGCAATATAAGATTATAATAAAAATACAATTCCTAGATGGAGGTATTTTCTTAATTATTAATTACAATCGTTTATTATTTCGTATGCATTGTTTATACACTGTTAACAGTTTACGAGGAGCAAATAATATCTCTTCCTTATTATACATCGTACTTACACCAATATGCAGTAGCTACCATAAACAGTAGAGCATAGATTACATTGCCAGTAGCTGCCATCGCCCTTCACAGACCATAGGTTTCCTTAAGACCTTCGTGCACAGGGCGCACTGGATATCCGATCAAGACAATTTGCAAAAAGGGCTCATATACCTCAAGAACATTTTTAAAGCGAATGGATTTTCTCCGGAACAAACTCGTAGAACATTCAATGTAAAACCTAGAATGCAGGCTTGTGATGGGAAAGAAGATAGTAATTTTTTCAGATCGAATGCGTTTTTGCCCTATGTGGCTGCTCTTTCCTCTAAGGTAGGTCGTATTCTTGAGAAAAACTGTGTTAAGGTGATCTTCCGTCCACCCACGAAGATTGCAGCTTTACTTGGCTCGGTAAAGGACGATTTACAGCTTCGTAAAGCGGATGTGTATCAGATTCCTTGAGGAAATTGTGAGAAGTCACACATAGGTCAAACATCTCGCACCGTTCATGAGAGATGTGTGGAGTATCGAAGGTACACACGCTTATCAGAGCCAGACAAGTCAGCTGTGGCCGAACATTGTATTGATACAGGGCATTCCATGAATTACAGTGATGTGAAGATTTTAACATCCACCTCTTCCGTTTGGTATTCTGTCTTCAAGGAAGCTATAGAGATTAGATTAGCTAATAATTTAATAAATAGAGATAATGGTTTTAATTTGGACACAGCATGGAAGTAAAATGCACAACAGTAGAGCATAGATTTTGTTTTATTTTCAATCCTTTTTAAAATGTGTACAGTTTTTAATTTAGTTGCTATTCTAATACAGTTCATTTGTCACGTGCGACATTTTTCATCAGTATAGTTAATTTAAGACTATTTTTCAATAATGCTTCATTTCCTTAAACCTACTTAAAAAATTATAAAAATTGCTAAATCTGCGTAGAAAAATTGCTGAAAGATAGATAGAGTAAAAGGGTAGATGGGGGGGGGGGGGGGGAGGCCAACTATGGCAGTTCTGTCAGGAGAGCAGGATCGCCTCGATAAAGCTCTGATGATTATACGCACAACTTCCACACACTGTGTGATAATTAATTAGTAAATAAATCTATGTACGTCTTATACGGCACAATCACTGGGCATTTCACAATGCAGTAACTAGTTGCCAGCGGCCATCCTCAAACTGACACTGCTGGCGGTTTCTGTTGCGTTATCAGCAATCCCGTTTCCTTAACCCAGGTGTCGCCAACCTTTTCGCTCAGGAGCCAATGCTCACACTGTGGGGCGACATCTCCGGCCACTTACGTACCGATGTTGTTATTAATAGGAAACCTACACAAAATAGTGTGTTACGATCCCCCAAGAGACTAGCTGTAGTAAGTACGTGCGATAAGTTAGCCGCTGACTGGAAGTACTGATCGTTAAAAGTCGGCACCATTCGGAACACGTCGAGTCGACTGTTCTCTGTTTCAGATTGCTGCAAACCTCGTCAACTCCAAACTTGTGATACTGTAACTGTCTGACGAAGTATTGCTGTTCTATCTGTGTGAGAGGATTAATTCATTAATAACAGCAATTGGGGTTATATCTAAATGCATTATATAATTTGAGACACGATCAAAAATGTGCTGTAAATGTTCTGAATATCATTTTTCTTCTAACCACTGCGTTAGATTCCTTGCTAGAAATATGTGCCGCATTTGAAGATGACCGTCTCTGTGATGCACACTCATGAATCCATGTTACTTCCACCTGAAGTTTGTGCCACAGCAAATGATCGATAAGAGTCGCGTACGCTCATGAATTGTCAGTACTGGAGAACAAACAATATTTCCGACCTCTCACATCCTCGGACACCGCAGCGGCTGCGCTAATTATCACCCTGCCTCTAACGTGAACGGACAGCTTTGCTTAGCTCGGCATGGAGTTCAGTAACGTCAACTGAAATTACGCTCACCTTTAAATCCTATTGTCTCTGTAAGTATTTTTGTTTGTTACTGAGTAAGAGAACTACTCTCTAAAGAAGCTCTTAACCTGAATTAGTTGATGTTTTTGGGTTCGGCTGTTGGTTGCTACATGCATACGAGCATTATTACTCGAAGCGCACGAATACTTGATTCGGGCCGCCTTAACCCTAGTAATACGAACAGTGCGGGGTGAGAGAGGGTGTCCTTTATGTCCAACTTTCGTTTTTAATGAATTCTTCTGCCAGATTAGATAAATGTTTCAATTTTTCTGTTAAACTGAATCAAAAAATTTAAGGCTATCACTAACTGCGACTTTTCACAACAAATTTGTGCTGGTCTGGCACTTGAACAAGAAATCTACCTTTCGCGGGCAATGTTCTTACGGACTGAGCTCTCACAGCCGCATTTTTACCAGTATCCGTCGGCTACTTTCCAAACTTCACAGGAGCTCTGCTGTGCACTCTTATTCTGCTGGACTACCCCTCACGGAAGAAAGCACAAAACAATAGCGCACACCCAGCTGCAAAGTGAAAGATTGATTCTGGGTAGGTAACTCTGTCAATCTCATTACAATCGACTCTCGATACCTTGAAGCTCATGGTACACAAGGTTCGAACAACTGGGAGTTCCACTTAACTCAAGTCCGACTAATCAAGATGGAATCATCAAAATGTCGACATAAAATGAGTAAAAGTAAGGAAAATGGTACTATAGTTTCAATAACATTCGTATTTCTTTAAAAAGGAAGAAGAAAGTGACAACTAGTAAAAGATAGTTCGTTTTTGTACATATTCTTTTACTTATCAGCAATCCCTTTTTCCCCAAAAATCTTCTTAAAAACGAGACTGTGTCCTCTTTTTTTTTTACAGTTATCGATCCCCAACTCACTACAGGTGAGTCCTTCATGTCGAAATTCACAGCGAATGACATAGCCTTTTTTTAAACACAACTTCCGACAGATAGTTTTTGACCTCCACACTGACTAAAGCCATTTCGATAAACAGAAGAAATGTATTCGCAATTGCAAAAATGGACAACCATCAACTCTATAATGGATAAATACAATGAAAAGTTGTGTCGGACCGGGATTATTGCGAGCGCTCACCTTACCATTTTGCTATCCGAACACGACTTACGATCAGACCCAAACTACCACATGTCTCCAACCACGCTTCTACAACCTGTACTTGTACGACCATCACGTATATTCTTGTACAGGGGAAAGGGGGGGGGGGCATTTTACTTGAAAGCCGCTTGCATGTATTCGCATGTCCGAAGGAACTTCGCATCGTAATTCGGAATAACAGCCACTACAATATCGTGCTAATCCTCCGACACCGGTCAAGCGACTTGCAAACAAAATGTCTCCTCTGTACACGAATATACGTAATGGATGTACGAGCACAGGTTGTAGACATATGGTTGACGACAATATGGAAGTTTGGGTCTGGCCTTGAGTCCTGCACGGATAGCCAATTTGTAAGGCTACCGCTCGCAATACGCGGGCGTCCCTTAATTACGTGAGGCGCTTAGCGGGGGTGGGGAGCGGGGGCTGAGCCGAATCTCTACCAGTCTCTGGTGGCGGAGAGGGGATCTCGGCAAATATAATGTAATTTTTTCCACGGAGAAACAATGGAAAATAGCGAGAAAACTTGGTCAATTTAAGTAAAATATGTTTCTCCACTAAAATATGGCTAAATCCAACACAATAATACTTATCGGTGCTATGCGAAGGCCACAAAACTAGCATAGTAGCCCCTCGATTGTTTAGCCGCCACCCGAGCCTCTAGTCTTAAATAACAATACTGATGTAAATTATGTTTTTTAAAATAAATCCAAATCAGTCGAGCACAGATTAACGTATTTACACTAACAACACGCATTTTCAAAAATCTCACGTGAGACTGGAGGGGCCGGGGGGACGAACAAAATTTCACATCTCACCAGGGGGAAGAGTGTCGAAAAAAAACTCCACAAAATCGCCTCACACAAGTAATGAACGTCCCTTAAGACGGAAATCCGTGTTCGAGTCCTGGTCCGTCACAAATTTTCATTGCCGTCGTTCCAATATACAGGGTATTTATAAATGAATATTGGGGTTTTAACCCTTTATAATATTTATTACATTAAACTTATTGTTATAAATGATATGTCAAATGAAAGAGCAACTCAAACAGTTTTACCAAGAACCTTATAAACGTCCAATGTGAGCAACATTTGTCACACGGCACACATCAAGTTTATAGCCGAGTTCTTCCCAAACGTTGAAAAGTGTGTCTTCGGTGATTGTAGCAACAGCTGCTTCAATCCGGTTTCTTGATTCACGGAGGTCTGCTGGTAGCGGAGGCACGTACACACGACGCTTGATGAAGCCCCAAAGTAAAAAATCGCATGGCGTTAGGTCGGGTGAACGTGGAGGCCATGCAAAGCAACCCCTGTCATTGGGCCCCATGCGGCCTATCCAGCGCTTGATGTGTCCCATGTGACAAATGGTGCTCACATCGAACATTTATAAGGTTCTTGGTACAACTGTTTGAGTTGGTCTTTCATTTGACATATCATTTATAACTGTAAAGTTTAATATAATAAATATTACAAAGCGTTAAAACCCCCATATTCATTTATAAACAGCCTGTACAACTGATGGTTATCCATATTCGCCACTGTGAATACTTTTCTTGTGTTTCATAATGGGTGTAGTCGTCACAGTGCCTGTTCCTTCGGACAAACATGCATGTCCAAAGGAATTTTGCATCGTAATTTGGAATAGCACAGGCACTGCGATATCGTATTTCGATAAACATTCAAGATGAGGGAACTCATCTCGCTGGATCCGCTTGCTTCCTCCTTGTGGCACTTTTTCAGCTATTTTATTTTTTACTTTCACGATTGTCGACAGTGTGGATGACGAAATCCAGAAAGGTTTCGCTACATCCTCAATTCTTTTCCTCTCCACATTCCGCAGCCTCAATAATCTGCTTCTTTTCTGTGAAAGTCAAACACTTGTGCTTTATTTGAATTAATTTTTATAGCAAGTTATTTACTGTAGTAAGTTATGTATTGCTGTGATAACAAATGAGTCTCGTGAAGAGTTCAATGACGAAATAATTATCTGAGCAAATGAGAAAACAATTCGAATTACCAATTGTTACATAGCAGCTCATTTCGAGTTACTATTGACAGTTTCCGGCAGAGGTCATAACAATTGCTTCGATTTAGCAAGTACATCAGAACACAAAGAAGTTCTTCGATTTGTCGAGATTCCAATTACTAAGCTTTCCATTAAAACATAACTGAAGCAAACATGTGTGTTGTCCACAAAGGGCGTAAGACAACGGGCTAATCTGTGGATAAATGCTATTAAACATTAGCTATTCCACTTTAAGGGACCGAAAAGAAGGAAAGCAAGACCCAGTGGTAATTACAAACAAAGGGAAAATGGAAGGCAGTCAGACGTTTCTTTTATGGAACCATACCTGCAAGGAATGAAAAAGGAACCTCCTGGTAGAATTTTGCACAGAGCATAATTTAATCTTCGCTAACAATTGGTTTAAGAATCGTAAAAGGCTATATACGCTGAAGAAACATGGAAACATCGAAAGATTTCAGATTTTAAACTTAAGACATATCCAGGGGTAGATGTGGATTCTGTCGACAACTTATTGGTTATGAACTATAGATCAAAATTAAAGAAATTTGCAAAAAGGTAGGAAATTAAGGAGGTGGGACCTGGATTAGTTGAAAGAAGTAGAGGTTGCTGAGTTTCACAGGCAGCATTAGGCAACGACTGACTGAAACAGGGGAAAGGAAACAAATGGGTAGCTTTTAGAGATGAAATAGTGAGGGCAGCAGAGGACCAAATAGGTACGAACATAAGGCCTACTCGCACTGTACAAATTTGCACTTGTGACACGCTGAACTGATATACAGGACGCTCCAAGGTACATTCATTATCACAAGACGACATCTACAGGAATGAAGAAGCTTGGGTTAAACTGTAACTTTCGAGTAGGAGTACAAAGATTTTATATACAGAAGAGAGCCATCCGATCTCTACACGTATGATCATACAACCATTAGTTCTCCGCTCCCAGGCTGAATCCACAAAACTGTAGATTTTGTTGTTTATCTCTATCATGATGCGCTTGAGCAACTGAATCATATTTGCCATGAAACACAAACGTCTCGGTAAAACACGCCAAACTCATGAGGAATGGTTAACTCTCGGCTGGCACGGCAAGTTGACTTCTGTGGACTACGGACAACACTCGGCTGAATGCGCTCTACGTCTGTTGATTTCCCTTTACATAAAAAACCAGTGCCTTGAACTACTGGCGTCCTCGTCGAACGCTTTGAGCTGTAGGAGAAACAGTGCCATACTCTCGAAGGAAGGAAAATTAGGAATTAGCGTCCCGCCGACATAAAAGGTCATTAGAGACAGCTCCGAATGTTTCAAGGGTCTGGAAGGAAATCGGCAGTGCACTTTCAAAACAACCAACTAAGAATTTGCATGGAACGATTTCACCTAAATCTGGATGGCCGTACGCGGATGTGAAACGTCGTTCTCCCGAATGCAAGCCCAGTGTGCTAACCACTGCGTCACCTCGCTCGGTCCGCCACACAATTGAAAATGAATTGCACCTGTTCAAACGGAGAACCCAGAACGCCTTTTGTCGCAGTATTATCGCCACAACTAGACGCTTTTTTCCTTTACTAGCTGAATACCTGAAGTTGCCCAGGTGTGTGTGTGTGTGTGTGTGTGTGTGTGTGTGTGTGTGTGTGTGTGTGTGTATTCCATTAGCCTATCTCCTTCACCCCTTCTCTGTTTGTCCATCTCCTCCGCCACTTCTCTGTGTATCTCCTTCTCCCCCCTTTCTCTGTACACCTCCGCCACTCTAACGCTCTGTCTATCTCCTCCTGTCAGTCTTTCTCTCCATCCGCTACTCCCCCTACCCCTCTCTGTTCGTCTCTCCTACCGACTCCCTATGTCCATCTGCGCCAGCCCCTCTGTCCATCTGTCCATATCCTCTTTCCCACTCGGAGACCACCACCCCCTGCCCCTCTATCTCATTCTCAGTCTCTTTATCTCCTGCTCCTGAACAGTTTCTGTGGGCTGGGGGCACCTGCTTCGCTGTCTAAAAACGCGATTTTGTAAACGTCTCTATGGGAAAGCCTGTCCAAAGCTCTAAGATGGCTATTGTTTTCGCCTAAAACCGTTTACGCTTCGCAGTTGAAAGCTGTCTACGAAAATTTGTATTTGGCTGCCTGTTATAAATAAAAAATACGTGTTTGATGTTTCTGGAAATTCAACCCCTATGAAAATTTTTACGAAAATATTTCTTCTGTGAAAAATTTTTAAAGCTAAATCTATGAAAACTGGTATTTTTCACAGTTATATAGAAAGACATATGTGTTAGGAGGTGAAAGTTCCTGTGGAAATATCACCACAAGAGCGCAAAACGCACAATTAACAAAAACCTTGGAATCCAGCTACCAGAATCGCTTTTTGGTCAGAAGTACATTCAGAAAAGACCACGCTACTATGGTCTTAACTGGCATGAAAAGTTCAGAAGGCGTAGCAATTTGTGAACATAAAAATTCGACGAAAAACAAAATATAGCTTTTATTATTGTTTCACTATAAACAGTGCACAGTAAAAATGAGGTACGAAAATATATCACACATTTCCGCGTTATGTAGGTCAGTAATTCTCATTTCTTAACGATTTAAGACGAATGACTTCTTCGTTCAGTCCCGACCCATGTGTTGTGAGGATTTGCCACGAAAATTAAACAAAATAGTAAAGCGTCTATTTGAAGTTTTTTAGGCGCTACAGTGCCTAATTACCTAAGAGAAGCTGATACAGCCAATGGACACTGTGGGAAGTGACGATGGGTGCTGGAAATAGCTAGCGCATGAGATAAGGCTCTACAACCTGACCCACTTTTTCCCGACAGCGACGACATAGTCCTGCTGCTTCCGGACAGTCCAGTCGACGACCTTCCCGAACAACACTGAGATAAACCCAGGCGGCTGCTTCTGGACTTGGTCTCCTTCCGCTGCGTGTTACCAGCGGAACAAAGCAATCAAAAAGGCTCTTCTATAGGGTGCAGCAGAATGAATAGTAGGATATGAACAGGGCACAACCTGGAAACAGATTGACGAATGCATTGAAACACAGAATGAAAACAATTAAAAATGTAAGCCACTACATACAGGGTGATTCAAAATGGATGGGATAAAAAAGAAAGTGTTCCTGTGACTACGGTAATGACTTTCGTTCAGAAATACACACATTGCCTGAAAAGTGATTCATCATTCATCACTCCAGATTACTCGTTTACAGTAGCATCGCTCTTTACACCACCTCAAGCGTCGCTCAACAATGACTATAGAAATGTGTGGCTTCTGAGGGGCTGATCAACCACTGTAGCCCTTTCTTTTTCACACCCTATGCACATTCATTGTACTACCTGGACTGCTGGTAGCACTTTAGAATTGAGGAGTGATCCGCTGATTTCATGTGATTTTTTACAGCTAATCTCCGCAACGCTCGACGGTTCCTCTTCGTCAGTATATTAGGTCTGCCTGACCTTGGTTTCGCTGTTGTTGTCCTTTCGCCACTTCACAGTCACATCGTCAACAGCCGAGGCAGCTTTAGAAGAGCTGATATATCACTGATGGATCATTTTTCACATGACATCCAATGACTGGTCCACCTTTTACGTCACAGAGCTCTTCTGAGTGACCCATTCTGCTATTGCTGCCTCTCTATTGCCAACAGATACTCCCTACCTCATTTTACCGGTTGATCAAAACGTCAGTATAAATTTGAAAACTGAATAAATCACGGAATAATGTACATAGAGAGGTACAAACTGACACACATGCTTGGCATGACATGGGGTTTCATTGGAACACAAAAAACAAGTTCAAAAAACGACCAACAGATGGCGCTTCATCTGATCAGAATAGCAATAATTAGCATAACAAAGTAAGACAAAGCAAAGATGATGTTCTTCACAGGAAATGCTCATTATGTCCACCATCAGTCCTCAACAATAGCTGTTGTCGAGGAATAATGTTGTGAACAGCACTGTAAAGCATGTCCGGAGTTATGGTGAGGCGTTGGCGTCGGATGTTGTCTTTCAGCATCCCTATAGATGTCGGTCGATCACGATACACTTGCGACTTCAGGTAACCCCAAAGCCAATAATCGTATGGACTGAGGTCTGTGGACCTGGGAGGCCAAGCATGACGAAAGTGGCGGCTGAGCACACGATCATCACCAAACGACGCGCGCAAGAGATCTTTCACGCGTCTAGCAATATGGGGTGGAGCGCCATCCTGCATAAACATCGTACGTTCCAGCAGGTGTTTATCAGCCAGGCTGGGGATGATGCGATTCTGTAACATATCGGCGTACCTCTCACCCGTCACGCATTTCCTCGAAGAAAAAAGGCCCGATAGATGTGGTAAATCCAACCCATACCGTGACTTTCTCGTCGTGCAATGGAGTTTCCACGACAGTTCTAGGATTTTCGGTAGCCCAAATTCTGCAGTTGTGGGCGTTGACAGACCCTCGGGGCGTGAAATGAGCTTCGTCGGTCCACAACACGTTACTCAACCAATCGTCATTTTCCGCCATCTTTTGAAACGCCCACACCGCAAATGCCCTCCGCTTCGCTAAATCGCCAGGTATCAGTTCATGATGCCGATTGATGTTGTACGGGTAGCATCGGAAGGTACATTTAAGTGCCAACCAAACAGTGTGGAATGCCGGTGCGACGTGCGACTGCACGAGCGCTGACTTCCCCGTGCGTAGACGAACCCGCTACAGTCTCCATTTCTTCCTGAACTGTCTCAGCAGCATTTCTTCCTGAACTGTCTCAGCAGCATTACGCCTTGTGCTCGGTCGGCCACCACGGGGTCTATCGTCTAAACAACCCGTGGCTTCGAATTTCGAAATCATTCTCCCCACAGCTGCATTTGTCAACGGACCTTTACCCGTTCGAATCCCCTTCCTATGGCGATAGGATCGTAACGCTGAACTAGCACATTTCCCATTCTGATAATACAGCCTCACTAAAAGTGCCTTTTCAGGTAACGTCAACATGCTGCGACTGCTGACGCATCTGATTCTCTCTCTCATTACAGCTCATTTTATACACGATTGTCCAGCGCCATCTGTCGGACATTTTGTGAACTTTGTTGTTTTTTTGACTCTAACAAAACCCCATGTCATTCCAAGCATGTTTGTCAATATTTACCTATCTACATTATTCCGTGGTTTATTAAGTTTTCAAGTTTATACTGACTTTTTGATCACCCGGTATGACGACGGGACTGCTTCTCGTGACGTCTGGTGGTCGCTTCCGCATTACATAGTAGTATCCGGATACTTCTCACCAGCTAAATGACCTTCAGAGACCGCGGGAAAGCCGCGCGGTCTTCGGCGCCTTGTCACGGTTAGCGTGGAATCCCCCGTTGGAAGCTCCAGTCCTCCCTCGGGCATGAGTGTGCGTGTTATCCTTGCGTTAGATTAAACAGTGTGTAAGCTTCGGGACCGATGACCTCAGCAGTTTGGTCTCACAGGCTCTTACCACAAACTTCCAAATTTTACCACGGGAAGAAACTCGAAGATATGGCTAAGGGTGTATTTCTGTATACGAGAGCGTGGACAGGAGTTCATGCTATTTACCTATTGGGCGAGGTCTGGGCCAATGCAAAGAGGCCATTCCTGACCGAAATACCTCTACTAATATAAACCGTCGACTTTAATTGGAGGACGAAATTTACGAGATTGTACGCTGGGAGCTCAGTATGATTATATCTTTACTGATGTACTTTGGAACGATGTTAACAGGGTGCGAGTGTGTTTTTCTTTTTCTGGCGGGAAGGAAAGGAGGAGGAGTGTAAAGATTTTTCTGCTGTGCTCAGCTACTGGACAAACTGTAAATTCGAGTTGCGTACAAATGGAATGGCAGCAAGGCATCTAGGACTATTAAGTATGGAAATTACATACGAATCAGTTAATCGTCTACGTTATTCAAGGAACACCTCAACCTATCAGGTTGTAGACAGAAGAAATTCAAGCCACGGATTGAAGGAGATCCTCAAAAAACATGATGAGTGTTTTTTTTTCTTTAAAACTACCACTACACCCGGCCAATATTTTTTACCCAATGAACATGTATTACAATTAATGGTCATCCAATTGTGCGTAACAAAGGAGGTTGTTAAACTTGTAGTGAATTATGGACCGCGGGAAAACCGGGGAAAAGTGAACACCAGCGTTTAAGATACAGTGCTATACAAAGATACTGAAAATCAGGTTTACTGATACGACAAGAAATGAGGAGGTTCTCCGTAGAATCGGTGAAGAGAGGAACATGTGGAAAACACTGACGAGAAAAAAGTCAGAATGACAGGACATGCGGGAAGAGCTCAAAGCTTCTGGGAACATTAGAGGATGAAAACCGAAGAGGAAGACATATTGGAATATATCCAACAAATAATTGATGACGTTGGGTGGAAGTGCTCCTCCGAGATGTGCGAATTCGTGACAGCCCGCATAAAACCAGTCAGAAGACATGGTAAGAAAGGCCGTGTCCAATGATGGACAACAGGGAGTAGCTGCCCGCATCGCTCCATCGTCACAAAAAGACCTCTGCAAACCGAATCGAATCCCTCTACACAAGCAGACGTGTATCAATTCACCACCAGTCTGAAGAACAAGAAATAATGGATACAAACAATTAGCAAGGGAATCCACAACTATTTATCATTAAATCTTAGAGCTATTTCGCCATTCGCCACTGTTCTCCCTGAAACTGAAAATGGATCTAGGTTGTTAATGCTTCCAGTAGCGCTGTATCTTCAATTCCCGATTTTATTTCCCTTGTCATCAGCCAATGTACCCGGCCGGATAGCAGTGCACGCTAAAGCGCCGTTTCCGGGACGGGGAGGCACGACGACCCCGTATCGTATCTGGCTTGCGGATTAAGGACGACGGTAGGTGCGCTAGATGTAGTTTTTAGGTGGTTTCCCACATCCCACTATCTGAATACCAGGCTGATACTCGATACGCAAACATTTAAAAAATTTTCGCTCGTTTTCACATGGATAACACTACAAGCAAACAGTTGGAGTACACATATCCCATCCCAGGGGATACCGCGATAACAACAGGAAGGGTATCTTACCGCCCCTTAAATTAACCATGCCAAAATCTGTTAATAACCTTGCTGACCCTATACCGAAACAGATGACGAAGGGTGTAACAATCAATATCAGAAACTATTAAAAATGTGACTGTAGAAGATATCTGCATGTTACCTGGCTGACAATAAAACAGTATGTACAAAACTTATATGAACTATACTATCTGCTTTCAACAGTTTGAAGTTTTTTTTGTATTAAATTGTGCTTCATTATTTTTACCCTCCCATGAAAATAATGTCTTCCACCCCCACTCAGATGCTGGATGGGCTCTCGAAAATTACTTTACTTAATCCTTATAGGGAATTAATTATTATATCCATATACATGCATGGAACAGTACAGAGATAACATATTTTTCGTAAATATTTTTAATTTATTTCATTAATAATTCCTTGGCTCCACCCTTCCCCTCCACCCTCAGCTATGTTTAACACAACTTCAGTATTAACAAAACATTAACCAATAAAATACAAATCACAGTTAACAGATGTGACTAAGTGAACTTTTACTGCATATTTAATTGATTACATTCTTGACAAGTCTGCAGCCAGATTATATGGACATCTTGACACAATACTTCAGCCGTCCTTATATCCTTCATCTTTAGATAAGAGTACTGGTTGCTAACACTCACCAGAAAGTTGGCAGACAGATGAACCACTGAAAAATTTTGTCAAGATTACTGTACAATCTGGCTGCAGATCTGACAATAATACAGCACATTTAACAGAACCCAACTGGTGCTTATAACACAATCTTCAGGGCAAACTTAATGGATAATCTGGTGTCCTTTCTCCATCTAATGCCTGGTCAGGACTGGTATGTTACTTCTCCAATTTGCCAGAGAAACAACTAGACCTGTATGTAGGCTATTATTACGATGGGATCCACATTCCTGCAAGCTTTTTAAAGCTACCACCCAGTACAAGAAAAGAAACTTAAGAGAGAGCTTGGATGAGTTAATAGGTACAGTAACTAACTTGACACAGATATTTTAAATAGTGCTTCATTACAAATTAACAAAGTTCAAGGTCTGATGCTTGGCCAGTCCTAAGATTTTTTTTCTGTGTCTTATCTCTACTTTCACTTCTAGCAGTGCTTTAAGACCTGAAAACAACAAGCTGTTATGCACATAACTGTTTAGGTAAGAAAAAATGGAAAGGAGAGTAGTTCATAAGCCGGAATAAATGAAAAAAGACATTCCATATCACAGATGAAAAGAGAAAGAGACACACACACACTGTGTGTGTGTGTGTGTGTGTGTGTGTGTGTGTGTGTGTGTGTGTGTGTGTGTGAGTGAGAGTGAGAGTGAGAGTGAGAGAGAGAGAGAGAGAGAGAGATGTGCAAAGGAAGATTAAGTGACTGCTAAGTAACAAATTACAAAATACCAATCACGAGATGTCAGTACCAGTAGTGGATAAGTCTGAAAGGACAGATAAAGTCACAGGGTTAAAATAAAAGTGTCCAATAGGGCAAGAAACCTGTGTGACATGAAAGAAAAAAGTAAAACAAAGTAAATATTATGCAGGGAGAGAGATATTTGTAGACAGTGAGGCAGAAAAGAACTGAAATATGAAAGAGGATTAGGGAACACAGTGACTTAAGCAAAAATGGTACAAACCAGCATAAATTACAACCTGCTGAATGATTAAGAGTCTTGTGTATATATGGGCCTATTTTGAAAGGATGTTTCCACCTCCAGAATCAGAAAGCAGTGATTTTAGAACAGTGGATCCAAAGACCGTGTTTGATGAAACAAGTATCCAAGTCTATACTACTTTTTTTTCCACAGCAAGTGGTCCATGTGGGTTTCCTGGAAATATATATTATGGATGAATCCCATAATTGGCACAATAATATAAAATGCTGAACAAAAATTGGTGGTCACTGACAGTCAACATATCATCCCTATCCCCACCCACCTTTCTCTTGATGCTTTTTGAAAGGGAAGGATAGACTTTAATATCAAATTATAAAAGCACAATCTCAGTCACACAAGAATAGACCAGAAAACTGGTCACAACCATTCTAAAGGAGCCACTGTCACTTTTAGAAAAACTCTGTGAAACCTGAAATAGATTCAACATGCACTGCACTGAAAACTTGTCAAAGTGAATATAAGCTCATAATTTTACCCACTATGCCATTTTGATTCCTTTGAATACAAATATCTGTCCAATGACAGAAAGACAAAGGAAAAGTGGCCTTTGATGTATGGTCAGTGGAAAGATCATTAAAAACGGAGGGCTAGCTCGGATTGAGAAGGGAAGTGGAAGGAAATTGGCTGTGCTCTTCTAAAGGCAATATCCCAGGATTTTTTTTCAGCGATATGAAATTAATTAAATTGCCGTCCTCTAAGGATAAGAGTCAAGTGCCTTAACACTTAGCCACCTTTGTCAATGTTTCCAGATACAGGTCTGGAAAATATGATATTGTAACAAGCGGTTGTGTAATGAGGCACTCACATACTATAAAGATCATGTGAAACATATCACTACTCAACTGACAAAATATGTCAGAAAATCAGTCTTAGCTTTTCTGACAAAACCACCTTCATACTTGTTTATGTTTTTGGAAAATCTATCATTTAGACTTACTGGGCAATATAAACTTCATGGAACTACTACATGCAGTACAATTATTTGATTTCCTAACCTCAAGATAAATGGATAACAGTGGTGAAGTGTTTGCATGTGTCAACAAGGTTACTTATCTGTTTGTAACTGCTGCAGTTTATAATTTCTTCACTAATAAACAAATTTTTGGGTGCTATGCACTGTTCATGTACTCAACCTGAGTCTGTATACAATTTATTTTCTGCCTTTTGAATGAACCTGTTAAATCCTGTGAAGTGCATACGTAAGTATCGTGCATGTATGGTTTATGAATGAAAGAGATCTATCAATAACCAATAAGATAAAGGTGGAGGACTCAACAAAATAACAGCACAGAACATGAATTATTATTACAGGATCCTGCACAATTATAGTTTACTTACAACTGAAACATTCTTCTAAATGCCAAGTACTTCAGTAACTTTATATACGTCCCTGCATTTTAAGTGGAGGGAATTCAACAACAAAAAATTCTCATAATCTGATACAATTAATTTCCCTCCATTGTCTGCATAAGTACCCTACTTCTGTAAACAAAAAGAAACTGGTAGAACTTGCTTTTAAATTAAGTGATAATGCATCATTGGTCACAGTGAAAGAAATCGACTATGAAATTGTTTAGGCTTATTAACTTTTTCCTGCTTGTAAAATTCTTCCACAATTAAATAATTCCTATGTTGCAAGAAAAGACTTACCTGAAAATTGGCAAGGCTTATTACTGTCACCAAACATGTGACACAGGGCACAATTATGCACATTTAATGTGTACTTACTTCAACAAAAATAGTAGACCATAATTTAAAAAATTTCTATATATGCCAACTCTACCAAAACAATGTGTAATAAGCAGAAATAACAATTCAGTGTAAAGATTCTAAAGGAAATCCTGTTTAATTCTGTTGCTGCATTCATAATTAGCATCTAGCAAGCAAGGACAGCTATACACTAATCACTGTGCACTGACATAGATACATCTTTCATCCAAATTACTTGTAGCAAATATTTGCTATCAAGGCTTTCTGTGAAAGATGCAAATAAATAAACAAATGAATAAAAACGGAAAAACCTCTAAGCTAGTATGAAAAGTGAGGGTTCCTTCAAGTGGAATATCTAAGACATGTCGTAAAGTGACAATGTGTATTGTTTCTAACAACATACAGCATTTTTCTAACAAAATAAGATTTGAATAAATCCCATAAAAAGTATTTTCATCATGAATTTAACAGTTCACTAAAATTAACTTCAAAAGACTTAGATTACAACAGACAACAAAAATTTCTTTAAGAAATGCAATGAGAGAAACCTTTGTCACTACATCATGTACACTTAACAAGTGTTTAAAAAAAAAAAAAAAACAGCGAATATAAAACTATAGTCCTAAACATTTCAGGAAACCACTATATGATTTCAAGTGTGTAGAGTATGCTGGCACCCAAACAATATAAAGCTGATCCTCGGCATCACAAACATAAAAAAACTAAGCAATCACATGTGTAACTAAAGAATCACATGCAAACAAACGTAACTGTGCTTCAGGCAGAACGACCAATTAGATATATTCACTTTTAGTTGTTGTAAAGGAGTGATATCTCCCATGCTGCTTCTCAACTGGTGTGCAGATATGTGGATGACGCCAGTGCGATTGCAAAAACGAAGCAAACACACATCATCAACCAATATATTCATCAAAAGAAAAAGTGCATTTCAGGCATACAAATACCAATAGTTCAGTCATGTAATATGGAACAACGTCAGTAGTCGCAAACGAAAATTATATTTATTAACATATTGCTTGTGATCTCTCTCCAATAAATATTTCATCGAGCGAAGAAATAATGTCACTACGTTGCAAATATGTAAGTTGCCTAGTGTAACAACAGTATTAAATGTAAATCTTTCATACAAAAAGATTTCTCGCTGCAGACGGAATACACACGAGTTGTCAAATTACTGTTAGAGGCTGTCACATGTCTATTTTCACTTTTTAGGCGATCAAAATTGCAGCCAAGCTTCTGGGCCTTGGGTTTATAAGCGAATTTTTGCTTTATTGTTAACAAAGGCGTTCACACGAAATGTTCCCTGAAGTGATTAGAATGAGTGAAATACGCTTCCAACAACCTAAGAATTTTATAATTCAGAAGCTGCTGACAGATTGCAGGTTAAATAGAAAGTGAAAAACACATTTACCTTGTGAATCCACAAATAATTCAGCAAACCATTCCAATAAACAGCATCCCTAAAGTCCTCGGTTTTCGACCTGCCGTAACAAAACAAAGGACCTACCACCACTGTGTTTGTCAATAATCGCAGACGTCCACCTGTCAACTCGCCAAGGCTAAATCCACAGATATCGTCGCATCAAGGCCGAGCGCAGTGTTTACAATATCTTTTACGCCAAATGAAACGCTATGAAGCCAAAAAGTAATGAATACGTCCAGAATGAATTCTGTACGAATACAAACGAGTTACCTGTTTCTAAAAGTAGGAACACAACACAAGCTGTAGCCTGGTAAACGCAACTCAAGGCTTCTGTTTGTGATAATGTGGTTTGAACAAACATTTCAGGAGCAGATGATGACTCATTCTCTCTAATACTAAATTTTTGTACAGTGATATCAGACCACTGCTGTTGTTATCTCTGTGTGGCTGTGCATGATACACAATGAAATTCGATTGCCCAGAGAGTAGCTCTCACCAAACCATTTGGGAATGGTTTAGCTCCTAAAATAAAAAAGGAGGCTTGTAAGTCTTTGAAGTCATCTAAATGCAAAACCTCAATACACAGAATGGTTCTAATCCCATTCACACCAATACGCTGAAAGAATGTAAATTATTTTTCATGTTTTCCTTCTGCAACAATGCGATAACATTAACCTGACGACATGAGTAATAGTGTGTATCAGGTGTGTATTGACAATAGTAGGGTAGGTGGGAGTAAACCCCCGCAATTTTAAGTTTTTTCTAATATTATGATAGATGAAGGGTACATTTTCCTGCGATTTCAAACTGAAGTCATAGGTTGAATTGTTACCTATGACTCATAAAAATTCCAGCTCTGTGCGGGTCTTGGCCCCATTGGAAATACGGATGACCGCATAACAAAAACTGTTGAAATAGCCCTTTGTTAACATTATTGTACTGTAACCAAATTACTCAACACAATATTGAACTAAAATGTCTCGTAAATTTTGAACATCATGCTTAAAAATACTTGTACAAAAATACTTTAATCTCAACGAAATGAAGATTAGTAGGTTAACCTGAAAGAGTTCAATTACTAAGGCTAAGCTACCTAGGTATCTAGTAAATAACGTACTTTGTTAGGTCTTCTGATTCTTCCTTCTATGCACCTACGTCACGCGTTCACCGACAGCCAATGTGCGTTCACTAGTGTTCTGAGCGCTCAGCTGTGAATATGCAATGCGAACTTAATACGCGATCATAGCGAGTAATTTAGTGAATTTTTATTCCATCTCTTGCGAGCTGTCGTGGCCGTGGTAGTGGTGAACGAAAAATTCTACACAAGCAAGCGGGAGACATAATTTGCGGGATACAAGCTTTCACCAAGCGCAAAGCACATGTGTCCACGTAAAACTGACGCTTGCAACCGGCAACAATGCAATTTGTCCTTGTCTCGACCTACGCGAATCGCCATCGTCCGTGGATCGGGCTGTAGCTGCCCATACATTTAGTTACTTGAAGTCGCAGACTCGTGTTCTTCGTCCTCTTTAGAATCTTCTTCGCCAAATAGTAACTCCATATTTGCACTGTGCTACTGTCATGATGTGAGAAGTCTGAATCTGCCTGCGAAGAGTTTGGTCCACTGGCGAATACAGAAAAACCTCAGAGGAGGTGCTAAAGATATCTTGAGCTGCCTTTACTTTTACCGTAGTAAAAAGTAATCAAGCCACATGCAAAGCTTAAGAAAGTTTTATTTAAACTGATTATACACATATACACGACTATGCCATCTTATCATATAAAAAATTACAATTGTGGCTTTCTTTGTTAAATGATGAATTATATGCACCTATTGTTCCTGGAAAATTGGTTAATTACTTAGTCAATATGGCAATCAATGTCAGGGTGAGTGTTCAACAGAGCTTAGTCATTAAGTCGATCCTCCTTCATTGTCGATCTCAGCCATGTCTTTGTACTGAAAAACTTCTATCTACTGTAGCAATAGAACAAAATTGAAAACCAATACAGACTACCATAATTATGATACACGGCAATGTAAAGATCTCCACTTACAAGCTGTAACAAGGACCTGAAGTCAGAAGCATGTATGTAATCAAGGCATCAAATTTTTTAGTGCAGCCTTTTCAGTAGTTGCAGGGGCAACAGTCTGGATGATTGACTGATCTGGCCTTGTAACATTAACCAAAACGGCCTTGCTGTGCTGGTACTGCGAACGGCTGAAAGCAAGGGGAAACTACAGCCGTAATTTTTCCCGAGGACATGCAGCTTTACTGTATGATTAAATGATGATGGCGTCCTCTTGGGTAAAATATTCCGGAGGTAAAATAGTCCCCCATTCAGATCTCCGGGCAGGGACTACTCAAGAGGATGTCGTTATCAGGAGAAAGAAAACTGGCATTCTACGGATCGGAGCGTGGAATGTCAGATCCCTTAATCGGGCAGGTAGGTTAGAAAATTTAAAAAGGGAAATGGATAGGTTAAAGTTAGATATAGTGGGAATTAGTGAAGTTCGGTGGCAGGAGGAACAAGACTTTTGGTCAGGTGATTACGGATTTATAAATACAAAATCAAATAGGGGTAATGCAGGAGTAGGTTTAATAATGAATAAAAAAATAGGAGTGCGGGTTAGCTACTACAAACAGCATAGTGAACGCAGTATTGTGGCCAAGATAGACACAAAGCCCATGCCTACTACAGTAGTACAAGTTTATATGCCAACTAGCTCTGCAGATGATGAAGAAATTGATGAAATGTATGACGAGATAAAAGAAATTATTCAGGTAGTGAAGGGAGACGAAAATTTAATAGTCATGGGTGACTGGAATTCGTCAGTAGGAAAAGGGAGAGAAGGAAACATTGTAGGTGAATATGGATTGGGGGGAAGAAATGAAAGAGGAAGCCGCCTTGTAGAATTTTGCACAGAGCATAACTTAATCATAGCTAACACTTGGTTCAAGAATCATAAAAGAAGGTTGTATACCTGGAAGAATCCTGGAGATACTAATAGGTATCAGATAGATTATATAATGGTAAGACAGAGATTTAGGAACCAGGTTTTAAATTGTAAGACATTTCCAGGGGCAGATGTGGATTCTGACCACAATCTATTGGTTATGAACTGCAGATTGAAACTGAAGAAACCGCAAAAAGGTGGGAATTTAAGGAGATGGGACCTGGATAAATTGAAAGAACCAGAGGTTATAGAGAGTTTCAGGGAGAGCATAAGGGAACAATTGACAGGAATGGGGGAAAGAAATACAGTAGAAGAAGAATGGGTAGCTCTGAGGAATGAAGTAGTGAAGGCAGCAGAGGATCAAGTAGGTAAAAAGACGAGGGCTAATAGAAATCCTTGGGTAACAGAAGAAATATTGAATTTAATTGATGAAAGGAGAAAATATAAAAATGCAGTAAATGAAGCAGGCAAAAGGGAATACAAACGTCTCAAAAATGAAATCGACAGAAAGTGCAAAATGGCTAAGCAGGGATAGCTAGAGGACAAATGTAAGGATGTAGAGGCTTGTCTCACTAGGGGTAAGATAGATACTGCCTACAGGAAAATTAAAGAGACCTTTGGAGAGTAGAGAACCACTTGTATGAATATCAAAAGCTCAGATGGCAACCCAGTTCTAAGCAAAGAAGGGAAGGCAAAAAGGTGGAAGGAGTATATAGAGGGTTTATACAAGGGCGATGTGCTTGAGGACAATATTATGGAAATGGAAGAGGATGTAGATGAAATGGGAGATACGATACTGCGTGAAGAGTTTGACAGAGCACTGAAAGACCTGAGTCGAAACAAGGCCCCGGGAGTAGACAACATTCCATTAGAACTACTGATGGCCTTGGGAGAGCCAGTCATGACAAAACTTTACCATCTGGTGAGCAAGATGTATGAGACAGGCGAAATACCCACAGACTTCAAGAAGAATACAATAATTCCAATACCAAAGAAAGCAGGTGTTGACAGATGTGAAAATTACCGAACTATCAGTTTAATAAGTCACAGCTGCAAAATACTAACGCGAATTCTTTACAGACGAATGGAAAAACTGGTAGAAGCCGACCTCGGGGAAGATCAGTTTGTATTCCGTAGAAATACTGGAACACGTGAGGCAATACTAACCTTATGACTTATCTTAGAAGAAAGATTAAGAAAAGGCAAACCTACGTTTCTAGCATTTGTAGACTTAGAGAAAGCTTTTGACAATGTTAACTGGAATACTCTCTTTCAAATTCTGAAGGTGGCAGGGGTAAAATACAGGGAGCGAAAGGCTATTTACAATTTGTACAGAAACCAGATGGCAGTTATAAGAGTCGAGGGGCATGAAAGGGAAGCAGTGGTTGGGAAAGGAGTGAGACAGGGTTGTAGCCTCTCCCCTATGTTATTGAATCTGTATATTGAGCAGGCAGTAAAGGAAACAAAAGAAAAATTCGGAGTAGGTATTATAATTCATGGAGAAGAAGTAAAAACTTTGAGGTTCGCCGATGACATTGTAATTCTGTCAGAGACAGCAAAGGACTTGGAAGAGCAGTTGAACGGAATGGACAGTGTCTTGAAAGGAGGATATAAGATGAACATCAACAAAAGCAAAACGAGGATAATGGAATGTAGTCAAATTAAATCGGGTGATGCTGAGGGGATTAGATTAGGAAATGAGACACTTAATGTAGTAAAGGATTTTGCTATTTATGGAGTAAAATAACTGATGATGGTCAAAGTAGAGAGGATATAAAATGTAGACTGACAATGGCAAGGAAAGCGTTTCTGAAGAAGAGAAATTTGTTAACAACGAGTATAGATTTAAGTGTCAGGAAGTCGTTTCTGAAAGTATTTGTATGGAGTGTAGCCATGTATGGAAGTGAAACATGGACGATAACCAGTTTGGACAAGAAGAGAATAGAAGCTTTCGAAATGTGGTGCTACAGAAGAATGCTGAAGATAAGGTGGGTAGATCACGTAATTAATGAGGAGGTATTGAATAGGATTGGGGAGAAGAGAAGTTTGTGGCACAACTTGACTAGAAGAAGGGATCGGTTGGTAGGACATGTTTTGAGGCATCAAGGGATCACAAATTTAGCATTGGAGGGCAGCGTGGAGGGTAAAAATCGTAGAGGGAGACCAAGAGATCAATACACTAAGCAGATTCAGAATGATGTAGGTTGCAGTAGATACTGGGAGATGAAGAAGCTTGCACAGGATAGAGTAGCATGGAGAGCTGCATCAAACCAGTCTCAGGACTGAAGACCACAACAACAACAACAACAACCAAAACATATCAAAGAGCTGGAAAATGAGGATACATTTAAAACTGTTATAAAGAATCACATGCTTGACAAATGTTATTATGGTGTAAGTGAATTTCTATGCTCAACTTTATTAGAATATAAAGATCCACATACTTGACAAATGTTATTACAGCATTAGTTAATATTTCTGCGCAACTGTATAAGAATGTATGTTTAAGTTAATGTGACAAATGAAATTACGTCAATGAAAATGTCTATCAAGCACAGAAGAAGATTAAGAACCACATGCTTAACAAATGTCACTACAGTATAAATGAATAGCTCTGCTCAACTGTATAAGAATATATGATATCATAAATGTGACAAATGAAATCATATCAAGGAATAGATCTATCAATCACATAAGAAATTATGTTATAATTAGTTGTATATTGTATTAAACATAAGATAGATTCATATGAATTCAGCATAGAAAATTGTTTGTAAAGATATTGTATAGTTGTTAAAACGTATCCTGACAAATCCTATATCACAAATGTGATCATTGGGATGATAATAAATAAATAAATAGATGCAGGTGGGCTAGCAAATACTTTGTACAGCGTGTGCAAAGTAAGATAGTCAGATCTAGGACAAATAATCAACGCTGGCACGACAGAACCACGATCATTAAGGGCGTTTATGCTCAAGCTACATAGGAAAGTACAACTATTCGATTAAGTTGAGTCAACTGACGAAAGAAACGAATATCGAGTAGTGTGTGGGCTTACTGGTGGTGGGGGGCAGCAATGCGGGCGTCCCCCCAATGTGGGGGGGGGGGGGGCGATAGGCTTACTTCTTTTTGTTTCTGTAGCACGCTCATTTTTTTTCTTTGCCACGTCCCTTCTCAGTAGCAAGCTTTTCTTTCTGCATACTTTCTTGTTCCATTCGTCCTTTATTGGGTGTCGACGTCAGAAGCACAGACGGCATGCTTTGCCGGAAAGTTTTTTCTAAATCTTTATTTTACCTTCAGGTGAGATAATCTGAAGCGGCGTGGGTCGAATGTCATTTTACGCGGGGGTTATCATTGAAGAATTGTCGTCACATTGATGGAGCTATGGGGATTTACCCCGAATCACCTGCGTGAATTTGCCCCATTTAGTTATTTTCTGACAAACACGCCTTTGTTGATTTCGAGAGCCAAATTGAACAATTATTTCCAAACGAAAGTGAAGCCTAAATGCAGTACTGTCAACAAATAATTCGTTGATTCTTCTTTTCAAACCCTACATAATGCGATGTTCAAGTAAAACATGAGAAAAGTTATACGCAAGTAGTATAAAACAGACTGAAGTCATTTTTTCACCTCTGGAGTGACCTGCTGGGACGAACTTTCGTGGATCAATAAACTGCAATACAACAAACCTGCTACCGGGTGGTCAAAACCTGAATCGATGACATTCATTTCAATTCAATTCAATTTTTTTATTAATCCATTAATAGTATACCTTGTATTGATGTAGTCAATTCATAGCCAAGGCTGGTTACAATAAAATTTCTTGTAATTAAGTTGTTTACAATCTTACATAGAAATACAATCATGTTACATCAGTATATGTAAATATTTTTACGTTTTCATATTCAGATATCCTTCAGTGTTATAAAAGCCATGCATTCAAAAACTCATTGTGGGGTTTTACCCCACGCATGGCTTTATCCTCCACCCACCCCATTTGTCGGTCCACTTAGTAAACATAAATTTTGTAAAGTCATAAAACTTCATTTCCTAATACAACTTCTCTACTTTACGACTTGTGTGATACCTTGTAGCTAATTTTATTACCATACTACAGTAGTTCAGGGGCAATGGCAACGGGAGGGGGGAGGCTATGTGGGCTAGAGCCCCTCCGCCCCCCCCCCCCCCCCCCCCCCCCAAATGGATCGCAGTTCTAGGCGCGCAGCCCGGAACCGCGCGTCTGCTATGGTCGCAGGTTCGAATCCTGCCTCGGGCATGGATGTGCGTGATGTCCTTAGGTTAGTTAGGTTTAACTAGTTCTAAGTTCTAGGGGACTGATGACCTAAGATGTTAAGTCCCATAGTGCTCAGAGCCATTTGACCCAAGCCCAAATGGAGTATATCATAATACACTTAATAAAATTACCGGTATTTAAGAAATCAGTGAATATATTACTTCAAGAGATTCAATCATTTTTTTATAATTATGTAGCAATGAAGGTTGCAATGTATTTCAAATACATTTTAACAAAAGAATAATAGAAGCAAATAACTTTATATCTAAACCAATAAATAGCATTTAACTTACAATGGGCGTCTTATTATATATTAATATACATTGGATGTATATTAATGTACAAGTACTGGTCACAATAATCAAGAAAGCTAAATATGCAGAGTATGCCTACCAACACTTAAATTGCTGACCCCAGACAAAAACTTCAAAATCGCCGGACTTCTGGGCCAAATCGTATTATTTTCCCAGGCACGCACATTCTGTAGACACGATTTTAACCTGAACTCCAGAACAGTTACCAAAAACTAGTTTTAGCAACACCAAATTTTACCAATTTGTCGGTGGAGACCCCCAACTCTCCTTTTCAGCGATATTCCATTCCCCAACCACCCCTCCCTGCCATTAGCCCCCCCCCCCCCTCTCCCGCCCCACACCAACATCTAGAATCACCCCTGCTACCTGCTACAGTTCCATTACAGCAAGACAAACTGCTTTACTTGTTGCTGTTAATGTTGTGTTAAAAATGAATCAATTGAAACGTGAGAAAACAGATAATGTGTTTGCACTTGTTCATTCGCAGTTGATACGCACAGGGCATCAGTTTCATATAGTGCAGGAACTAGTCCAGAGCTCCATTCTCCAGTTTCATTATGCCAGAAATAAAATCTGTGACAGCATGATACACGGTTTTTCTTCATGCACATCCAGAGCTCAACATATGAACAAGCATTCATTCTTGTACATGTCCATTCTTTTATATTTAATCATTAGTAATATTAGTGACTCAACAGTTAAGGATGGTGAAGGGCAGTAAGAGGTAGATAATGTGTATATCTTACTACTGGAAGGTGATTCTCACACTACATATCAGTACATGAATTCCATGAACTTCTACATGAAATGGCTTGTCATTCATGTGTTTCAGGTATAATCATGTTCTTATAAGGATCCATAATAATACATTGTACTATAACATGAATGCTGGGACTTTATAATGGGTACGCTACATGCAAGTACTTCAGTGTTAGATCACTAGTGTTGTCAGTGGCCAGACACACAAAACTTGTAGCCTGAAGTTGAATGACTTGTACAGGCTTCAGCCAATCCAGAACTAGGAGCCCTAGATCACGACATTTTGAGCGAACTATACCTAAAGATTCGATGAAACAAGGAGTGGGCAGCCTACGCAAGCAGCGGCCACAGACTACTGCTGAACCAGTATTGCATACTGCAGAGTCATCCTGGTCAGAGCACAGTGACAGTTGGCCAGTCTAGATCTGTCTTGCTGCAGTGGATAACTGGCAGGTTGTGATTTTCTACTAAGAATGTGGCGTGAAAATGTGAGAAATACCAGAAGAAACTGAAAGATTAATTGAATTAGTGCATGTAAAAAAAAAAGACATACACCATACCGAATACCAAAACATATAGTCAAACGCTGCGATGTGGAAGGAAATATGAGGGTTGGAACTTAAATAATGGCAACTATTTATTCATAACCAATACAAAAGAGTTAGATATTTGCACCTGTTACTGTCATTTAAAGTAGTCACCAGCATTGTGTAGAACCTATTGCCAGCGATGTGGAAGGTGTAGTATACCGTTTGCAGAGTCTGTTCTGTTGATGGTGTGAATGGAGCGGTCTACTGCCTGTCGATTCTCTGGAACAGTTCTGAAGCAAATGCCACGAAGGGGTTCCTTCATCTACAGAATCAAATCAAAGTCACAAGGACTTACATTTGGGGAGTATGGTGGTTGGTACAGTACTTCCCAGTCCTGTCGACCACACAGAGCAGCTACAGCTTGCGCTGTATGCACCCGCGCATTGTCACGCAAAATGATGGGTGGGTTGCATAGAAAGTGTCGCCGCTTCTTTCACAAATCTGGTCACAGGTGATGCTCCAAAAACGAACAGTAATACTGTGCATCGATGGTCTGCTGGGGAGGAACGTAACGCATTAGGATAACACCATCACAGTCATAGACGAGAATGACCTTAACTTTCACCATACCAGGGCTCTGATGCACTTTGGACTTTCGCGGTGACCCATAATGATGCCACATATTGGATTGGCGTTTCAGTTGTGTGACCCAATTTGCGAAAGAAGCGGCAACACTTTCTACGCAACTCACCCATCATTTTGCACAACAGTGCGCGGGTGCATACAGCACAAGCTGTGGCTACTCTATTCAGTCAATGGGACTGGGAAGTACTGTAACATCCACCATACTCCTGGACTTAAGTCCTTGTGACTATGATTTGATTCCAAAAATGAAGGAACCACATCGTGGCATTTGCTTCAGAACTGTTCCAGAGATTCGACAGGCAGTAGACTGCTCCATTTGTACCACCAACACAACAAACAGAACAGGCTCGGCTAATGGTATACTACACCTTCCACATCACTGGCAATGGGTTCTACACAACACTGGTGACTACTTTGAAGGAAAGTAACAGGTGCAAACATCTAACTCTTTTGCATTGGTTGTGAATAAATGGTTGCCACTATTCAAACTCCAACTCTCGTAAGTGGAAATCAACAAAATAGTTATTAATCTATTTCACTTGTTTATAAACAAATATACTCTTTTACTATTCAGGGAATTCTCAGCGGAACTTGATGGTCACCTGTGGACCTTCTGAGCACCTTACATCATACCATCAGACAGTGGTACATGAGGTTCAAGGAATCTGGAAATGTCATGAGGAGGATGAGCACGAGTGATGCAAATGTGGAATGCATACAACAGCCATTTATCCAGAATCCAACCAAATCAGTCCATCACAGGTCTTTACAGCTGCAGCTGCCATCAACCATGGTGCACAGCATGCTACACGAGAGACTGAAGCTTCATGGCAACAGTGTGCAGCTGCTGCAAGTGCCTCAGCCTTATGAGATGCCAAAGCACAAAGCATTTGCAGTTGAGATTCTGAGCATCATCAACAATGATCCAGGCTATGTGAAAAAGTTGATGTTTATGGACAAAGCTTGCTTTCATGTGTGTGAGTGGGTAAACCAACACAATAGGGACTGTGAGAACTCTCGCTTTTGCATGGAAATCATGCATGACAGTCCAAAGTGTGATGTATCTTTTGCATTTCTTGATTTCATGTTTTAGTTTTCTTCAAAGGAAAAGAGAAAAGGTGAAGCGGTAGCCCAGGGTAGAGCCTGCACCTACCATCATGTATTTTTGATTTTCAAGTGTTAAAAAGCATAAGATGTTTTTCGTGTTCCTTGGTAAGAGGAAGGATTTGCTCTTGGTTAATGAATGAAGCTGGATGCATGTTATTTTAGAGCAAAATCGGCAGTAGCCATTTTGGTTGTTAGAATAAGTAAAAAGTTTGTAATTTTGATGTGTGTAGGAGGAATAATATAGTCGTATTTCACCAGTGAAAAATTGACTTATTATTCCAAGTAGTACAGTAATATATAAAAATCCAAGAAGCCCACTTGTGTACTTCGGAGTTATTACAAAGATCCGATTACAAAAGGAATGATGGACATGGACATGATGTTATAGGTGGAGACAGCGATCAGACATAGTGTTATTAATTGGTAAGCATAAATCTACAACAAGAGAAAGACTATTCCATTAATGTGGAACTAATATGAAAAGATTCTTTACCCATTTTTACAGGCATAGCTCAGTTTATTGTGATTTTCTGACATGCCGAAAAATTAATCTCATTATTTCCATATAACTAAATAAATATTTATTATATTTTTTTATTATATTATAAAAGTTAAACGTGTGATGTGGTCTGTTTCATGACCGTGTGGTGCAACCATTTCTTTGCACATATTTCAATAGCCTCTACTTTTTATGGGGATATGTTGGAACACAATTTGCATTTTCACAGGTTGAATAACTGCAACCTAACATCATGCTGCAGCATGATGGTGCCCCTTCTCAGTAGGCCTCATTCATTAAGGAGACTTTGCATTTCCAGATCTCTGGATTGGCAGACAAGTACCCATTTCCTGGCCCCCAAGGTCTGCAGACATATTAGCATTAGAGTTCTTTTTCTGGAGCTTTGTGAAGTCTGCTGTCTACCAGACCTGAGAGTGAGGCCTGCAGGAACTGCGAGCTCACATCAGAGCAGCAGTTGTACATGTTAATGAGGATATGCTAGAATGGACATGGAGGAAATGGAATACTGATTATATGTACAGGGTTATTACAAATGATTGAAGCGATTTCACAGCTCTACAATAACTTTATTATTTGAGATATTTTCACAATGCTTTGCACACACATACAAAAACTCAAAAAGTTTTTCTAGGCATTCACAAATGTTCGATATGTGCCCCTTTAGTGATTCGGCAGACATCAAGCCGATAATCAAGTTCCTCCCACACTCGGCGCAGCATGTCCCCATCAATGAGTTCAAAAGCATTGTTGATGCGAGCTCGCAGTTCTGGCACGTTTCTTGGTAGAGGAGGTTTAAACACTGAATCTTTCACATAACCCCACAGAAAGAAATCGCATGGAGTTAAGTCGGGAGAGCGTGGAGGCCATGACAGGAATTGCTGATCATGATCTCCACCACGACCGATCCATCGGTTTTCCAATCTCCTGTTTAAGAAATGCCGAACATCATGATGGAAGTGCGGTGGAGCACCATCCTGTTGAAAGATGAAGTCGGCGCTGTCGGTCTCCAGTTCTGGCATGAGCCAATTTTCCGCGGGCTACGCGTGAAACTTGCCCGCACGCGTTCAACCGTTTCTTCGCTCACTGCAGGCCGACCCGTTGATTTCCCCTTACAGAGGCATCCAGAAGCTTTAAACTGCGCATACCATTGCCAAATGGAGTTAGCAGTTGGTGGATCTTTGTTGAACTTCGTCCTGAAGTGTCATTGCACTGTTATGACTGACTGATGTGAGTACATTTCAAGCACGACATACGCTTTCTCGGCTCCTGTCACCATTTTGTCTCACTGTGCTCTCGAGCGCTCTGACGGCAGAAACCTGAAGTGCGGCTTCAGCCGAACAAAACTTTATGAGTTTTTCTACGTATCTGTAGTGTGCCGTGACCATATGTCAATGAATGGAGCTACGGTGAATTTATGAAAGCGCTTCAATCATTTGTAATAGCCCTGTATATATCCTGCATGCTACAGATGGTGCACATGTTGAACTGTGTTAAATGGCTACTAAAACTTTAGGTGTGTGAACATTATGCCACAAACCACACCTTTCTGTCAATATCCATTTCTAAAATATACATGATCAATGCTGTAAAGATCGTTTTGCAACACCCTGTATACACTACCACATGAACACTGTTCTATAAAATACAGTAAGTTACTTTATTTAATCGATATAATAATTTGCTTGCATGAATTTACAGCAAACAAATCTGTACCATAATTATTCCCATGCAGAGATTAAGTCTGAGAGTCATTTCATAAAATATTTATGTGTAAATAAGTTACATAAAATTGCAAACAGTTACTTTTTTGAATAATTATGTTTTATTACATGAACCAGTTTTCAAACCTTTTCAGGTTCATCTTCATATGGTTTCTGGAAGTTACATCATTATTTCAAGCATAATGCTGGGTGCTGCCTCTGAAGAAGCACCCATCATTATGCTAGAAATAATGATGTACCTTCCAGAAACCATTTGAAGATGAACTTGAAAAGGCTTGAAAATTTCCAAAAACCATCTGAAGATGAACCTGAAAAGGTTTGAAAACCAGTTTATGGAATATAACATAATTATTCAAAAAAGTGGCTGGTGGCAGTTTTATGTAACTTATTTACATTCAATTAATAGTCATAGGTTCTAAAATATCCATAACGGATAAGCTTAATATTTATATGTTTCATTATTTTCCCTTTCTGTCTTTTGTTGCCATGGTAAACATTGCACAACCTAAGTTAGTAAATATTTTCAGACCACTGAGCTCACATAACATTTAGGACTTTTAATGAGACATATGCAGATAGCTGGAAAGCAGTCTTCACTAGACCACAGTTGCTTGCACAGACAGTTAAATTCAGCATTGTTTTCTTGCTTACTACTAACATCATATACCCAATTTCTTTGCTTTTTCAAAGACAGTGCAGATAATAACAACAGTTGGTTGTCATCAGAACTACTGCTCATGTTTGTTACACTCACTCGAGTACCATTCGACAACTGGATTGTTCAGTCATGCCCGAGCTCAGTTTGAACTCTGGTGACCAAAGCAGGCAACATAACATACTGTCCACGTGGGCAGCTCACTGTCTGACTGAGCCTTAGTAAAAACTTGTTCACACATATCTTCTTTGACTTGCTTTCAATTGGACCATAAGTGATGCACTGTATTCACAGGAGCATATGGAAGGTGACATGTTCCTCTTCACAGTGAAAGAGTATTGAGTCTACAGAAAAATCCCACCTTCGTGAATGCACCGATTCAGCAGCTTCCATACAGGCAATGGTAGTTGATCTTTGAGAAGTAAGCATCCTTGAACTGTGGTATCCTGCAGTTAAGGATGATAGACTTTCGCAGGAAACTGTAGATGCGATTCAAGGATTTGAACCTTGACCATTTCTTTCTGTGCTGTGCTTATGTCATGAAGGGCTAATGTTTTTTGACAAAGCAGGTTTCATGGGGGAATTGTTTTAGGTACCCTGTGATGAGTCTAGCTGCTTCATTTAATGTGATACGCTCTTTCATTTATGGCAACATGCTGACTTGTTTAAAGTGGTATCCACCAACCTCACTTAACAGTGAAATGTGATTTATTCATCTTATTACATACAATTTTCAAATTGCTTTTGATGTATAGGAGATGTGTCAAGTTTTATAATAAGACCATTTTTTAAGGGAAATACAAATATTTACATTATTTTGTATATATTTCTGGGGTATTGTTGTGGCCTTCAGTTCTAAGACTGGTTTGAAGGAGATCTCCATGCTACTCTATTCTCTGCAAGCCTCTTTATCTCTGAATAACTACTGCAACCCACATCCATTTGAACCTGTTCACTGTACTCATCTCTTGTTCTTCCTAGGTGACTTTTACCACCTCCCCCCCCCCCCCCCCCCCCACACACACACACCTTCCTCCTTTACCTTCAGAACTAAACTGACAGTTCCTTATGACTCAAAGTGTGTCCTATCAATCAATCCCTTCTTTTAGTCATGTCACAAACTTCTTTTCTCAACAGTTCTATTCAGTACCTCTGCATTAGTAATGTGTTCTATCCATCTAATCCTTACCATTTTCCTGCAGCATGTCCAAGGCCTTCAAATATGTTGATCACAGAATACTTACAGAGAAAGCATGTCACTGTGGAATCTGAAGACAAGTGGTCAATTGGCTCAAATCTTATCTACAGGCCAGACAACAGAAAATGGTGTTAGATGGTAACAACATGCAGGTATATGGGGTAGGGACTGTCTAGGGAACAGTATATTATGGAGTTCCACAACGTTCTGCCCTTGGTCTCTTGTTATTTCTCAAACAGAGCAAGCAACTTTAAAATGTTTGCAGGTGATACAAGTATTGTGATATGCAAAAAAAATATCCACCAACCTAGAGCTAAATGCCAACAAATTACTTGCAAATGTTCTGAATTGGTTCACAGTAAATTCTCTATCAATAAACCTCAGCAAAACTAATTACATTCATTTCCAAGCTGATCACAACAGCTCACAGGAAATAAACATTGCACATGAGAGCCAACAGATACAGAGGGTACATTGCTCGACATTCATATGTGTCCATGTAGATAGCAAGCTTAACTATGAAAAACACATCCATCAAACACTACAGTTGCCATCCACATAATCACCAAAATCGGATACATCAATGTCTCAAAATCTGTCTATTTTGGATACTTCCATTCACTTACATATTATGTATCTTCTGGTGCAATTCATTGCTGTTGAAAAAAGTCTTTGCAAGTCAGAAAAAGGTTGTTCGGATTTTGTGAGGAGTGCCCCCAAGAACCTCATGTCATAATCTTTGTAGGCAAAGAGGGATACTAACCATTAACTTACCTCACAATATATTGTTGTGACAGCGCCATGACATTTACAGTGCCGCCACGACAGTACGCGCAAACGGCGATAGAGGCACTCCGCAACTCGGCTGAGCGCAGGAGCGCCACCTAGCTACGAACGGCACCGGCCGCACGTCACGGCACGGCAGTCGAATAAGAGATACTGAGTTGTTATCATGTAACCAGCTATTGTTTCTAAGTGAGTGTGTTTGAATATCCACACAATTATTGGTGATTAAAGGTTATAACACTTTTTGGCGACGAGGATGGGATATTTTCATTGCGTTGTGGATTTGTGTGTTTGTGACGGGGCAGACATGGAACAGCTTATGCAAGTGCTCATTGAACAACAAACACAGCTGACAGCTGCTATTCAGGCACAACAAACACAGCTGACGGCTGCTATTCAGGCACAACAAACACAGCTGACGGCTGCTATTCAGGCATTGTCGACGTCGCTTACTCATCGTCTGTCTTCCTCTTCTCCGCCTCCATTCCCTCCTTACGACGAGGCCGCTGAAGACTGGGAGGATTATGAGAAGCGTTTGCGGCAACACTTCTTGGCTTTCGGCATTGTCGACGCTCCTATGTGTAAGTCGTTATTTCTATCTTGGATTTCCCCACGGATCTATCAGCTGCTATCTCAGTTAGCCCCTCTGCGGGAACCTGCCTCTCTGTCCTTCCAAGAAATGTGTGACTTATTGTCTAACTATTACCGAAAAAACACCCACGTCATTGCCGCCCATGTGGCGTTCTACCAGTGTCGTAAACAGCCCCATCAATCTTACCGGGCTTGGGCGGCGGAACTACACGGTCTGAGTAGGAAATGTCAGTTTGTCACGGACACTCATCATGAGTCTTATGTTGATTCAATGGTTAGGGATGCTATTCTATGGCTTGCTCCTGATAAAGAAGTTCGGCAACGTGCCCTACAACTGCCAAACCCGTCGTTGTCGGAAGTTCTAAGCATCGCTCAATCCTTTGAAGTCTATCACGCTGCTGGTGCGCAAATAGACGCGTAGTGTGATGTAGGCGCTGTACAGTCAACTTTCGACATGGACAAATGCCTGTTTCACAGGAGAACGAAGATGTGGTGGCAGTTCACTCGCGTAAACAACGTCGTGTTGGGCCGCAATGCTCGCAGCAAAAACAGCAACCACAGAAGCACTTCCTTCTTCTCCACGTTTCGTACAGCAAGACAGGGCCGCATGTCCAAAAAGTTGGGCCACGTGTAATTCCTGTAGGAAAAAAGGCCACATTGCTTCTGTGTGTCAGTCCCCTAAAGTTCCTGTCGCCGAGGATGAGGCATCGGACGTGGATGTTAACTGTGTGCTTTCTCAAACAAATAAGTTGTTTGTTACTGTTCGTGTTCTGGATAGCGACATTTGTATGCAAGTGGACACTGGCTCTGCAGTAACTCTCATTAATTCTCGCACGTATTTGGAGTTGGGCTCCCCTCCCTTGTCTCCAGTTATGCGAAATCTGAGAACTTATAATAAACAGAAAATTCCTATAATTGGCCAGTTTGATGCTTCCACTGCCTACAAGTCTGTTGTTAGGCCCCTCACATTTTATGTGGTGGATCATGCGAGCACTGGAAACCTGTTCGGTTATGATGCTTTCCAGTTGTTCGGGTTCTCCATTGATGATGATGTGCACCTCATATCTGAGGATATTCCGTATCAACAGCTGGATGGATTGTGTTCTGAATTTTCGTCCGTGTTCTCTGCTGGTCTGGGTCGTGCCAAGGATTTTAAAGCCCACATTACTCTTACACCTACAGCTCGCCCTAAGTTTTTCCGGGCACGCCATATTCCGGTGGCGTTGCGTGCACCTGTCAAGGCTGAGACAGACAGGTTAACAGCTTCAGGGATTCTCCTTCCTGTTACCTCCAGCAAATGGGCATCGCCCATCGTGGTGGTTTCTAAACCAAATGGGAGTCTGCGATTGTGTGGCGATTTTAAAGCCACTGTCAACGCTCAGAGCCTCATTGACACTTATCCTCTTCCCCATCCTGAGGAGTTATTTACCAAGCTCACTGGGGACCAGTTCTTTTCCAAACTTGACTTATCGGAGGCGTACCATCAGTTGCCGTTGGATACTTCTTCCAAGGAATTTCTCGTCATCAACACTCCTTGTGGGTTGTATCAGTAACCAGCGGTTACCATCTGGCGTCGCTAGCGTGCCAGCCATTTTTCAGCGGTTTTTGGAACAGATCACAGCTTCCGTTCCCGGCTGCATAAACTATCTGGATGATATTGTTGCCATGGGGGCCTCCACTGAGGAGCACCTTCGCAATTTGCGTTCCCTGTTTCGGGTTTTGCATTCGGCTGGGTTGAGGTGCAATCTGGACAAGTCACAGTTCTTCCAACCCTCCATTGTGTATCTTGGTTTCCACTTGTCCCGTGAGGGTATACGTCCTCTATGTCAGCATGTTGCGGCCATTAACGCTCTACCCCGGCCGTCTACGGTCAAAGAACTTCAGGCGTTTCTAGGCAAGATTGCTTATTATCACAAATTCCTTAGTGATTTTTCCACAGATGACGCTCTGATGCAATTTCTGAGTTCTTATCGCTTCACGCCTCTGGGTGATCGCAGCCCTGCTGAACTCTTGCATGGCTGCCAACCGCGCACTCTACTGCACCTGCTTCACCCTGTCAGGCCTTGTGCTGTGTCCCCTAGTGTGGGAAAATACTCGGTCGGTAGGCGCCGGTGTGTGGGCACGAGGGTATGGATCTCGCCCTAAATGGATTCCAGGGGTTGTCAAGGCTCTTCGCCGCCGCCGGCTTTGTGAAATACGTACGGACGACGGCATGGTTGTTCGCCATTATGACCAGATGCGCCCACGAGTGGTGGCCACGCCGGTGCGACCGTCCCTTCCTTCACCTCCACCAGCCCAAGACGCCAGTCCTGTCGCTGCTGCAGATCTACCGTACGTGTTGCTGCAGCCGACGTTGCTACCGCTTCCGAGTACGCCGGAACCGGCCCCAGTCGCGACGCCGCCTTCTCCGGGACCCATCTCGCTGGAGCACACCCCCAGGTCCATGACACCTATGGATGCTGCTCTGGAGTTTTCACCCATCATCTCATCCAGGAGGCACGTTCCACGCACGAGCTTCCATCCTGGACATTTTCGACCATACTCTCGTGTCTCTCCGTGGGATCTTCTCGGGGCCTCACAAGAGGCCATGGATGTCTCCGCACTGTCCATGTCTCCAAGGAAGTGAGTGTTTTTTTTTCAAGGTGGGAAAAGTGTTGTGACAGTGCCACGACATTTACAGTGCCACCACGACAGTACTCGCAAACGGCGATAGAGGCGCTCAGCAACTCGGCTGAGTGCGGGAGCGCCACCTAGCTACGAACGACGCCGGCCGCATGTCACGGCACGGCAGTCGAATAAGAGATACTGAGTTGTTATCATGTAACCAGCTATTGTTTCTAAGTGAGTGTGTTTGAATATCCATGCAATTATTGGTGATTAAAGGTTATAACATATATCTTTTCAATCGTGAGATTCATGCTTCATAGTCCTTTTCAGCATGAAACAAATGAGTCATACCATCATCATAACACAAGAAGGAAATGTGACATGCATTATGATCTGAAAAAAGTGTCACTGGTGCACAAAGCCATAAAAACACAAGTGCAAAGATCTTCAACATACCTCCAAGTAATATTAAGTGTCTACGTGGTAATAATATACTATTTAAAAGTAAACTAAAGGAGTTCTTCCTTGAAAAATGTTTATATTCTCTAGATGAATTCTTTAGCAGATATAGTTAAGATTAATTGCAATGTATTTCCGTGTATTTGTGCTTCAATGTATCTTGCTGCTTTAAGTACATTAATTTATGTTATGTGAGGCAGGAAGACAATCCTTCTTACTTCACAAGTAATCATTTAGGTAATGTCTGAAAATTGTATCTTAACCTGTGTTTGTGGGTGTAGTTAAAATTTACTGATTATTGTTTTTATTATTATTTTCTAATTTGTATTCTTAAATAAATTATTAAATGTTTGGCTTGTTCCACATCCATATGTCATCATGCAAAAATGGATATATGGAATATGCATCGCAATAAATGAATAAATAAATTTCAAGAGCTTGTATTGTCTTCTTGTCTGAACTGCTTATTATCCACATTTCACTTCCATACAAGGTTAGCCTCCAGACAAATGCATTAAATAAAAACTTCCTAACACTTAATCTATATTCAATATTACCAAATTTCTCTTCTTCATAAATACTTCTTTTGTCATTGCCATTCTACATTTTATATCTCTCAATTTTGGCAATCATATGTTATTTTACTGCCAAAATAGCAAAATTCATCTACTAATTTTAGTGTTTCCTAACATAATTCACTCTGCTCACCTGAATTTGACTACTGTCCATTACCCTTGTTTTGCTTTTGTTGGTGTTCGTCTTCTATCCTCCTTTCAATATACTGTCCATTATGTTCAACTGCACTTCCAAGTACTTTGGGTTCTCTGACAGAATTACCATGTCATTGGCAAACAGCAAATCTCCCTGACCTGTAATTCTTTTTCCAAATTTCTCCTTGCTTTCCTTCACAGCTTGCTCAATGTACAGATTGGATGCAACTCTGCCTCACTTCCCTCTCAACCACTGCTTCCTTTTCATGCCCTTTGAGTCTTACAACTGTTACCTGGTCTCTGTACAAGTTGTATATAACTTTTTTGGTTCCTGTATTTTACCACTGCTACCTTCGGAAATTTAAAGAGTGTATTCTAGTCAACATTGTCAAAAGTTTTTTCTACACTTACAAATATGATAAACATAGCATTACCTTTCCTTATATTACTTTTGAAGATAATTCATAGGATCAGTATCACCTCACATATGCCCACATTTCTCCAGAAACCAAACTGATCTTCTCTGAGACTGGTTTCCACCCATTTTTCCATTCTTTTGTAACTAATTTGTGTCGGGATTCTGCAACCATGGTGTATTAAACTGATAGTGTTGTAATATTCATATCTGTCAGCACTTGCTTTTTATGGAAATGGTTTTTCTCTTTCTGGAGTTGCTTCCAAGTTCATTTCTCCTGTATAGCATCTCTATGTCCCTTCCATGTTTCGGCTGTCCCTTCTTTGCTTAGCACTGGTGTTCCATCTGAGCTCTTGATACTCATACAATTGCTTCTTTTTTCACTAAGTTAGTTCCTCTAACTATACAATTAGTCCTCTAGCTATTCCTGATTAGATGTTTTGCACTTCCTGTGTCAATCTCATTTTTTAGTAGTGTATATTCCCTTTCACCTGCTTCATTTGCCACATTTTTCTATTTTCTTCTTTCATCATTTAAATTCTATATCTCCTGTGATATCCAAGGATTTCTACTTGGCCTTATCATTTTACTTATTTGATCCTTTGTTGTATTCATTATTTCATCTCCCAAAGCTAGTCATTCATCTTCTGTTGTATTCCTTTCCCATGTTTCAGTCAATTGTTGCCTAATGCTCCCTTTGAAACTCTCAACAACCTCTGGTTCTTTCAACTTATCCAGGTCTCATCTGGTTAATCTCCTATCTTGTTGCAATTTCTGCAGTTTTAATCTGCAGTTCATGAATTACAGTCAGAGTCCACATCTGCCATTGGAAATGTCTTAATGTTTAACATTTCATTTCTGTAACTCTACCTTACCATTATATAATCAATCTGAAACCTTCTGATGTCTCCGGGTCTCTTCCATGTATACAACCTTGTTTCATGATTCTTAAAGCAAGAGTTGCAAAATTCTATGAGATGGGTCCCCCTTTCACTTCCCCCTTCCCAATCAGTATTCACCTACTATTTATCTCTCTCTTCCTCTTCACAGTACTGAATTCTAGTCACCCATCACAATTAAGTTTTCCTCTTCCTTAACTATCTGAATAATTTCTTTTATGTGATAAATTCTTTCAGACTCTCATCATCACTGGAGCTAGGTGGCATATAAACTTGTCCTACTGGGGAAGGGTTTGCTTTGTGTTCACTGTGCTGTTCATAGCAGCTTACCCGCATTCCTAGTTTCTTATTCATTGTTAGACCTACTCCTGCATTACCTCTATTTGATTTTATATTTATATCCTGTACTCACCTGAGCATATAACATTTCTCTAACTACTCATAATAATGGATTTGATCATAGTTACTCATTATCTGCTGCAGTTGTGGTCCTGAGTACTTTTACGGTCGCTGTAAATTAACTTCTGGAGAGTTAATGTAGTTGAATCTTGCATTAAGTTTCATAGTTTTTTATTATACGTTCAAAACAAAATTAAAGCATTATTACAAAGGCAAACAATACTTACAATACAAAAGGAGCAGCTACATGCTCACTGCTCAAAAACCAAAACCAGACTGACTCCCTATGCCAATATGGCTGTTAGTATTTATACTTTCTTAACAATCCTGAACAATCATTGGCATTGTTTAGAATCATTTTTTGATTACCTAACAATTAAAATTGACATATAAAAACTGAAAATACATATATAAATGCATGTCTGCTCCAGAACAGTAAGTACACTACAATATTAGTACATGTCTGTTATTTCATTTGAGAATAAACTCTCAAATAAGAAATTACAATAATACATTTACATTTTTTATTAATTACTAGAGTCTCCCTTCATGGGAATTGTTCGTTTCATTTACAGAGCTGCTACTCTTTGAACTGAAACAAATTAATCAGTTATTATCTCAATTATAATTTTTTCTAGATGAGTTACATATTTTGTTTACATGTGCGATCCTAAATTAGACAGGGAGATGTTCATTTTAATTGGGTCTTAACGGGCTGTTATGATTCAACCGAAGTCCTGTTCATCCAGCCACCAAACGTATCTAATCCCCACTATATCTAACTTTGGTCTTCCATCTCCAATTTCAGATTTTCTAACCTGTCTGCCCAGTTAAGGGATCTAATGTTTCATGCTCTGACCTGTAGAATGCCAGTTTTTTCCCGATGATGACATTTTTCTGAGTGGTCCCAACCCAGAGAACCAAATGGGGAACTATTTTACCTCAGGAATATTTTACCCAAGAGGATGCCATCATCATTTAAACTTACAGGGGGGTTGCATGTCCTTGGGAAAAGAAACAGATATAGTTTTCCCTTGCTTTCAAACACTGTACCAGAATAACAAGACAATGTTGGCTGATGTTACAAGGCTAAACCAATCAACCAGACTGTTACCTCTGCAACTACTGAAAAAACTGCTGCCCCTCTTCATTAACCACATGTTTGTCTGGTCCCTCCACAGAAACCCCTTCTGTTGTGGTTGTACCTATGATACAGCTATCTGTATCACTGAGACACACAAGCCACATCACCCTGGCAATGTCTGTGGTTCATGGGGCAGAATTCTGATGTACAGTAACATAAATACTTCCCATAGTTTTCAATATACAAAGAATAAAATATATAATTTGCTTGTTCAAACTGTAAAACTGTTCTCAATGAATTCTTCAGCAGAATACTAATACTTTTCCATCAGCAGAGTAAGTTTTAGCAATCTTTTCAGTCAACCAAGTTTCTTGTTAAATATATTTATGCTTTTTATTTTATTGTAGACATTTAATCCCATATACTCTGGTGTTTGCTCATAGAGTTTTAAACAGAGTGCCAGAAGTTTGAAATTCTCTCTGTTGAAAGTGCTGTGGCTGGAGTGGAAACAGAAAGAGTCAAGATATTTTGGTTTCTGTGTAATGAAATCAACACTTCCTCTATATTTAAAGGGATGGAATGGATAGCACTTTTAAATTGTTTAGCAGTTGTTGACAGTATACCAGCTGCTTGACAGCAATCCTAATTATTTTCTTTTGCAATACTAGGAGCTTCAAGATATCTGCTGAATTTCTCCAGAAGATTATGCCGTAATGAATAATTGACTTAAATTAGCAGTGATAGACTATCTTCCTGTTGTCTGTGTTTGTGGCAGCTGACAATTTAGACATTGCATATTCCTAAAAAGTCAATGTTTCCCTTCCGGCTTAAGTTTTTAAAATATTTAAGCCTAAGAACTTTAGTTGGTTTGCATCTGTGATATCATGATCATTGCAAAATTATTTTTAGTTCATTCATTTCTAATGATTTAGTTTTAGATTGCATCATTTTGGTTTTAATTACATCCATTTTCAATCCAGTCTGATAGTAGCAATATTCTAGTTTTCTGAAGTATTTTTGACACTTTATGGAAGTATTTCAGACATCTAATTTTCAATTAGAACTGATGAATCATCAGCAAATAAAACTGAATGAACATCAGTAGCAAGTGGCAGGTCAGTTGTACAGAAAAAGAACAAACAGGAACACAATACTGAACCTTGTGCTCTCCTTGGAATTTTTTTTCTGCTTTCAGGAGTAATTGCTTGAATTTGAAGTTACAATTACTCTTTGTTTCCTATCTATTCCGTAAGAACAGAACCATCATAAAGCAGTGCTCCTGACTCCATATATTCACAATTCAGGGAGAGGTAAGGAGTATTTCACTGAACTGAATACTTTTGTCAAATCACAGAATATTCCTGTGACCTTCTTACTCTTATCCTGTGTGGAGCACACTTATTCAGTAAAGTCCTTGAAGATATTCACAATATTTTTTCCATACTGGGATCCAACATGGTTTGAATTATGTCATTCACAGCAAATAATTTTTGAATTTTTTTGTTGTAACCTTTTTAAAATACTTTATAGAAGACAAGCAAAAGAAAGATGGGATGGTAATGCCCCATATCTTCTGTGGATCCATTTTTGAATAATAGTTTTATTCTGACATATATCCATACATTTGAAAAATAATCAACAGTGGTAGTGAAATGATATCATATGCACCCTTGATTACAGACATATATATTTCATCCCACCCAGATGAGGTTTCATTTTTTGGAGATAATATTGCATTTTCCACATCTGTGGGTAATTTTTCCCCAGATCATTTAAGAGATGTGTTCTGGTTGTTTTCCAAGTTTATAAAATTCACCTTGTCTTGATAGGCTGCCATACCTACATTTCATCTTCCTACATTGACGAATAATTTGGTGAAACAACTGGACATCTGAATAAGATTTACTATATATCATTTTCAAATCTAATTTTCAAAATCTATTGATTGTTAACCCTAATTCTGACTGAACAACTGACCACACTCCTTTTGTCTTATTTATGTGTGGAGGATAAGTGTATTATTTGCCAATGTTTTATCACTCAATACAACTTTCTTGAATACAAATTTATACAGTAGTGTTTAATGTATACATTACATTTATTTTAGCTCATTGTGAAGCTGTCTCTTTGCAACACTAGAGGGTTTTCTACCTTATGTTTACTGTTTACTTTCTTTTGCCAAGTTCTGCTAGGAAAAGATTCATTGAATGTATCTAAGATACAATTTAAGAACTTGCCATAGTTTATGGTGCTTGATATTCAGTGGTGTATGGCCCAGTTTGCAACACTTCGTTTAATGCAGAAAAAAGTTCATGTGTCTTTTGATGGAATCTCTTTTTATATACATTTTTAGAGGCTTTAGTTTATCTGCTTTTGGGAGCTCAAGAAACGCAGCTGAACAATGCAAAATACTTAGAGCTGAGTGGTAATTTTCTGCATTTGCAAACTAGTAATTTGTAATAATATTACCAATGTAGGTCATTGTGAACCACAGATGAAAGGCAACAGGCTGTTTCCATATTACTAGATTTCTGGAAAGCATTTGACACAGTGCCCCATTGCAGGCTGTTAATGAAGGTATGAACATACAGAATAAGTTCACAGATATATGAAGATCTCTTAACTAATAGAACCCAATATGTTGTCCTTGACAGTGAGTGCTCATAAGATCAAGGGTATCATCAGGAGTGCCCCCGGAAGGTAGGATAAGACCACTATTGTTCTCTACATACATAAATGATTTGGTGGATAGGGTGGGCAGCAATCTGTGGTTGTTCACTGATGATGATGTCGTTTATGGTAAGGTGTTTCAGTTGAGTGACTGTAAGATGATACAAGATGACTTAGGCAAAATTTCTAATTGAGTTGATGAATGGCAGCTAGATCTAAATGTGGAAAAATGTAAGCTAATGTGGATGGGTAGGAAGAACAAACCTGTAATGTTTGGATACAGTATTATTAGTGTCCTGATTGACACTGTCACATCATTTAAATATCTCGATGTGACACTGCAAAGTGATATGAAATGGAATAAGCATGTGAGAATTGTGGTAGGGAAGGCAAACGGCCAATGTCAGAGTATTGGGAGAACTTTAGCAAAGGTTGTTCTCATGCATAGTAGACAACATATAGGACACTGGTGTGACCTATTCTTGATACTGGTTGAGTGCTTGGGACCCATATCTGGTCAGATTGGAGGAGGACATTGAGGCAGTTCTGAGATAGTCTGCTAGATTTGTTACCAACAGATTCAAACATCATAAGTATTACAGAGATGCTTCAGGAGTTCAAATGGGAATCCCTGGAAGGAAGGCTGTGTTCTTTTTGAGGAACACTGTTGAGAAAATTCAGAGCATTTTGAGCTGAATGCCAAACGATTCTACTGACACCAACATACATTGTGCATAAGGACCAAGAAGACAAGATAAGAGAAATTAGGGCTTATTTCGACACAGGTAGACAGTTTTTCCCTCACTCTATATGAGAGTGGAATGGGGGAGGGGGGAGAATGACTATTAATGTTACATGGTACCCTCTGCCATGCACTGTACGTTCACTTGTGGTGTATTTATGTAGATGTAGAAGCAGATTGATCTACTGTTTTCCCTAGCATGTTCAGAGAACTTTAACATGAAACCGATTCTTTACTTTCAACTAACGCATTTAACTTGAAGTCTGCTGTGATTATGATTTTCTTCTTACCTTCTTTTTGAAGTTTTTCTGAAAGGTGTTAGAATTTTGCTAAGAAAACATTTGTCACAGCACATCCAACATTTCTATATATTGCTACAATCACTGTATTCAAATCACTGAACTCTACAGACCAACTCTCAAGTGCACATTGTCCGTTTAAATAATTAAAGTTTAACCATACAAAGAATGTGTACTCTCTTGTGGAATATTACAAGGAGAGAGCATACATTCACAGTGTGCGTGGATAGCACCTCTCTGAGAGGCTGTTTCCTGACATTGCATTTCCTTGCCAACTCTTTATGTTTGGCATCAACAGAGTGGTGTGGCTCTGATGATGACAGTTCACTAAAAACTGATTGTTCTGGTAGTAAGATTTCAGCTGATTTTTCTTATAATGAAATTAAGTGCATGGATTTTGTCAAGTCTGCCTCCATATATTCAAAAGTATTTTCTTGCTTTATTGTTGATACAAACAAAACTCATGGCAGCCTGTGGCAAAGGTTGGTTATTTTTATGGATACTACACTGAAAGAAGGTCATGACATCATTCACTGTATTAACCTCCTAAATCAGTACGGTAAAATATCAGCAGTTTTTTTTGATAAAAATGCCATCATTTTTGAAAATATGAAGTCCTTTGTAAGATGTAATAGTTTCATCAAGAGGACTGTGTGATTTATTGTCTCATCAGATGCATTTGATTCTACAGAATCAGCTTCTGAGGTTTTTCATTTCTCCATATTAATTTGTGACTTTCTCAGTTTTGTGCACTTGATAACTAATCTGAAACTTTACAGTGCTTTTGCTGGCTTTTGATTTGTGCAGCTCACCTCACCATACTTGCAATGTGGTCCACTCATTGATGGACGTTGTATAAGTGATTGACTGCAGCCTTTGCCTGTAAAATAAGCAACATGTGTCACTAAGAACCACTCTGACAAATTCCTAATAGCCACTACGTCACCTGAACAGTGTGTCCACATCAGGAAGTGGTCACAAAAATGCAAATCATCCACTTTGTACTGATCAGTGTACATCAGGGCAAATTAGCATTGTGAAAGATCTATGGTAGAGAACAAACCTGTAACAGTGATGAATTGTGTGATCTGTGTTGCATTCAAAAGATACTGATCTCCTCACTTAGTTGCCTCATTCACAGGGCAGGTGGTACTGGAGCTACATGGCACATTGTGTGCTAGAAAATGTCCACAGAAGAGAAAAGGCTGGATAGCTAAGTACAGAGTAATGAGAGTTCAAATGGTTCAAATGGCTCTGAGCACTATGGGACTTAACATCTGAGGTCATCAGTCCCCTAGAACTTAGAACTACTTAAACCTAACTAACCTAAGGACATCACACACATGCATGCCCGAGGCAGGATTCGAACCTGCGACCGTAGTGGTCACGCGGTTCCAGGCTGAAGCATCTAGAGCTGCTTGGTCACTCCGGCCGGCAGTAACAAGAGTCTTACTAGTTCGTGCTTCATGTGGTGGCCAGTGAAACGTATGTGCAAACATTGTATTCTGTCACTATATCTGACTCTATGCCTGCAGATTTACTTATTCATACAGATTCTGAAAGAGCATGCACAAGTGCAGATTTTTGTGCTTTTAGTCATTGCTTGTCATTGTTTGACTGCCATCAGTCATCACTGAGAAAGGTTTGTCAGAGATGCTGTAAATAATGACTCATAGATGGAACAGATGACAGTGTGTTGCTTTCATGAGCATATAAAAGTCAGATCCTACTTTGATATATGATTGTGAACAACAGTAGTGCAGTCCACTGATTGCTAAATAATGATCTTTCAAAGAGACAGATGAATGAAATTTGAAAATTGTTGTGCACTGTAAAATTTCCTCATGCATAGCTCCATGATGGTTTATTGTTCTGCCGCAGTACAGGATGAACCATAACTGACAGGGATTATCCAGAAAGCAAGTTATTCATGGCACTATAAAATGGTAGGCCACGCAGTGTGGAAGGCGAGAGTGCATTTATGATTGACTTAACACTTGCCTACTGTATGCAACAGCTATTGTTTTCAGTAGCTCTTTATTTTATTACTGTCCAATTGGAAAATGACATTTTTGAAATCATCTTCTGCCAGCTGTGACATAAGATCAGTAAGAATGTATTTGTGAGCATATAGCTTTGTTATGGCCAAAATTGATCATCAACTCTATCTGATTTATTGATTAGCTGTCATGAGTAAGCAGATTCAGTGTTTTTGATACAAAGAATTACCCAAATGTGTCAAAATATCTATGATGCATAATTCAGTTAGGTAATTGTTAGCAGTCATCCTTCCCAAAGGATGATCATGTGAAGTAAGTGTGACAGTGCAGTATGGAGATCTGTGCTTTACCATTACAGACTTTATCAGCCATTTTCTGTAATAAGAGGCAGCTAGAGTAACTATTGTGCTGATCCACAACAATACTGCCTATACAGGGCTCAGTGTGGAAAACATTTCCTGCAGGTGCTACATTTGGAGATATTTGTCCATCCATCATACAACACTTATCTGCTCCTAAAAGTTTCCATCTTTTCCTATATGGAACTTGAAGAAACTCCTATATCCTCAACATTTTTACAACTATGAAAATGCAAATGGATTTTGTGCATCAGGTGTAATCACTGGCAATGTACTTTTATGATACAGGAATGCAAAAGTTGATCCACAGCACAACAGGTGTCTCAGTTGCAGTGAAGACTATGTTAAGAAGTCAGTCAGCATTTGCTGTACTTATTGCAAATAAATGTACTATGTATTATTAATATTTACAGCTTAATGCAACTTACTTTCTGAATGTTGTTGTTGTTGTTGTGTTCTTCAGTCCTGAGACTGGTTTGATGCAGCTCTCCATGCTACTCTATCCTGTGCAAGCTTCTTCATCTCCCAGTACCTAAGGCAACCTACATCCTTCTGAATCTGCTTAGTGTATTCATCTCTTGATCTCCCTCTACGATTTTTACCCTCCACGCTGCCCTCCAACGCTAAATTTGTGATCCCTTGATGCCTCAGAACATGTCCTACGACCGGTCCCTTCTTCTTGTCAAGTTCTGCCACAAACTCCTCTTCTCTCCAATTCTATTCAATACCTCCCCATTAGTTATGTGATCTACCCATCTAATCTTCAGCATTCTTCTGTAGCACCACATTTCGAAAGCTTCTATTCTCTTCTTGTTCAAACTATTTATCGTCCACGTTTCACTTCCATACATGGCTACACTCCATACAAATACTTTCAGAAAAGACTTCCTGACACTTAAATCTATACTCGATGTTAACAAATTTCTCTTCTTCAGAAACGCTTTCCTTGCCATTGCAAGTCTACATTTTATATCCCCTCTACTTCAACCATCATCAGTTATATTGCTCCCAAAAGAGCAAAACTCATCTACTACTTTAAGCGTCTCATTTCCTAATCTAATTCCCTCAGCATCACCCAATTTAATTTGACTACATTCCATTATCCTCGTTTTGCTTTTGTTGATGTTCATCTTATATCCACCTTTCAAGACACTGTCCATTCCGTTCAACTGCTCTTCTAAGTCCTTTACTGTCTCTGATAGAATTACAATGTCATCGGCGAACCTCAAAGTTTTTATTTCTTCTCCGTGGATTTTAATACCTACTCCGAATTTTTCTTTTGTTTCCTTTACTGCTTTCTCAATATACAAACTGAATAACATGGGGGAGAGGCTACAACCTTGTCTCACTCCCTTCCCAACCACTGCTTCCCTTTCATGTCCCTCGACTCTTATAACTGCCATCTGGTTTCTGTACAAATTGTAAATAGCCTTTCGCTCCCTGTATTTTATCCTGCTACCTTTAGAATTTGAAAGAGACTATTCCAGTCAACATTGTCAAAAGCTTTCTCTAAGTCTACAAATGCTAGAAATGTAGGTTTGCCTTTCCTTAATCTTTCTTCTAAGATATGTCGTAAGGTCAGTATTGCCTCACATGTTCCAACATTTCTATGGAATCCAAACTGATCTTCTCTGAGGTCGGCTTCTACCAGTTTTTCCATTTGTCTGTAAAGAATTCACGTTAGTATTTTGCAGCTGTGACTTATTAAACCGATAGTTCGGTAATTTTCACATCTGTCAACACCTGCTTTCTTTGGGATTGGAATTATTATATTCTTCTTGAAGTCTGAGGGTATTTCACCTGTCTCATACATCTTGCTCACCAGATGGTAGAGTTTTGTAATGGCTGGCTCTCCCAAGGCCATCAGTAGTTCTAATGGAATGTTGTCTACTCCCGGGGCCTTGTTTCGACTCAGGTCTTTCAGTGCTCTGTCAAACTCTTCATGCACTATCGTATCTCCCATTTCATCCTCATCTACATCCTCTTCTGTTTCCATAATATTGTCCTCAAGTACATCGCCCTTGTATAAACCCTCTATATACTCCTTCCACCTTTCAGCTTTCCTTTCTTTGCTTAGAACTGGGTTTCCATCTGAGCTCTTGATATTCATAGAAGTGGTTCTCTTTTCTCCAAAGGTCTCTTTAATTTTCCTGTAGGCAGTATCTATCTTACCCCTAGTGAGATAAGCCTCTACATCCTTACATTTGTCCTCTAGCCATCCTTGCTTAGCCATTTTGCAGTTCCTGTCGATCTCATTTTTGAGACATTTGTATTCCTTTTTGCCTGCTTCATTTACTGCATTTTTATATTTTCTCCTTTCATCAATTAAATTCAATATTTCTGAATAGCCATACAATTTTAGTGGCTACATAGTTCCCAAGAGAAATTAGAGAAATAAAAATTGACTTCAGAGTAATGTCACAAGATTAAGCAGCCCTAATAAATTTCCACTTCAACACTCATTCTTCTCCTAAGTATGTGGCTAACATTGAAGTTTCTTACCGTTTTTTGCTATTTGATTCATATCCTAATGACCAACACCATTGCTAAACCCAACCTACACACTTCACACTGCAACTTCCATATCTAATAAATGCTTTTCGTTAGCTTCCTGAAGTTAGTTTTCTTTTTCTTCTGTCATTCTTTGGTTATTACACAGAATAATAATAGAGTCAGGGAAAAAATTCACAACAGTAAAAAATAATTAATGTTGAATAATGAAATTTTAGTAATAGATTTGTCTGTTTAACATATTTAAGTGATTAAGATTGCAAGACCACAGGTTAATGTGAGAGCAAGATAACCCATTGTAAATGTGACAAGCTGGTAGATTAAAAACCAGTGCAATTGCCAGAATGTTGAATGCAAACATGTAAGTGTGCATTCATTGCATTGTACAGGTGCTGGATGTCTGTTTGTAGGCTGGAGTTCCATACCTGTTGCACTTGGTTGGACAACACAGGGTTGGATAATGCTGGTTGTGGATGATGCGGTAGCTGTCGTCCAATGATGTCCCATTTGTGCTCGCTGGAGATGGATGTGGTACTTGAGCAGGCCAAAGCAACATGCCAGCACTCTGTGGGAGAACGTGTGTTACAACAGTAGCATGTGGGCGAGTGCTGTCCTGTGTAAAATGCCTCCTGGAATGCTGTTCATGAATGGCAGCACAACAGGTTGAGTCACCATATTGACATATACATTTTCAACCAGTGTGCATGGGATAACCACGAGAGTGCTCTTGCTGTCGTATGAAATTGCACCCCAGACCACACCTCCAGGTGTATAGGTCCAGTGTGTCTAGCACACAGACGTGTTGGTTCTGGCCCCCAACTGGCCTCCTAACCAACACACAGCCATCACTGGTGTGGAGGCAGAGCCAACATTCATCAGAAAACACAACAGCCTTCCATTCGTATGCCCTCCAATGAGCAATTACTTGACACAACTGAAGTTGCAAATGGCAGTGGTATAGGGTCAGTGGAATGTACACTACAGGGACCTTGAAGTAACTAACTTGTACAGTTTGTTGTGTCATTGTGGTACCAACTGCTGTTCAAATTGAGGCTGCTGATGCAGTACAATACTTCAAAGCCACATGTCGAAAATGGTGGTCTTCCGTCTCAATAGTGTCCAGAGCCCTGTCTTCTTGTGACCAAACATTCTCATGATCATCGCTGCCAACAATTGGTACAGTGTGCTACATTCCTGACAAGTCTTTTCACAGTATTGCATAAAGAACACCCATCTTTTCATAGCCCATTTATACCTCATTCAAACTCGATGAGATATTGATAATGGCATCTTTGTTGCCATAAAGGTTTTCCTGACTAACGTCAACTCACCACATCCAGTCTTAAAGTTAGCTAATGCTCATGACCATTGCAGCGTGTATTTAAAGCAAACCTTATTTGCTTTCAGATGTAGAAACACACCTACCAACTTTTGTTTATGTCGCACAACTCCTTCTTGCTGTTGCATTTTTTTTTCCCCATCAGTGTATGTACACACTATTTGTTGAACAGCGTTTGAACTGTTTTCATTAAGTAAAAGTGAACAACCTCAATACAAGAATGAAATCTAAAATAATTTAAAACATTAGTATATCTTGAACATTGGATGACTGAAAGTAACATTTTTTTTTTTTTCATTGAATAAATACACTCCTGGAAATTGAAATAAGAACACCGTGAATTCATTGTCCCAGGAAGGGGAAACTTTATTGACACATTCCTGGGGTCAGATACATCACATGATCACACTGACAGAACCACAGGCACATAGACACAGGCAACAGAGCATGCACAATGTCGGCACTAGTACAGTGTATATCCACCTTTCGCAGCAATGCAGGCTGCTATTCTCCCATGGAGATGATCGTAGAGATGCTGGATGTAGTCCTGTGGAACGGCTTGCCATGCCATTTCCACCTGGCGCCTCAGTTGGACCAGCGTTCGTGCTGGACGTGCAGACCGCGTGAGACGACGCTTCATCCAGTCCCAAACATGCTCAATGGGGGGCAGATCTGGAGATCTTGCTGGCCAGGGTAGTTGACTTACACCTTCTAGAGCACGTTGGGTGGCATGGGATACATGCGGACGTGCATTGTCCTGTTGGAACAGCAAGTTCCCTTGCCGGTCTAGGAATGGTAGAATGATGGGTTCGATGACGGTTTGGATGTACCGTGCACTATTCAGTGTCCCCTCGACGATCACCAGTGGTGTACGGCCAGTGTAGGAGATTGCTCCCCACACCATGATGCCGGGTGTTGGCCCTGTGTGCCTCGGTCGTATGCAGTCCTGATTGTGGCGCTCACCTGCACGGCGCCAAACACGCATACGACCATCATTGGCACCAAGGCAGAAGCAACTCTCATCGCTGAAGACGACACGTCTCCATTCGTCCCTCCATTCACGCCTGTCGCGACACCACTGGAGGCGGGCTGCACGATGTTGGGGCGTGAGCGGAAGACGGCCTAACGGTGTGCGGGACCATAGCCCAGCTTCATGGAGACGGTTGCGAATGGTCCTCACCGATACCCCAGGAGCAACAGTGTCCCTAATTTGCTGGGAAGTGGCGGTGCGGTCCCCTACGGCACTGCGTAGGATCCTACGGTCTTGGCGTGCATCCATGCATCGCTGCGGTCCGGTCCCAGGTCGATGGGCACGTGCACCTTCCGCCGACCACTGGCGACAACATCGATGTACTGTGGAGACCTCACGCCCCACGTGTTGAGCAATTCGGCGGTACGTCCACCCGGCCTCCCGCATGCTCACTATACGCCCTCGCTCAAAGTCCGTCAACTGCACATACGGTTCACGTCCACGCTGTCGCGGCATGCTACCAGTGTTAAAGACTGCGATGGAGCTCCGTATGCCACAGCAAACTGGCTGACACTGACGGCGGTGGTGCACAAATGCTGCGCAGCTAGCGCCATTCGATGGCCAACACCGCGGTTCCTGGTGTGTCTGCTGTGCCGTGCGTGTGATCATTGCTTGTACAGCCCTCTTGCAGTGTCTGGAGCAAGTATGGTGGGTCTGACACACTGATGTCAATGTGTTCTTTTTTCCATTTCCAGGAGTGTATTAACTGTCGCAGCAGGAGAAACTGTTGTTACAGCACAAAAGTGCTGTTTTAGAAGCCATGTGCAAAATAATGTTGTTATTTTGGGTTTGGTGGGAGGGGGGGGGGGTGTTCTTGGCCCTCAGTCCCTGTTTGAGGTAAAAACATGAAGTGAAAAGTTTTTGGTTTAGCCAAGGCCAGTTGTCACGTGTGTAGCCATTCAAGTATGTTACAGTACATTAAGCAAGCTTTGAATGACCCAAGCCGGGTCCCAGGCGTAAGGTACAAATCAATCAATTCCTTTTGCAAAAGATGTTAATTGGGCTAAAATTAATGCTTAGCTAATGGCATCATCTGTATGTGCCTCATTCGGGTTTTAAGTATAAATACATGCAAAAAAGTAAAAAAATGTTTTTCTGGATGGTTTTTGAAACATGCCACTTCTCTACTTACTCTTACGTGTTTTGGTTCAAACTTTGCACCAAAATAGATGAAGTCAACATGAATTTTTTTTTACCCACTGATATTTATCCATTTTTGAGATTTGATGGTTTATAGTTGAGGTAAATGTAGCACACAAAAATAATTCTTACATGAACTGATGCATGGAAATGTTTTGAAGTGATTCATATAAATGAAAAATGAATTGTTACAATAAAATTGAAAACCTACTTCCAAAAATATAGCTTGATTCAGATTTTGTGTGTTTTTTTATGTGCACCACTTCTCTGTTTCAAACTTGTGCTTCAAATTTTGTAAGAATGTAGGCAAATGTATCATGTAATTAATGGTCACCTAGTTGTTCCATGATAGTTTTCTCCATTGCCTCGATATAAGCAACATAGTTCGAAAGACAATAAAAAAATCTATACCAATCAGTCATAACCAAGCCAACAAAAATATACATTGGTTGCCAAGCTATGGTGGTCCAGTGTCAGAATTAGGGTAGAGTAAAAGTTGGAAACCAGAATAAAAAATTTCCTATCATAGCAGAAAAAAGGGCTATTATGCCCTGGGCACAGTTATGGATGTAAAAGAAGGAAACTAGCTATTTGACTTATCTGGCAGCTTCAAAGACATTCAAATCAAAATAGCTTGACATATTCACACTTTTTTACAAGTTAATCCCACTTCCCACTTCCCCTGTACAATGGCTCTCTTAGCTGTAATGTGTTGGCACACCTGCATTTTGCAACTTATAACCTGATCCTGTGGCCAAAATCCAGAAAATTCACTGGCCACCGTAAACAATATATAATATCACATCGCTGAAGAGCATTTATGTAATAGTTAAAACATGTTTCTGGGGGAATAAAATTTCTGGGGGTGGATTTGTTATTGGGGGGAGGGGGGGAGATGGCATCATGCATCTTGTTACTTTACTTGACACTAATACTAGTACTAACAAGTAAAAAATGCTGTTAAGATGTTTTGATTTCAATGCCTTTGAAGCTGCCAGATAAGTCAAAAAGCTAGTTACCTTCTTCTACTTCCCTAACTCTGTCCAGAACTTACTTGCCATTTTTGTGCTGTGATTTATTCTGATTCTCATTTGACATTTGATGTGAATGATGTTATATAATTAGCCATTTTTTAGTACTGTGTATGAGTTATGGAAGTCTAAAGTGTCAGTAATGTGTAAAAGTACTGTTGTGGATCATGCAGTGATCAATATGGGTTTATGTAAGTCAAAACAGTCAGCAAGCTCTGTGAGTTAGAAGTCAGTGGGGCATGCAACAAGCAGAATGCAACTGTAATACTACACATGAGAGCCACAGGAACTTTAACAATTACCTTGTCTGTGCAATACTAATAATCTGATAGTAAACAATTTACAAATGTATTTGAAAGAGCACAGGATACTGGATTGGTCTGAAATGCCTTTATGAAATCCGAGAATAATTTAAAAGGCAATAATCTTAGATTTTATAAAGGTGTTTCAAACTAATTCAGTATCCAGTGCTCGTTCAAATAAATTTGTAAATTGATTATTATCAGATTAGTTTTGTTGCACACACAAGGTAATTTTAAAATTCCTGTGGCTTTCATGTGTAGTATTTAAGTTCTGTTAATTGTTTGTGCTTTAAATGTTTTCTTGTTTGGACATTTCATAGGATGAGAACCTATGTAGTACACGAGGCAAAATGTGAGGAAATGGGGTAAATACACCAATGGGCCAAAAGATTGAGGGAGAAGTTCGGGTTGGTTACACCAAACAACACCCATTTAGCAGCAGTTCATTTATTCACTTAAACACATGCAAGGCTCACAAAGAACTGAACATGGTGGAACAGCCCAAAGACAATGCTCAGAGTCCAAAGACAATGCCCGTGGACTACGGTCAGCTCGACAGCGTTGTCGGGGAGCTGTGTGGGTAGATGTCGTGAAGGAAGGTTCAGCCACCAGATCTGGAAGTCGTTGAATCGAGCCGGGCATTGTAATAGGCATGCTGGTTGCGCGGCAACAGGTAGGCCGGCAGTTTGTGGGTGGAACAGAGCGACGATGACGATGTGTCCGGTGGGCATGGCGAACACACAAAGCATGTCCAGGTTGATGTCGGGCGGAAGGGTAACACATTTCACCAGGTGGCAGGGAATGGTGGAGGTTGTGTCATGAGCACTGGATGAAGAGGAACACACAACGAACACTGTATAATCACGCAGTATTATTGAGATATCACGGATTATGTCCAGGGGGAGAGGCACAAACACCTCGAGCGAGGGCACGTTCAAGATGGGGGGCCATGAGAAACCTTGACAGTGCAAGGAAGGTGACAGTGGATAGGTCGAAGGGACTGGCAAAGGGCCCAGCAGCGAGGGCATGATCGTAGGTAAGCTCAACGTGGGGAGCATGTGGTCACTCGAGGGAGTGCGTGAGACCAGAGCAGAGGGCGAGGTCGGGGGAGAGCTCGATGATTGGAACTGGAAGTCACTCAATGGAGTGTGTGAGACTGGCGTAGAGGGCGAGGTCGGAGGAGAGCTCAACGATTGGAGCTGAAAGTCACTCAATCGAGTGTGTAAGTCCGACATGGAGGGAGTGGTTGGAGCGTCGTGAGCCATGACAGTGAGTGGTGTGGTCGTGGCCTGAAGGGGGGTAGAAAAAGGCTCAACATGTGCAGGCTTAAGTCTTTTGAGAGAGACGGTAACAGCTGAATCTTTCTTCTGGATGTCATAGGTGTTGGCTGAGTGCCGGAGAACTCGGTATGGGCCGGTGTATGAAGATTGGAAGGGAGCACGGACAGTGTCATCTCGGAGCCTGGCGTACCCGCAATTGTCCAGAGATTTCGGGACGTGAGCCTTAAGGTGGTAATGGCTGGCAGGCAGAGGGATATGGAGGTTGACGAAGCGGTGTCTGACATGGTCAACGAAGGAAGGTAAGTCAGATTGAGGAAGAGAAGCAGAAGGGCTTACAAGTTTGCCAGCGTGAACAATGTTCTGGCCGTATACAAACTCAGCTATTGTGCCTTTGAGGTCTTCCTTATGGATCGTACGAATGCCGAGTAGCACAAGGGGAAGGGCCCCTGTCCATAGAGAGTCGTGGCATCAAAGAGCCACCTTGAGAGTGCGGTGCCAGTGCTCGACTAGCCCGTTACTTTGCGGATGGTATGCTTTGGTAAGGATGCACCGGATGCCACAAATGTTACAAATCGCGTTGAACAGGGCCGACTCAAATTGTCTGCCCTGGTCAGTCATGATGATAGCTGGACATCCAAATCGCGATACCCATGACTTGACGAAAACTCGAGCAACAGTTTCTGCTGTAATATTGAGGAGGGGGACAGCCTCGACCCAGCAAGTTGTTCGGTTGATAGACGAGAGAACATAACGAAAACCATTAGAGGGGGAAGAGGGCTGACAATGTCAATATGAATATGCTGGAAACGCCCAGGAGGGATCGAAAAGGAGCCGAGGGGTGGTGAAGTGTGCTTGTGTACTTTGCAGCATTGGCACGCATCGCAGGAGCGTGCCCATTGCTGGCAGTCCTTGTTGACATTTCTCCACACAAAGTGCTCCGCTACGAGGCCGGAGGATGCACGAACACCAGGGTGGGCTAAATTATGCAATGCGTTGAAGACAGTTCAACGGAGCATGGTTGGGATGAGGGGGCGTAATGTGCCTGTACTATCGTCGCACCAGATCTCACCAGAAATGCAAGGGAAGGTGATACGGACAAAGTGTAGTGAAGAAGTAGAGTCTGAAATCAGGTTTTGTGTTTCCTCATCGGCGGGTTGGAGGTTAAGCAGTCCAGGGAGGTCTAACAGCGAATGGACGCCGTCGACTCGTGAAAGGAAATCAGCAACTATATTGTCAGCACCCTTTATGTGTCTGACATCGGTGGTGAACTGCGATATGAAGTCCATGTATCTGAAGCGGCAAGTAGGCGGATCAGCTGGCAGGTTTGTAATGACCACAGCCAGGGGTTTGTGGTCCGTTAAAACATAGAAAGGACGTCCCTCAACATCAGTGTTAAAATGCTTTATCGCTTCGTAGACCGCAAGCAACTACCTGTCAAATGCAGAATATTTCCGTTGTGCATTGGTTAGCTTGCGCGAGAAGAACTGCAGAGGCGAAGTTTGGCCGTCGATTGTCTGGCTAAGGACAGCATCGAAGGCATTATCGCTCGAGTCTGTGGTGATGAAAAGCTGCACATTGGGATGAGGATGCATGATGGTGCAGGCCTCAGCAAGAAGATTTTTAAGGACAGTGAAAGAGTCAGTCATAGCAGGGGTCCATGGAATGGGCCAAGATCCAGAAGTGTTGGTGCCTGCCAAGGCATCCATCAGTGGAGTCTGAATCTCTGCACCCTGAGGTAGATGTTGACGATAATAATTAACTGTCCCCAGAAAGCGCTGGAGCTCTTTGAATGACGAAGGTCTGGGTAGGTTTAGTATTGTTTATACTTTCTCAGGGGGCGGTGAAATGCCATCGGCAGAGACCCGAAAACCAAGAAAAGTGACAGCGGATTGATGTAGCTGCAATTTGTCCTGGTTGGTCTTGAAGCCTGCTGCTGCGAGAGTGTTCATAACAGTTTGAACATATCGAATGTTGTCCTCGACAGAGGAGCTGAACACACGAATGTCATCAAGATATGCAAAGCAGAATTTTAGGTTGAATAGCACTTCGTTGATGAAGCATTGCCAGGTCGGGGTTGCGTTTTTCAGACCGAAGGGCATGAATCGAAACTGAAATAACCCAATCGGGGTGGTGATTGCTGTCTTCTCGGTGTCTTCAGGTGCCATGGGGATCTGGTGGTAGGGCCGTTTGCAATCAATGACAGAGAACGTGGTCGGACATGCGAGGGAACTGGTAAAGTCGGCAATGTTGGGTATGGGGTAGGTGTCCATAATTGTTCATGCGTTTAGTCAATGGTAGTCTCCACAGATGCGCCAGGACACGTCTTTCTTGGGTGTCATATGTATGGGTGTAGACCAGCTACTGGCAGAGGGTTCAATGACGCCGAAGCTTTGTAGTTCAGAAATCTGATTTTTAAGGTCGGAGAGGCGCTCGGGACAAAGTCAATGTGGTTTACTGGAGATCGGGGGACCTGGCATGAGGTGAAGCTTAAGAACCGTGCCATTGGTGACGACGGAAATGTTGCCAGCAGCATGGGAGGCAGTTTGTTTACAATGTGTGGCGGGCGGGGCAGGCGAGGCGTGGCCATGGTGTTTGGAGCCACTAGGCGGATCCGACGGGAGCTAAGGCGGTGAAGTGTCCCAGGAGTCAATGCGACAAGATGGCCGCCGGCCCAAAGCAGTGGCACTGTGGTCGGGTGAGCTCGGTAGAGCTCGTGAGCCGTTAGTGAGTCCATATCTGAGGGTGCAGCCTGTGGCAGCAGGGTCATGGGCGAAACACTTGACGTGAGTGCACTGTTTGTGTTGTCAGTGGTGGTCGCACGGCAGCGCACAGGAGCCGAAGATGGAAAGTTTGAGGTGCTGTCCACAAGGGGTGGGGTAGCAGCCATCTGTTCGGGAACACGTGATGCTCGGAGCGCATGCACACTTGCGTCCGGCCGAGTGTCAGACGTAGCCATATTAGGAGGGTGTGGCCCTGCGGAACTGACAGTACACGTTATGGCAGTCTTGATAGCACAGTTGCGAGGGGTAGCGGGAGGTAAATACACGGAGGTTCGATTGCTGGGATTGCAAACAGATTCGGTGCACTTACTGACATTGCTTTGTCCTTGCTGTAGTGTCTGTAATTCCTTTGCTGCATCGGAGAGCTGGAGCTGTGTTTCGTGGAGCCAGAGGGAGGGCTCGAGTTTTCCTTGCGTAAGCGAGCAATGTGTTCAAGCTTGACAAGGCACTTGTGCGTGGTTTCTTGTAATGTTGTCGACAGAGACTAGCATGCACGGATGAAATGAGTCTGGACCGATGTGTCACAGAGGGGGGGGGGAGGTTTGCTCGACGGAGCACAGGGGAAGTGAGTCTTGGATGGATGATGAAACACGCTGTTTTGCACTAGGTCTGGTGAAAGTTTGTGGTGTCGCAAAAAATCAATGCCTTGTATAGGATCATCAATTTCGCACACTAAGTACGTCCACTCGAGTTTGCAGTTTGCGGAGAGTGAGACGACGTGGAAAATTGAACCCAAGCATTGTAGTTTAGTTGAATTCACGGCTTGCAGTGAAGTATGATGAGGGCGGATGCTCGACTTGGGCAGCTAAGGACGTAGGCAGCAGTGAAACATCGCCGGCTGTGTCCACTAGAAAAAGGTATCCCGACGAAATGTCTTTAATGTAAAGTCGTCTGCAATTATCCGGTCGTTCCCGGGCAGAATGGAGCACTGGGAGGTGCCTCTCATGTTGCGCGCAGGAGGCGGCACCCGGACCTAACTGCGATTGGCATTTGGGAAGTAGCAGGGTGGTCTGCAGTTCTGTGCTGCCTCACCAAACCGTGTGTGGAAGTAACAGTACGGGTAGTGCAGTTGCATTTCCTGCGGCAAGTTCGTTACCAGTGGCGGTGGCCAAGGTTCAGTGGCCGCAGTAGGTTCAGTTGTAGGAGGGGGCGTGACCGTGGGTGGAGCCGGTGACATCCCAGTTGCTTGTTTACTGCTTCCTGGAGTGAGCAGAACAGTCGGCACAGTACGGCCCCGGCTGCGCCCGGCCACTGGGCGATGAGCCTGAACCTGAGACTTGTCAGGTAGGCAGTGGCTGGCGAAATAGAGCAGTGATGCATCGTGTAGCTTGTCAGCAACTGTCATTCTTTGCTCAACAGGTTCAGGAGACCTTTGAGCCAAAGCAAAGCGGATGTGAGGAGATAGTTTATCTGACCAGATGGCGAGGAGAGCTGTGTCAGAGAATAGATTGGTGCTGACCAGGGCACATAGCCGTCTCCAGAGCTGGGAAGGTTTTTCATTGCCTAGTTGCTCGACGTGGAGCACTTGCCATATTTCTGCCTCAGTTGAGCGTGCAAGTCGACATAGAACTGTCTTTTTGGCTAGAGTGTATCGGGTAGATGAGTCTGGGGCATCGACCACGTCAGCAGTCAAGTCCTCCTGGTCGTGCAGGTGGGTGATGAGGCACAGAAACCTGGTTGACTCATCTAGTTTGTAATGGTCGAACACTTCATCCACAATTTTGAACCAGGTTGTTGCTCTGTCGGGATTAAATGGCGGCAGCGTTGGTAAGCGTTGTAGAATGTTTGGAAGAGCAGGTTGAGATGAGTTCATTGGGGCACTGCATGAATCGAGCTGTTGTTGCTGTAGTATTCCAGGAGAGTGTGCCTCCAGGGGATGTGGCAATGACGGCTGTTCGGGTGGCAGCGTGTAGGTGACACGTTGTGGTTGAGCGCGATTCGTCGCGACGCGGAAGGCCGACGGGTGAGACACCATAATGTGGCGTTTGCGGTTGCAGAAGCTCAACACGTTGCAGGTGTGTTCAGACTGATGCATCGCGGAAGACCGGCGCGGATGAGGCACCGAGATGTGCCAAGAATGGTAGCGGAAGCTCGACTGGAGCTGGCGTGGGGGCGACAGGTGAGAAAAAGTTCAAAGTTTGAGAGCGCATGTTAGTCTGTGGAAAGCTCAATGTATGATCAGAGCCAGGGCCACCTGTGTTGCAGGAAGGCTGCAGAGGTGCGGGCTGTCCAGAAGCGCAGTGTGGAGAATGATGTCAAACATGGGACGGAATGTGTGAATGTTCACTGTTCATAGTCACTCCACTCAAAACGGTGTGCGGATAAGGTGAATGTCGTGGCACAAAACACTGAGGCATAGCAGTGGGATGGAGGTGGAGGTCAGGCATGGATAACAAGTTATTGTTCCTGTTGCAGGCCAAGGTATCGAAGTAGGAAGGCATGTGCTGATGCTGAACTGAGGCAGGTGCGGGTGTGGTTGGATGCTGAGGAGGTAGACCTGTGAATGAAGCAGTTCCAGCCATGTGGCAGGTATCCGCGTGGTACTGCACGGATTGTGGCGTGGTAAATCGTTGTCCTGTCGGTGGTAGGTTGTCCAATGAAGCATTTGCAGAAATCGGCACTGGTCCCGCACTGCACGGAGATCCGTAAGAGGTAACTGCACAGTCGATGAGGGAGGGCACATGTGGTGGGATCAAAGGCGTTTGATAGCCAGTCATGCACACTCCTAACCTCACTTATTGTTGCAGGCTCGAAAACGTCTGACGAAATTGGCGTAATCGTTGAGTGAGAGGCATCGTGTTGCAGTCCTGGCGGGTGTACATCACCTGCAACATAATGCATGTTGTTCACAAAATCCGGCATTAGGCACTGGGCTGAAGTCGTTGTTCGAATGCTGTGTTGATGTAATACACGCAGAGGTCGCAGACACAGTAAAACGGCAAAAACGGAAGACGTTACAACTTGGGGTCACCAGTGAGGGAGAAGTTCGGGTTGGTTACACCAAACAACACTCATTTAGTAGCAGTTCATTTACTCGCCTAAACACATGCAAGGCTCACAAAGAACTGAACATGGCGGAACACCCCAAAGACAATGCTCAGAGGCCAAAGACGATGCTCAGAGTACAAAGACGAACGCATGTCGATACTGGTGTCGACCTCATCGGCGCCACAAGTTCATGACCTCATCCTTAACAGCATGTCGGTCCATTCATTAACAGTTATTTGTGGCATGGATTCACCAAGCCTGTGGCAGGTTTCTGGAGGTATATAGCACCCGATGTCTACATACAGGTCATGTGTTCCCCGTTAATTATGGGCCAGTGATTTGTGGACACAAATCCAGCACGCAGTAGTGTTCTACATGTGTCCAGTTGGCTTCAGTTTGGGTGAATGTGGTGGCCAAGACCTCAGTACGAGTTCACTTGGCCTTGTGGTGTGGACAGTTGTCTTGATCGAAGATGCTGTCAAGCATGAAGGGATGAAGGGGATTTGCAGAAATGTGCATTTATTCACAGTTGTCATGGTGCCTCTGAAGACTACAACAGGTTCCAGAAATTCCAATTAAATCTCCCCCATAGCATAATACTGCCCCACTCCCCCTTCCGGACTATGTCTGTGATGCGTTGCAAGTTTCTAGGCAGCCATCCCCTAATGACAGCATACCTGGGAATGACCTGTTATAACAAAAGAATACGTGATTTACCCAACCTGCTGATATATTTCCAATGGTTTGTGGTCCAATATTGACGATCTTGTGCACACTGCAAATTGATTATAATGTATGATCAACATGGGAACACACAGGGGTAATCTGCTGCAGAGTCCCACATTCAACTATGTACACTGAATGTTGTGCTCCAAAAACTCTTGTGCCTGAACCAGCATTGTACTCTGTCATCAGATCTTCCACAGATCATCATCTATCCTTTACAGAGTGAGCAAGTCTGCATGTTTCGTGATGAGGTATGGACATCCAACACCTTGTCATTTACTCATGATATCAAGTCCTTCAACCATTTTCAGTAGATGCTCACAACAGCAGCAGCCAAACAGCTGACAAGCTTCACCAATTCCAAGTGCTCATTCCAAAACATCAGGATTTTGTCAGTCATTTATTTTTAATGTATTACTTCATTTATGCCCCTTTTATCACTAACATGGTACCCAGATTACCTCCACTCCACTTGTCCTTACCATATCTTTTGCCCACAACACTACTAGGAAGCATTCAGACTCATGGGAAACAGCGATCATAACATTTTTGTTCCTCAATGTACTTCCCATCTTTCTTTTGAATCTGGGATTTCAGTCAGCACCAGTGAAGTTAGAAATACTGTTTTGTACACTATTATAATTTAATTTATAAAATCATACATTATTATTTTTTAAATTACTACAGAATGAATTATATGTGACAAAGAAAAGAATGTGTTACTGCATTCCAGTTCTGAGCAGGTCCGGCCCTATTCAACAACAAACAATGGAAATTTCAGGGTGGAGTATCAGTAATACTAGGTAAATGATAGATTGCTATTCACCATAAAGATTACGTGTTCAGCTGTAGACACAGGCACAGCAAAAGGACTGTTAAACACTTAGCTCTTGGTCTAAGCTTTCTTCCGAAAAGAACACACACACACATTCACACAATCAGGCAAACCACTCACACTTGTGACTGCTATCTCCAGCACCTCTTACTGAAATGTAGCTGTCACATTGAACAAAAGCAGCAGTCTGAAGTGGGCAGGGAACCAGGTGCGGTGTCAGAAGCTGTGGGTCAGGGAGGTGGGGGATGGGTGGACTGGGGGAGCGGAAAAGTAAAGGAGCAGAGAAAGAGTGAAGACAAGTCGGTGTATTGGCAAAATGACACACACAGTGAGATTGAGGAGATATGAAGAGGGAGAAGTTGATAGGACAGAGGGGGCACAAACTGTTGTTAGGAGGATGTGAGCACAATAGTTTACTGGCGTAGGTAATTTTGATAATTTTGCCAGCAGAGAATGTGTTGTAAGGATAACTCCCATCTGCGCAGTTCAAAAAATCTGGTGATGGAGGGAAGGATCCAGATGGATCACATTGTGAAGCAGCCATTGAAATCAATCATGTTATATTCAGCTGCATGCTATGCCACAGGGTGGTCTACTTTGCTTTTGGCCACAGTTTTGTGGTGGCTATTCATCCTAGTGGACAGTTGGTTGGTAGTCATAGCAGTTCTGGGAAGTGACTGCAGCACAGTGGTATATGACATTGCTGCTTTCGCAGGTGGTCTTGCCTCTGATTGGGTAGGATGAATCTGTGACAGGACTGGAATAGGAAGTACCGGGTGGATGAATTGTATAGCACCTGGGTCTTCCACAGGAATATAATCTCTAAGGCAAGTATTTGGGATTGTTAGTAGCACAGGGATGGACTAGGATGCTGTGGGGGTTGGATGGGTGATGGAACACTACTTTAGGAGGGCAGAGAAGGATTTTTGGTAGGATGTCACTCGTATTGAAACATGATGATAGATAATCAAAGACTTGATGAAGGAAGTAGTTCAGACATTTCAGTCATGGGTGGTTCTGGGTGACAAAGGAGCATTCCTTTGCAGCTGATTCTTGGGGGTGTGCAGGTAAGTGACATGGGGAATATGTTTGCAGACTAAGCTTTGGGATAGTGCCTGTCTGTGAAGACTTTAGTGAGATTTTCAGCATATTGGGCAAGGCAGTTCTTGTCACTGCAAATATGCCATCCCCAGGTGGGTAGGCTGAATAGGAGGGACTTTTTGGTGTGAAATGGATGAAAGCTGTTGAAATAGAGGTTGACAGTTGGTGGATTTAATGTGGAGAGAGATGTGGATAGAGCCATCAGGAGGAAGAGGTTAATATCGAGGAAGGTGGGATGCTGAGTTGAGGAGAACCATGTGAAGTGGATAGGACAACAGATGTTCAGGTTATGAAGGGATGAGGATAGAGTGTCTTGGTCTTGAGTACAGATTGTGAACATATCATTAATGAACCTGAACCAGACCAGGGGTTTGGGGTTTTGGGAGGCTAGTAAGGTTTCCTCTAGATCAGGGCTTCACAACATACGTGCTCGTGGAGCAAGCTGTGAGCAGCAAGGCGCAAGCACGGAGCAGACCAGACCAGACCAGACCAGAGCGGAGAGTCACGTGGGACACACAACAGCTGCCGCCAGTCAATGAAAATCCGCGGCCACATGCAGGGATATAGCTCACGAATTATTACTGCGACAAATGAAACAAATAAAGGAGAATTTACACATGCCACAATTTTATTAGCTTAGTGTATGCCTCTACATTCATATTAATTTGTGAACTGTTACACAATAAAAGGTGTCACTGAAGTGTGGGATTCTCGGTTACCTTGAACTTTTTGCCCTTTACAATTGCGTCTATGTTCGGAGTAATTGTTCTTGCGCATTGTAGGCACAGCGTGCAGTTTAAATTTTGATCAGACAAGGTGTTTCTCAGGCGCGTCTTGTTACATTTCATTGCAGAGAACAGTTGTTCACAAACATACGTGGAACCGAACATTGATGTTATTGTAGCCGCCAGTTTGTGCAAACGAGGAAATCTATCGTGAGGGAAGTGTCTGTAGAATTCCAAAATGTTTTTCTTGTTCTGAAATTTCTAGTTGCAGCTCAGGACGAATCTCTTCAATATTCGCAGAATATGGAGAGGAGAACAGATCAAAATGACTGTCTAGTGCTGTCAGATCTTGAAAGCGTTGATCAAATTCTTCCTTAAGGGCAACTAAAATGGTTCAAATGGCTCTCAGCACTATGGGACTCAACATCTGAGATCATCAGTTCCCTAGAACTTAGAACTACTTAAACCTAACTAACCTAAGGACATCACACACATCCATGCCCGAGGCAGGATTCGAACCTGCGACCATAGCGGTCTCGCGGTTCCAGACTGTAGCGCCTAGAGCCGCTCAGCCACCACGGCCGGCTAAGGGCAACTAAACTATGTGAATAACATTCACAGTCTTTGTGAACATCTTGCACGGATGATAATTTAGGAAAATGAGCTAGATTTCCTGTTTCCAGTTGACTCACCCAAAGTGTCAATTTCATTTTAAAAGCTCGTATTCGATCTATGAAATGAGTAATTAGCAGATCTTTACCTTGTAGTGAAATGTTCAAGGCATTCAGATGGCTAGTTAAATCTGCTAAGAACGCGAGATCACATTTCCTTGAAGGCTCTTTCAATTCAGGAACACGCATGTTATTTATTTCCATGAACATATTTATCTCATGTAATAGGCAAAAAAATCGATTTAATAATTCGCCACGACTAAGCCAGCGAACCTCGCTGTAATAAGGCAGGCTACCATACTGGCTTTCTACATCCTCAAGAAAGCTTTTAAATTGCCTGTGTTGTAGCCCATGCTTCCTTATATAATTTGTTGTACGAACAACAACACTCATCACATTTTTTAGAGTGATACTCTTTGCAAAGTTTTTCTGGTGGATCACACAGTGAACGCCCCTTATTTCATTCGGCACGGTCAGTTTTTGCATTTTCTCCTTCAACAGCGCAATGAAACCTGATTTTTTCCCCTGTCATCGCTGGTGCACCGTCTGTAGACACTGAAACTAAAGAATTCCACGACAATCCTATATTTTCAACATTTCTTCAACACTACTTAAAATATCACCTCCGGTTGTAGTGTTCTTCATGGCTACTACATTGAGGAGCTCCTCCCTCACCTGAAGATCTCTATTAACACCTCTAATAAATATGGCAAGCTTCGCTGTTCCAGTGATATCAACACTTTCGTCCAGAGCTAGAGAATACGCCATAAAATCTTTACAGATATTTGCAAGCTGAATCTGGACGTCATCTGCCATGTCCTGTATGCAACGCATAATGGACATGTTAGATAATGGCACAATCCGAAACTGTTCAACTTGAGATGGACACAAATGTTCCGCTGCAACTACCAAACATTCTTTTATTAAATCGCCATCACTGAAGGGGCGCAGGGATTTTGCTAAAAGCAAAGCAATTTTGTAACTCACTCTGAGAGCTGCCTCAGTTGATTTTTCTTCGTTGTCCAGATCTTCTTTGGATATCTTTCTTTTAAGTTTAATAACTTCCTGTGCACGATCTGGTCCATCACATTTTCCACTTCCGTAGTCTTTCGCGTGGTACGACATATAATGTCGCTGCAAATTAAATTTCCTAAAAGAATTCAGCATTTTGTGACATACTAAACATTTTGCAACACCATCTTTTTCTGTAAGCAGATACAACTCCTCCCAATGGGGGTTGAACTGCGAAAGCATGGTTGGGGTTACACAACGCCGACTTGACATGATTCTTAACCAGCGAAGTGACTGTTAGAGCTGATCGTAGTACTTTAAACGTTACACAGTCAGCGCGAATTGAATAGGCACACTGCGACCCTATTCAAACGTGCGCGCGCATTTCCCCTCCCTCCCTACTCCGCGACTTTGCACCTGCTCGCGAGCACGTGCCTGAGCAGACGCGAGTACTCGCGCTCAAAACTGGCCAGTTGTTAAGCCCTGCTCTAGATGGTCAGTAAACAGGTTATCATAGGAAGGTGCCATGCAGATGTCCATGGCTGTGCCACAGATTTGTTTGTATACCTTCCCTTCAAAGGAGAAGTAGTAGTGTGTTAAGATCAAGTTACTAAGATGATGTAAGATGTATGAGGAATGAGGTAGTGGGTTCAGAGTGTGCAGGACATGGGGAAAGGTAGTGTTCAACAGTTGGCATGAGGGATGTTGGTGTATAGGGAAGTGGTGTCAACAGTGATGAGTAGGGATTCAGGAGGTAAACGGGTGGGGATGATGGAGTGTCAGTGAAGCAACTGGTTGGTATCTTTGACATGTGAGGCTAGATTTTGGGCAATTTGTTGGAGGTGTTGGTCAATGAGGGCCAAAAAATTCTTTCAGCAGGTCACAATAACCAGTTACAATGGGGCATTCAGGATTGTTGGGTATGTGGATTTTGGGGAGCATCTGGAAAGTGGATGTGCAGGTTGTCATAGGGGGGAAGGAGGGGAATAGATTCAGGGAAGAGGTTCTGCAAAGGGACTAAGGGTTTTATAGGCAGGGATTGGAGCTGATGTTGGACTTCTGGGATGGGATGGGAGCAATAGGTGGAGGAACACGATAATTAGCAAAGGCCTTCTGCCAGGTAGTCATTGAGATTCATAACAACAGTGGTGAAAACTTTGTTTGCAAGTAGGATGATTAGGTCAAAATTAGTTTTTAGACTACATACGGCTGTCCTTTCTTCCACTGAAAGACTGGGGTTCTTAGAAAGGGACCTGGGAAATGATAGTGAGGTGAAGGAAGGTGACCAGGGGGTGATTAGGCGGGAGACGAGGAGGATCACAGTTGGATGGTGGTCTGACCTGGGAGAGGCAGTTTTTTTTTTTCCTTTCTTTCTTTTCTTTTTTTTTTTTTTTTTTTTTTTTTTTTTTTTTTTTTTTTTTTTTTGTTAGGGTGAAAACTGCTACGGTCATTAGCGCCCAGTCTGTGACTTAGGAAAAGGTAAAAAAACGAAACTGGAAACCAGCAGCAATGGGAACGAAACTCAAAAAATTGGAGAAACTAAAAACAGAAGGAAAGCTTAAGAAACCACTATAGAAGGGGGTTGGTTGTCCCCAAAAAGAGCTTCAAATGACTGACGTCATCTCACTGGCACTAATAAACTCGAGAACACAATCGGCTGAGCACGTGTCATCTGCTAAAACGGAAGATATATCAGGCGACAGCTGTAGACGGGCGCGTAACGGAGTAAAATAGGGGCACTCAAGCAAAAGGTGTCTTACCGTCCACAGCTGAGAGCAGTGGGGACAGAGTGGGGGAGGATCGCCACTTAAAAGATGTCGAGGGCTAAAAAGACAGTGCCCTATCCGGAGTCTAGTTAAAATTACCTCTTCCCAACGACGCATTCGGGAGGAAGAGGTCCAAGCACAGGGAAGAGCTTTCACATCCCGCTATTTATTATTGGGAAGTGTCGACCAATGTGCGTGCCATAAAAGAGCAACACGATGACATAAAACACTCCGTAGATCGGCGAAGGGAATCATGCGAATAGCTGGCTCAAGAAGAAAGATGGCAGCCTTGGCCGCTATATCGGCCGCCTCATTTCCACAGATACCAACATGTCCTGGGATCCAGAGGAATGCCACAGAGATGCCCCCCAAGTGGAGCAAGTGGAGGTAGTCCTGAATCCGGTGGACCAGAGGGTGGACAGGGTAGAGAGCTTGAAGACTGAGGAGAGAGCTGAGAGAATCTGAACTGGCGACGAATGTATTGGACAGCCTGGAGAACAGCGTAAAGCTCCGCAGTATAAACTGAATACTGGTCGGGAAGCCGAAATCGATTTGGGGTGTCACCAACAATATGGGCACTCCCTACACCAAACGATGTTTTTGAGCCATCACTGTAAATAAATGTGGCTTCCTTCATTTGTGCACATAGAGCAGCAAATGCCCGACCATAAACAAGTGTAGGGGTGCCATCCTTGGGAAATTGACAAAGGTCACGGAGCAGGCAGATCCGGGGACGGAGCCAAGGCGGTGCTGTACCCCAAGTTGTCAAGAAGGTTTTAGGAAAGAGAATGGAGCAGTTGACGGAAGCGGACTCCTGGTGGTAGTAGGGAGGAAGGGCGGCCTGCATACCCTACATCCAAGGAGGCGTCGAAAAAAATGTCATGGGCTGGATTAGCAGGCATGGAAGACATATGGCTAGCATAACAACTCAGAATGACTGCTCACTGATTGGACAGCGGAGGTTCAGCAGTCTTAGCATAAAGGCTTTCCACAGGGCTGGTGTAAAAAAGCTCCAGACACTAGAGAGAGGCAGGGTCACAGGCACTGACTCCATGGGGTCTGAGGGGGCTCGAGCCCCCTCAAAAATTTATTTGGGGGGTGGAGCCCCCCCCCCCCCCCCCCCCCCGCCCCAATAATTTAAGAAAATTGTTAGTAAAATCACAAAATTATGTTGGATTTTTTTATTTTCCTTGTTTGACAATAGTTACCTTTTAAAATATATTCAGTAATGAGTTAAAACAAATAATTTTTACAGTAGTAAGCAGGTTAACTGAAAATGAGTGGTGTGAATCGTGATAGTGTTATGGTGCCACGGGCATACTTAGAATTTGTTCAGGTGCACGAACTTTCAGGTAAATTCTGGTACCGGCAGGCCGGTGCTGTGGCCGTGGCAACATCAAAAGGACTGAAGCAGAAGCACCTGGAACCCTTTGCCTTGACGCTTCGAGACATTATGATGCCACGGCTATATAAAGCCCACCCTGCTGTCACAGTCATTCAGTGTGGATAGTTTCATTCAGTGCATGATGCAGACATGTTTAGTGTTCCGACTTTAGTGTCTAGTAACTATTTTATATGACTATATTTTACTCGTTTACTTTATTCTCTTAGTGTATTGTGAATTAAGTGTGCAATGGATAAATTTGTTACTAGAAAGGGGCACTTGGAAACTGATGATACTGCAGGTCAACTTCCATCAATTATTGTGTTGTCAATTGCTTCATCATTTTCAGACAAGAGCCATTCACAGCCAAAACCTGGACAATCCAGTAAAGGAAGATCATTTCAGAAGTCTTGGTTGATCAAATATACATGGCTAGAATGTGAAGCGTCTACCGGAAAATTTTTTTGCGAAACCTGCAAAAGGCAGATGTTAAAAATTATTTTCTTCAAAAAAAGAAGCTGCATTTACTTCCTTAGGGTTTTCTAACTGGAAAAAGGCTTTGGAAAAATTCCATCTTCATGAAAATACGTTTATGCATAAAGAAGGTGTTCTGAAACTAAATTCTATCACTAACCAAAATGAGGCCTCCCAATTGAATGAACAGTTAGATAGTGATATGAAGGAAGGCTGTTTATCTCTTGAGACAATTTTTACTACCGTGCAATTGCTATGCCGACAAGGACTAGCAATTACAGGGCACGAAGATGTAAACTCAAATTTTTTTCAATTGTTGGAACTCCAAAAGAACGACATACCTGAGGTTAAAGATTGGTTAGGGTATTCGGGGTACAAGTGGATGTCCCACAATATTCAAAATGAGATCATTGATCTACTAGGAAAGCCTATGTTCAATAAAGAAGAATGAACAAAATTTTCTATTAGGGTTGACGAAACTAGTGATTCTTCGATTCATGAACAAGTGTAATTTTGTATTTGAACTGTTGATGATTCCTTAATCATCAACGAAGACTTTATTGGCTTATACAAGACCCCCAACACTGAATCACAGATCAGTGTGGAAAATACAGTGCCAAAATATAGGAGGATGAGGGAGAAAATGTGATCAAAATCATCAATATGAATGATTATAATTATCAGCGGGACATGAGAAGCTGCTGCAATAACCCGTGCAGTCATGTAGCTGTGTGTTGTGCACTGTTGAGACTACTGACAAAGAGTGGTTCAGAAGTCATAGCATTGGCAGTTTGAAAGGTGATGAAAACACAGAGGAAATAAGAAAAGGAATGGACACTGAGAAGAGTAATGCTTTAGATAATAGTAACAAAGGAAAACATCACAAGGCTATGGAAATGAACAAGAACTGTTAGGTGAAATCAAGCCTGGCAACATGGACACAGCATATCTGCAGTGAAGAGCTCCCTTGCTCAGTATACTGAGGCCCCACCAAGGCCTTCATAGAGGAACTGATCCCCAGACCTAGTCCGCAAACAGACTTCCTGTGCCATTTCCCCACACACCCCCAATCCTCCAACCATCCCCATAACCAAAGGAGTCCCCCATCATCACCTAGTACCAACCACGACTGGAGCAACTGAACCACATCCTTCATCAAAGCAGCGATTATCTGTCATCATGCCATGAAATGAGACATCCTACCAAAGATCCCTCTCTTTCCTCCTAAGGTGGAGTTCTGTAACCCACCCAACCTCCACAATATCCTAGTACATCCCTATGCCACTACCAATCCCAAACCCTAGACACAGGCATCATACCCTGTGTAACACCCAGGTGCAAGATCTGCCCAATCCATCCACCCAGCACTTCCTATTCCAGTCCTATCACAGGCTTGTCCTACCCATCAGAGGCCGGGCCACCTGAGAAAGCAGCCCTGTCATATACCACTCTGCTGTAATCACTGCACAGCATTGGTATGACTACCAGCCAACTGTCCATCACAATGAACAGCCACTGCCAAACTGTGACCAAGAGCAAAGTAGACCACCCTGTGGCACAACATGCAGCTGAACATAACATGCTTCATTTTAATGTCTGCTTCACAATGTGGGTAATCTGGATCCTCCCTTTCCTCACCAGCTTACAATACATTCTCCGTTCCTGAAATTATCCTGGCCACAACCTGTGGTAACCTATTGTGCTCACACCCTCCACACAACAGTTTCCACCTCCTCTGTCCTGTAAACTTCTCCCTGTTCACGTCCCCTCACCCTCACCGTGTGCTGCTCTTTGCCAATGCATCTACTTGTCTTTTCTCCTTCTTTGCTCCTTTACTTTTCTGCTCCCTCACTGCCCCCATCTCCCATCTCCCTATCCCACAGCTTCCTGATGCTGCACCTGGTTCCGTGCTCCACTTCAGATTGCTGCTTTTGTTCGAGACATCTGCATTTTGGTCAGAGCTGCTGTAGACAGCTTGCTTGTGTGAAAGAATGTGTGTGTATTTTCTTTTCTGAAGAAGACTTTGGCTGAAAGCTAAGTGTATACCAGTCTTTTCATTGTGCCTGCCTGCAACTCAAGATGTCATTTTTATGGTGGGTAGTAATTTATTCTTTAACTAGTATTCTTCATACTCAATAAGAAACATGTATACTGAAATGTTCAGTTAATTAAGGAGCAGTAGGTCCAGTCTCTGTTTCTGATGTGTGCTTGTTGGTGTTCAGTTATCTATATACGATTATGGTGTTATAAAATGTGTTTCAGCTATGAAATCGTTATCAATGGGCACTCAAGAAACAGAGGTAATATTAACAGAAAGACTGGAATTTATCATTTATCTGTTTGCAGATTATTTTGCTCTAAACTTGTCAGAAAATTAAATATTAAGAGGACTGATTTGAAACATTGATTGGTTGTTGTACATTTTGTATGTATGTATTGATCACATTGAAAAGCTTTAAAAATGTATTTCCTGTGATATAATTCAAAGCAGGGTTCAAGGCACAATTCAATACTACATTTTGAGCATGAAACTAGGGTAATGCTATTTTTTCTATTTTATGTACACAAATTGTTTGTAGTGTGTTCATACTGTTTTAGGCCTGAAGATTGACCTAGTAAAGTGATTCGGTGTTATTTTACTAAGTCTCCAAAATTTCACTTATGAGATGAAGACAGAACTTAGCAACTGAAATATTTGTTCCAGTTTTATTACTTTATTCCAGTTCTATGTCATTCAGCACCCACAACTGGACAGACAGCAACTAGTTACAATATTACTACCACAAAATGAGTACAATATTGCATTTTACACTACAATACCAAGTATTTATTATATATTATATATGTTTGTATGGGAAAAAAATCAACTGCTTGTATTAGCAAAAGTTCTTTAAGTAGATAGTTTTACAACTTATTATCGTATCCAACCTATTTACTGCCTCCATTAACTTAGTGTAATCAAAAAGACTCTTCAATTTTTGGACCTTCATTCCATATAAGCACTCAGTTTTTTAAATAATTCCTCTGTGTTATGAGTTGTCATATTTCAGTTTTTTTTCTCATGCCATTTGACTGTGAATTAAATGACAGATTCCTGAACTTAATCTCTCCTCTCTTCAGCTAGTCCCCCAATTTTTCAGAGAATGCTACCTACATTTATACCTTTGCCACGCTACTGCCTAAATAATGCCCAATTTTGGCATATGACGCCTGTTTTTCAGAGAATGCTACCTACATTTATACCTTTGCCACACTATTGCCTAAATAATGTAGAACTAGAGTGCTAATTCTTTACATAAATGTATATCCTTGCTGAAGAAAAAGTTTTAATAGTGCAGCTACTATGTACTCTGGTTTCCCCAGCCCATATTCTTTGATGTCACTGGCAGTTCCACTATAAAGTTCTCTTGCAATTATACAGAGTGGGACAAGAAGTCACTGTCCAACATAACCCATTGAACACATTAAGCTAATCATGTTTTTGGTGGTAATTATAGATTCAAACATTACATACCTCATCTAATACATGGGCTAAGGGGAGACAATCCTGATTGTGAGCTTTAGTTTTGAGAGACATTGTTAAGTGAATTAAGAGAAGGTGATAATGAGTTGTTTTCTAAGATAATTTGGAATGATGGGACAACTTTCAAACTGAAAGATCATGTGAATAGATGTGAGGGTAATCCCAAAAGTAAGGTTTTCTATTTTTTTATAAGTACATAGACCTGTTTATTCTACAATGGTTTACATCGGTTTACAGCTTGAACATTTAGCTATTTTTCGACATAATCACCATTTCTGTCAATGCATTTTTGTAGACAGTGTTGCAGTTTCTGTATGCCCATGTCTTACCAGCTCACCGCCATGCTGTTCAGAAAGTTATGAACATTTCAGTTGGTGACCTCGGTGAAGGATGTGAAAGATAAAAGGTGCAAAGAAATGAAAGAGAAGAAGAAGATTTGAAGAATCTTTTTTATGAACTTATGCATGAAGGTACATCTTTGCTCAGGGCAATCGAATTCAACAACAGAAAGTTGCAGCGTGGTCAGATTTAAATTAAGAAAATGTCTGTGTTGGTTATGACTAGAAAAAGAAGAAACTGGTTGAATAATAGGAAGATATAAATTGTGGTTGCCCACAGCAATAGAGTCTATTGTTACAACATTGTGCCTGTTAATGGAATAGTAGAGTTGCAACATGGAAGATTTACTTCAGGTTTGAAGCAGAAGAGTGCTGACTTTGTAGCAGCAGATGAACCCTGTGGCAACAGTTAAACTTGGCATGTGGCATGCAGTCATGCAGAAGCTCTCCTGTGCAGGAGAGCTTCTGTTAAGTTTGGAAGGTAGGAGACGAGGTACTGGCAGAAGTAAAGCTGTGAGGATGGAGCGTGAGTCGTGCTTGGGTAGCTCAGATGGCAGAGCACTTGCCCGCAAAAGGCAAAGGTCCTGAGTTTGAGTCTCGGTCCGGCACACAGTTGTAATCTGCCAGGAAGTTTCATATCAGCTCACACTCCACTGCAGAGCGAAAATCTCATTCTGTTAACTTGTTTTGAATAACTAGAAACATCGAACAAAGAGAGAGAGAAGTGCACACATAGAGATGACAATGTAAATAGTAATAGTGAGGATAGTAGATACACAGACAGAAACATAAGGAAAAAAGAAAGCAATTACTGTCATATCATTCTGTTAAGATTCTATGTCAGTTTAGTCAAAATACATGGCCATTTAAGTCATATATTTAGACACTAAAAAACTATAGCGTACTTCCCATTGACCTAGAATCATGAAGCTTGTGAAGATACACAGTATCACAACCCAAGTAAAGGAAAAAAACTCCTAAAATCATTGATTTGTAATTATATCACACAGAAAGAGTGTTTTTGTTTATCTTTTTTATCCATCTGTCTGCCTGTTAAGACCCATTTCCTCTGCAATAGGTTGGCGTACCAAGTTCAGATTTATGTCAGATACTGAAGTCTGTGATCCCCTGGTGATGTTAAATATTTAAGCTTCTATGTCAATTCAGTCATTTATGTTACATATTTTGAAACTTGTAAACCCACTGATCAAAACCCGCAGGGCATTTCCTGTTGATGTAGATTTATGAAATTTGGCAAGAAGTAGGGTTTCACAGGACAATCTGAAAATTGAAATTATTTTACATAAAAATATGTTTTTGCCATATCTTTTAGAACATACATTGCATTCATCATCATCTGTCAGAGGCCTAACAGACAAACTTTGCTGTATGACAATACAGGATGAAGTTGATAAACATTTTTTATATGTGGTGTCTGAAAGAACAGACACCATATACGCATGGTTAAGGTGAGGATGGCCAATGATCTCATCAGTGCAGATGCACAGTAGGGTCACACTCTCACAGTAATCGACAAAACGCTGCTAGTTATGAGTATAACGGATAAGGGACACTACATTGGCAGTGTGTGAGTAAGGTGAGAATGTTGGTCCGACGGAAGACATGCTACGGTAGTCTGTGCCGTTGTGATGACCACTGTGTCCGGATGTCTTAATGCTCAGGGTATCTGCCTAGTAAGCAGACTGTTCTTTAAATTTTCATGGTGAACTGTGTATATGCACCACACATATTCCTTGCCATCTTCCAATGAAACCTGGTCTGGCATAAATTTTCAGCTTTCCCCATCGATTTAAATAAATGCTCATCCACACCCAATATCTGCAATTCCTTTGTGTCTTAAAATACATTTTATTAAATCTTCTATATGTAAATAGACAAACTGATGTCCCCTGCTCACTTCTTTTTTATGTCTGGGCTAGTGTGAGGAATTAATGTGGAGATTTTGATACATTTATAGCCATACTCACACTTTGCCTTGCACTTCTTGTTTTCATACATGGTTTCATTTTCATATTATTCTTTCCTTCCATGAAGAACATGGAGGAAAATGGAATCTGCAACCTGTCTTGCCAAGTACCATTTATCAATACCACTTGAAGAAACTCTAGAAACCCTGTCTTTCCCTGACTGCTGGGCATTCAACTTCCAATTTCTTAGGCTCCCAATTTTGAACATTTCATTACTGTATTTCTGTATCTCATATGGTGGACATCCTATGACCACACATACTTTGGATGACTCCACCTTTCTCCCTGTATTATGTGATGTCAACAAACTTATCCTTTTCCTTGGAACATGGAGGAACTATTGGTTCAAAACCTAGCATTTTTGTCATCTCACAAATTAAAATATTGTCACCAGATAAATAGTACTTCTTTTCCTATTTTTGTGCAATTATAGTTTCACTGCAAAAATTGTTTAACTCAGAGATGTTCCATAGGTTCCATGTTGTGGTCTTCAGTCCAAAGACTGCTTTGATGCACCACTACATGTTAGTCTATCCTGTGCAAGTCTCTTAATCTCTGCATAACTGGTGCAACCTACATTCATTTGAACCTGCTCACTGTATTTGAGCCTTGGTGCCTCCCACACTTTTTACCCTCTACATTTCCCTCCATCATTAATTCGAAGACTCCTTCATGTCTCGGCATGTGTCCTATTAACCAAAGCCTGGCTGTGCCATGAATTTATCTTCTCCCTAATTTGCTTCAGTATCTCATCATACCATCTACCCATCTGATGATCAGCATTTTTACATATCACAACGTTTCGAAAGCTACTACTCTCTTTTTGTTTAACTTCTTTATCATCAACATATTTCTGTACAAGGCTACACTGCAGACAAAATACCTTCAAAAAAGACTTTTTAATATTTGATGTTAAAAAATTTCTTTTTCAGAAAAGCTCTTCTACCTCTTGCTAGTCTCTTATTTTACATCCTTTCCTTTCCTCTCGCTGGCCATCATCAGTTATTTTTCTGCCCATACAGCAAAACTCTTCTAATAATGTTAGTCACATGTTGTAATTCCCTCATTGCCTCCTTATTTAATTTGACTACAATCCATTACCACTATTCTACTTTTATTGATGTCCACCTTACAGCATTTTCAAGACACTATCTATTCCATTCAAATACTCTTTCAAGTTCTTTGCTCTGTCTGACAGAATTACACAGTCACCAGAAAAAATAATAATAATAATAATAATAATAATAATAATAATAATTGACTCCTCTCCCTGAACTTTAATTGCTTTTCCAAATTTCTCCTTTTTTCACTCACAGCTTGCTCAACATACAAACTGAATAACATGGGTGTAGGCTACAACAGTGCCTCATTCCCTTCTCCAACTACTGCTTCCCTTTCATGATGATCAATTCTTAAAACTACAGTACGGCTTCTTTACAAGTTGGAGATAACCTCTACTCCTTATATGTTATTTCTGCTACCTTCAGAATTTCAAAGTGTGTATTCCAGTCAGCACAATCAACAACTATCTCTAAATTAACAAGTGCTATAAATGCAGGTTTGCTTTTCTTTATCCTATCTTCCAATGTAAGTCATAGGATCAGTACTGCCTTGTGTTTTGCTACATATCTTGGGAATCCAAACTGATGTTCCTCAGTTTCAGCTTTTACCACTTTTTCCATTCTTCTGTGAATAATTCATGTCATACATTTAAAACGGATCATTTTGTATTATTGACACCTGTCAGCACATGCTTTCTTTGAAGTATGAATTATAAGTCTGGGGATATTTCGCCTGTTTCGTATGTCTTACATATCAAGTGGAAGAGTTCTGTCTTAAAAGTTAGCCCAAGAATTTAAGAAATTGTGAGCGAATGTCTACTACAGGTTCCTTGTTTCAGCTTAAGTCTTACAGGGTTCTGTGAAATTATTATTGCAGTTTCAGATTTCTCAGCTTATCTTAATGTACTTCCTTTTCCCTTTCTATAATATTGCTTTTGACTTTCTTTCCATTGTACAGCCCTTCTATGAATTTGTTCCACATTTCAGCTTTCCCTTCTTTGCTTAGGACTTTTTATTTTTCAACTGAGTTCTTGGTTTCATACAGCTGCTTCTCTTTTCTCCAAAGGCCTCCTTAATTGTTCTATAGGTAGCATCTTTCTTTCCCCTAGTTATGCATGCTTCTACAGTCTTGCAACTGTCTTCTAGCTGTACCTGCTTTTCACTTCATGTCAATGCCTTTTTTGTCATATGTATTCCCTTTACCTGCCCCACTTTTATATTTTCTGCTTTCATCATTTAAATTCAGTATCTTACATTATCCATGGATTTGTGCTAGGATTTGTCTTTTTGCCCATTTTAGCTTCTGCTGCTCCATTATTTTATTTCTCAAAGGTACATATTTTGTTACATTATTTTCCTTTCCCTGTCCAGTCATTTGTTGCCTAATGCTCTATTTGAAACACTCAACAACTTCTAGTGCTTCCACTTGATCCAGGTCTCATCTTTATTTCCCATCTTTCTCTATCTCTTCAGGCTTAATCTGCAGTTCACGTGGAATTTTTTTTCATTTTAAAATCTGATTTTGAATCTTTGTCTTACCATTATATTATCAGTCTGAAACCTTCCTATGTCTCCAGGTTTCTTCCACATGCACAGCCTTCTTTCACGATTTTTATTTATTTATTTATATATTCTTGAAACATGTATTACCATTGGTTAAATTATTTTCTGTGCAAAATTATACCAAGTGGGTTCCTCTCATTCCTTTCCTCCAGTCCATATTGTCCTACTACTGTTCCTTTTCATCCTTTTGCAACTATCAAATTTCAGTCTCCCATCACAATTAAATTTTCATCTCTCTTAATTATCAGATTAATTTCTTTTATTACGTCACACAATCTTTCAATCTCAGAGCTGGTAGGCATTTAAACTTGTACTATTGCGGTAGGTGATGGTATCATGTCTATTTTAGCTATGATGTGTTCAGTAAACTATTGCATGCATTCCTATTTTCACATTCTTTATTAGAGCTACTCATGTGTTACCCTTATTTTATTTTCTATCTGTGACACACTATTCACCTCACCAGAAGCACTGTTCTTCCCACCACTTTACTTCACTAATGATTACTATATCTACCATAAAACAGTTAACTTTCCTTTTTAAAACATCTATTAAGCAATCTAGTATTTCATACAATGATCCACAGAATATCAATTTCTTCCTGTTAACATCCTTCTGAGTAGTCCCACAGCTGCAGATCCAAATGGGCAATTATTTTATCTCCAGAATATTATACCTAAGAGGATGTCATCAATTTTGAGCCACACAGAAGAGCAGCATATTCTTGGGAAATATAACAACTGTAATCATCTAAACAATACATCACATTTATTTCACCATAGATACAATTTTATGGTTGTCTTAAATAAGTCTGATAATTTTTGGAAATGTAATTAGAAGAAACAAATTATACAAATTAACTGGTGATAAACTGTTCTGAAAGATAATTAAAAAATTAAATTCATAGATGGACAAATTAATGATTCTATGGCAGATATCCACATGTATGTATACTACATTGCAACAATATATAAGGATACTGACACTACTTTTGCATTCTTGATGTTAAAGCACAAAATATAATCAAGAAAAAACTGAAATTAAAACAGGAAGCACACAAGCAACTTCCAAGAATTAATTTATATCAATAGCTCTGTGGTGATATGAACTCTCCATACATTCTTTTTCTTAATGTTAACATACAGCAAATGGATTCATCAACCTGTAATATGACACACAAACCACAGAATCCAAACAATGGCACTGAATTGACTGGAAAGAACAAAATTTAGCTTAAACAAATCAACTTGTGGAATAAGTTACATTTTACTTTGACTGGAATAAAATTGTGATAGGGAACAAATCTTACTGTAATAAAGCTATAGGTATCAGGAACATGTTGCAATTATAAACTAAAAAATATTAACAAATAACTTATACAACAGTAAACTTGTCACATTCTTGGCAGCTATTTACACAATACAACATCATGAGGATTATACATATATGAAACTGCATTTACTTATAATGAAGACTTTTTATTACATAAAAATAGACAACATCACATAACTTTATTTTGCATCATTATTTTATTACAGCCTTAAATTTTCCATAAATTTTGGAACATATGCATAAACAGAAATTATCATCAGCAGTATCTTTTTTAGAATGTACTTGAATTATATATTTACAATAGCATAGGAAGCCAATTCGTTATCTGCTGATCTAAGTAGAAAGCTGATTCCTTGAAAGTATATTGTGAAAAAGACATTGCAGATAGATTTCTTATGAATTGAAAGGTGCAGTAAACCAGTTACTAATTTTGCTGAATACTTGGCAAAATTGTTGCTATAACTGCATGCTTGTTTTCATTGTTTTCATACACACAACACAAAAAAGGGAAACCAATATGAATCTTGATACATGAACTCTGTTATATGATGCGATTTCTTTCACAGAGTTATCCTGTCAATCAAAAGCATCATTTTCAATATGGATGTAAAAACAGAAGCTCCTATGAGATAAAATTACCATATGGTGTAGCGAAATGTCTACATAATAATAATAATAATAATAATAATAATAATAATAACAACAATTCTGCTGTAAACAATATATACTTAAACAGGAGTAAAAATACATAGCACAAGATTGCAGTCACATGCAGGAATCGTGACAAGATCAACAGCAACACGGTAATGTAGTTAATCCACAAACCACATTAGACTTCTTAGATGAATTTCTCCATTAGAATTACAATTGATAGTGGAGCTAACAGATAAATAGCGACTGATGACTAACCTCCAACCAGTTATTTCAATGTGATTCATTGGTAAAACTCTCTTTCAAATATCTGAAACTTTCAGTATTTGAATGCCTCCTCAATAATTTTAATTACAGCTTGGTTTCTGAACTTCATGGACATTTATTTGGCTTTTCACAAGGATAGCATAAAGCATCATGAATCCAAAGAAACCTAACTGAAAAGAAAATAAATGAAATGCCAAACACAGGAAACAGGGACAGAATGGCATTCAAATCTTTGATTACAGCACACAATATTAATTACAAAAACAATCAATTTTTGGCAATATAATGTAATTGGATACATGAAAAATCTACCCACCAAGTGGCAGTACAAAAAACGTATAATAGAAAGTTATAATTAGGCACGCTTTCTGAGCCAGTGGGTCTTTCTTTAGGCAGAAGGGTTGAAGTGGACGGAAGAATGGTGAAGAAAACAGACTGGAGAGGTCTAAAAGTCACCCAGAACTGCGAGTCAGGGGAGACGTACCACACTGGATGAGAAGGAAACTAATTCAATGACAAAAATCTGACAGAAGCACATCCAGAATGATAGCATGGGGCACAATCTGTGTTCTCTGACCTAACAATAGTCATTTGTACAGAAAAAAAAGAAAGGAACATTTCCTTCTCATCCCATCTGGTAAGTCTCTCTTGACCCACAGTTCTGGGTAACTTTTCCAAAGTTTACCCATTCTCTTAAGACTTCTCCAGTCCTTTTCCTTCACTTCTCTTCCTTCTCCTTCAACCTTTCTGCCTGAAGGAGCCACTGGCTCCAAAAGCTCGTCTAATTATAACCTCCTGTGTGTGTGTGTGTGTGTGTGTGTGTGTGTGTGTGTGTGTGTGTGTGTGTGTGTGTGTGTGTTTTTCCTGTCACCACTTTGTGAGTAGATTTTTAATCTACCCTATTAGTAACATTAATTATGAAGTACATTCATAATAGCATAAATATTGTACCTGCAATATTGCTACATGCTGTAAAGAACATTATGGTACACCAACAAGAAGAATGTAAATCAGCAGTTACACAGTACTTTCTATTTAAAAAAGGGAGCTATAAAATTTTAAAGCAGTGGAAGCCTAGTAAGTCATTTCCTAATGAAATTTGCTTGTAAAGCAGGTTGTGGAACAGTTGTTGAGTGGGTGCTACACTGCAAAGCGAAGTACAGGCCAGGAAACTAATTAAATGATACAAATCTGACAGAAGCACATCCAGAATGACAGTATGAGGCTCAACTTGTATTCTCTGATCTAACAATAGATGAAAAAAAAGAAAGAAACATAATCAGGACAATCTATTTACAACCTGTTGTATGCATGTGTGTGGATCCTAACTGCTTCATTTATAAAGATTACTTTTTCTGCTTGTATGACAAGAACTAGCTTTAGCAGCCTCTCTACCCACTGATGACACACGTAACAATGGAAAACTATAATGCAGTGTTTTATATAAGTAGGAGCAACAGAAAATTTCATTCATAATTTGTGTGTTAACACAACATGTACTACAATAAAATACTGTTGCCTAATTAGAAAACTGGTCTAACAATGGAAAATCTGGGATGGAATAACACCAACTGAAATGTTTAGATCGTTAGTCGCCACACAGAAGAGGCATTGAGTGGCAGCTACACACACACACAAAGAAGACAGTACTTCCTCTATGTTGTGGGCAGCAATCCATCCCTTTCATTTGCTGTTCAAGATAACAGTTCTTTTTAATGTTAAAACAAGCTTTATTAAGATAAGTTAAGATAAGATGAGAGAAAAAAATATTATGTGGCTAGACTGACGTTATGAACAATGGGAAGATAAGGGAAGTGGGCCATCAGACAGAGCAAATGTCTGAAACCAAAAATGTATTAACGATCAGTTTTTCTTATACAGTGTTAGATATTTGAGTGGCAGCTCTGTAACTGAAGAATTAAAAAATCCCACTTGGCTTTGAAATGCATTATGCAATTGTACAGAGCATCTATTTTCCTATAAGTTAAGACTTCATGAACAAAGGAGGAGTCAAGTGCTGTTGTTGGAGTTAAAACAGATAAGTGTATGACCATGTCCTGCACTGAAAGTTATGGGTTCACAAAGCATGGAATGAAGCAGGTTTGGGCTGAGAATAGGTTTGACAGGAAAATTAGGCAAGCAATGAAAAGCTACAATGACCCAGACAGTAAGACTCTCACATGTGATGCTGTCTGTTGTCAGATACTTTATAAGTCATCTAAGAACAAGATAATGGTGTAAAATATGGTGTTTATAGTAGACATGTTAAAATGAGAATATTGGTAACAAATGTCTAAGAAATTTGTCCATAGTCAACATCTGAGTGAGGTAGGAATGTAACTGAGATGAGTGGTGATATTTCTGAGATTCTCGGATGTGTCATTACGGTCCTTGAGACAATTAAAGAAAAATCCTGACATCTATCTCCCCATATGGTAGGAAGCCGGAGGAGAGGGAAAGTGGCAATGGCCTCCTTGGAGGTCAGACGAGCAGGTATAGCATAGGATACAGGGTACCCTATTACAAGGAGAAAGTGCTGTTTCAATCAAGGTACATGAAAATGGAGACTATATTAAGATTTACTGAGCTCTGTCTGGGGTATGGCTTTCTACAGTTCAGAAATGTGGATGCCTGCCATAAGCAACTTTGGGAGATATTTGAAATGTGGTGCTAGAGAAAGATCAAAATTATCTTGTGGACAGCAAAGCTCACGAATAAAGAAATTCTTAGAAAAATAGGCGAAAAAGTTTTCGGCTACCAACAGAATGGAAAAGAAGAGATCAATTAATTGACCATATCAGCTGTCCTGAGTCAAGGTAAGAGAGGAAGATGAGAACCTAGAGTGCAACACTCTAGCCTGATAACAGATGATGTAGGAGATGGTCATATGAGAAAATTAAGAGGCTAATAGGATACAGAGAAGAGTGGAGAAGAATTGTTGCCACCCAACTTTGGATTGAGGATTAAGTGTAGGAAGTTTCTCAAAATGTTAAAAAATTATTTCTGTCTGTGGTTTGATGGGCTGTTCTGAGTATAAAAATGAATTAAATCAGTAACTAGTCTGTTGGTGGTTACATAATATCAACAGCAGGAATGATGTTACTGATTCCTGACCATACTGTGCTCTACAGTCCATGATATGTGGGCGAGACTGCCAAATGCAGTGGAACACCAATAGCAAAGATAAAAACTTATTTCCATTTTTGTATCTCAGCTCAAATATTACACACCTATTCCTCAGCAAGCTCAAGGTGAATTCCGCATGATATTAAATATGTGTGGGCAGTGGTTATGGCAATTACATGACCAGCATGTCACTTTTATGTTGCATTGCCATTATTAATACGTACAACCTGTGAGTAACGCTTCCTTGAATATTCTGTCACTATTCGAAACTTTAATTTCTAACATTAGTTGTTAAATTATATATTTGTAATGTACACCATAAAAATCAGAACATTTAGAAATTAAATAAATCACATATGTTTCAGTGCCTGAGCTACAATATCAACTGTGAAAGAAGAAATACAAGCTTCACAGTTTCAAATTACACTGTACAAATTTCTGTCCTCTACATAGCTTCAAATACTACAATATAGTGGAATATTTAGTTATCACTTTAATAGAAAAAAGTAACAATTACCAAGAAAAACATTGTTTTATTGTGGTAACAAATTCGGGTTACCAGTTAACAGGTAGACTATTTTCATTTAAATATAATATGGTGTTGTTGTTAGTCTACTGTAATTATAGTAAATCAAGCTGAATACACATATTATCCATGTTACAAACATCTATCTAGATATGTCACACAGCAGTACAGTAATTATAAACAGCACAAACTGATACAGTTTTCTTAAATTTTTCCCCCAGAATGGTGCCTAGATGATGACAATGTCTTTAGAAGTGGATTTCAAGTAATCATATTGAGAAAAGAAAGTAGCTACAAGGTTCAAAAAACTAATTTGGCTATACAAAAAGAAAGAAGAATATGCAAATGTAACACATTAAAGTTAAGAGAAAATAAATGTCACTTTTACCCTCAGTTACTTTATTTCCATGTATCACATTTATGATGACAAATCTCAAGTCATTACTGCACTTTGTAAAGGAAAATACCATTCAGATATCTCTCTCTCTCTCTCTCTCTCTCTCTCTCTCTCTCTCTCTCTCACACACACACACACACACACACACGTGCACTGAGAGAGAATTCTGTTTGTTTCACACGTTTTCTCTACTGATCACATTCTGAATGCAGTCATGTACATTCACTTTCATCAAACTAACACCCAAGAGGTCTTGCTACAAATTTCATGGCTACCAATACTGTGCAACTGTCAGTCACTTTCTTACAAAAGCAAGAGGAATAAAATATATGTATGGTATCAATCATCTGTCAAAATCACTTTTACACACAAAAGTTTGGAGATTCTTGCTTTACAGTATGTATATTGATAATCATCTATTCACTTCTCATATAGATAGCTTGTGTTCAATCTGTATTAATTTTTGCATCCCCTATTGATATAATTTTCATTTCTTCCACTAAGTATGACTGCAAATAGTCCTTGCAGCAAAATAAAAACAATCTCTCTTTTGAGACTAACAATTTGAGTTTCTCAGCAAAATGCACATTATAATTTTTAGTTATACACAGTCTCATGCAAACCATTGTAGTAGATCCCTATCTTTGGCATCTAGCCTGTCAGGCATCTTAAAGATACCTGTATAATGCAAGTGACTAAAGATAATGCTGGTATGAAGCAATGACATGAAGTAAAATAGAAGTAACTTTTCTCAAATTTCAAACCAGTCAGCAACAAAAGATAATGAAAATAAAACAGAAAAATCTCACACACATACACTGCACTTTTAACATTTAAAATATCTCTTGTGATTGATGATAAACAGAATTTTTGATAACTGCCATTTGAAGGTTCATATCTAGTCTCTACCTAAGGAAGGATCACTTAATTCTGAGCTATATGTTTCTTTTAAATATCACATTTTCTTCTGAGGTTGAGGTTGTACCTTATAAAGCCTTAATACGAACTCTGCACTACCGCAATCTATTTGTTAAAGTGAAAGGACACAATAAAAAACAGTTTTTATGTGAAATACATCTCATTTTCACATCAGCAATATAAATTTTGTTCCTGCTAATAGTTATATAAACCAAATACTGAAGAATTAAGTGTGATTTAGTTATTAGCTGTACATGTTTTAGACTTTATAGCATAACAGAGCTAATAACAATTGTTTAACAGTAAAAAAAAGTTTCAAAAATTTTCTTTGGGTCAAAAACAACATTATGTTAAATGAATTAAACATTATTTATGTCAACTGAAAATTCAAATGAGTACACCCAAATAACTGAAAGTTACACACAAAAACTGCATTACAACTGCACATCAATAACATCAGAGATTCAACAATATAACCTGATGACACGTATTTATGTATAAAGAGACACATCACGTAGTGGCTGCAATTTCAAAAGTGTATCTTCATACAATGTCAGCAAGTCTTTTCAAACAACAACAACATGTCACAAGTTTTGTACCTAATATAATCTCACACCAAACCTGGCTGGCTGGCTGGCTCTCTCTCTCTCTCTCTCTCTCTCTCTCTCTCTCTCTCTCTCTCTCTCTCACACACACACACACACACACACACAATTTATTTCACAAGACTTACATTCTCAGTAGTAATCTGATACTTATAACTTGACAACAGAACAGTCTTGCCCTATTCAGCCACACTGACCGAGTTATAACAGCATAATGAACAAGTTACTCTATGTCAGCCAGTGTTGTTCAAAGGTCTTGATATGGAGTTTGGTGTCACCATTACACGCAGTTCCCACCTGAAAATTAATATAATTTCACATAACCATACACACATGTTAGTGTATAATACTTTAAAACAACAGTACAACAGTTCACACTTTGATTTCTTGAACAATATGATAAAGGTATGTCTGCCGAACACATGGTCAGGGTTTACAAGAAATTTTGTGAATGCATTTCCTTTCTTTCCCAAATTTTCGTTCTTGTAAAGAACCTATCTGCACTATGGCAAGCATTTGGACTTAATAAGTAGGGTGCTTATGCCAATAAGAAACATACAATTGATCAAACTTCAGTTTCACATTTTTTTTTTACAAAAATACTGTCTACAACTTCACAGTACTCAAAAAGATGCAGTACAATGAACACTGAAGATTTTTTAACAAGCTAATAGTTTCTGTAGAGTAGTGACAGGCACATAAAAGCTCTGAAGACTACAATGAAGCATTATTCACAAATGGTCAACAAAAAACGTTCTGTATGGAAATTATCACATGCTTATTGAACACTTTTCTGGATAATTTTAGGACTGGACTAGCCCCTTCCTCCTCCTCATCATCACAATCAACATGTACAGTTTCCTGCCATTTGCAGGATATGTTTTGAACACAATTCTCTCCATCTTTTTCATTCTTGCCTCTACCTCTCCATCATTATTTTGGCCCATTCTTCTTCATTCTTCCAAACACTTTTTCCCACTGTTTTTAGCCAGTTGTCCCTTTGTCCTTCCTTTGGTTTCTTGCTCTCCACTTTCATCTCTTGCATCTTCTTTGGTATCCTTGACTCTTCCAGTCTCTCCATATGCCGATACCAATTTAATCTCTTTTCCTCATTCTTCTCTTTTAGGGGTTCCACAATTGTTATGCTCCTAACACTTTTGTATTTCTTTTTTCATTTTTGTTATCTCTATTCAACATCTATAAACCTGCCACTTCACTTGTTCAAGTCTTATTTTTCCCCTTTCCTACAGGTTTCTGCAGCATATAACAAAACTGGTATATAGTACATTTGGTATATCACTTTCTTGCTTTTCTGAGTGACTTCTTTGTTCTCTATGGTTCACCTTATAGTTCTCACAAATTATCAGCTTGTCTTGCACGTTCACTTGTCTCTGTGTCATTTCTTACATTTTCTTCTATTACATTCCCCCGGGTATTTGAAACGTTCCACCATTTTCAGCTGCTCCCTACCCAGTGTCATGCTTACCATAGGTCCACCCTTCTTTCTTGTTGTGACCACTGTCTCTTACATCTTTGCGTAACATTTTTCTCATACTACTTTGCACCAAATTTAGACCATACTCTTGCAGACCTTCTTGCCACAGATCCATGAGGGCTGTTCAAAAAGTATCCAACTTTTAATATCAATTTTAATTCAGATATAATTGCTTGACGCTAGTCACCTTCAAAGAAGTCCCATTCAGCTTCTATAGACCTCTCCCAATGCTGTTGCTACTGCTGGAAGCATCACTTGAAAGTCCCTTTTGGTATGGTGTGCAGATTCTCCTTTAAATTCTGCAGAATGTCTTCTGTGTTCTGAAATCTGGTCCCTTTCAGTCTTTTTCAGCTTAGAGAAAAGCCAGAAATCATTCAATACTAGGTCAGGAAAATAAGGAGAATGACAAATGTGTTTGGCGAAAAAGCTCTGAATTGATAATGATAACCAGGTGTGTTATTGTGGTGGATGCGCCAACAACCTGCTGCCAACAAGTCTGGCCGTTTGCACCTCACTGCTTCACAAAGGTCATGTAGAACCCCCTGGTAACACTCCTTATTGACTTTAATACCTTCTGGGGTGTACTCATGTTGGGCCACACCACTGGAGGTAAAAAAAAGATGGTCAGCATATCTTTCACATTGCTGCAGACCTTCCTCGGCTATTTTAGGTCAAGAGGATGATGGATGCTTCTGTTTTGATGACTGGAATTTCTGTTCCTGGGTCATATTCATAAACATAGGATTCATCACCATTAACCACTGTGTTAAGAAAGTCGCAATTACTATTCACAGTATCCATCATGTATTGTGTGATCTCCAAACGAAGTTGCTGCTGCTCAGATGTTAGCAACTTTGGTGTAAATTTTGCTAAGATCTTCCTGAGGCCCAAATGTTCCCGTAAAAGTGGAATGAATGGATTCAGTACTAATTTTAGCCTTGTCTGCAAGTTCCTTGTTCATGATTTGTCTATCCTGTGATCAATAACAATCTCATTTGTGGATGTGAGGGCTTTTCTGAATGTGCTTTACTCCTCACTGGTGAGCAGCCATCTTTGAAGCAGTTTTACCAGTCCTGTATCTGTGTAGCACCCACTGCTTTGTCCACTTATAAAATATTGCGGACTGTTTCAGCTTCAGAATGGCCAAGCTTAAAATTTGATGCAATAACTTTGGTCCACTTTTTCTATCATTTTGTCAAATAATACACAAATCAGACAATTACCACTTACACATATTCACTTGTCAACAGCTACTGGAGGTTTTCCCAGTCATGGAAAAAAAAAAAATTAGGGATGCTTGCATTACATATGCCTCCAAACATAGGAAGCATGTGCACCCTGATGCCAAAGTTGGTTGCAACAACAAAAAATAAGGTTGGTTATTTTCTGAATAGCCTTTGTAATTGCCTCTGTATTTCCTCTGAGTTGTTACCTTCCCCTCACCCCCTCCAACACTACCACATCAAATCACCAGCAAACACCAATGCTGTCTTCCTGTTTCACATCTATCTTGTGACTTAATTAATTAAGTGTTCAACAGATCTCATTCATAATAAATCTTATAACGTGGAATCTAATAAATCTTATAACGTGGAATCCATTACCACCATGAAAAGTAATGGAGAGGCACACTTCTGTATTCCACACTGCTTCTCTGTGTTACTCATCCTGTCCTCTAACACAACTTACATTTCTTTTACCCTCAGGACAATCTGCTTCTCTACCCTTCTTAGTGCTTACCAAACTTTACAGTGTCACATGATTTCTCTGAATCCATGGAGAGGGGGGGGGGGGGGGGAGAGGGAATCCAACCATGTAGCTCTCTCCCATACTCACGGTCATGGTCCTGCAGCTGTCCCATTGAAAATACACAGCTGCTTTGTCCCTATTTTCCAGATTCATCTCTCCTTAATCTTCCCATAAATTTTTGCACAGTGGAACATAAGGGTACTGCCCTTAGGTTTTTACATCCTTCTGTCACCCTTCTTGAAGAGTACACCTATGCCCTCCTCCTCATCTTCAGATGTTCTCATTTCCTTCCAAACTGCTCTCATAAGTCCGTATAGCCACCATGTCCCCAACTCTTCTACTGCTCTGATCATTTCCACTCTTGGTTCATCCTACTTTAATGCCTTTTCTCCTTTCAAATTATTCAGTGTTTCCTCTACTTTATCCACATTAGATATTTTTCAATCTACAGATCTGTCTCTATTTCATCCAGAGCTCTGTTTCCTCCAATGGTCCATCTGGATTCAGCAAATTATCCAAATTTGTCTTCCACAGATCTCTAGAGATCCTCTTACATCAATCCCATCTTTATCAACCATTTTGACATTCTCTGCCATTCCTCCTATTTCTGATCATTCTGTACAATATTTTCTTACCTCCTATACTACCTTGTTCTGTAACTGTGGTCCATTTTCCATCCACCTTCTTTTCCTCTAAATTTTTTGTGCCTCCTCGTTATCACTCCATATTTTTTCATGCTTTTAGTGTTATTTGTTGGAACTGTACTCTAAATAGCTTATTATCCTTCAAAACTGCATCTTTAACTTCATAATTTTGCCAAGGGGCCTCCTTGTATCTCCTTTCATTAATATTTCTTGCACACACTTCCTCTGCTGCTTCTAGTGGTGTGTTCTTAAAAGTCCTCCAGTCTTCTTCCACAGTTCGCAGCTCACTCAGAGGCACCTTTTTCCCTTTTTTTCTTCTGCTACTGTGTCTTCAGCTCTGCTTCTTTAAACTTCCACACTCATTCATGTATCTTTGTTTTCTGTTATTTTTCCCTCCTTTATTTCTCAGATAATGATTACTAGCAACTGATGATGATTGTCTAAGGCCTCTGATGGTATTACCTAAATGCCTATTATGTTTCTCATTTTCTAACATATAATCGATTACTAATATTTTAGATCAATCACTTCTGTACCATGTTAATTTATGGCTTTCTCTCTTATTAAACTGTAAGTTCCAACCTTCATTCAATATCTGTTGGAAGAGTTCAATCATCTTTCATGTTCCTTGTTTCTGCTATATCAGACATTTGCTCCAAGTTCATTTTCATATCCATGTCTCTCTACATGAACTTTATCTCCCATTACAATCATCTCTTACTGTGTAAAAGCTCTTCTTTTTCCTCTGACGTGCAACCTGTCTGTAGGACACAGATTTTTTATAAAATTACTGCTTTCCCCTTCAATGATACATTGGTCTTTTATAATTTACTCATCAACTCCAGTAACTTTCTCTGTCATTCCATCTCTCACAAGTATGCCCACATTCCAATTCTGGTGTCCACCTTGCTGCCTATCCAGTACAGCCTAACCTGTTTTTCAGTTCACATCTTCCTTTGCGTCTTCACCTAGTTTCAGCCATCTTTGAAACACCCAGCTTTTTTCATTCCATAATGTCATAAGGTTCTTCCACATTCCTTTTCAAAGTATGTACACTCCATGCTGCAAATTGTAATCCATTGCTTTGTCTTCTGCCTTTAGACCCAGTCTTTATTCTGAGTCTTGTTCAATTTTTGAAAGCTCCTCTATATCCACTGTTGGCCTGTTGTGTCTATCGTAACTTCACCAGAGACCCGATTTGCTAGCACTTTTCGGCATTATTGTAGGGCTTTCACACCTACTGTAAAAGACCCTCTGTATTTTGCCACCACAGGCAGTCTCTGCTTCATGCTGTTGCCTATCTCCCATGCACCACTGTACATAAGCATAATTTCTCATCCAGGTGTTAGCTTTGCCCATTACAGCTTCTACTACCCAAACTCTTCAACACACACATTAAAACACACAGTTCTTATTACAATAAAGTTCAAAGAACAAATAAAATGGCTATTTGTGGTTACAGGAAAGTATTTCCTTGTTCCATCGACTATCCACCTAACTATATCTCCTGTCCACCTCAATTTTAATTGCTCCTGTCCACCTCAATTTTAATTGCACAGTGATAAAGAAATTCCAATACCAGAATGAAAACTGCAAAATTTCCTGAGCGGATTTGGACTCTAACCATAATTTATTGATTATGTACAGCAGGTAAAAACTAAGGGAGGTATGTTATAAATGACATGGTACCTGGATAAATCTGAAGAACCAAATGTAGCAGTGTTTCAGAAGGAGCATTAAGCAAAGATTCACAAATAGGGAAAAGAAGCACAACAATATTGTGGAAAAGAAAGTTGCTACTCACCATATAGTGGAGATTCTGGGCCACAGATCGGTACAACAAAAAAGACAGTCACAAATAAAGCTTTCAACCATTAGGGCCTTTGTCAACAACACACACACACACACACACACACACACACACACACACACACACACACACACACAGAGAGAGAGAGAGAGAGAGAGAGAGAGAGAGAGAGAGAGAGAGAGAGAGAGAGAGAGAGAGAGAGAACTAAAAAAGAAACGCAAATGCAACTCTTCACACATGACTGCAGTCTCAGGCAACTGAAACCACACTGTGAACAGCAGCACCAATGCATGATGGGAGTGGTGACTGGGTGGGGGTAAGAAGGAGGCTGAGGTGAAGAGGGGGAGGGACAGTATGGTGGGGGTGGCAGACAGCGAAGTGCTGCAGGTTAGACGGTAAGCAGGGTGGTGGGGAGGAGGGAGGGGGGGGGAGAAGGAAGCAGCGGAAAAGGAGAGAAGTAAAAAGACTGGGTGTGATGGTGGAATGACAGCTGTGTAGTGCTGGAATGGGAACATGGAAGGGTTTGACAGGTGAGGACAGTGACTAACGAAGATTGATGCCAGTAGGATTATGGGAACATAGGATGTATTGCAGGGAAAGTTCCCACCTGGACAATTCAGAAAAGCTGCTGCTGGTCGGAAGGATCCATATGGCACACAGACTGTGAAGCAGTCATTGAAATGAAGAATGTCATGTTAGGCAGCGCGTTCAGCAACAGGGTGGTCCACTTGTTTCTTGGCCACAGTTTGTCAGTGGCCATTGTGTGGGCTGACAGCTTGTTGGTTCTCATGCCCACATAGAATGCAGTACATTGGTTGCAGCTTAGCTTGTAGATCACGGCTGGTTTCACAGGCAGCCCTGCCTTTGATGGGATACCGTATTTACTCGAATCTAAGCCGCACTTTTTTTTCCGGTTTTTGTATCCAAAAAAACCGCCTGCGGCTTAGAATCGAGTGCAAAGTAAGCGGAAGTTCTGAAAAATGTTGGTAGGTGCCGCCACAACTAACTTCTGCCGTCGAATATATGTAGCGCTACACAGGCATGCTTTACAGGCACAAAGATAAATACAGGTGCCAAAACCCCTGCGTCATTTAAAAAAAAAAAAGAGAAGAAGGGTGGAAGACGAGCTTTTTTCTCCGCCCCGAGTTTCGACCACTTCATTTTCATACATTATCCAATGAAGTAAATACAAATTCCGTATTGTTCATCTTCGAATGTAGCAGCATTTCAATGTACTACGAAAATCCGACTGGCAAGACCGTTTGGGATGTTTGTCAACATGGCCAACTCTACGTTCTGAATTTTTTCCTACCTGTGAGAAGAGATGGTTGCTAATAGGAACTTTTATGAATTGTGAATCACACGCGTATTCTCTTCGCCATATTTCTTTCGTGTTTGCTGCTATCTCATTTAAATCCTTTCTGCCCAATAAACTACGAAACTAGAGTGCGACATGTAACGGAACATATTAAAGGCTTTACTTTCCCGAAGTATGCGATACCCTCCAAATTCAACCAGTTTAATGAGCAGTTATGATTATAGAAAAGTTATTGTGTATGTTAACAATGATTGCACAACATGTCTCCATAAACAGTCAACCCATTAAATTATACTGAATAACTGACCCACACAAAAGTTTATATCACTTGATCACTGATACAGCAAATGTCATCATGTAAAAACACTAAGTTCATCTTAAATAATTAATATGAAGTACGAAAAATAGTGGCCAACTTAGGTATTTTGGATCTCCTTAAATAAAAATCACCCAGTGAAACCTATTTGTTCACTAGGAGCGTTTTCACTCAGTATTCACGTAATCAATCCTATTTTAGACGAAAACCAATGTAATTCTTAATAATTCATGTTACTTACTTATTTATGCAAATTAGAGAAGTCAATTGACAAACTTCTAAAAAACGGCCTTTTTGTAACAGAGAATTATTCTGTCAAGTCAACAAATCTGTCTGTCATTTTCATAACATGTTATATTATGTCACTCGATGCAAATTAATAACTTTTCTGCACAAATTATGATAACAGATGTACATGTGACTTATAAACTATATCTCTTTTTAGTAGTTCTTTGACAATGTTATAAATACAAGCAGCGAGAAGGGTCGGGAAGCAGTCGGAGGCAGTCTTTTGTAAATGGTCCGCCTAGTCGTTGATATCTCTAGTTGCTGTAATCGCACTATTTCACTCCAATTTACGGAGCTTGTTAGCACTTGATGTTAGGTTGGCGCCATTACAATGTATTGTATTGTAGTAATCGCTGCTGCTTGCTGGATCGCTGCTGTGTCTCGATGCTGATGCTGGCTCTAAATCTGGTTGTCTAGGGTAAACACATGAGGTCCCGTGTTTTTCATGTGCTTTTGATGATAAAGGACGAGCGAAACCAACACATACGTAAACATCAAACATTTATTACTTTGGTGGCCATATTAATTCCACTGTCCACCAAAGACCATAACACAACACAAAGTAGTACTTCCTTTACATGTTCTTTGCATTGTTTTTCCATCCCAAACAATAACACAGAAACACACTTCACCAAAGTGACATTCCGACTGCCCCGACTGCCTCCGACTGCTTCCCGACCCTTCTCGCTGCTTGTATCTATAACATTGTCAAAGAACTACTAAAAAGAGATATACACTCCTGGAAATTGAAATAAGAACACCGTGAATTCATTGTCCCAGGAAGGGGAAACTTTATTGACACATTCCTGGGGTCAGATACATCACATGATCACACTGACAGAACCACAGGCACATAGACACAGGCAACAGAGCATGCACAATGTCGGCACTAGTACAGTGTATATCCACCTTTCGCAGCAATGCAGGCTGCTATTCTCCCATGGAGACGATCGTAGAGATGCTGGATGTAGTCCTGTGGAACGGCTTGCCATGCCATTTCCACCTGGCGCCTCAGTTGGACCAGCGTTCGCGCTGGACGTGCAGACCGCGTGAGACGACGCTTCATCCAGTCCCAAACATGCTCAATGGGGGACAGATCCGGAGATCTTGCTGGCCAGGGTAGTTGACTTACACCTTCTAGAGCACGTTGGGTGGCACGGGATACATGCGGACGTGCATTGTCCTGTTGGAACAGCAAGTTCCCTTGCCGGTCTAGGAATGGTAGAACGATGGGTTCGATGACGGTTTGGATGTACCGTGCACTATTCAGTGTCCCCTCGACGATCACCAGTGGTGTACGGCCAGTGTAGGAGATCGCTCCCCACTCCATGATGCCGGGTGTTGGCCCTGTGTGCCTCGGTCATATGCAGTCCTGATTGTGGCACTCACCTGCACGGCGCCAAACACGCATACGACCATCATTGGCACCAAGGCAGAAGCGACTCTCATCGCTGAAGACGACACGTCTCCATTCGTCCCTCCATTCACGCCTGTCGCGACACCACTGGAGGCGGGCTGCACGATGTTGGGGCGTGAGCGGAAGACGGCCTAACGGTGTGCGGGACCGTAGCCCAGCTTCATGGAGACGGTTGCGAATGGTCCTCGCCGATACCCCAGGAGCAACAGTGTCCCTAATTTGCTGGGAAGTGGCGGTGCGGTCCCCTACGGCACTGTGTAGGATCCTACGGTCTTGGCGTGCATCCGTGCGTCGCTGCGGTCCGGTCCCAGGTCGATGGGCACGTGCACCTTCCGCCGACCACTGGCGACAACATCGTTGTACTGTGGAGACCTCACGCCCCACGTGTTGAGCAATTCGGCGGTACGTCCACCCGGCCTCCCGCATGCCCACTATACGCCCTCGCTCAAAGTCCGTCAACTGCACATACGGTTCACGTCCACGCTGTCGCGGCATGCTACCAGTGTTAAAGACTGCGATGGAGCTCCGTATGCCACGGCAAACTGGCTGACACTGACGGCGGCGGTGCACAAATGCTGCGCAGCTAGCGCCATTCGACGGCCAACACCGCGGTTCCTGGTGTGTCCGCTGTGCCGTGCGTGTGATCATTGCTTGTACAGCCCTCTCTCAGTGTCCGGAGCAAGTATGGTGGGTCTGACACACCGGTGTCAATGTGTTCTTTTTTCCATTTCCAGGAGTGTAGTTTATGAGTCACATGTACATCTGTTATCATAATTTGTGCAGAAAAGTTATTAATTTGCATCGAGTGACATAATTTAACATGTTATGAAAATGACAGACAGATTTTGTTGACTTGACAGAATAATTCTCTGTTACAAAAAGGCCGTTTTTTAGAAGTTTGTCAATTGACTTCTCTAATTTGCATAAATAAGTAAGTAACATGAATTATTAAGAATTACATTGGTTTTCGTCTAAAATAGGATTGATTACGTGAATACTGAGTGAAAACGCTCCTAGTGAACAAATAGGTTTCACTGGGTGATTTTTATTTAAGGAGATCCAAAATACCTAAGTTGGCCACTATTTTTCGTACTTCATATTAATTATTTAAGATGAACTTAGTGTTTTTACATGATGACATTTGCTGTATCAGTGATCAAGTGATATAAACTTTTGTGTGGGTCAGTTATTCAGTATAATTTAATGGGTTGACTGTTTATGGAGACATGTTGTGCAATCATTGTTAACATACACAATAACTTTTCTATAATCATAACTACTCATTAAACTGGTTGAATTTGGAGGGTATCGCATACTTCGGGAAAGTAAAGCCTTTAATATGTTCCGTTACAGACAACAGCAAACGCGGAAGAATATACATATCATGTCATGTTTATATTCGTATTATTCTTATGCCTAATAGTGATACAGTCAGAATTGAAGCACGGGAATTGACTAGATTTTTAAATCTAAGATGACTAATTTCTGTGCAGAATATAATTACTAAAGAGGCGTCTGCAAAGATTTTCAAACGGAGAAAAGTTTTCGCTAAACTCTCGTTCAGAACATCTTCCATCATACACAGCCTATTATTTGGTTCTTGTTGATCATTATCAAAGAAAGCAGCAGTGTAAGTAACAACAAATAGCAGTCTCTTGCCATTGTTTCGCTAATGAGACGATTCCTCTCTCTCCTTTTTTTAAAATCATAAGCAGTGGTAGCGCTCACAAAAGCAACCCATGCCGCGAGCGGCGATAGGCCGTAAACACTCATTATCAGAATGCGATGAACAATGCGTGACACAGTACAGTAATGCATTTTCAGCTTAGAGTGACGTAAACACCTATAACAAAGAGAATGGCACTTATCAGAAGAAAGAAAAATAAGCAATCAATTCAAACCAGACGAAGCATGTGAAAAAGGAAGGGTACCCATATAAATATGGACGTAGCGCCTGACGCAAAGCAATGACTACCTGGTAAAGCTTAACTGCTAAGCTTACGACAACCAAACTACTGTAGCTGTATCGTCATTTATTCGACCTAAATTGTGTCTCATATTACAATGGACCAACTTTGTTTCGATTTGGAGGTGTGGCCTAAAACTTCTCTCTCTGCTTCGAGTCTCAAACTTCAGGTGTGGCTTAGATTCGGAAAAATTTTTTTCCTTGATTTTAAGTCTCATTTTTCAGGTGCGGCTTAGATTCGAGTAAATACGGTAGGTGATGTTTGTGACCAGACTGGAATAGGTGGTGGGGGGAGGATGTATGGGACAGGTCTTGCATCTAGGTCTATTACATGGGTATGAGCCATGAGGTAAGGGGGTGGGGAGCAGGGGTTGTGTAAGGATGGACGAGTATATTGTGTAGGTTTGGTGGATGGCACAATACCATGTGGGAGGGGTGGGAAAGATAGTGGGCAGGTCATTTATCATTTCAGGGCCGATGAGATGTAGTCGAAACCCTGACAGAGAATAAAATTCAGTTGCTCCAATCCTGGGTGGTAGTGATTTATGAGGGGAATGCTCCTCTGTCGCCGGGTGGTGGGATTTTGGGAGGTGGTAGGAGACTTGGTGCAGGAGATTTGGTTTTGTACACGGTTGGGAAGATAATTACAGCCTGTGAAGGCTTCAGTGAGACCCTCAGTATATTTTGAGAGGGACTGCTCATCACTGCAGATGTGATGACCACAGGTGGCTAGGTTTCACAGAAGGACTTCTAGGTATGTAACAGGTGGCAGCTGTCGAAGTGGAGGTATTGCTGGTGGTTAGTAGGTGTGATATGGAGGAGGTACTGATGTGAATCAGAAGCATGCGAGAGGTTTAGGATTGTTGGTTTTTTGGTAAGATTCCTCTAGATGGTCCATGATTAGGTTTACATAGGATGGTGCCATGCGGGTGCCATAGCTTTACCGCAGATTTGTTGTAGGTAATGCCTTCAAAGGAAAAGTAATTTTGGGTGAGGATATAGCTGGTCATGGTGACAAGGAAGGAAGTTGTTGGTTTGTATCCATCGGGCATTGAGAAATGTAGCGTTCAATAGCAGTATTCGGAATGTTTGTGTACAGGGAGGTGGCATCAATAGTGATGAGCAGGGCACAGTGTGGTAAAGGGATGGGAACTGTGGAGAGTTGGTGGAGGAAATGGTTGGTATCTTTCACATAGGAGGTTAGGTTGAAGCTGTTGGTCTGTGAGAGCAGAGATTCTGTCAGTGGGGCCACAGTAACAGGCCACAATGGGGCATCCTGGGTGGTTAAGCTTATGGATTTTAGGAAGCACGTAGAAGGTAGGAGTGTGGGTAGTGGTAGGGGTGACACACCCTCTACACATTCCTACAGAACATCAACAACTTCTCCCCCATTTGCTTCACCTGGTCCTACTCAACCCAACGAGCCACCTTCCTATATGTTGACCACCACCTGAAAGATGGCTACATCAGCACCTCCATCTGTATCAAACCTACTAACCACCAGCAATACCTCCACTTCAACAGCTGCCACCCATTCCATACCATGAAGTCCCTTCCATACAACCTAGCCACCTGTGGTCATTGCATATACTGAGGGTATCACTTAAGCCTTCACAGACTGTAATTATCCTCCCACCCATCTACACAAACAAATCTCCCATACCTTAACTTTCCTACCTCTCCCATCACCTCCTGAAGCCCCACCATCTGGCCACAAAGGAGCATTCTCCTCCTAACTCACTACCACCCAGGACTGGAGCAACTGAATTACATTCTCTGCCAGGGTTTCAACTTCCATCGTTGTGCCCTGAAATGAGAAATGTCCTGGCCACTGTATTTCCCACCCCTCCCACAGTGTTATTCTGCTGTCCACTGTACATAAAAAATATACTCGTCCATCCTTACACAACCCCTACTCCCAACCCCTTACCTCATGGCTCATACTCCTGTAATAGACCTAGATGCAAGACCTGTCCCATACATCCTTCCGTCACCACCTACTCCAGTCCAGTCATGAACATCACCCATCCCATCAAAGGCAGAACTACCTGTGAAACCAGTCATGTGATCTACAAGCTAAGCTGCAACCACTGTGCTGAATTCTACATGGGCATGACAACCACCGACAAACTGTGGCCACAAAACAAATGGATCACCCTGTTGCTGAACATGCTGCCAAACATGACATTCTTCATTTCAATGACTGCTTCACAGCCTGTGCCATATGGATCCTTCCCACTAACACCAGCTTTTCTGAATTGCACAGGCGGGAAGTTTCCTTTCAATACATCCTATATTCCCAACTCAGTCGGTGTGACCCTTTTTTATGAATCAGTTGCATAACGATTCGGATTCACGGTTCCAGTTTTATGCCACCAAATGATAAGCTTGTTGGTACAAATAAAGTGTATGGGGCCTGAAGATGGCAAAGTGGATTGCCAAACCTGATAGTGTTTGATATAAAATAGAATGACCTAAAGTATACGGCTGTTGGTAAAGCATATAGAATTGAGAAGTTGAAAGAAGTTGCCATCAAGCAGGAAATACTATAATATGCTGTGTCTACACATCCAGAAAAATGTGCCAATTTAAATGGCATCATAGATATAGTTGTGATTCATAAATAATGTACTCAGAATGCCCTGTTTGGGATATTGGCAATCCACAACTTTACTGGGAGACCTTAACTGTGAATATGGCGATGTGTATTATTTTTATGAAGTATGCTGGTTGTGTACAGGTGTTTAAGTTTCCTCTATGCATGTAATTCTATAGTAATGTAACTGATTGAGATTTGTCAAAGAAGCAATATGACACAAACATTTAATGCAAATCATGAAATATTTTATATTTCATTTCCATAACTAATCTTTCAATTCTCACGTCACTTCATAGTACGACATTAGTGCTATTAAGGTATGCTTATTCTTCTGTAATATTTTTGTAGTTTAAATTCATTATTTTGAAAGTTAAGTAGAAAAGAGTTCTGGAGGGAGAAGGGTGGTGGCAGAGAGGGAGGAGGTGATGGAGGGGGGCAGGTGGTAAGTGAGGGGAGGGAGGTGGTAAGGGAGGGGAGGGAGAGAGAGCAAGGGGGAGAGACGGAGACAGAGGGAGGGGAGGGAGTTGTTACAGTTAATGGAGAAGATACAAAAGACTGTCAGGAAATAATTTCCATGAAGCATTTATAACTTTATTAATCAGCATTCTTTTACAGCCACATTTCAGATGTTGCATTTTGATTTCATATTCTGTATATGATAGTATCTTAGCAGCCATTTCTAAAATTAGCCTTTCTTAAGCATATTTCAGTTAGCTGGTATAAAATGTAGATAAACACACGGAAATGTTAAGAATCTGTTTCAATATACTGTCAAAATCAATTTTGTTCATTAACATTGTGAAAAACAAATATGTATCTATAATGACTGATGTGGGAGTGTGTCTGAAAGGTAATGTATACAAGAGGAAAGGATATTTATCACTATCGTAAGCATTGTAATTTTTGTAGTAATTATGAATTTCTTCCAGCACTGTGGTGTCTCGTAAATAATATGCACATCTTTCTTGGATTAATGTAATTTGTTTGTTAGAAATGTCAATTTTTGGCACGTGTGCCACCTATAGCAGATATAAATGTATTTCTAACATGTACATTATGTAATCAAGCAATTACATTAAACGAGTACTAATGGAAAATAATAAGCTTGTTTTTTATGTAAGACACATAACTCATTCCGCTTTCCCCTGTACCTACATTTGTATATTTAGTACTGAATGCATTTACAATTAATAATATAAATATACTGTGTTCTAGCTTCATGTATTATCTATCCACACAATATTTATTATTTTTAATGCATACTGTACCTTTTATGCGCTGGGTTTAACTTGACACTCACTATATAGCGCTATTTGTAGGATACGAGTGGCATCTGATGTGTTTATGCAAGATTCAAGTGAAGGAGATGAAGCTGGATGACTAGTCACAAATTAAAAGAAACAAGAGAAGAAAGAAGATGTGACTTATTACCTGCTACCCTGCTATCCCTCCCCCTCCCTGCCCTAGCCCCTTCCTTAGCCCCACCACCCAGTTTTTGTTGTGCCTGTCTGTGACTCAGCATCTCCGCTATACGGTGAGTAGCAACTCTACTTTTCATAATATTGTTACAATCCATCCCGGATTTTCCATCATAATTTTTAATTTTTTAATTTTTATGCATCACATACAACTTAAACAATCACACAATTAGATTTGTTTAAAAAGAAAAAATAATGCAAATGATTACTTTCATATAGCTCAGGCTATCAAAGATATGTGCTGATCTAATTCAGCCAATATCTACACAATCGTGACACATGGAAATTTTCTTTTTCCTGTTGCATTCATATGCTGGCAGAATTCAAGCATAAATTTTATGCATGAAATTCTGGGGATGTGTGTAATAACAGACCGAGGTTACACATATTTGACACACATCATGACAGACTTGTATGTCCTAGTTTTCAAAGTGAGTCTTTCTATTCCTAAGTTACTGCTGTGCAATAATACTCATTCTTCTGTAATTTTTGTTTTATTGGCATTCTACATATGAAATAATCGACCAGATAAATCAATAACAGAGATACGTACGTCACTGAACTGATAATGTTATGTAATTAATGAAACTTTCATAAAAAGACATTGATTTTTAAAAAGTTATGATCATTGAAGGGCTTTTATACTGACTGTTATTCTCATTCTTGCAGATGTGTGTCAAATTCATAGTAAATAAGGAAAAAAGTATCTAAATATATTTTACATAAAAAACTAATAATTACGTCACAAAGGGTCAAGTTGAAAAAAAATTATCATTTAATATGAATCTTCAAGCAAAATCATATAGATCATGAAATTGTAATTATATTTTAAAGAAAGTAAACAGATGGCGTGTTGTTAAGAGAGTGCTCAGCTGCCTGGAACTACCAGGCGCTGACCTAGATCATTTTGTTTTCTGAAACTGTATTTGTCTCATCAGATATCAAAGAATTTTCATAATCCCCTACTAATGTTTGGTCTATCTTTCTGTAATGAATTCTTTAAGACATTTCAGATTTTGTTGCTCCTTATTTTTGGTTTCAGCTTACTGTTCAGATTTTACATCCAATAACTGCATGGGTTGTTAAATTGCAAACACTGCTTTTATTTTAAAGCACATATGAAAAGCCAGCTAAACTAAAACAGTGAAAAATAAAATGAAACCTCAAGGGTCACAGCTGGTTAATGACCTACTAGAAGTGAAGGAATCAATCAGTTAGCACTCTAACACCCAGAGGGGTCAAAATGACCCTTTTTCGGTTTTTAAGTGCTAGCTATGTTTTGAAGAAGAATTCAAGTGACATTTACTTTCGTGACATTTATTTATTTGGCATGTACTTTCATCATACAACCTCTGACAATAAAGTTCGGTGAATGAAGTCAGAACCATCAATAGGGCAACACTGGTGACTAACAACGCTACACTTGCATAGCGGCTGATGTTGACAACCGGCCCGCACCATAGTTCAGTTGAGCATTGTGTGTGCTTTGTGTTAGACCTGTTAGAAGAAGTGCTTGTTTAGTGCATTGGTTCTGAACTGAGAACAGGACAATGAACCAGCAAAGTATCAATTTAACGTTTTGTTTTAAGCTTGGCGAGACACCGAAAGAAACACGTGAAATGCTGGTATATGTTCATGGGGATCAAGCACAGTCCATGAAGTGTGTGTACGAGTGGTTCACTGGTTTTCGAGGAGGCCGGGAAAGTTTCTGTCAATCCCCATAGTGCATGACCAGCGACTGCCATCAGTGACACAAAACATTGAGAAAGCGAGGACATTAATCACAAAGGACCATCGATTAACTGTGCGCATGATAGTGAATGAACTGCAGCTGAACCATGAGTCCGTGTGACAAATCCTTACCCAGGAGTTACAGAAGAGGAAAACATGTTGTCGTCTGGTGCCACATAATTTGACTGACGATCAGAAGCAGGCACATTTAGAGGCTTCACAGGATTTTGTCAAAACGGTGGATGTGGCAGCAAATTTCTTGAACCGTATTGTCACTGAGGATAGAACCTGAAACGACACAGCGAAGGAGTGGGTTCTCCAACATTACCTCGTCGGAAAAAGGTCAGAGCCGAAAAACCACACATCAAATAACCATTTTTTTCAATAGTCAAGACATTATCCACAGGGAATTTCTACCTGAGCGAACCATGTTGAACGCTGCACAGTATGTTGAAAGATTGTCCCATTTCATGCAACGTCTACGCAGGGTACGACCCGAGTATGCACAACAAGGTTCCTGGTGTTTTGTTCACAACAACACTCATCCAAACACAGCCAATATCTTCAAACAGTTTCTGGCAAAAAAGGAGTGGTGCAACTTGAACATCCACCATATTTGGCAGAACTCAATCCTTCAGACTTCTTCCTATTCCCTCCACTCAAACTCGCTTTGAAAGGAAAGAGATTTGATGATATTCCTGACATCCAACGAAATGTAATGCAGCTTTTCAACATCATCCCAAAGGAGGACTTCATGCAAAGTTTCCAGGACATGTATTGGAGAGTTCAGAGGTGCATAGTTATGGGAGTTGACTATTTCAAAGGACAGTAAGGTAACTGTAGTTCAGTGTTCATTTACATTAATGTTTTATTCACCGAAATTTATTGTCAGGTTGTATTAAAACACACACACACACACACACACACACACACACACACACACACACACACACAACAACAACAACAACAGTTCGTTTCACTTAATTGATTATCACTTTTTTCCAGTTTTACCTTTAACACTTAATTGATTATCACTTTTTTCCAGTTTTACCTTTAACACCAGAAGGGTCATATCATCCCTTTAGAAAAAAAATTCTAATTTGTTTATAGTTACGCCATACACATATCTCATGCATTCTCAAGCCTCGGTTACTTTACTCTGTAGTGCAATAATTTACTTTCATTCATATTATTGCCATTTGAAATGACAACAATGGACTCTGTTCACCATTGTTCATCATCCCTTGAAACAATCAAGTCTTTCACGGTGATTGTGAACTGAAGATTGAAATGAAATGGAAACAGTATTTATGAGTTGAAGAGATTCTTGCAGAGTTACAAGGAGTTATGGAGTGTGATTCAGATGGTGGTGAACTTTTTTCGGACAATTCAGAGGCAGAGTTTTTACCACAGAAATTGAGAGAAGATCAATCATGTAACACTAATGACTCTGATTCTTCAGATATAGATGATGGAGTTTACAGTCTAGTAAGTATATTATTATTATTATTATTATTATTATTGCTGCTAATTTATGATCATCATATTCTTATCTACATACAATGTTACTGTACTTAATCTATATTTTATGGTGGCTTTCTTACATTTGTTCTATTATTCGTGCTCCATAGAGAGAGAAGAATCATGTAACAGAAGAGGAGACAATCCTGCTTCTCAGAGTGTAGAACAAGTGATTGCTTCTTCATAGCCTGATGAAAGACAAAGAAGTTGGTCCTGTTGGAACAGTCTGGAGAGAAGCATTGCCTAATTCATAAGGTGGGCATCTTCCTGATCACAATATTTTGAGAGAATCTCCTGGACCTACACTACATGCAAAAAGAAATGTAAGTCATGAACTTGTATCAAGTGCTTGGCACTTGTTCATCGACAATTATGTAATCAAACATCTTGAAATGTTCTGTAACACAGGCACACAGAGTACTAGAAAATGACAGCTGGTCAATGACCACAGAAGAACCAGAAGCATTTATTGCAATTATTTATGCTTGTGGTGCGAGTGCTTGCCGAAGTACACACCTTCACATTTATTGTCAGATTCCTGGGGTCTACCATTTTGTGTGGAAACCATAAGCAGTAAGAGATTCTGTGAGATTACAAGATTCCTGAGGTTTGATGAGAAATCTACATGCTCTGTATTACAGAATGATAAGTTTGCATTGGTTTCTGCAGTCTGGAACAAATTCATAAATTCATAGAAAAATGTACAATGTGTTACATACCTGTAAGTGACATAACAATAGATGAGCAGCTCTTCCCAAGTAAAACTAGGTGCCCGTTCACACAATTCATGGCTTCAAAGCCTGACAAGTATGGGTGAAAACATTGGTTTGTGGTAGATGTTGAAAGTAAGTGTATACTCAATGGTTTCCCTTATCTTGGTACGGATAAGGCACAATCCCAAGATCGAAAGGGTTTCAGATTATGTAGTGGTGCGTCTTATGTTTCTTTGATTGGCAGAACTGTCACTACAGACAATTAGTTCACTTTACTCAAACCAGAAAAAAAATTGAAAAAAAAAAATCAACCTCCATTGTAGGAACAGTAAATGCTCTGAAGTCCTTGAAGAGTCCTCTGTATTCCACAAAAGTTTTAAAACATGATGATATTTTGTTGACAGTCTATCAAGGAAAGAAAGCAAAAAATGTGCTAGTAATATCTTCCCTTCATCCTAGTGTTACCATAAATACAAATGAGAAAAGGCTCCACAAACTGTATGTTATTACAACAAAACAAAATTTAGGGTTGATATAGACAAAATCGCGAGGCAGTATTCAGTCAAGGCTTCCTCAAGAAGATAGCCAGTGCACTCCTTCTACAATATCCTTGACCTAACACGAATAAATGCATCCATAGTATTTAGCATATTGCAACAAACGGTGTATTTCTATCGCTGCTCGTTTAGTTTTTATTGCCGTTTCAAATATACCGGTCATTTTTGAAACACCCTGTACATCACTGAGGACCTGCTCTTTGGAACTAACAATGCGTCTAAATAATCAACAATAACTGTTAGCTATTGTAGAGAATTAGTTTGGATTTGAAATTTTGTAAACATATGGAAAAAAACCACTTTTAACAGCCACAAGGAAAGCACAACCTCTACTCTTATTTTTTCCAAATGTTATTATTAACTAAAACAATTAGCTGTTGGACTTTCCAACAACACAATGTAAAGTAAAAATATAAGAGAGTGTTAAAACCATTCAAAGATTTAGCACACTTTACTAGTTTTCTATGTCACAACATACTCCTTTTCTATTTGTTATGTTCAATCTAATGAATATTATAGCCTTAATGACTTGGAACACTAAAAAAGAAAATGGAGGGAAGTGCAGATACGGGTACCTTAACTCCTCTGGCAAGCTGCTGTAGTCCAACTGATTATTAATAACAATCATAGCACAGAGTGTTCGTAGTGAGGGTGCTGAAAGTTGCAAAAACAAGAAACACAAAATTAATTATCATAAACTGTAACCATTCTAATCAGTAGCTTATCAAAGTTTCACTGAAAGCAGCTCAATTTTCAAATTAAATCTATGTACTTCTTTGTTTTACTATTAAAATACACTGACAATTTATGTTCAGTTTTATGAAGAAAATGTGGTAGAGATTAAATGATAACATAGCCTAATAAGAATGTCAAAGAGACACAAAGTTGGCACAGGAATACGTAGCTGCATTAAATTTCATTTTGCCTAGTACAAACAAAAAGAAACATTTGATACAGTCACTGTCACGCAACATAAGAAAGAAAGAAGCACTGGACTAAAAGCAATCTATAAATTGCAATATTTTTAAAGAGGGAAGGACCAGTCTAATCAGAAAGGAAACTGAAGATGAAACTTTGTGACGGAATAAGCTGTATGTCAACTTTTGTACTTACAAGATGATTTAATAGTCCTTCAGGAATTTATACTTTTATTGTGTTCCGAGTAATAAATCTTGAACTGATAAATATCTTGTAGGCAACAGGATCTGACTAGTTTGCAGGTACACTTGACAAAACATTTTGCTCATATTTGTATAAGTAACTGAATAAATATCAGAAGGTGGCACAAACATCTGGTGATGCATTATGGGACCTCAGTATCTCTCAACTTTAGGAAAACAACATTTCATAAGAAGTTTACAGAAGTGTTAATTGAAGAGCTAATACAACATACAGTCCAAAACAGATCATCTTATTTTATAATCACGAAATCAAGCAATGCTAGAATGCATAGCAGTACTGTTACCAAGCACATGTGACTATTCTCCATCTTGGTGCAATTATTATTTTATAGATATAAACTAAATACAACAAATAATCCAGGTAATAACATGCTAGTCAGTGTGTCATGTTCTAGCCCATGTGACAAAAATCTCTGCACTTACTAACAGTTTCACACTAAGATCAACAATACTACACTGATATTTTTCTTGCAAACAGCCTGTCCTCCTCCCCCCCCCCCTTCACCTTAACATTGTTTCTTTACAATAGGAAAAGGAGACAAAATGTTTCTTTGTAGGTACAAAAGGGTATTTATTGTCAGAAAGTTTCCAAACACATTGAACTGCTTTCTTCTTATTTTGTCTGCCATTTTCCTACAAAATAATCAAACTTGTTTATAGCTGGAATGATTATCACACTGACAACGAAAAGTAGCAAAATTAAATAACACTCTGAAATAAAAAATAAGAACTCTTCTTTAAAATTACAAGACGTATTAATGGGCTAGTCATGCATCAACCAACTTTAAGAAGATAGAATTCTTGATATTCATTGTACTCTTCTTTCAAAAATAGAAATATGAAAAATCCAACACCGTTAAATTTCAAAACAAAAATGCAACTTACAGGTATAAATGTTACATACCAAAGTCCAGTATATGCATATCATTATGATCCATAAGTTTTGAGTCAATTCCTTCATTGTACAGATCTTCAATTACTTGGTATGACATCTGTCCCTGGTATGGGCTTGTACCTCCAAATAAGAAAACTCTGTCTCCAACAACAAGACATGACTGCCTCCTCCTCCTGCTTGGAGGTTTCCCAAGTGTCTGCATAAGCGTCCACGTGTTGGTCACTAAAAGAGAAATGCAGGAGTGATGCTCTTATCGTATTTCGCTATTATGTAATACTGTCCTCCCTAAACAATGTAATTCAAGTGTATACTAAAGACTATTTCAGAATCAAAGAATCAATATCATCATCATAATTTTGGAAAAGAAGGTTGTTTAGTGTTTATTGTCCTTGATATCAATGAAACATTACAGATGAAGTATTAGCTTAGTTGGAGAAAGAGGGGAGAGAAAATTAGTTGTTACCTTGACAAAAGGAGCATACAGGCATTCACTGAAAGTGATTTAGTGAAAACATGAAGAAATAAAATTCATGTACTACCCCTTTGACTATGTTTTGGAGCAGGGAATGTACTCATGAACATCTGATACTGTGTCAGTTTACTACAATGTGCTTTTCATGAAATATACCATTCACCAATTCACAAAACAAAAAGTAGAATATTTACATGATACAACTGCACCAAATTGGATTTTCAGTCATCCGAGCAAACAACAACAATCTTTTTTAGCTTTGTCGTTGTATGGTACTAGAGCTATAATTTGTGACTACCGATCTGATATTATGCTAATGATAGGCAATCAGTGTGCACCTAGAATCACTTTCTTGAGCTGTGGACAAATGAACACCAACACTGATTCTACATTGAGTATATTACTTGTTTATATATAACAACTTACAATTCTATATTCGTAATAAGAGACAAATTGAGTTCTGATTATGCAAGTATTATAAATTAAGCCTGTAGATAAGAAAAATAGTGGCCACGTGATGGCATTAATATTGTCCTCAAGAAAGAGCGAGTCTGTATTCAAGATTTATTGTCAAGTCGATGTGTTTTACATTGTAGATACATGTTTTAGCATAGTACATACAGCTGTTTCGCACAGACTGTTTCATATTTACATGAACAGAAGAAAGTAGAAGGTAATTTGTAAATTTGACTGGTTTTGTCTTTTGGCGAAAGTTGTGCGACAGACATTTTACCAAAAGAAATCCTAACTGATGGATTCTTTTGGGCTTCTGTCTCTGTGAATGATCCCATTTTGTGCTAAATATTTCTAAGAATGAGTAAACAGTTTTCCTCAATTGTTGTGAGTATGCTACAAGCTTTGATTCCAATCAACAGGCTCATTTGAGTCCACGGAATGACCACTTACAAGACCTCTGTTTGTAACACCTGAAGACGACTACACAGATTTCATCGAAATGTGTGCGAAATGGGCCAGCCAACTCACTCAGAAATGCAAAAACCAACTCTTATCAACTGTGCCAGAAATTACTCAGAAGTAACATGAACTCTTAATTAATTGCATTGACTGGATTAAACCTTATGAGTTAAGAGCTTCATCTTTTTTTATTAACTGTCACTTACATACAAGAGATTGAAAATTTAACTGTCTATAAGTAAGGGAATTTGAACATTGTATTTTTGCTCAGATTATACGTTCCTGTTCCTATTTTTGGTTTCACTTGGGTTTTTGCAACGGCTTCTGCTTGCTTTTGATACAACACTGCTAAAACTAAAAATAAAATATGCATAATGATCACTTAATTTAGTATTACTGTAACATAAAACTTTCATATGTATCAAGCAAGCAATCATTGTACAATAACTTTATTATGAGCAGAAGAACAGAAATAAACATAAAATGTCATCAGTTACATTTGTTAATTTCTTCCAAAGCTTATGTTGGAGATATTCAAATGGTTCAAATGGCTCTGAGCACTATGGGACTCAACTGCTGTGGTTATCAGTCCCCTAGAACTTAGAACTACTTAAACCTAACTAACCTAAGGACATCACACACATCCATGCCCGAGGCAGGATTCGAACCTGCGACCGTAGCAGTCGCACGGTTCCGGACTGCGCGCCTAGAACCGCGAGACCACCGAGGCCGGCTGTTGGAGATATTGTACCGTGATGAATGCTGTTAGATGGTTAGATTTGTGGCGTGGTTGAACAATTAACTGGCCACTGAGATCACCAGATCTTAAGCCACTAGATTTTTGTTTATGGTGCTGGACAAACTATGAGGGGTAAAAAAAAGATGAATGTGCGAGATGAACTGCTCGGTCACATCATGGAGGCTACTGCCCTTATTAGGGAATGTGCACAGCCACTTAGCCACTTGGATAAGCAAAACAACATGTTCTCCCACGAGTGCACAAATGCACTGAAGTTGATGTTTCTTTGTTTTGTTTTGTTTTGTTTTAGGGCACAAAAACAACTTGGTCATACACACCCATGCCAAAACTGTAGAACACGAAACCAAAGAGAGGAGTTACAAATGACAACATGTCAATCCCAAACAACAAAAGACAAGACAGCTAAAAACAGGAATGTGGAGAAAGGTCTGTAAAATATGCCATAGAGAAGCAGAGTTCTAGAACTAAAAATTAAATGGTCTTCGCCATATTGCTACAATGAACAGAAAGTAAAACACGGTCAACAGTCCAAGCATCGTAAGCTAAAACGTCCAAGAACTCAGACAGCAAACACAAACGGGAACTTGAGCGGTTAAAAAAGTGGTATTCCATCAGGAAATGGCAGACAGTCAAAAGTTGGGCACAATGAGTACGAAGAGGTGGGGAAGCCCCACTCAACAAATGGCGATGGCTAAAGAGATAGTGCCCAATATGCAACCTAGATAAATTGACCTCCTAGGACTGAGAGAAGGTCGTCTAGGCCACTGGGAGAGGCTTAATAGCCAGGAGCTTGTTCCCATGAAGGGAGGATCAATGGTGATGCCAGAGTGATGCCACCTGCTGACACACAGCAACACAGAGACCATCGAAGGTAATATAAGAACTAGCAGGCTGAGGTACGAGGACTGCAGCTTTGGCAGCAGCATCATTGGCCTTGTTTCCTGTCAGACTGACTTGACCAGAAACCCACATAAACATCACAGTGACTCTGCCAAGAGTGAGCAAGTGACAGAAGTGACAGGGATGTACAGTGTGCAGCACACAGAGGCTTTGAGAAGGGCACAGAGAATTGGAGCAGATGATGCAATTGAAAGGTACGTGTCAACAGATGTACTGCATGGCCTGATACAGGGCGAAGAGCTCTGCTGTAAATACTGAGCAGTGTTCCAGAAGCTTGCAATGGGACACCCTTTTCTGACACTTTTTTTTTTAAATAGAAATAACAGATACCATATATACTATCGATTCTTGTATAGGTGAACATTATCTCCACTGTTTAACTAAAGGAATTTCATATGATTATGTACACCATGGATAATATTTCTGTCTACAATGTATAAAAAGAAATTAATTTGTCACACACTGTATGTACAGTTAAAATTACTCTTCTTTTAGAAATATTTGAAATTACAAAATATCTGGCATACTTAAAATTCATATTATTAATTGCACAATCTAATGCTAATTATTAAATTTATTTCTGGATTCATTTATAAAATAATGTTATATCTTGGTGACTATTCTTCTTTTGTCACGAATGCTTGTAAACTCTTTTGCTTTGTAAACTCCTTAAAATATTGTAAGTACCGCAGAATGTAAGTAGTAGCGGTTATGCCTCTGATGGAGACAGGTGTATTCTTTATGATTGACACTAACAATGTAATTTGGAATATTAAGTGGAAATTATAATGACGGTGTGATATTGAAAATGTGGAAAAGAATAAAATTCAGGAGTAATACAGGCAAATCTTCATAAGTTATTTAGTCATCAAGAACCTACAAAATCAACATTTCAACCCTAGACACAATAATTGCACCCAACAACAAGAAGAGAAAATGGAGATAAGTAAAAAGTTTCTCTTTTGTATATCTTATGCCTCTCTAAGCTTTCAAAACTTGTGCAGAGACAGAGAATTTTAATAGCGATGTGTGGGAGGATAAGATTACAAGTTGATACCTAAAAACGTTGGCGCAAATGACAAAGACACACCCGACACCATGGTCAGTTCGAGAGCCATCAGTGCACACAAAGGTACTACTGAAAAATTAAATGCGAAGGTCGTGAAACTTCACAGAAGCTCTCCTGCGAATCTTGCAGAACTAGCACTCCTGAAAGAAATGATACTGCGGAGACATGGCTTAGCCACAGCCTGGGGGATGTTTCCAGAATGAGATTTTCACTCTGCAGCGGAGTGTGCACTGATATGAAACTCCCTGGCAGATTAAAACTGTGTGCACCGACCAAGACTCGAACTCGGGACCTAACAGAAGTAAAGCTGTGAGGACCGGGCGTGAGTCGTGCTTCGGTAGCTCAGATGTTAGAGCACTAGCCCGCGAAAGGCAAAGGTCCCGAGTTCGAGTCTCGGTCGGTGCACACAGTTCTAATTTGCCAGGAAGTTTCATATCAGCGCACACTCCGCTGCAGAGTGAAAATCTCATTCTGAATAACTGAGAAATCTGGAGGGACAGGCCTTTCATTTCCCTGTACGCAACAACACGTCTTAGAGCTTCCAGCATGATCTTTAGGGCAGAGATCAATTGATTTGTGATGTCACATTCATTCCTTATGGATTCACAAACCCTCTGAAGGGCATTGATCAATCATGTCACCTGCTTCAATTTAGGGAATAAAGGTTTCAATTGGTTAACAGCTGAAATCAGGAGCGGAGCCTGGTACATAAGCACCAGAAGAACTTTTTAAATCTTGATAGCATTTGGCCACAGTTTCTGACAGAAGTTCATGATTGACTGCGTTACTGAACTGCCATTGGCTTTCACTTTTAAATTTCCACTTTTAAATTTTGTAAATTTGCGGTAAGACCTTACGGGACCTTTAACAACATGGGGTTAACTACAAATTAATCATGTTCAATGTTAACATGCAATAACCACTCACAGATGGCAGGTGGCAGCACTAACAGCGGAGGGCATAAAAAGCACATCTGTGGGGACACGGAAAACAGTCCAGTTGTTGTTACAATGTGGAAACAGAGTGATTTTTCTGATGCCCGAAAGCACATGAGCAGTTCCTAAATGGCTAGGTTTGTAAACTGTTTGCATGCCACCACGGTTAAAGTTGACCGTGCATGGCAAAATGGCACTATCCAAAATGGGCACTGATATGCTGGTGCGCCACGGGTGACAGATGACGGGTGAATAATGGCTGTGGAGAAGTTTGCAACTGTTGAGAAACTGACTGTCAAGATGAACCAAGGGGCTACCAACAGTGTCTCCTCAATGACCATTCAGCAAACAATGTTGGGTATGGGCCTCCAAAACAGGTGCTTTGCTCATGCACTCATGTTGACTGCTGTTCATTGGCAATGAAAGCGGGAATTTGTACACCATTACCGTAATCCTCTCTGTCCATCTCCTCCTCCCACTATCCCTGTTCAATTCCTCCTTTCTTCTCTATCTCTTTTTTCCATCTGCACCTTCCATCTATCCAGAAGATGTGGGCAGAGAGAGGGGGAGGAGGAGATGGACAAAGAGATGGTGAAGCAGGAGATATGTGCAATACACATGTCAAACCCGTACGAAATTGAAGCCATGGGAAATGGCTAGAGTTAAAATGTATGTAACTTTCAAAGTTGAAAGTTGCTATCTTGGGTTAAGGTAGAGGATTACCCGACTAACATTTAAATAGGCAGGCAGGTTGAAGTTAAGAGTCTCATCTTCATTGTTTGGTTGGTAAGTACGGCTTTTGATAACACTGTACAGGCAGACAGCTGTGTGGGCATAATTGTTACTTTGAATTATTCTGATGTGCTACCATTTAGAACTTATTATGGGTGCATCAGCTCAGGACAGAAACACTTTGTGTCTGATTACGAGTGGGCATAGACTCTTAGTCACACCATCAGTGAGTGAACACTTCTGTTGCAGTAAATTTGTTAATGTACAGAGATTTGTATGTGCTGGCTGAATTTTAAGATTTGCTGCTATTTAGGTGACCTAAGTCACAGCTCTATTTCTTAGTTTCTAACAACTATTGCTTAAATAACACACTGCTTGCACTGTAAAGTTGCACTGTTTTTATTTTATATTTGTATTGTGTTCAGAAACTACCTGTTTGAACCCAGCACTCAGAACAGGTTTCTATTTGATTTGAATAAATGCATGATTAATGCCAATCCTTTGCTTATGAACCACATTATTGTCCTCCAATATCACATCCTATTTTTTCCACTATTATTCACAATCATTTATTAATTTATTTGCATATTCACTAATGTGCCCACGCTAATTTAATGTGCCTCATGACTGATCCTGGTTTGTAAGGGCTCAAAGCAATGGTACATGATCAAAACTATGTTGTACTGATGAGCCATATTTAGTTTTAAGGTCACTCTCCTTCTGGTGGTTAGGTACCAATGAATTAATGCTGATGCCAATTAATTTCTCATCTTTAATTTTTTACTGAGCCCGAGAAATGTTTCTATTGTTTGGTCTCATTCAGGATTAAAACTGTTGTAGCTAGTATGCTGCAATGGGGACATCAGAAGTGAGACACATTATATTTGTGAACCGAAACCACACATCGTATGATTAAATTTTTCTAGACTAAGAAAACTTTTTGTGACTGTACAGAGCTGCTCCAAAATATACTCCCTGAAGAGGCTCTTCCAGTTCGAGTGTCAACATGCTGGCAGCCTGGAGCCTGCTGGCAGATGTGGTCAAGACTGAATGAACAACTGATATATGGGAAAACTAGCAATCTACCTGCAGCGTATGAGACCATACATTGAACCGAACACTTATGGGCATGGGTAGACAATGGCTAACAAACACAACAGAACGAGGCGCAACTGCAGTGTAGTAGGGCCACAAGACAGGTAACCTGTGTCTACTACTTGTGCATGTCCACGACTGGACTGATGGGTGCTCATGGGTGAGTGTGCCCCACGCAGGCCAGCACTGGAACAGCTTACCAAATGAGATGACAAACTGAAAATAGTCGAAGTAAACAGACTTTCACATTACAGTGTAATTAAGGGAGGAAATTAATCTTGTGGTAAAGACAACAGTAGCCATTTTCAATACAAGATCATAAAAGCAAGACTCCCAATTGAACTTCCCATTTTCCTTCAGACATGAGAATTAAATATATTCAGAATTTAAAATGTTCAACTTTAACTGTTACTTGAGCATCCTGTGAAGAATTCTACTTCAGAAATTGTATGCACTGTATCTCTTTGCAGTCAAGTAACAACCTGATCACTGAACCACAAACCAATGTTGTCAGCTACCCTAATTGCTAAATTTTTAACATTACATTCATTGTATGTCTTCACAAAGACATTTGTGTCATCAACAAATAAAATTTTTAAAATTATTTGCTATGTTTTGGAACAGAAAACATGTATGTTGAGTCTTAAAATAGTAATGGGAATTTTTGGTGTTTGGAAAGAATTTTATTTGTCTAAATCAATTTTCATCCCCTCCAATGTAATCCCCATTACAAATCATACATTTATGCCAGCACTTTTTTCAACTTTGGTAACATTACTGGAATTCCAGAATGAGATTTTCACTCTGCAGCGGAGTGTGCGCTGATATGAAACTTCCTGGCAGATTAAAACTGTGTGCCTGACCGAGACTCAAACTCGGGACCTTTGCCTTTCGCAGGCAAGTGCTCTACCAACTGAGCTACCGAAGCACGACTCACGCCCGGTACTCACAGCTTTACTTCTGGCAAAGGTCCCGAGTTCGAGTCTCGGTCAGGCACACAGTTTTAATCCGCCAGGAAGTTTCATATCAGCGCACACTCCACTGCAGAGTGAAAATCTCATTCTGGAAACATCCCCCAGGCTGTGGCTAAGCCATGTCTCTGCAATATCCTTTCTTTCAGGAGTGCTAGTTCTGCAAGGTTCGCAGGAGAGCTTCTGTAAAGTTTGGAAGGTAGGAGACGAGGTACTGGCAGAAGTAAAGCTGTGAGTACCGGGCATGAGTCGTGCTTCGGTAGCTCAGTTGGTAGAGCACTTGCCCGCGAAAGGCAAAGGTCCCGAGTTCGAGTCTCGGTCGGGCACACAGTTTTAATCTGCCAGGAAGTTTCATTACTGGAATTCTTATCTTTGGAACAGCTTTTTGTTCTCTCAGTGATGCTTCTTTAACTTTATCTATATTTGTAGAACGATGGGCCTTTAGGGCTTTCCTTTCTTTTTGGGAACAGAAAAAGGTCACATGGGGCCGGGTCTGGCAAATGTGGAGACTGAGGTGTCATTATTACATTGTATCTGTAAACAGATTCACGTAAGAGCAACAAAGTGTGAGCAGGTACTTTATGATGATACAATATCCATGAACTGTTTCACCACAAATACAGATTTATTTCTGGATTGCTTCACATAAACAGGGTTGAACCTTTAAGTAGTAAACCTTACTGTTCATTCAACTTTCTGGCAACAACTCATGGTACACAATGCCATTAAAAACTAACACCATGAGCATAACCTTCACATTTGACCCACTTGTAGAGCTTTTTTCAAACTTGGCAATTCAGAATACTTCCAAAGAGATGACTAAGTCTCAGCTCCAAGATCACATCCGTAAACCTATGTGTCACCATCTGTTGTGACATGTTTCAGTAGTTCCTCATTGTTGAAAATTTAACAATATCATGAAACATTTTACTGTAATACATTGCATACTCAAACATCTAAGGAGAAAAATTGTATCATGGGCCAACTGATATACCATTATCATCTTCAGTTTCTTTGACTGTGACTCAGCAACAGTTCATGATCATTTCTTTCAATTTTCCAAGACTGCATCTGTTGATGGTATGGCTGGAAATCCAGCGTGTTCATTGTCTTCAACACTGTCATGACGTTTACCACTTGTAAAACCTTGTTTTACTCATAGCAGACTCGCCAAAAGCAATATGCAACATTTATAAAATTTTGCTGCACTTGCTTATAGCAAAAATTATTACAAATTCTCCAATCCATTTTTCTACAAACAAAATAATTACTGCTATTGCCAAAACACATGTAACCTTTTTTAGTCTGGTGCCAGCTAACACGGTGCACATACTTTTCTCACATTTTCACCAACACAAGGAAAAAAAGAAAAAAAAAAAATGCGAATTAAGGTAATACAACATTCAAAATTACAAAAAGTCCTGGTGATTATATTAACTATTATTCAATTGTAGCTTAGTAGAAGTATTTTATCTCTTAGTACACGGTAATTATTGTTGACAATATAATCTAATTGGTTAATAAAAAAATATACTCACCCAGCAGCAGCAGGAGAACACACATATAAAAAAAGGTTTTACTTATGCAAGCTTTTGAAGTCAGTGGCTCCTCCTTATGGCAGAAGGGTTGAAGAGGATGGAAGAGTTGTCAAGGACAAGAACTGGAGAGGTTTAGCAAAAGAGAGAGAGTTCCAAAAAGTGACCCAGAAGCCCAGGTCAGAGGTGACTTACTGGACAGGATGAGAAGGAAAGACTGATTTTTGGGGACTGCATTGGACATCATTTGATAACCTGAAAGCTTAAAGGTGGAAGATAGGGTAACATACAAGACAGGAATTACTGCGAGTTAGGAAGAGTGAAAAGCTAAGCACTGTACTCAACAGAGGTGGGAGGGGGACAGTAAAATGTAGACAGGTCGTCGGAAAATGAAAGATGTAGAAAACTAAAATAGAGTGAAGAAAGGAGTAGCTACTCTAAGTACTTACCAACAACTACTATACAAATAGGCAAAGGGTATGACCTCAGGAACCAGGATGGTTCCTTTCTATGTCAACCTTTTCACGGGTCGCTTAGAGGGGACTTTCCTGGGATCCATAAGCATTCAGCCCCTAGTTTGGTTTGGATACATTGATGGCATCTTTGCCATATAGACTCATGGTGAGGCTGACCTGTTAAAACTCCTGTAATCTCTAAATACCTTTCCCCAATTAAATTTCAGATGATCCTGTTCATCCCATACTGCTTTCTTTTATGTTGATCTCATCTCATCAAACCTACTAACAAACAGCAGTACTTACATTTCGACAGTTGCCAATCTTTCCACATCAAATGTTTCCTCCCATACAGCCTAGGTATTCAAGACAAACATCTTTGTTCAGATGCAGACTCTTTACAGCAATACACCACCATTCTCACCTCAGCCTTTACTGGACATAATTATACATTAGCCTAGCTCGAAAGTAGACTTCCTGGGCCATCACATCCAATCCTGGTCCTGCTGATCCCTCCAAAAAACTACTTTGAAGTGCACCACTTGTCATTCAGTATTATCCTGGTCTTGAATGTATTTATCAGCTACTTGATAAGGCCATGACTTTCTAAAATCTCACTCTGAAATGAGACCCATTTGTCTGAAATTTTGTCCACCACACCTAGAATAGCTTCTTGTTGCCCTCACAATATCTGCAATATCTTTGTCAGACCCTATGCTCCATCTGCACCCATCTCCCTACCCTATGGCTCCAACCCCTGTGACTGTCTCTGCTGCAAGACTTGCCCTATGCACCCCCCTACCATGACCTACACCAGCCCTCTAACTGGCAAAACATACACTATCACTATCAACACATCATATACCGGCTTTTATGTAAACACTGTTCAGCCTTCTGCATTGGCATGACTACACCAAGTTATCAGTTAGGATAAATGGGCATAAGCAGAGGGTGTACACTGGCAACACACAATATCCTGTTGCACAGCATGCTCTTCAATGTGACAGTCATGACCTCGGTGCCTGCTTCACCACACACGCCTTTTGAATTTTCTTCCCAGACACCAGTTTCTCAGAACTCCGCAACTGGAAACTAGTGCTACAACATGTCCTTGGTTCTCACACCCACCTGGCCTTAATTTAGATTAATTTCTTCCGCTTCAGTGTTTCTTCACAGTAACTACTACATTTTAGTTTTCTACATCTTTTGTTTTCTGACCTTCAATTTTTCTGACCCTGTATTTTGCATTCTTATTAACTCATCCACAATGTTCTAGCAGTAAGCTCTGTCTTGCATACTACCCCGTCTTCCACCCTCAAACTCTGAGGTTTTCAAATCTTGTACAGTGCAGTCCCCAATAGTCAGTCTTTCCTTCTCATCCTATCAGCTAATTCTCCCCCAACCCAGGGTTCTAGGTGACTTTTTCTTACCCTGCACCTTTTCCTAAACCTCTCCAGTCCTTTTCATTTACCCCTCTTCCTTCCCCTTCAGCCATTCTGCCAGGAGGAGGAGCCACTGGCTCTGAAAGATAGTTTAAGTAAAACCTTTTTTTATGTGTGTGTTCTCCTACCACCACTAGGTGAGTAGATTTATTTTACCTATCCAATTACAGTAAATACTGTTGGGTATACATGTACTTCGGTGTGTACAGCTTATCGCATAGTTCAAAACACTTAAGCTTGTATGTTGTAAAGAAGTTGATGGATGTCTCATAAATGGTTATGACAAATAAAAAGTGATGAGACTTGCCAAACAAAAGCGCTGGCAGGTCGATAGACACACAAACAAACACAAACATACACACAAAATTCTAGCTTTCGCAACAAACGGTTGCTTCGTCAGGAAAGAGGGAAGGAGAGGGAAAGATGAAAGGAAGTGGGTTTTAAGGGAGAGGGTAAGGAGTCATTCCAATCCCGGGAGCGGAAAGACTTACCTTAGGGGGAATAAAGGACGGGTATACACTCGCGCACACACACACATATCCATCCACACATACAGACACAAGCAGACTTGTATGTGTGTCTGTATGTGTGGATGGCCCATCCACACATACAGACACAAGCAGACTTGTATGTGTGTCTGTATGTGTGGATGGATATGTGTGTGTGTGCGCGAGTGTATACCTGTCCTTTTTTCCCCCTAAGGTAAGTCTTTCCGCTCCCGGGATTGGAATGACTCCTTACCCTCTCCCTTAAAACCCACATCCTTTCGTCTTTCCCTCTCCTTCCCTCTTTCCTGACGAGGCAACAGTTTGTTGCGAAAGCTTGAATTTTGTGTGTATATTTGTGTTTGTTTGTGTGTCTATCGACCTGCCAGCGCTTTTGTTTGGTAAGTCTCATCATCTTTATATATATATATATATATATATATATATATATATATATATATATATATATATATATTCTTATTGGAAAGAGAGATCAGCTCTCTACTAGTAAATATTTTACTACCACTTACCTGGAGAAAACTGGTACAAGTCATTGAAGTGCTCATCACAGAGTCCATTGTAGCCACCAAACACATACAGGCTATTTTTGTATACAACTGTCAACAAGAAAATGCATAATGCAGTCAATAATAATTGAAATGCAAAATAAAAAATGTAAGAAATGTGGTTGGGTTGGGTTGGGGAGGGGAGAGGGGGGGGGGAGGGGGGGGTGAAGAGAGAGAGAGAGAGAGAGAGAGAGAGAGAGAGAGAGAGGTGTGTGTGTGTGTGTGTGTGTGTGTGTGTGTGTGATATAATGCCAGTATTACTAATGCTGTGTAGGCTGACAAAGCACCATTTTTAAACTACAGAAACTTGGCACCACGTGTTCCGATTGGCTGCAGGATTGCCCTGTTGCCAGACACTCTGGACACTGCATGATTACGAATGCTTTGCCTGCCGGAGATCATGATGTATCGAAGGCAACCCGCACACTTGGCGGTAGCGCCCCAGACTTGCACTCTGGGGGTCGAATCCGCTGGGGTCCCCGACACATCCATTGCAGTTGTTTCACGATAAGTAGAGGTCTGCGCGGATGCAGATATCCGTGGATATCCGCAGTATTTGTTACTTGGCGGATAAAATCGTGACCGACGCGGATATCCGCGGGTCATCTCCGGATAATGAGCAAGGCATCTGCCCAGTACATATGTTGCAATGTTAGTTGAAAACTTCAAGTCTGTTGACATTCTTGGAATCTTGCAGGGCCCGGGTAGAGCGGATGTCTGTTGTCCTCAGCCCCTGGCTACGACCGACGTAGCTCTACCCAAGAGACCTGCGCCTAATCCGTTTCCGCAACCGAGTCTTTTGTGTGGCCCGTGAAGTGCCCTCTGGGTGGCAAACCTGCCCACTGTCTACCAGACACGTGCCTGTTGCAATTTTCCGCTGCCTTCAGTTAGCGCTTTGTAGTGACCGAGTGACATGCATCGTAGCAAATATCAGTGAGAATTCTTTCTTCAAATGAACACCATATCGATGGATAGAATTTCGTGTAAGGTGACAAAAGGTGATTTTACATTAGTGAAGGAAAACAAACTGAAATCGCCAATTTGGAAAAAATTCGGATACAAATTTGATGACAACGAAAAGATAAAAGATACAGTGGCTTGTTTTGCATGTAAAGAAAGTATATTCCTACACTGGACACAAAAGTAGAACTTCAAATTTGCCAAAACATTCGTGTGAGGCTGGACAAAGTAGCATAATTACTTATTTAAATACCAAGAGAGACTTGAAAGTTCCTGAAGTTCCGCCAAATTAGAAGACAGCTGCGACAGAAAAACTTATCGATCTTGTCAGCAAAGACATTTTACCATTCGAAGTTGCATGTGGATTTGGGTTTCTCGGGACAGCACAGTTTCTTATTGATGTGGGAGCCAAGTATGCTGCAGTGAGTGCTAAGGAACTGCTACCTCATCCAACCACCATATCCAGGAATTTGAAGGAAACGGCCGATCGTCTGCGTGAAACTGTCTCCACAGAAGTGAAGAATATATTCAGAGATATAGGTGGAGCACTAACTGTTGATTTATGGACTGTTTAGTACCGTAAAATAAACCATATGGGAGTGACTGCACAGTATGTTAGCTATGAAGAAGTGAAACATGAGGATTGAGTGTTGTGCACCAGAAATTTTGAGAGTGAGATTTAAAAAAAAAACAGGAGAAAACATTAAACTTGAATTAATTAAGATACTACGGTCGTTCGATTTATTCAGTGCTGTGAATAACATTGTGATCGTTACGGATAGAGGTCCAAATATTGTGGCAGCACTTCGCCAATACAAGAGGCTCTCGTGCTCAGCACACATTCTTAATACTGTGCTGGAGCACACGACTCTAGCAGACGCAAATGATGAGAAGAGTAATGTGCAGTGACTAATAAATTCCTGTCGAGTTATCACAACTTTCTTTAAAAGATCTGGTCTTCAGAATCGCCTTCAGAAGTCATTGAAAGGAGATAGAGACACACGATGGAACAGTAAATTGGATATTGTCAGAGAAAAATCAAGATAATTTGATTGATTCTATAGACAAGAGGATGTTGGAAGATATAATAACCTTTCTGACACCATTTAAAATAGTTTCTTGTGATCTCGAAGCCTCCAAAACCCCTACGCTTTATTTATGTGTGTTGTGAAAGTTAAAACTTCTCTCCTTCCTTGAAAAAAATGATGGTGACAACCCATTTCTGATAGATTTAAAGAGTACAGCCAAATCTATTTTAATCAGCAAATGGGACATAACAGTAACCCATAAACTTGCAAAGTTTTTGAATCCAAAATATAAAAACCTAAAATTTCTTAGCAGTGCCAAAAAAAGATGAAGTTGTAAAGGAAGCGAAAAATATGTTGCGAGAAATTGTCCACAGTTAAAAGATAAGGAGGAAACAACATCTGGAATTCCTGCAAAAAAAACAGAAGTCTGGTGTACTTTTTAATGAATTTGAAGATTCCTCAGAAGATGAATCGACGAGAGATCTTGACTTTGCGTCAGATGAAATTCTCAGATATACGAATGATAAAGTCCAATTTTCGGAAGGCATCAGCCTGATAGCTTGGTGGCATGGACGTGAAAATGTCTATCCGCGTCTTTCCAAACTTGCATACTTCGTGCACTGCATTCCAGCGTGCCATCTGAGAGAAGCTTCTCTACCGCAGGACAAATAATGCAGGACAGACGCACGTCTTTGAAGCCACAGACGATTGGTGACATCATGTTCCTGCATAGTAATCTTCCAAAGTAAAAAGGTACTTGTACAGCTTCCCTTACTTCACTGTATTTTTTGGGCTTATCTGAATTAGTTACAATTTTTTTTCATCTGATTCTTTCTTTTACAGAATTTGAAACAGAAGCAAGCAGAAGATGAAAATATTTAATCTGAAGCCTGTGAGTTTTTATTGTAATATTTATAGTAAAGAATTTCCTCGACATATTGTTAGTATTTTTACTATTCCCAACAAGAACATTTAAGTAGCATTAGGTAAAAGAAGGAAAATTTAACAAGCAATTTGTTTTGTTGTAATTTTCATATTAAAGAGCTCAATTTTAAGTTTTTACTCTACGCAATAAGAACATTCAACAGCTAACACGTCAATATTATTAAACTAGGTAATGATGATCTCATAAGTGCCTACCTAAATTTTAGCGTGCACTACAGTAACATTTGCAGCCGCCGAGCATTGTCGCTCTTTGTGAACAGTGAAACAGCCCGACCAGAGCGGTGGCATGGCAGGCCTTGTAATTAATTACAAGTGGGACTTCAAACTACGGCTCTCGACTACCAGTAAACTGTGACTGCAATAGCCCATGAAAGATTATTCTGATCACATTGAAAACTTACAAAATATTCAAATCATCCAAAATAATAATGTGTCTTTTAATTTACCAGCCAATTAGTAAAGATAAGGGCTGAAATTTGTAACAAAATTGAACATTTTAACTGTAACTCGGTATTGCTTAACAGGGAACAGTGCCTAACATTTGAAGTTATGGGACAGTGGTTTTTATATCGACATCTTGAAATCGTTTGCAGTTCCATTAAACTCTGAAAAAAAAATTATTTTTTAACATTGAAAGTATTAACTGTGAAATCTACTGCAAATTTTGTCTTAGTAATTTAGACCAAGGATGTTTTAAAGTGTGAAAAACTTTGTTTAGTTGAGAATGAAACAGACATTTCATTTATCACTAGGTCTTAATTCGATAAATCAGCCAAAAGGTGAGGTTTGAGATTTCAATCGTATTTTTAGCTAAAGCTAAATGGACTCCTAATTTCTATAACCACTGATTTTGTTGTCACTCTTCGGAAGATGAGTTATTTCTTCCAGAAAATGTCAATTATTGCTAGCAGTTTAACTTTATCACAGGTGTGCCAGTGTTTTGCAGTGTAGGCCTAATGCTGTAAATATTTTCACCTGGAAATGTCGAGGACTGAACACGTAAGCTGTAATATAATCATCAGCTGACATAAATGGCTTCAAAATTTGACACATCCAAGCAGTGAGTACAAAGAAACTGTCGGTAAATGATGCAATGTGCTAGTAACAGTTTAAAACCATCGTCATTTTCAGCTGCCTTGGCACAAGAGCAGCGAAATATAATTGTTTCTATACACGTGTTTTCATCATTTAATACTATTACATTGAATTTTATTTTTTTAAATAGCGTTCCCAATCTCACGAGATCCAAGCTGCTACTGTGTGTGCTCCAGAGCACCAATGCTTTCCTGTTTGGAATGGTCTGCTTTCGAGTAGGTATAGAGCATTTCCTGTGATTTAAGAAGCCAAAAGTAGTTATCTCAGAAATGGCACCCTAACAATAACTATGTCATTACATACCATAATTCTAAGTACTACTGTCTATTACTATTAATTATTCATTAAAAACTTAAATAAAGTAGAGTGTCGATAATCCGAACGTCGATCAACCGAATGACCGCTTAACCGAACTGTGTACTCGCTCGCACCTGTTACTCTCCCACCCTACCGTCCATCATCCCCCTCACTCCCAAACCAAGTTCCCCACAGTAGTCGCCGCACCGGGCCACTGCTGGCGGAACATTGCTTCTAATGGGGCCTTCACAAGGCGCTGCTGACCGGCCAAGCTGCCAGTCACCAGCACACTTCTGTCGGCTTGGCACTGGCAGCAGAAGTAGCGGCATTATCAAAGCTGTTCACAGCAACAGCTGCGCCAGCTTAGAGTTGAAGCGTGCCGCTCTGCGCAGTCTGAAGGATTGCGCTCCCCCAAGAAGAGCTTCTCACGGTGCAAACAGTTACCTTCTGTTCTCTGTTACGACCACTTGTGTGCTGCTGCGTGAAGAAGTGAACTTTGACGATACAAAATGCATAAATGTAAACGTGTTGTCCTTACATGTACAGTTCGATTATCCAAACAAACCAGTTTTCCGAACACCCATGTCCCCCAATTACTTCGGATAATCGACGCTCTACTGTATATGCGGATAAGAAATTTGCGGATGCGGATTAATTGCTGCGCATGCGGTTGTGGATTAGGACTTTGCGGATGCGGTGCCGATTGCACTTTTCTTATCCGCACAGACCTCTAATGATAAGACATGCTGGGAACAAACCCGTTAACAGCTGTTAGTTCGCATACAGAAAGTCTTTTACAAATTGTGTCAGCCCTGAAAAGGGCCTTTCTGTAGCTAGGACATTGTTTACTTAAAGGAGGTGCTTTAACTGGCAACCTTCTGATGCGACATAAGCCTGGTAGTGCCTAACTCTTTCAAAGATTCCTGGAATTGTACTGATGCAATTGGTGGCATGTTGAATGTGATCCATTAATTCCTGTTCGTTTCTAGGTGGTTCATGTCCGGGTGGGTGAACTAAAACCTTGAAGAATACCCACAGGAAGAAGACCTGTGGTGTGAGATCTGGTGATCGTGGGGGTCATGTCCTATGAGCACCTCTGCCAATTACCTGGCTGTTGAAATACCTGCACACAGTATGACTATTATGTGTGGGTGCCCCATCATGCTGCAACCACATGCATAGCTGTATGTCCAGGGGAACACCTTCCAGCAGGCTGGGTAGAGTTTCCTGCGAAACGTGAAGTTAATAATACTCCGTTAAGTCGAGGAGGTAGACGGACCGGTCAAATCAGATGGTCACGTACAATGCCTGCCCAAATGTTGAGTGAAAATCATTCCTGGTGTCCATGGATGTACACAACATGAGGATTTCCCGTTGCCCAGTAATGAAGGTTTCGAGTGCTGTAAAGGCCACCCCGATGGAAGGTGCACTCGTCGTTAAACAACACAATAGTGGGGAATGCGAGATCTCTTGCCACACTTCGCAGAATCCACAGGCAAAATCCTAGCCTGTGTTTGTAGTCCGCCACCAGATTTAGGTCTTGGACAGGGTGGAAACTAAATGGATGCTGGCCATCATCTCTCAAAACCTCCCAGACCAACCAATGAGTGACGCCCATGTCGTGTCAAACCACTCTAGTACTTGTCATAGGTGCTTCCTCGAAGCGCTTGAGAACAGTCTCTTCAAATGCAGCATCCCATCATGTTCAAGGTCTTCCAGCAGCACCATGATATCCCAGTAAAGAGCCTGTTTTGCTAAGTCGCTGGTGAGTTAATGCGAACTTTTGCGGGCATGGGTGGCATCTTGCTGGGTACTGTTCCTCATACAACCAGCGAGCTTCATGCGTATTACCGTTGGCTAGTGCATAAACAAAAACCATATCTCGTTTTTCAAATGAATACTGTGCCGTCATGCTTACTGTGTGACTAAATCGCAGGTGATGTGTGTGCTCCGAAGCGAAGCTTACGTATGAATATTTACTATCAAAAACAGTCTTGATTGCAAATTATTTATTCTAGTGACTGGCTTTGACCACAACTGTGGTCATCTTCAGACCAATGAGCAACAACCTCCTTCTGGTGGTAAATCACTAGTCATCGGTCACCGGAATAAATAATTTGTGATCAAGACTGTTTTCGATAGTATATATTAGTAACAACATTGATCACTGTTTGCTCCCACAATGTATTCAAGAGTAATTTATGTGTGAATGCCTCCGCCATGATTTGGAAACAAATAGCAAGTCCTATTCGACACGTGCATATCACGTTTTGATCACTCTCCCTGCCTCAATCTCCCATATCTTCGTGTGTTACTTCCTGTACCTTTCCAGTGCCACATGATCCTTTATCTCTTCCTATGAACCGAACCCCTGCCCACCCCTCACTCTTTCTCCTTTCTATTCCAGTTCGCACCCACTAATTCCACCTCATCCAGTCACATCTGCCAGCCATCTTCTTCATATTTATCTACCCTCAGACCTGCTACCCACATTAATGTATATATTTTTATTATTTATTCTTTACTTTGATCCTTGTGACTTCTTGCCAATTTTAGTGAGTTTTTGCACTGGCAAAGGGCAGCAAACAAAGAGGCTGGGAGATAAGAATAGGGCAGAGATGATAGCAGAGAGGGTGTGCAAACTGTTGGTTGGAGAGTATGGGGCAGTAGGTTATTGTAGGTTGACACTGGGGTAATTATGGGAGTAGAGAATGTTTTGTAGGGTAGCTCCCATATGTTCATTTCAGAAAAGCTGGTGGTGGAGGGGAGGATCCAGATGGCTTGTGCAGTGAAGCAGCCACAGAAGTTAAGCATGTTATGGCCAGCTGCATGTTGTGCTGTAGGTGGTCTGCTTCGTTCTCGGCCACTGTTTGTAGTGGTCATTCATCCTGGTGGACAGTTGGTTGGTAGTCACACCAATATAAAAATCTGTGCAATGGTTGCAGTAGAGCTGGTAAATGACATGGCTGCTTTCACAGGTGGCCCGGCACATGATAGAGTAGGGTAAACCTGTGACACGACTGGAATATGAAATGCTCGGATGGTGGATTGGGCAGGTCTTGCACCTGTGTCTTCCACAGGGAATAATCCTTGTGGCAAAGGTTGGAACAATTGGACCAGATTGTACATCAGGGATTTGATAATCTATCACAACACCCTGAAATTAGGACATCCTATCCAAGATACTTCAGACCCTTCCTAAAGTGGTGTTCCATTACCCATCCAACCTCCACAACATCCTAGTCCATTCCTATGCTGCTCTCAGTCCCAATCCCTTGCCACAAGGATCACATCCCTGTGGAAGACCCAGGTGCAAAACCTGCCCACTCCACCCACCTAACACTTCCCATTCTAGTCATGTCAAAGGTTTATCCTACCCCATCAGTGGCTGGGCCACCAGTGACAGCAGTCAAGTCATTTACCAGCTTTGCTGCAACCACTGCATGGCTTTTTATATTGGTATGACTATCAGCCAGCTGCCCATCAGGATGAACAGCAACTGCCAAGCTGTGGCCAAGAACAAAGTAGACCACCCTGTGGCACAACATGCAGCCGAGCATAATACGAGGGTCATCCACAAAGTAAGTTCCGTTTCTATTTCCATCCGCAGCAGCACTATGATCGCAGTTCCGAGCATGCACGGCAGTTACTCTAACTCAAGGAGAAGATATGTACGCCATTTTCAGATCGCTGCTACCGACGTGCTTTGTAGTGCTTCTTTCTAATGTCAGCCGTAATTGACCCAGGTGTAAAATCAGATCTGTGATTTGTTTTCTAAATGCAAAGAAAGTTAAACCAAAGGAAATTCATTGGCAAATGTGCTAGATTTATGGTCAAAATGCTATGAGTGATTCAATGGTTAGAATATGGGTCAGACTGTTCAATGAAGCACGTGATCAAGTGAACGATGAAGAACGAAGTGGACGCCCATCTGTGATTACTGATGAACTGGTTCACACAATTGAAGAGAAGATTAAGCACAACTGTAAGTTTACACTTAGTGCCCTTGCTTTGGAAGTTCCACAAATGTCACAATCACTAATACATGTAACTGTTACTGAAAAACTGAAATGTTGAAAACTTTGCTCACATTGGGTACCCAAAATTCTTACTGAACAACACAAAAAACAACGGATGGGCAGTGCACTTCAGTTTTTGACATGCTACAATGAAGAAGACGATGGTTTTCTTTCTCAGATAGTCACGGGGGATGAAAATTGGGTATCATATGATACCCCTGAAACAAAACGGCAATCAATGGAGTGGAGGTACACTTCATCCCCAAAAAAGGTTAAGCCCAAGCAAATCTTGATACCTCGAAAAGTCGTGCACTATTTTTTGGGACAGAAATGACATTTTGTTGATTAATTTCTTACCACGAGGCCAAACAATCAATGCCCATGCTTACTGCGAGACTATTAAGAAATTGCGCTGCGCAATACAGAACAAGCGCCGAGGATTACTGTCAAGAGGTGTTTTTTTTTTTCCCACGATAATGCCCAACTTCAAACTGTGAAGGTTCCCAAACAACTCTTACAGGAATTTTACTGGGACGCATTTAATCATCCTCCATACAGCCCGGACCTAACTCCTAGTGCCTTTCACCTCTTCTTACACCTAAAATCTTTCCTTGGTGGTCAACACTTCAGTGATGATGATGATGATGATGAGCTGAAAGAACATGTTACCACATGGTTGAATACACAGGTGGCAAGCTTCTATGAAGAAGGCATACAAAAACTTGGGCCACGCTATGACAAGTGCCTACAAAATTTCGGAGCTACGTAGAAAAGTAGTTTAACAGTTGTAGATTTTTGCACAATAAATATTTTTTTCTGTATCTGTACACGTTTGTTTTATATAATCAAACGGAACTTACGTTGTGGACATACCTCGTATGTTTCATTTCAGTGGCTGCTTCACTACCTGTGCCATCTTCCCCTCCACCACCAGCTTTTCTGAACTGCACAGATGGGAGATATCCTTTCAACACATTCTCTGCTCCTGTAACTATCCCACCCTCAACCTACAGCAGCATACTACCCGACACCCTTTGTCCAACAGTTTCCACCTATCTGTCCCATCACCCTCCCCCCCCCCCCCCCCCCCCCCCCCATTCTCATCTCCCAGCTTCTTTGTTTGCTGTCCTCTGCCAGTGCACCTTCCCATTTCTCCCTGCTCCTCTTCAAATATCGCTTTTTTCCCTCCACCTCTCTGCCCCACAACCTCCTGGCCCTTGCCTGTGGGCGTTCTAGTTCCTGCACACTCCACCACACAGCATTCCTCTGCCCCCCAAAACCCATGCACTACTATCCCTTCCCCGCCCACTCCAGACTGCTGCTGCTATCCCACATGATAGTTGCATTTTGGCGTGAGCTACTGGAGTTGGCAGTCGTGTGTATGAATGGTGTGTGGTTATCTGTTTCTCTTTTGCTGATGGTGGCTATGGCCAAAAGCTTTGTGTAAGTGTCTTAACTGTGCCTTTCAGGAGCAATCTATCTGTTCCTACATTGTTGGTATTCCTATGTGAAGTTTCCATTACCTGTTTTAAGATATGGTTATAATATCGACAACCAACTTTTCACTTGCACACTCCTGAAATGTAAAAACTAAGGCAAATTGATAAGCTGGCAGTCACAGAATACATACCCTCTAAAGAATACGAAGTATTGTTTGGAAATATTAAAATTTTGGTATATGAATTGCACTGTTGGGAACAGTAATCAATGAAACAATGCAGAGTTGACTGTATCCTAAAAGATCAATGGAAACACTAATTGTTTCTCTGAGTGCTGCATGTCAAGAGTACTGGCTGCACAATGTAAGTACCTCATTGATTATAATGGTGGTTCCATTCCCAAACCATCAACACGACTCCTGCATCACACTATTAGAAGCTTTTCATCAATGATTTTACATATTTCAAACAACTTTTGGAATCCTGTACACATGGGTATTAAAGATTGCTAACTACAAGTACCAAAGGTCTCTAAACACTAAGAAATGTACAGGCCTTAATCTACCAGTCAGATTTTACTTCTTGACAATAAAGACTGAACTGGTGCATTGCTGGGGCCAGTTCCCATCGATTGTCCTTTCATTGTTGAGTCAATTTCAGAGCTTATTTGTCTTCTTCACTTCTTTGGCGGCACATGATTTTAAATGGAGTGCGCGTGCTCTGCTGGTGGCTGGTGTGCGGGCATTCGCGGTCTGAGGTGGAGCGACATGGGACTGTGTTTGTATGGAGCACGGCGAGAGGCTGAGTCGACATGATGAAGGAGTGTGGCCAGCCACTATTGCGAGTTTAACCATTACAATACAATTGTCTGTCCATGGTGATGGGAATTTCCTCGAGGTTGGAAGCACAAGTTCCGTCTAGTTGGTTACAAGTTACACAGGCCAAATGCATTGGAGTTCTCGAGTTGCTTTGGTGGGTGGTGTTTATATTAACTAAAGAGTCCAGTGAACTAAAAACCATTTGGAACTGTTCCAGTAACCTATCACTGAATTTGATATCATCACTACATACACTGACGGCAGTTAAGGAAGTGTAACTATGCACACCAAACAGACACGATGCATGGCTCAACACGTAGCTAGAAGTGTAACTAGGTAGTGCGTATGTCTGTGTTTGGCATTCCAAGCTGCACTGAAATATTTTTCTCATTCTACCTGTTATGTCACTATTTTAGTCTGGCCTTTAAATGTGCGCCAAGATTATTCTTGCTATTCTAACTTTTATGCCATTATTTTGGTGATGGTTTTAAGGGATTGGCTAACCAACTTTACGAGCTGTGACTGCCCAAGTAAGTCACGGACGTTAATTCTGTTGGTTTCATTTCTGCAATATATCACTGAAAGATATTGATAACTAGTTGTGCAGTTAGGATTGTGAATCCAATGCCTCAGAATATTGTCTGCCACTGATGTGTTTTATGTTGCAGATAATTGGCCATGGTTGATGCGAGCAAACTGGAATCTGACTCCAATGCTGCCAGAGTGACATTTAAAGCCCTGTCCCCGCCCCCACCTCCCACGTCTTGGGTGATGTTGTAATTGTCCTGTAATTCTATCCTTTTGGTGGAGAGTTGTGTTTTCTGAAGATCAGTCGCAGTGTAAAGTTGAGTACCTTTTTATATCATTTCTTGTCCCATGGATTTCTTGTGTCCTTAGGGATCACACCCAAATAGTAGCAGAGCAACCATTCTGCGAGGTGAGCTGGAACGAGTAAGTTGATCACGTTGCAGTTGCTACACTTCTGCCTATTTCTTCTCTGAATTGTCTGCTGGGTTCGTATTACTGCTTCGTTGGTGTTTTCAGGATTTCCTTATCACCATGGCGAGTCGGATCTGCCCCGGAACTGCTTATTTGCGCCGAGAACACCTGTTGAACGAATTACGTATACGGAATCTGTCGACAGAGGGCAGCGTGTCCGATTTATTGGCCCGACTTCGCGCAGCGGCCAATGCTCCTCTGTTGTTGTCCACAGACGTCTTCTCTGATCAAAGTGAGTTTCTCTCTCACCTAATGACTTCCCTTACTGAGTTGGCATCTACCGTTTCCTTTTTTTCTAAGCCGATCCTCCTACTCCTAAACAGTAGTAAAGAGTACAGGCCTATCTGGCCCATTGCCACTATTGTCTGGTAGATTTAGCCGCTATAGGGGTATCAGCCTCTGTCATCCAATGGTTTAATTGCTTAAAGGATGAAGTACAGGCCTACCATTCACACCTCCTAGCATTGTCTTTGGGAGGTGAAGGTGATGGTCCTGAACTGGGTAGTCAGTGTTCAGGGTCAGGGTCAGGCAGTAGTATGGATAGGATACAGCCGGTAGTAGATGCTATGGTTGTTTTGTCTAACCAGTTTTTTAAATTACCTCATCCTCTCCATGGGTTGTTGCAAGGGATTGCTGAGTTAACAACAGAGAATTTAGATCAGATCCAATCATTTTTATGGCTGAACGTTAAATTGCAAATTCACGCTGATGCGTGGCGGGTCTCTTATTCTGTTTTGTTGGCCGCCTTGTACCCATTAATGGAAGGGGTGCTTAGTTCCCTGATGGCAAAGTATTGCAGGATCAGGGTTCATTGATTCAACTCCAACAACATGTGGTAGATAGTAGGTTGTTGGAACATATGCAGGTAGCATTAGAACAGAAATTTTACTGGAGTACATATGTATCTCAGTAGTCGCTCTGGGGATACCTGCCTCGTAGCAGACTTACGTTGCACACATAATGGAGGGAATGTGCCCACAGGATCACATATGCTTTGTGGTTGCCAAAAAGTCACGCAGTTACAAGACCTTAGTAATACTGCGAATGCTTTAGTGTTTGTATATGGGCAGCGTCAGAACTTAGTTTCCGGAACAGGATCCTCTCTTGGGGTCAAACCACAGATGCCACCTAGCAGGGGGAACATGCCTTCTCCTTGACACTGTTTCTGGTGTCACGCTTCTGACTGTCTTGTGCAACAGTGTCCGGTGCAGCGCCGCGAACACGCGTCTAAATGACGCTGGCGTCAGGGAGGGGAGAAGCAATGGGAGAGCAAGAATTGGCCGGTTAATTCCTGCATTATAAGTGTGCCCCCTCCCCCCCCCCCCCCAGATGTCTGATTGCCAATGGGCAGAAGTTTCCTGTCTTGGGGGAGGTGGGAGTTATCTGTTCAAGGCTTTTCTTGGCCGGTTTCTTTACTTGTAGCTGAGAGGCTGAGTACCCGCTTATTCTTGGGTGTGACTATCCAAGTGACCCAGTTGCGTTAGACTATTCAGGGGGTATGTCTTATTTCAGGTTTTGGTCCAATAGGAAAATTGCCTTTTGCAGTTGTAATCGTGGGGTTGCTGTACACGCACTTACGGAGGATACTGAGCATGTTGATGTATCGCACTTGTACCCTGATCATGCTCATCAAGTAAGGTGTTTACTTGATGATTATCCTGAGGTTCTCATGATCAAACTGGGGATGATGCATGTAATTAAATTTTAATATACAGCTTATAGATAATATCCCAGTGCATCATGCACCTTACCGCCTTTCACCCCATAAAATGAAGCTGTTACGTGCTAAGATTGATCGCATGTTGCAGGACGGAGTTATTAGGTATTCCACTTCTCCTTATGTTTCTCCCGTTTTCCTTGTTCTGAAGGGTCAAAGTGGGGACTATCGAGCGGTGGTCTATTATCAGAACTTGAATGAGAAGGTCATATTAGAATCCGTTCTGTTGCTGGATCTCCATAATTGTTTTACTTGGTTTATAGGTGCCACCATCTTTACTGTCCTGGACTTGAACCAGGCTTACTATCAGATTCCTCTTACTGAAGGTTCCAAACCAGCCACTGCATTCTGCACAGTCTGAAATTTATTCGAGTTTAACCGTGTTCCTTTTGGTTTGGCTATGAGTGTGGCAGTCTTGTCCTGCCTCTTGAATAATGTTCTAGGGTGCCTCAAGTTTAAGTCTGTCTATAATTATCTTGATGAGCTAGTAATCTTCAGTAGTTGATTTGTGGACCACCTGGAGCATCTGCTTTAGTTTTTGATAGGTTGCGTTCTGCTGGCTTAACTGTCAAACCCTCCGAGGTTACCTTATGTCACCCGCGTATATCCTTTTTACGTCATCTGGTATCGGCTGATGGGGTGTGCATTGACCAGGAGCGTACCAAAGCTATTGGGGAATTTCCCCCTCCTCACGATAAGCGGGGAATCCCTCATTTCATTGGGATGACCAATTTCTTTAGAAAATTTATTCCCAATTTTGCTCGGGTTGCGGCACCCTTGAATGAATTGCACAAGAAGAAAAGCGTGTTCGTTTGGGGTTACAAGAAGCAGGAAGCCTTTAATGCTCTCAAAATGCGATTGCTAATCCACCAGTCTTGGCCATACCTGATTTTAATCAGGTCTTTAATGTTCAAATGGATGCCTCCCATGCTGGTATTATTACAGAAACAACAGGAAGAAAGGCAGCCGGTCGCCTATGAGTCTCGGCACCTTAATGACGCCGAGCGCAACTACTCAGTGTATGAATGCAAGGCGCTGGCTGTTTTGTTTACCCTGGAGAAATTCACATTTTATCTTGAACATCGTGAATTCATTTTGGAAATGCACAACCAAGCCGTCAGCTGGGTGTTGGCCCGCCCCTTGCAAGATGAGTCGCATTACATGCTGGGCGATACGCATTTCTGCATTCCGTTTCCAGATGCAGCATATTAGGGGCTGTGAGAATGAAGTGGCAGACGATCTCAGTCGTACGTTTGCAGGAGAATCCAGGGAAGGCAAGGGCTACATGAAGCCGGATCTTGGGGTCAATTTCCTTCTCTCTGAGACACCAGGTCTCTTCTGCGACTTAGCCAACAAACAGGTTCAGGATCCTAGGTGGGGACCAATTTGGCAGCAGTTGGCGAGGTCATTCCTGCTTATTGCCTTCGTAGGGGCCTCTTGTGTAAAGGGGTAGACAATAATGGTGAAGTGAAGGTCTGTATTCCACAGGAACTAGTTAGCATGGTCCTCAGATTTTTCATGATTCTGCAGTCAGGGGACATTTGGGATTCTACAAGACCTTGAACCAAGTTTGTGAACACATGTTTTGGCCCAATCTACATCGTGATGTCAGGCGATTTGTGGGTAACTGTATCCAGTGTAAGCGTGCTAAGCCTGATGTGGGGCCGCGCAAAGGACTACTACAGTCGGTTAGGGAGAAGTATCCTCTCGACCGCATTTTTATCGATTACATTGGACCATTACCCCGCACCAAGAGGGGAAATAGGTACTTGTAGCTGTCGAAGCCTTTCCCCACTTTGCTTGGCTCCTAGCCACCCAAGGAATAACGGTCAAAACTACGTTGAAGCAGCTATCCAGCATTATTTCCTGGTTTGGTCCTCCGAAGACTTTGGTCAGTGATAGTGCTCCTGCATTTTTATCTAAGATCTTCAAGGGTTTCTGTTTTACTAACGGTATTAAGTATATAAAGACGAGTCCCTATTACCCCCAAGGCATCTTCCCAGAGCAAGTCAACTGCAATCTTAAGGCCGCTCTCTGTGTTTACCATTTCCGCACACCTACTCGATGGGACACTACTTTGCCGTGGCTAAATCAGGCCTTTAATTCTGCCAGGCACGAGTCTAAGGGCACTGCACCCAGTTGATTGATGTTTGCCTACAGTCTCAACTCACCTCTCTCTAACTTGTGGGAGATTAATGACCTTCTCCTGCTGCAGGTCACCCCGGCTAGCTTGCGCAAGAATTGGCAATGTGCCAAGTGTAACATCAATTTTGCCCACCAACGTGAAGCAGTTCGGTCCAATAAGGAAAGGCGCCCCTTTTAGGGCAGGATTGAGGATGTGGTGTTTGTGAAGGATGTCGCCAATCACTCGGATTTTGATTTAAGGTGAAACTTGGGCCATGTTTCCAGGGGCCTTGCCAGATCATGGAGATTATGAGCCCTGTCAATTTTGAGGTCAAGGACCTTTTATCTGGTCATAAATCTCGGGTCCACCTCAGTCAGCTTAAGCTTGGGGACCGGGGAACCACAGAGTCTACTCCATCGTTGCCTCGGCTCCTCCTGTGTTCACCTTTGTGGAGTGGAGATTGAGCGGGTGGGTTGCTGGTTGTTGGCGCCAGTTCCCATCGATTGTCCTTTCATCATCGAGTCGATTTCTATGTTTATTTATTTTCTTCACTTCTTTAGCGGCACAGGATTTTAAATGGAGTGCACGCACTCTGCTGGTGGCTGGTGTGCGGATATCCGCGGTGTGAGGTGGAGTGACGTGGGACGGTGTTTGTATGGAGCATGACGAGAGGCTGAGTCGCCATGAAGGAGCATGGACAGCCGCTATTGTGAGTTTACCCATTACAATACAAATCTTCTGTCCATGGTGATGGGGATTTCCTCAAGGTTGGAAGGACAAGTTCCATCTAGTTGATTACAAGTTACACGGGCCGAATGCATTGGAGTTCTTGTGTTGCTTTGGTGGGTGGTGTTTATATTAATTAAAGATTCCAGTGAACAAAAACCATTGGGAATTGTTCCAGTAACTTATCACTGAATTTGGTGTCATCACTAGATACATTGATGGCAGTTAAGGAAGTGCAACAAACACGATGCATGGCTAAACACATAGCAAGAAGTGTAACTAAGTAGTGCGTAAGTCTGTATTTGGCATTCCAAGCTGCGCTGAAATATTTTTCTCATTCTACCTGTTACGACATTATTTTAGTCTGGCCTTTAAATGTGCTGTTCTAACTTTTATGCCGTTATTTTAGTGATGGCTTTAAGGGATTGGCTAATCAAATTTTACTAGCTGTGCCTGCCCAAGTAAGTCACGGACGTTAAGTCTGTTGGTTTCATTTCTGCAATATATCATTGAAAGATATTGATAACCAGTTGTGCAGTTAGGATTGTGTATCTAATGCCACAGAATATTGTCTGCCACTGATGTGTTTTATGTTGCAGATAATTGGCCTTGGTTGATACGGGAAAACTGGAATCTGATTACAATGCTGCCAGAGTGACATTTAAAGCCCTGTCCCCGCCCCCACCTCCCACGTCTTGAGTTATGTTGTAACTGTCCTGTAATTCCATCCTTTCAGTGGAGAGTTGTGTGTTCTGAAGCTCAATCGCAGTGCAAAGTTGAGTACCTTTTTATTTGATTTCTTGTCCCATGGATTTCTTGTATTGATTAAAATCTTTTGGTGTGCTTGTGTCCATCACTAATTCTCATGTAGAGTGGAAGCGGCCTCTGTTAAGTTTTTCTTGGGAAGTTCTTCGCATTATAGTCAGGTACCGAAATCATACGAACCTGGTATATGCAAGTAGTATTGTTCTAATTAATCTGAAGTTAGCCGAGTAACTTTTGAAAATTTGGGGCTTGTTGAGCTCAGAACTTCGATGTGAGTTGGTCATGTTAGTCATATTTTATGAATTAGATTTTTGTGAACATTGTATTAGTTAATGAAAAGTTGGCCGAGTAAACCTTAAAATTTTGGTGCTAGTTGAACTCAGACTTTTAACTGGGAAAGTTATGTTAGTCATATTTTACGAGCATGCTTTTATAAATATTGTGTTTGAATTTTGAAAAGTTGGCCAAGGAAGCCTTAAAACATTATTGTCTGCTGAATACTGCGTTGGTTATGTCAGCCATCTTTATCTTAATAACGGTTTAATGAATAGTGTTTCGTTTAGTAAAAAGTCGGCCAAAGAAGCCTTAAAACATAACTGTCTGTTGAATTCTGAACTTGGGTGTGATGAAAATATAGATAAAAGAGTTTTCATGTAAGTGATGAAGTAGGAGTGATTTATTTGTGAGTCACATTGATTTAACTATGGGTCCATGGACATGGTTTAAATTAAAGTAAGTGGTTGAAAGAAAATGATATGTGGATGACATCGTAAAGGTTTTTGGTGTTCTGTAAGATAAGCTTTGTTGTAATTATGGTTACTGTGAATGTATTATGCACAATGTGTTTGTAATAAAGAAGTGTGTGGCAATTACAATTGATTTCAATTGTGATTTTGGTGTGTTCTTCAGGACAACACCCCAAAGACTATGAGAATGAACTTTTCATGTTTGATTTTTAGCTTTACCTTGACGTGTCATTACCGAGACATTTATATTAATAAAAGTCAATGTAAGGAACTGTTCATGGTCCATTTATGAACAAATGTTGCAAAAATGACTACCATTTTTGTGTGCACAATACTCCAAAGGACTGTTTTGTTTCAGATATATGAAGTCCTTTGTGCATCCTATCCAAACCTGTAATCAACTCGCATATTTTATCACTTCTTCTTCCCTACTAAACTAATGTCGTGAAGAAACCTGCACTGTGGCATATCTCTTAAATCAAACAGAGATGTGACAGCTTTAATATGAATATAATCTGATACTTTATTGTGCACATGTTTGACAAATGTAAAGAAGAAATAGAAAAATTAAATAAAAAGTAAGAGTAAATGGATACATTACATGCAGAATGGCTCCTCCTGCCTAAAGGTATATCCCCAGTTGTCCGAGGCTGGTGCCACACTCCAGTAGCTGTATCCAGGTACATTATACTGTTTGAATATAGTTCCTCTTGTGAATGGTAAGGACCATACACATCTCCTCGCCCACCAAATACATACATTCTATCGTCTATTGCATTTGCCGAATGGAAATCTCTGTATGATGGAGGGTCACCCTGTTGAAAGATACAGCAGATCAAACAACGTTTTGAAAAACACAGTTAACAGTCAAGTGCATAGGGGTGAAAAGTATTTACTACAGTGGAGTAGTGAAAGAATAGCAAAGATATGAAGTAAGACAGGAATGGCTATGCAGAAATACCTAAAGAAATTTTCAGTTCATGCTGTTCTATGAAAAATGTGCCTATGAAATTGTTCAGTATAACTACCTCCACTGTCAACACTTAGATGAAAATAATGAAATGATTTGCATTTAACTGCTTGCACGACAATGAATGAATGAATGAATGAATGAATGAACAACTACCAGAAGTTCACTAACTTTCATGACCCATCAACAGTGTTAAATGGAGGACTATAAATTCAAGATCAAGTTTCATCATAATGTGTATGTATGGAAAAATATTTGCATAAAAGGATAAACTACAGTACTCTGAATGGGAGCAAGGGTCTTCTATAAACAGACTTACTAAATTTGTGAAAAAGTGTCTAAACAGTAAAGCTATGGTACAAATCTTGACACTGGCTTTAATAACAGAATAGAAGGAAAATTTATTCATTATCATAAGAAGGGAAATACAGTATTTCTATCTTGCAAAAAAAAAAAAAAAAATTATTCAAATGATTCACATCACTGCACACTTCAACAGGTGAGCTTAAATTTTGACTCTGAAGACGTTACAAACGAGTTCTATGCCTGAAAGATAATAACATAACATTTCAGTAATAATATGGCTGTCAGAAATATAAAGAAAAACTATAAGCCTCAAGTTCTTGAACTATTTCTTCTTTCCTAGAAAGCAACAGAGAAATTATGAAGAAAGAAGGTTCAAACCTCTGTCTTGCAAATATAAACAAGACTGACTGGCGAATAAAAATGAAAAACTACAGCTGTTCACAAGAGGTCGAAGAGTGGATACCATATGTTATCCTTATTGCACTACACTTTCCTTATCCTTATTAAACAAGACTGTTCTCTGCAGTAATTACCTGGCTGACGGCCCCAGCCAGCCATCAGGCATATACACACCTACAAGCCACAGTGACCCAATTCCGGAAGTCCAAAATGATTTCCAGTCCCTCCTAAAATCCATAGGTCCATCCCAGAACCTCTTCCTTGAGTCCATCTCCCTGTTCAACACTGCCACTCCTTGGACTCCTACCTTCTACATGCTTCCTAAGACACACACACACACACACACACACACACACACACACACACACACACACACACACACAACCATCCAGGACCCCTATTGTGGCCCAATACTGCACTCCCATAGGAATAATCTCTGCCTTCATGGATCAAAACAATCAGCCTATTATCCATAACCTACCATCCTATGTAAAACACTAACCTTATCCTCTACTGACTCCCAAAGCTCCTGTCCCTTTAACACCCTGTGCCATGTTCATCACCTCTTTCACACCAACATCCCTAATGCCCACAGCCTTGCCATCACTCAACATTACTTTTTGCAATGCCCAACTGATTCCAGACTAATAACCTACTTTCTGGCCACTATGACCAACACTATAACAATATTCTTGACAACAATTACTTCACCTTTGAAGTTATCATACACAAACAAATTCATTGTATAGCCGTGGGCACCTGCACGACATTATCCTATGTCAATATATTCATAGGCCATCTAGAGCAATTCTTCCTCGATACCAGGACTCCCAAATCCCTCACCCCCATTTGCTTCAACCAGTTCATCTCAGCCCAATAAGTGACCTTCCTTGATGTCAACCTCCGCCTTGCAGATCAGTACCTCCATTCACAGTAAACCTACCAACCACCAACAAGATCATTTTCATAGCTGCCACCCATTCCACATTAAGAAGTTGGCCTAGCCAATCTTGGTCACTGTTTCTGCCATTATGAACAGTCTCCCATCCCAAGTACACTGAAGGTCTTGCTGAGGTTATCACAGACTGAAATTATCCTCCCCACCTTGTCCTGAAACAGATCCCCCACATTTTGTCCACCCATGTTCCCAAACTCTTGCCCCATGGCTCACATCCCTGTAAGAGACCTACTTGCAATACTTGCCCTATACATCCTTCCACTAATACCTACTCCAGTCCTGTCACAGATATTTCCTACCCCATCAAAGTAGGGCCATCTGTGAAAGCAGCTACGTTCTTACCAACTTACCTACAATCATTGTGCAATGTTCTGCATGGTCATGACAACTAATAAGCCGTCTGTCTATGTGAATGGGCACTGAAAAACTGTGACCAAGAGAGAGCTGGACTACCCAGTTACCACACATGCTGCGCAACCCGTTTGACATCCCATGTCATCTGGTTTCTTTTCACCTCTGCCAGCTTTTCTGAATTTCCCCCAAGGGAACTCTCCCTGTAACATATTCTTCCCTCCTGTAAACCCCCTGGCCGCAACCTTCCCTAGTCTCTGACCCCCACATGCCTGTTCCTCCTGTGCTTCCAGCTTTACAAACAAACACAAACACACACACACACACACACACACACACACACACACACACAAATCATGTATCTACGCCCCTCCCCCTCAAAGTAAAGCTCTCCTCATGCACGTTTCAGCCGACTATTCTGTCCTCACCAAGACTTTGCACACACTCATAGGACAGGTGGCATTACATCACCTTCCCACCCCTAATCTGTTTTCCTGCTCCTTCCCTCCTGACACCTCTTCTTTACACCCACTACCCAAAACAGATCATTACTCCCTCCAGTTGGGCCAGCCACGTGTGTGTGAAGTTCGCTTTTATGAATGTGTGTGTTTCTTCATCTGATAAAGGACTGTCTGGTAGCTTATTACCAATAGTCTACTTTAAATGTGCCTGTCTCCTTCTCAATGCCTCCTCTATGTAGTGAGTAGCAACCTACCCTAATTAATATCACTATGTTAGTTAAAGAACCTGCTGCTTGGTTCATATGAAGGGTGGAGAGACAAGTTATGAATATCAAATCTTCCCACTGACTAGGCAGCATAAGAGATCTGAATAATGGCAACTATTGCAGAACAGGTACACCACAAGCATCAGATTCACTAAGTGTTAATGTACCAGTAATAATTACGGTTGGGGAGGGGGGGTGGGGGGAGTTTGGCTAACTCTTGCATGTATTTTTTTGTTTCATATATGATCTAAAAGTCTCGAGTATCCCAATATCCACAGTGAAGGAGAAAGTGAAACTCAAAAAAGGAAAAAATTAAGATTTGCACTAATAATGAAAGTAGTTAATCTCCAAAATTTAATCCAGGGCATTGTCTTGGTTTTTTTGTGACAGCAATCATGCTAAAATGATTGAAGATTAATACAGCTGTTAGCATAGGAATCCTAAAAGCTGAGCACACACAGAAACAGTGTCCAATGATCAGAAATCATGACAGAGAAAGTATACACACTATCCACAAAACTGGAGACAGAAGGGGAACACATAGTTCAGACAGAAACCGATGTATCTTAAGGTTCCACAGGGAAGGAACATGCTAAATGTAGACATCACCAAGGTAAAAATGTCAAAGAAATCTTAGAACAAAAATTCAAATTTTAGAGATGAAAATGTTCCAACACAAGAGAAATTTTAACGAACTTTGGCATAGATGGTTTACTGGATCATACACAGATTGTCACAGATGAATGAAGCTTTCTTCAGCAACTGGCTATGGACATAAAAGTATTCAAGTGATATTGAGGAAGAAGTTTCTGAAGTTGTATGTGTGGAACAAAGCACTATATAAACACACGACATTATATGAAAACAGGACATAACTCCTTGAAACTAGAAAGGAAACAGCTAAACTTATCAGGAATACAACGAAAAATAATGATAAAAATCAATAAAAACAGACAGATCATGTCTTCAAAATGAATAATACTAGAAATTTCTACAAAACTTACAAAAGAAGCTTGAGTAAATGTCCTCCAACAACCATTTGCTTCAAAAATAAAAATGGGAAAACACAACACAATAACCAAGAAAACTAATATTTCACCAATGTATTTCAAAAATTCACAAAATTTTGAATATCCTAAATCTACATTTAACTTCACAACAACAACACACTCAGTACCTAAACTTGCATCCCCTAATTGATCGGGAAATGAACAAAATCATCATACCCCTCAAAACAATAAAGAAACTGGGTGACAATTTCATAACTGCAGAACTCTAGGAATAGTTGAATAACAAATTTATGAAGAAGCTAACTGAAATTGTCCATAACATCTGGTTAATAGAAGAAATTCCTGAAGATTGACAGACAGCCCTAATCCATCTGCTGCACAAAGCAAGTGATAAAAGTGTGAACTACTACCAGTTTCCTACAAAATCTGATGCAATAGCATTATTAACTAGGGTAGAACAACTCTACTGTCAAATCAGTGAAAGTAAAGGTGGTTTTAGAAAAACAGATCATGTTCAGAGCAGATACTCAACTTAAAGTGAATAATAATGTATCTGAAAAGGAAATCTAAAACTTCTGTAAGCACTTTTGTTGACTTCAGTATGGCCTATGACTCAGATAATGAGTCATTGTTTGAAATTGTCAACAACCAGGGCGTAGATAGTAAAATCACAGCTCTAATTAAACCAACACTAATAACCACCTATTCTAAAGTGAAATTTAGAGGAGAAATTTCTAGAAGTTTTAAGATTAAAACTGGAGTCAGCCAGGAAGATGATACCTTCCTGCTGCTCTTTAACTGTGTGCTGGAAGTCATAAGGGAATGAAGAATGCCCTTAGAAGAAACAAAATCAATTAGGGTGTTAGATTAGGTTAGAAAAGAGAAACTACAGACTGTAACATTTGCACATGACCTAGCTCTTATTTCAGACTCAATGGAAACAGCCACTAGACAGAATTTCAGAATGAAAAAGCTGAAAAAGCAGGTTTACAAATCTCATTTGAGAAAACCAAATTATGACAAGATAATCATAACAAATATGAAAGAACTGAGATAGCTACATAATAAGAAATCAATATCTGTCAACACTAAACTTACACACCACTCAATAGTAATTTGGCCAGAAACATTTTATGCCGCAGAATGTTTAACTCTGTACAAAAAGGTGATAATGGAAGCACCAGATTACAGAAATAAAAATCTGAGAAAAACTATGGGATCAGTTAAAGAGCAAACACAATAACAAAAAAGCCATAATAGTGAACTTTGTATATACACTGAAAAAATTACAGATATGATTAGGAATATAACAGCTTTCATGGCCACAGCCAAAGGATGAATCCCAACAGACTGACAAAAAAGACTTTTCACTTATTGAAATAATTATAAATAGATAACACAAGCCACAAAGAAGTTGAAAGGACATGGAGGAACTCTAAATTTCTCCACAAGGTATTAAGGAAAGACTCCCACTCAGACATAGTAAGAGTCCAAAGCTTTCCATGAAAAACCCAGATGATAACTGGATCCAACTAGACAAGAAAGAAAAGAGAAACAGAGAAATTATGAGGGATATGGGTGATGAAAAAAAGAAACAGATGAAATAAATGTAGTCTACAGTGGCTCATATTAAAAGAAGAAGGGAGAAGAAAGGAAGTACCAGACAGACAAGTAAGGAAGAACAGCTACAGGAAAAGCTTACAAGAAGACGGGTGTAAACTGTGCTATTTCTGACACTAAGATGCGTGAAGGGAGGTTGTATAGGTGACAATGACCTGGAGACACCAAATGGTTTCAGCTAGTTTGTTTAACTATATTACAGATTTCAAAACAAGTTTTAAAACTTCCAAATATTTCAGTGACAGATTTGGACTCTGGCCTTAATTTATTGGTAATGGACTTTACATTAAAACTGCGGAAACTGCAGGAAAGCAGGAAATCAAACACATGGGTCAAGTGCCGATTGAAAGTACAAGTGGTTGAGAGTTTAAAAGGGAGCATTAGGCAACAACTGAGTGAAATAAGGTACAGAAAAACAATGGAAGACAAATGGGTAGCTATGAGTGACTAAATACTGAAGGCAACAGAGGCTCAGATAGACAAAATAACAAGGCCTACTAGAAATTCTAGCACGATACACAATTTACTGAATTTAATCCTTGAGCAGGCGTGCCTGTTTATAAAGTGGGCCAACCTCAAATAATTTTTATTTATTTATTTATTTTTTTACCATTCCATTTTTATTTCACAACTGTAAGCCCATACCTATTCCTTCATTATTGCTTCCAGTGACACAGTGATAACTGCGTTGTCATACATCCAAGTAAGCAGCAGTGATATGAAATGAACAGCAAGCTAGGTGAGAAAAAATTTACAATCTGTGCAAGGAAATGACACGGATTATGAGCTATCAGTGCAATCCCACAATGAGGCAGTTACCTACAATGTAATTAGTAATAGAAATCATAGCTGGCTGGGATATGATGTAGCTATGCTGTTTAATGCTTTGAGTGGGTCATTAATGTGGGGTATAACCTGTCTGTGGCATCTGAGCATATAATAAAAAGTTTATTTCATTACTGTTCAATTGAATTGTGCTTTAGCTCACATTATGAAGTTTATTTTATCATTGTCTGATTAAACTAAGGTCACTTTGTGATTTTGATACATGTTTACCTCGGATACATGAAGACAGATATTCATTACATGTGTATGAAGTATGCCATGCAGCTGCTCGTGTATGAAAAATGGTGAGCCTGCTCAAGGGTTTAGAGACAAAAAGAGAAAGTATAAAAATACAACAAATGATGCAGGCAGAAGGGAATACAGATGCCTAAAAATTAAGTATGACAGAATGTGCAAAGGAGCAATCTAGGAAAATATCTAAAGTTGCACAAGCAAGCCTGACTATGGGAAAGATAGCACATATAGAAAAATACAACAAACCTTTGTAGAAAAGAGAAGAACTTGTGTGAAAAGTAAGAGCTCAATGGCAAATCAGTCTTAAGCACAATGCAATGTAGGAATTGCATGAAGAAGGGAAGGTTGAAATGAGGAAGGAATTCATAAAAGGGCTTATTGCAGAAACGGAGAGGAAGTAGATGAAAATGATAAGGGGGACACAATACTGTGTGAAGAATTTGACAGCACAGTGAAAGACATACAATGAAAGAAGGCCCCTGGAGTAGATGATATTCCCTTAGAATCACTGAAATCCTTGGAAGAACCAGCCATGCTGAAACTATTTCACCCAGTGTGCAGGAACTATCAGCCAGGTGATACAGATGAATGTTGTCACATTCCAGTTCCAAAGAGTGCTGGTGCTGACAGATGTGACTATTACAAAATCATAATTTTAATAAGGCATGGCTGAAAAATACTGACAATTATTTACAGAAGAATGGAGAAACTGGTAAAATTCACTCTCAGGGGAGTGCAATTAGGGTTCAACAAAAATATGCGAACACACAAGGAAATAATGACCCTATGACTTCTCAAAGAAGATAGGATGGAGAGCGACAAACCTACATTTAAAATGTTGTAAATTTAGATACTGTTTTCAAGGAATGAACTCTTTGAAATTCTGAAGGTAGCAGAGATAAAATAAAGAAAGCAAAAGGTTGCTTGTAGAGAAACAATACTGTAGTTGTAAATGTAGCAGGACATGAAAGGGTAGCATTAATTCAGAAAGGAGTGAGCCAGTGTTGCAGCCTACCTCCAACGTTATTCAGTCTATACACTGAGAAAGCTGCAAAGGAAACCAGGAAGACAAGGAAGACATTTGGAAAGGAAATTAAAAGTTCTGGGAGCATAAATAAAAAGTTTGGGATTTGATGATGACACTGTAGTTCTATCAGTGTCTGCAAAGGTCTTCGAAGAGCAGTTGAATGAAACTGACAGTGTCTCAAAAGGAGGGTACAAGATGAATGTTAACAAAAATAATACAAGGGTAATGGTATGTAGTCAAAATACATCAGGTGGTGATAAGGGAATTAGATTAGGAAATGAGGCACTAGATATAGTAAATATGTTTTGCTATTTGGGCAGCAAAATAATTGATGGAAGCCAAAGCAGAGAGGATATGAAATGCTGACTGGCTATCACAAAAAAAAGGGAAATCTGTTAATACTGAATACAAACTGAAGCATCATCAGAAGGTCTTTTCCGAAAGTATTTGTCTTAAGTGTATGTCCTTAAAAGGGAGTGAAATGTGGACAATGAGCAGTGTAGATGAGAAGAGAAGCTTTTGAAATGAAACTTCCATGCAGGTTTTAACTGTGTGCTGAACCGAGACTCGAACTCGCAAGCTTTGCCTTTCACAGAGCTGAGGCACCACAGTGCAAATCATGACCTGTACTCATTTCCTACCTTCCAAACTTCACAGAAGTTGTGGAAAACTTGCAGCACTAGCTTTCCTGGAAGAACGGATATTGTGGAGACACAGGTTAGCCACAGCCTAGGGGATGCTTCCACAATGAAATTCTTTTCAACGCACACTGCATTGCTGAATCAAAAATTTTGTTCTAGAAAAACACCCAGGATATTGCAGATTAATGGCTTAGCCACAACCTGAGGAATGTTTCCATAATTCACTGCACCATCTACTACAGAGTTACAAATTTCATTCTGGAAACACCTCCCAGACTGTGGCTAACCCATGTCTCTCCAATACCCTTTTTTCCAGGACTGCTAGTCCTGCAAGTTTTGCAGAACTTCTGTTAAATCTGGAAGGTAGGAAATGAGGTACTCGCAGAAGTAAAGCTGTAGGGAGGGGTCATGAATCATGACTGGGTAGCTCAGCTGATACAACTCCTGCCCGTGATACACAAAGTCCTGAGTTAGAGTATTGATCCAACACACAGTTTTAAACTGCCATAAAGTTTCGTATCAGCACTCACACTGTTGCAGAGTCAAATTTCATTCTAGCTTTTGTAAGGTCATGCTACAAAACAATGCTGCTGATGAAATGGATGTATTGAATGCGTGTGCCCAGCAGATTGAAACTGGTAAGTGCTGAGAAAAGAAATAGTGATCCATAGAGAGTGTGCTAATTCATGCTAAGATACCTAAGGGTAGTTCACTCACTGCTGGAAAGAGCAGTAGATGACAAGATTAGAATATGTAAAAAATATTATGCTGAGGGTATTACAAGTGCACAGATGATAGACGAACATGGCAGAAGATAGAATTAAACAAATCAAAGGACATATGATGAAACAAATTAAGAACATTACTATCTATATGCATAGAAGTATGAAAGTACCTGAGTTATTATGTATCTCCACACCATTGTGCGCAGGTCTAAAGAATAGACATCTTGTGAAAATCTGTCCATCTGTTCCTCAAAGCCTCCAAAGACAAACATTTGATTATTAATTACACAAGCTGAATGGCCATCTCTTGCAGCAGGAATCATCCCACTCACTTTGGGACTGCTCCAAGTTAAATCATCTGAAAATAGCAGGAAATGAACTGATAACTTTCTAAGGGATGTGATCACGCAACTGATAATTTAGAATAAAACAGATTTTTGGAGCAGGACACTGAGAACACTGTTACTAAAATGCCTACATAATTTAGTAACGCTATCTTTATTATTAACACACACATTCTTTTTTCTTTTTTTACAAATACTTCACAGAATGTAAGGAGAAAAGAGAGCCACATTAACATAACTTTCACCAGACAAAGCAGTAGAAATTAAAACCTTATTTACAATTATTAAAATAAACTATTCTTTTATGACAAATATCGATGTGACCATGAAAATTTCAACCAACAATTGAAGGGGATATTTAACTCAGAAGTTAAATGCAAGCCTATAAATCCAAAAGTTTAGAGGTTGATCTAGTCAATCCTAGGATTTTTTTTCTGTCAGTAATTCTTTCACATCTAAAACCAACACAAATTTCAAGCTTTCGCAACCCAAGGTTGCTTCATCAGGAAAGAGGGAAGGAGAGGGAAAGACTAAAGGATGTGGGTTTTAAGGGAGAGGGTAAGGAGTCATTCCAATCCCGGGAGCGCAAAGACTTACCTTAGGGAAGGACAGGTACACACACACACACACACACACACACACACACACACACACACACACACACACACACATATATACAGACACAGGCAGACACATGTAAATGCAAAGAGGTTAGGCAGAGATGTCAGTCGAGGCGGAAGTACAGAGGCAAAGATGTAGTTGAATGACAGGTGAGGTATGAGCTGCGGCAACTTGAAATTAGCGGAGGTTGAGACCTGTTGGGTAACGGGAAGAGAGAATATATTGAAGGGCAAGTTCCCCCAGCTCCTGGGATTGGAATGTCTCCTTACCCTCTCCCTTAAAACCCACATCCTTTCGTCTTTCCTGATGAAGCAACCTTGGGTTGCGAAAGATTGAAATTTATTTGAGTGTGTGTGTGTTTTATTGTCTCTATCAACATACCAACGCTTTCGTTTCGTAAGTAACAGCATCTCTGTTTTAATATATATTTTTCTCACGTGGAATGTTTCCCATATACAGGGTGATCAAAAAGTCAGTATAAATTTGAAAACTGAATAAATCATGGAATAATGTAGATAGAGAGGCACAAATTGACACACATGCTTGGAATGACATGGCGTTTTATTAGAACCAAAAAAATACAAAAGTTCAAAAAATGTCCGACAGATGGCACTTCATCTGATCAGAATAGCAATAATTAGCATAACAAAGTAAGACAAAACAAAGATGATGATCTTTACAGGAAATGCTCAATATGTCCACCATCATTCCTCAACAATAGCTGTAGTCGAGGAATGATGTTGTGAACAGCACTGTAAAGCATGTCCGGAGTTATGGTGAGGCACTGGCATAGGATGTTGTCTTTCAGCATCCCTAGAGATGTTGATCTATCACGATACACTTGCAACTTCAGGTAACCCCAAAGCCAATAATAGCACGGGCTGAGGTCTGGGGACCTGGGAGGCCAAGCATGACAAAAGTGGCGGCTGAGCACACGATCATCACCACATCACCAAACGACGCGCGCAAGAGATCTTTCACGCGTCTAGCAATATGGGTGGGTTTTGTTTTTCTTTTTGTTCTAATAAAACCCCATGTCATTCCGAGCATGTGTGTCAATTTTTACCTCTGTATGTACATTATTCCGTGGTTTATTAAATTTTCAAATTTATACTGACGTTTTGATTGTAAATAACTTCAAAGTAAGGCAATAATATACCACCTCCACCTGGCCCAAGCCTAGTAAATACTGAGGTATTCAAACGAACTTCTGGCTTAAAGACAGCCTTACCTAATGAGGAAATTAACGACACCAGGTATTCACTACAACTGAGGAAAAGTCATTAGCCTTTCAATTTTATTATATTAAACTTACTTAGCTAGACCAACACAAACAATTTACAGTAAAATGAAAAACTTTTACTTTTTTTACCACTTGATGACTAGTTTTGGGCAGAGACCCATTTTCAAATCATTGTGTAGATTACCTGTAGGCGCTGTAACTGATCACTGCACATTTCTGTCATGGTTTTCACATCTTCGGAAATACCATTTTTGACTATGTTTAGATGAATTGAAAATTTGTTGCTGACCTACAGCTATTCCAACATGCTGGATATTTAATGGTGACAGTTAATTTTAATGAAGTGCATAATAGGTGCTTCACTTGTTAATATACCCCTTGATTCATTGCATATCCCTGACCATTTCTGTCCTAATCAGTTGTTCACAACCCTTCTGAGACTATTACCCTGACTGCAATGAGATATTAGCTAGTAACGTACACCCCGCCTCAGACCAATGTTAGTGCCTGACTAAACTTAGGAATGAAAAATCTTCTTTGAACACTTTTATTTATAAAATGACAGAAGATATATATTTAGTTTTTGTGGGTGTTTTATTAAACCATGAATTAATGAGTCAGTGAGACAAGTGGTATTGCTTATTTCTAACAATCTTTGTTATAGAATAATGAAGCAGTTCTCCAGACCCTTCTTGCAAAAGAATGCTAACCCACATTGAAGACATTAAGGGCAGACACTTGCGACAAAACATACATTTCTGCACCACTCCTCTCTCTAGCAAAACCTGCTTCAACCATGCCCCGTATCCCCATTTAAAATCATCCAAGTTAAAATGTGTGCACTGTACCTAGCTTGTAAACAACAACAATAGATAAGTTTCAAAAGCTGTGTCCTACACCACATTGTGTCATGTATTAATGTTAGCATTTTTTACAAATGTAATAATAGATAACTTACATAATCAGTGTTACAGTCCTATGAAATAATGATAATAGTAATGACCTTTTAAAAATAATTAGTAGTATGACTGAAACCCTTTTGTTTTTCCCCTCCCCAGCTCCCCCCCCCCTCCACCCCCACCAAAAGAAAAAAAAAATCATCTTACCCTTCTGGGGGTAATTATCCCCAGGTTGGGATCCACTGGTCTAGATCCATTAAATTCATCTGTAGTCACCCTTGTTGTCCTCTATCTGTTCAATGATTCCATTTTACTTGTATCAAATAACTTTAATATTTTACTTATTTTAATCAAGAAAGGCATAGCTAATACTGTTCATAACATTTAGCCAGTTGGATGGATGAAACTAAATGACATGTTACAACTGTGTACTAGGTTCGACTCAAACTTGTACCTTTGCTTTCCACAGATAAATATCATGTGTGACCTACTGAGGAATGCTTCATTACTCACATAATAGTTTTAAGTATCTTCTGCCTACTTTCCCCAAGTAATTGGTTAGGTGTAGCAATTTGTGAATATTACACAGCATTTAAGTGTGGAAAGTACTCAAGAGTACTGTATTTTACAGGGAGAGAAAAAAGATTCAGAAGTTTTTATCAAAACTACAGGGTCAACTGATTTAGCAGTTCAGTTATAATGACATTTTTTTAATATTATTATTGTTATAAATTGACTAAAGAACGCATACACAAACCTATTTGCAGTAACAATCTTCACCTGGGCAGTAGCCTGGATTTAGTTCCCTTCGATCAGACAATACTAGGGATAGTTATGCATTGTTTAAAGAAACACTCTGGATTTCACCAAAATAAATTTATGGAATGGAAAAATCTGACTGTTAGGTTGAATAACAACAGACTGCAGAGTTAATCAATATAATGGTCAGAATCTACCAACTTTAATTGACCACATTTTTCACACTGTAAAACAAAATAAGATTTACTGTCATCATAAAATAAGAGCTGTCGATGAAGAAACAATTCCTGACAAATTGCCAATTTTTCATTTTTCAGTCAGATGATATCGTTGACCATACGCGCGTCTGCTCTTAATGCCATAATGCTGAATTTTTAATTAGTTACCAGGAAAAAATTATCTAAAACAATACTGCGTATGTGACACAGCAAATAAATAGATGGCAATACCGCGAAACAGAAGGGAATTAAATACCGCGTATCTACAATCTATGGATACTGTAAACAATACCATGTAAATATAAAAGTGCGCGCAGCCACAGCACATTGTTACTGCCTTATTACGTATTTAACAGTGCTCAAAAGTAGTTCCATGCTTGTAGCTTCATTCGTGATAATGGACAGCAATATAGATGACTATCTTCTTACTGAAGAAGAAATTGTTTCTCAGCTGAAATCAGCTGATGAAAGTGGAGAATCGTTCCTGAGAGTGACTGACAGTGGTAAGAAAATTATTTTATTATTCACCTTTGAATGTTAGTAGCACCACAAGTGTCTTATTGTGATATAAATCAGAATGCCCCCACTTCACACGTTCTGTGCTTTTTTCATTTCTGCCAAAGATTTCTAGACTGTCCACTTTCTTGTAGGATCTTCCATAAATGCAGAACAAACAACAGGCGAGAGAAGTTTTAACGCTGAAGTTACATTTACCGAGGAAAAATTAATTTTGTCGCAGGAAAATTTTCTTGGGACTATTGTTAATAGCATTACTGATGTCATTGTTCTCATAAATACATGAATTTGAGCTTCATCTTTGTTTGCTTAAATTAATTTATAAATATTTTTCCATCCAGAAACTTCAGTGGCTGTATCCAACAATGCTCAAAATGAAAAGTCACAGTTTCCACTAAAGACGACAGTACTTCACATTCACTGCTATGCAATGGTGCTCATTCTTTGCCAAACACTATGGATAAATCATTGGAAGATCATGGGAGCAATAAATATGCTGCCAGAGAAGGCCAAGAATTTTATGGTGACGTAAACAGTGATATGACGACATTTACATCTACATAGTTACTCTGCAATTCACACTTGAGCATCTAGCAGAGGGTTCATCGAACCATTTTCATACTACTTCTCTAGCATTCCTCTCTCACATGGTGCGTGAGAAAAAGGAACACCTAAATCTTTCCATTAGAGCTCTGATTTCTCTTATTTTATTATGATGATCATTTCTCCCTATGCAGGTGGGTTTCAACAAAATATTTTCGCAATCGGAAAAGAAAGTTGGCAATTGAAATTTCATAGAAGAAAAGTGCCTTTGTTTCAATGACTGCCACCCCAACTCACATATCATATCAGTGACACTCTCACCCCTATTGTGAGATAACGCGAAACAAGCTGACCACCTTTGCACTCCCTCGATGTCCTCCGTCAATCCTACGTGGCAAGGATCCCACAAGGGTTTCTGAATGGAAAATGCTATATATACTTTCACTAATGAAATATTAAATGCTCTGAGTAACCAGAAGTCACCCGTTGGGATTTTTTGTGATCTATCAAAGGCTTTTGATTGTGTAAATCATGGAATACTTCTAGATAAGCTCAAGTACTGTGGTATGAATGGGACAGTGCTCAAATGGTTTAAATCATACCTAACTGGAAGAGTGCAGGAAGTTGAAATAAACAGCTCACATAATATGCAAAAAAACTGGTGATTTCTCGAACTGGGGAACAATCAAGAATGGGGTGCCGCAAGGTCCAGACTTGGGGCCTCTGCTGCTCTTAATATATATTAATGACTTGCCATTCTATATTCCCGAAGATGCAAAGCTGGTACTTTTTGCCGATGATACAAGAATAGCTATCACACCCGACAGACAAGAATTAACTGGTGAAATTGTCAACGATGTTTTTCAGAAAATCATTAAGTGGTTCTCTGCAAATGGGCTCTCATTAAACTTTGACAAAACACAGTATATACAGTTCCACACAGTAAATGGAATGACCCCATTAATAAATATCGACCTCGATCAGAAATCGGTAGCTAAGGTAGAATATTCAAAATTTCTATGTGTATGCACTGATGAGGGGTTGAACTGGAAAAAAACACACTGAGGACCTGTTGAAATGTTTGAGTTCAGATACTTATGCTATTAGGGTCATTGCAAATTTTGGCGATATACATCTGAGCAAATTAGCTTATCATGCCTATTTTCATTCTCTGCTTTCGTATGGCATCATATTCTGGGGTAACTCATCATTGAGTAAAAAAATGTTCATTGCACAAAAGCGTATAATCAGAATAATTGCTGGAGCTCATCCAACGTCATCCTGCAGACACTTATTTAAAGAGCTAGAAATCTTCACTGTAGCCTCACAAAATAAATAAATAAATAAATAAATAAATATATTCCCTAATAGCATCAAAAGTCTGACAGATAGCCATATAGTACTTAAAAGGAAATTAAAAGAATTTCTTAATGGCAGCTCCTTCTACTCATCAGATGAATTTTTGGGTATAGTAAGTGGGTAATTTCCCAACCCCATAAAAAATAAAAAAAATTAAAAATATTGAGTGTCATGTAATATTTTGTCTAATGTAATATCTTGTATAGACATCTTTTATTAACTTGACACGTTCCACATCATTACGAAGTGTCGTATTCATGATCTATGGAACAAGTACTAATCTAATCTAATCTAATCTATTAACAAAGTTTCAAAGACCAGCTTTAAATGATTACTCTAGGAATACAATACGACCCTAAGTATCGCTCACATAGGGGTTGTGAGGACAAGATTAGAATAATTAATGCACGCAAAGAGGCATTCAATCAATCACTCTTCCCATGCTCTGTACATGAATGAAACGGGAAGAAACCCTAATAACTGGTACAATGGGACTTACCCTTAGCCAAGCACCTAACTGTAGAGATGTGATGTCATATAGTGTGTACCGTGTTCCATCAGCAGTGAAAAGGGGTCCCACAGCCCAGACGACTCTGTTCACCTGACATTACACATAATGGACAGTGTCTCATTCAACTCTTAAGTGATAATCAGCAGATTATGTCTTAGGAATTGTGTGCACAGCTTAATGCTGGCTACAATGCCTTAGAAAAGATGTTACTGTTAGGTACTCACAAAATGTATTGTGCGAGATGAGTCCCGCAAATACTTACACAAGGAAGGGAGTGACAGTGGCGGTGGGTAGTGGGGGAACACTTGACTGTTAAATTTGCTGGGATATGCTGTTGTCAAAACTGTAAGACAGATTGTTCAAGTTTTCATGAGAGTAGCATACAGGATCTTATTCATTGTTGGCAAAAGTGGATAAAAATTATTGTGACCATGGGGAATGATGACAATATGCAGCTGAAATCTTGTTCTGTTTAACTGTGTTATTGTGATTTCCATGTCTATTGTATGTTGTATGAAAATAAATGAAAGATATCAATTTTAAAATAATCCTCACAGACACATTGCAGCATGTATATGATTATGATTACATAAATGCACATGATTTATGACTCACGGAAAACCATATGGTGTGCAAACAGGGCAACTAAATTGGTGGTATGCAGTGAAAGAGTGCCTGGTTATGTTTCAATGGATTCTCCCTGAAAAACAGTCTGTATTTGGGTACATAAAATAATCAGTAGCAGGTAGATGAATGGTGAACAAGCTGCCATGCAAACATCTGACATTTTCGATGGGTGAGGACGTAAGTGACCACGGAGGATGGGGAATTAGCAGTACACGTCATTCTTTACAGATGCCTCACACATCTGCTGTTTGAAGTATTTGTGGGTTTGGACAACAAAAGCAGCATGTGTGCCACCATTCCTGCCCACAGCAGGCAGTGATGAACTGTTTAAACATACAGTTTCACATTTAGTGCAGTGCTCCATCATTAAGACACCATGGAAAAAGCTGTACCACCAGTTAAAGTTCCTGCATAGAAGATGCGGGACACCATGTTATGTGGTCACTTGTACTATCCAGCACCAGCTCATTACTGCTAATGATCCTCTTCTATCCACTGTTTCTACACATGTATCACTTCTGCAAAAGCATGACCAAAATGAGCCAAAATGTTACAGTATTATACACTCATCCTCTGTCTTATTCAAACTCACATGCAGATGTTGAGTCCTTTGACATTCATACACTTGCTTTCACATTTCAATGTCTGTCAGTCTGCTCTTCACAGTCCAATTTTGACACAACACTAACCTTTCCAGTAAGACAAGAGCTGCTCGGCCTTTATATGCACAACAGGTACATAATCTTTATCATTTATGCTGGCATATTGTTCTACATATCCAGTTTATTTGAATTAATTGAAGTCAGTACCTTTGAGTGTTGCAATTTTTCACAAATATTTAGTTTTACATTAAGATAGGATGAATAGTTGCTGAGTGCATGAAATTTTATTATCCTGTTTACATTTAACCACCGTGTCCTGAAGCTAAGAGTAGATTACCTGGATTAAAACAGAATAATCTGTTGCACGCAGCTTCATCATTACGTCCACCCCATATGTAAATCTTCTGCTCATGTTCAACAGCTGTGTGTCCATACCTCTGATATGGGACAGTGGTTTTTGTCACATCATTGTATTCTGGTGTAGGTAAAGCGTGCCACCTGTAGTTACCTACAAAATATAAAGTCAAATTAAAAGATATGAAATATGTCTGTAAGCAAGTGCAGTTTCATTTATGACTACATAATGGAGGCTCCTATGCAAACAAGACAAAAATGAAAACTCAAGTAACAAAAAAATTCACAAGCCTAAAAAGTGTACCCTGAAATTAAAATGAGATAATGCCAAATCTGGTCTGCACATGAATGTTAAAAGAATTTAGAAAGTTTTTTTTTAACATATGGGAGGCCATATGCAATGATACACATGCTGAGAATGCATCACCTCTTTGATCTCTACAGATTATCTTATACTTGTAATTTCATAATGTTACAAAATCTATACAGTAAATTATTATGAGTGTTAAACGCTGCCATTTTTTTACTTAATGACGATCTCGCTGTGCAGCAGAATATAACAGACCAGTGAATGCAGTGTTTGTTGCTTTCAGGTGTAACATTGTACAGAAAGGGAGAGAGGCTGGATGTGGCTCATTATTTATTCTAGGCATGTGTGGACATGTCTGGACCACCACAATTCCTCAAATGCAAAATAGTCATGATCTGTCTTCATGGCAAACTCGGTGAAATCAATATCAACGTTTTCTCACAGGAACAAGATAATACTGAAAAAAATTTCTATCACTGTTTATAGTTGAATAAAATCTGCTCCATTTTCAAGCTGCATATTTTCAAATAAAATCAGACTTTCAACACCTGCCTACTCCAGGGGTGGCTAACATTTTGAATATAATAAACTTTCTTGAGACTAAGAAGTTTATGTCCACAAATCAGCAAAGTTTTAGACAGCATCGCGTGAGCGAAAATCAGCTTGCCCTTTTCCCATGCAATATACTGTAAACTACGGATGAAGGGCAACAGGTAATGGAGTGAAGTGGCGCAGTGGTTAGTGCAATGGACTCACATTTGGGAGGATGACTGTTCAAACCCTAATCAAGCCATCCTGATTTAGGTTTTCTGTGATTTCCCTAAATCACTTCAGGCAAATCCCGGGATGGTTCCTTTGAAGGGGCACAGCCAACTTCCTTCCCCACCCTTCCCTCATCTGATGGGACCAATGACCTCGCTGTTTGGTCCCCTCCTCCAAATCGATCAACATATGGGATAAGTTTACAGAAATGTGAGTGGATTGAAGATGTCTTAAGTAAATAACCCAGGATGTTGTCCTCGATGGCAAATGTTCATCAGAGATAAGGGTATCATCGAAGTGTCCCAGGGAAGTGTGATAGGACTGCTGTTTTCTATATTTTTTATATACATACATGAATTGGCAGAAGGGTGGGTAGCAATCTGCAATTGTTTGCTGATGATGCTGTGATGAACGGTAAGGCATTGAAGTTGAGTGACTGTAGAAAGACACAAGGTGACAGACAAAATTTCTAGCTGGTGTAATGAATGGCAGCCAGCTCCATATGTGGCAAAACACAAGTTAGTGCAGATGAGTAGGAAGAACAAATGTGTTATGTTCAGTTACAGTATTACTAATGTCCTGATTGACACAGTCAATTTGTTTATATATCTGGGCGTAATGTCGCAAAGCAATATCAAATGGAATGAGCATGTGAGAACCTTGGTAGGGAAGGAGAATGGTTGACTTTGGTTTATTGGGAGAATTTTGGGAAAGAGTGGTTCACCTATAAAGGAGACTGCATATAGGACACTGGTGCAACCTATTCTTGATTACTGCTTGAGTGTTTGGGACCTGTACCAGGTCAGACTGAAGGAAGACATTGAAGCAATTCAGAGGCAGGCTGCTAGATTTGTTACCAGTAGGTTCGAACGACAAGTACATTTTACGGAGATGCTTCGGGCATTCAAATGGGAATCCCTGAGGGAAGGTGATGTTCTATTTAAGAAACACTGTTGCAATTTAGAAAACCAGCTTTTGTGGCTGACTACCAAACGATTCTATTGCCACCAACATAAATTGCGCATAAGGACCACAAAGATAAGATTCAAGAAATTAGGGCTAATATGAAAGCATATAGACAGTCATTTTCCCCACGTTCTATTTTCGAGTGGAACAGGAAAGGAAATGACTAGTAGTGGTACGGGGTACCCTCCACTATGCCCTATTCGGTGGCTTGAAGAGTATCAATGTAGATGTAGCTTTCGACTCATGACCCACGTTCTAGCCAGAGTATTCCCCTGCTGCCATGCCGTGCTGTCTGAGATTGAAGAGAAGGAAGAGGGGAAACAGCAAATGCATCACATTTATGTGGCAGAGCAGTCACACTGCATGGAACTTCATTTTATATTTCACATTTCTCAACGACATGGACCACAAATAAAACAAGTTTTCAGAATTAATTAACTATTTTTGGTGCACTGAAGACATAATTTTTATCTGGTTCAAATTGTCAGCATACGGACAGACACAGACAATTTCACAGAGTTTTGGCCTCAAGTTGCCATGTAATTGCAACTTATTTAGTTTCATAATTGAAACAAAAAAAATCTTTCATACAAATACGTTGATCAACATATCATAGCACTTTTGCAACCCGCTTATGGAGACTTGGAAAATCTACCCGACGAAAGCAATGTAGACATCCTGGGCAGTTTTAATGTAAAAAGATTTGTAATTGAAACTGGAATTACCTTGCAGGCCAATCAGTGATGTCTGTACATGCACAGGGCACTTTCAACTGAAATGACAAACGGTCTCAAAAACAGCTCAAAAAGAGACGTAAGACTGACAGTGTCTTCCAAAGCTTTGTAAAACTATCCTTTTAATTCTCGCAAGACCATAATGAATTCTTCACACCTTGTAGTTTTCTTTTTAAGTGCATCCCTTTCAAATCAGAAAGAAGTTACCTTGCAATGTTTTACTGTGGGCAGTGTGAAGTCAAGTCCACTTCAAATGCGAAGTCTGCAATCCATCCCTGATGTTCTAATTTTTGTACCTGTACTCCTATTTCCTTAAGAAATTCGACAATAGCAAGTTTTAAATAGAAAAATCATTCCAGGCATAGTGCTTGACTTAACCAATGTACGTTGCAGTAATATATGAAGTCTCCATACTCTTCATTCATTTACATTGAAAACTGTTGTAACCAAGAATGGGTGTGACTTCAAAAATTTTACTATTTATACCACCAATTTACCCAAGTGCTCCATGCCTGAAAATTTCGCACAGAGTACTTCTTGATGTACAGAACAATGAACCCTGTCTGTCGATTGTTTTGTTTTTTGCTCTTTCATTGTCATCTAAAGGTTTAAATTCTCTCTGCGCGGTACTGTGATGTCGTTTCACAGAAAATAAGCAGTACCTGTCTCTTATGCAAACTGAGAATTCTCATCCATCTCTTCTGTCATTCCCATTCATTTTAAAGAACTGTGATGATACATGCTAGTCTGCCTCTTTATGCACAACCAACCACTCGACTTGTGAACATCCTTCATACCTCCTACAAATAGTGAAGAGTAAACAGCACTGACACCACAATTCTACTGAGATCAGAGTTTTGTCGACTGAAAAATACTGCACCACAATGCAAAATAAAAGTCATGTGATTGCAGATACTTCTGAGAAACACCCAAGCAAACCAGAGTGGCAGGCCAGGCCTTGGCATGCCTGTGGCTTGCACAGACTGCATGCAAGCAGTTTGGTTGTGGCTGGCCCTGATCTACACCATTATCAGCAGGAGTAAAACCTATCAGCCAGTCTGGTACAGTTTTCCACTTACATAGATGTGGCAGGAGTGACTGGAATCTTCCATGGGTCTGAAATGAAGAGCAAATGGAAAATCAAGTTAAGCATCTCTTGGCATCTTTGGCTTATCTAGCAACGAATGACGTCAGGTAGTGCCATCGAACAATGCACATTTGAAACTGCCAACCTGTCTCCCACAAAATGTCAAGCATCTGTCTTCACTTTGCTTATGCCCAATTATTTGTATAGGTTGACTGATTCCAATTATGATCCAGTGATATTGGAATCATGGGCTCCTATATTTCTGCATTTTGTGAAATGCACAATTTTAGATTTCTGAGCATATAAATGAAGTTTCCAATCTTTGCACCAATCTGAAATCTAATGAAGATCTAACATGGTATTTCTGCACCTTATTCAAATAGTATTTGTTACAGATAACTGCATAGTCAGTCTGCAAGAAGTCTGTGGTTACTGTTAATACACAACATGAACAGCAACCGTCAACAAATTTCCTTGAGGTATAATCAAACAATGTTCCTCCTCATGTAGCAACTCACACTAATAAGAGGAACTGAGCTTTCCATAGTCAATATAGCCCCTGCATGAATCACCTTACCAAAGCTTTCAGATGTCCCGTTAATAAATAACAAAACAAGGCAAACTGATTAATTCAGTACATTTTTCCCTAGTTGGTTAGATTTATGGACAGTGCTTTAATTTTTGAAATTAACCAGCCGACAAACATATTGCAACTGTCCTGAGCATGTTTGTTCTGCTTGGGGATTGCTGCCCACAGTGCACACCTAGTGGAGTATGATCACGTATGCCGTGGCCCAGCACATCAGCTATTGGCCCACCCTTGCCTGCAAGCAGGCATTTGAGCTGGAATAGTCTGATCTACATCTTAATCAACAGGATAATGGAGTAACAAAATTTCTGCAGTTAAAAAGTGTACAACTTTGCTTCTGCTGTTTTTTCCCCAACATATGAGGCTTTAATGAAACAAACTGGTTGCACACGTATCATTCAAAGTATTTTCCATCGCTGGCCACTACTTTCTCCCACCTTTCAGGCAGTGTACGAATCCTGCGTCAAAAAACTTGTTCATCTTTTGAAGCGATCCACGAATCGATCCAATTTGTGACTTCTTCATGAGATTGGAAGTGTTCGTCAGCCAGGCCATGCACCATTGATATGAACAGGTGATAGTCAGAGGGAGCAATGTCTGGAGAATACAGCGCGTGGGAGTAGGACTTTCTCATTTTAATGTTTCCAAGTATGTTTTGACCTCTTTTGCAACATGGGGGTTGAGCATTGTCGTGCTGCAAAACCACTTTATCGTGCCTCTCGCTGTATTGCGGCCGTTTGTCTTTTAATCCTCTGCTCAAACACATTAATTGCATTCGGTAACAAGCACCTGTGATTGTTTTACTTGTTTTTAACACCACATAGCACAAGGTGCTGAGCTGGTCCCACCAAATGCAGAGCGTGATCTTGGAGCCATGAATATTCGGTTTGGTTGTCGACATGGAAGCATGGCCGGGATACCCCCACGATTTTTTGCGTTTAGGTATCATAATGAACCCATTTTTCATCCCTGGTCACAATGCAATGTAGAAATCCCTTCCGTTTTTGCCTCTGAAGCAACTGTTCACAAACGCACAAATGCCGTTGAATGTCTCTTGGTTTCAGCTCACATGGGACGCAAGTTCCTTCTTTCTGAATCATGCCCATAGCCTTGATACATTTTGAAATGGCTTGCTGTGTCACTCCCACTAATCGTGCCAATTCTTCTTTAGTTTGATGCGAGTCTTCACTCAGCAATGTCTTCAATTCTGCATCTTCGAAAACATTCTCTCTTCCACCACTATGCTGGTCTATGACATTAAAATCACCGTTCTTGAAGCATTGAAACCATTCACAACACATTCTTTCACTAATAGCATCTTTACCATACGTACATGAGAGCATTCAATGAGACTCAGCCACTGTTTTCTTCATATTGAAACAAACAGTAACACTTCCTACAAATGACGAGAATTAGGTTCGTAAACTGACATTTTCAATCAAGAACAACTTTATGATGCAGACACAAATCAATTAATGTTTGAATGGGGTTATGTTGAGCGAAGTCCAAGCTAACTGCCTGACATCTGCGATCTGTTTGTTTCGAGCGCTACTTAACGTTGTTGCCACCTATCAGCAAACAGCAGAAGCAAAGTTGTACACCTTTTAATAATGTCAGATGGGAACTTTTCTTCCCATATTTATAATTTAAGTTCAGACAGTTCCTATTTCACGAGGAAAAGTAAGTTTTTGAATAAATCTGATGTACGATGCCATAATTTCAGATACATCAAAATAAAGAAAGTAATTTTCTTGTCTGTTTGGATGATAAATTAAAAAAGATAATGAATCAAAATAACAAACATTGTGAAGCATAAGAACATATCAGGATGGAGAACTCCACCACAATTTTCTAGCTCTTTAGCAGAAACACTGGAAATACCAGATAGTTCAATACTTTGTCCTGACTAAGACACAAGACAACATCAAATTGGTGGGCATAAGCAAATTATCTAACTCCATTATGACGATCAGGCTTCATTAGTAATTGTCATCATCTTCAGTCTGAAGACTAGTTTAAGGCACTTCTCCACACTACTATACCCTGTGCAAGTCTCATCATCTCCGCGTAACTACTAAAACCTCTATCTATTTGAACCTGCTTATGTTATTTGAGCCTTGATCTACTTCTACAATTTTGCCCCCCCCCCTCCCCCCCCCCCCTCCTAATTTCGAACAAGTATCGAACTGGCAGTTATTTGATGCCTTAAGATGTGCTTTATCAACTAAAACCAATTTTTTACTCAAGTGGTACAATAAATTCATTTATTTATTTTTTCAATTTTATTCAGTATCTCCTCATCAGCTATTCAATTTACCTATATAATTTTCAGCATTCTTCTCTAACAGCACATCTAAAAAGCTTGCATTCTCTTCTTGTCTAAATTGTTTATTCTCAAAATTTCACTTCCATACCCCATTACATACCAGAAAAATGCCTTCCAGAAGGATTCCTAACATTTAAGCTTATACTCAATGTTAGCAATTTTCGCTTTTTCAGGCGTGAATTTTGTGTTATTATCAGTATTTGTTCCATATACTCACTAGTTCATTTATCATCAGTTGTTTTGCTTCCCAAATAACGAAACTCACCCACTACTTTTAGAGTCTCATTTCATAATCTAATTCATCAACATCACTCAGTTATTTTAAGTACAGTCCATTACCCTTGTTTTGCTTTTTTTTTTTTTTTTTTTTTTTTTTAATGTTCATCTTGTAACCTCTTTTCAACATAGTATCCATTCCAAGTCCTTTGCAGTCTTTGGCAGAACTTAATCATCATCATAAAAGCTCAAAGTTGAGCTTTTAATCCTTTTCCAAATTTCTCCCTGGTTTCTTTCACGGTTTGCTCAGTATATAACCTAGATTGAACAACTCAAGGATAGGCTACAACTCTGTCTCATTCTCTTCTTAACTAATTCTCCCCTTTCATGACTTTCCATTCTTGTAACTTCAGTTTAGTTTCTGTACAAGTTGCAGAGAACCTTCTGTTCCCTGTATTTTTTCCCCTGCTTCTTTCCAAACATTTCCCCGTAAACACCATCAAAAGGTTTCTCTAATCCAAAAATATTGTAAATTTAGTTTTATCTTTCTTCAACCTACCTTCTACAATAAATTGTAGAGTTGTTATAGCTTTGCACATTCCAACAGTTCTCTGGAACAACAATTGATCTTTCCACGATGCCCTCTACCAGTTTTTTTATCCTTCTGTAAGTAATTCATACCAGTGTTGCAAACCATACCTTATTACAATTATGATTTGATAATAAGCACACTTGTCTTCTTTGGAATTTAAATTATTCCTTCCTTCTTGAAGTCTGGTATTTCATCCATCCCACATATCTTGCACACCAGAAGGAATAATTTTATCATGGATAGGTCTCCCAATGATCCCAATAATTTTGAGGCATTGCTGTCTACTACTGCACCTCTTTTTTTTAAAAAGATTTTTCAGTGCTCTGCAAAATTCTTCATACAGTATCATATCACCCATATCATATTCTTCTAACTCTTCTTCCCATTCCAAAATATTGTCTTCTGGTCCATTTCCCTTGTGTATATATATTCCTTCCAACTACCAGCTTTCCCTTCTTTGTCTAGTACTAACTTGTCATTCAAGCACTTGATATTCGTACAGCTGATTCTCTCCCTCCCCTAGCCCTCCCTCAATGACCTCCTTAATCTTCCTGTAGCTGGCATCTATCTTTCCGATATTCACACATGCTTCTACAGCCTTGTATTTATCTTCTAGCCACACCTGCTTAATACTTTTTCTCTTTCTGACAATTTGATTTTTTTTATTTGTATTCCCTTTTGCTTGCTTCATTTTTGAGTCTTCTCTTTTTGTCAATTAAAATCAACACCTCAGATGTTGTCAAACGATTTCTGTAGGAAGCACATTGTGCTAATGTGGGAGTGATCTAGATGCTTGAAAAACAAAGTGGTAGCCAAGATCGCAGGAATTCTTTTTATTCTATGATTACCAGTTTCGGTGAAACCAGAGCTACCATCATCAGATCTTAGGACACATACAGGTTACAACTTCAAGGCAAACAATAGTGATATTAATAGTTTTCCTATATCACGCAGGCTTTGTAACCTGTATGTGTCTTAAGATCTGATGGTGGCGGCTTTAGTTTTGCCGAAAGCGGTAATCATAGAATAAAAAGAATTCCTGCGATCTTGGCTACCAGTTTATTGTTTTACAGATGATTTCTACTGGGCCCTCTCTTCTTTTCTCTCTTTGATCCTCTGCCGCATTCACTATTTCATCTCTTAAAGCTACTCACTCATCTTCTCTTGTATTCCTTTCTTCTGCTTCAGTCAATTATTGTCTAGTGCTCTTTGAAACTCTTAACAACCCCAAGTTCTTTGAATTTATCCAAAGCCTATCTCTTCAATTTCTTACCTTTCTGCAATTCACACAGTTTTAATTTGCAGTTCATAACCAATAAATTACGGTCAAAGTGCACATCTATCTATGGAAATGTTTTTCATTTTAAAATTTGGTTTTGAAATCTCCATGTTTCCATTAGATAATTTATCAGAAATCTTCTGGTGTCTCCAGGTCTCTCACTGTATCAAACACTATTTCATGATTCTAATGCCATGTATTAGAAATGCTTGAATTTTATTCTGTTCAAATTTCTACCAGGTGGTTTCCCCTACATTCCTTTTCCTCGTTCTTGTTTTCCAATTATTTTTCTGTAAAATACTCCTCCTGCTATCGAATTGCAGTCTCGAATCAAAATTAAATTTTCATCTCCCTTAACCACCTGTGTAATTTGTTTAATCTCATTACACATTCTTCCACTCTCTTTACCATCTGCAGTGTTAGCAGGTCTATAAACTTTTACTGCTGTGCTGCATGTTGGCTTTGGACTTATCTTGGTTCCAATAATGTGTCCATTACACGAACTTCTGAATTAGCCATATTCGATTTTTTAGTTATAATCCTGCACTCACCCGATGACAAGTCTTATTTTTCCTGCCACCACACTTCACTAATTCCCACTAGACCTTAAACCTAGCCAGTCCCCTTCTGAAATTCTTTAACCTTCCTACCCAATTATGGAATATAACAGACTGTGATCTGACACTTAGAACGCCACTTTTGTTTTGTTGATGATGACACGACCCTTAGTAGTCCCCACCTGGAGTATCTGAATAGGGGACTATTTTAGCCCTCAAATATTTTCCCAAGAGGATACCATCAACATTAAGCTATACGGTAGAGTTGCATGCCCTTGGAAAAAATAACAGCTATTGTTTGGGAGGGGAAGGGAGGGGTGGGGTGGAATTCACTCATGCAACTATAATGAACCCTTAACAACAATTTTGTCCTAAAGAATGTATTCAAACCAAGTGGATACCCATGGGAATTTGAAAGCTCTGAGCTGGGACAAACAGATCTTCAGCCCCTCCTCAAAACATGCCACTTATTTGGTATTGTTATCTTCTTAACCCTTTAACTGCTCTGGACGTGTTAACGCACACGTCTTTGTACCTATCCCTGTGTGCTCTGAACGTGTTTACGCGCACCACCAGTCCTTCTACCTGGTACTCTGAACGTGTCTACAACTTCACCAACCAGTATCTGTTTTTCTAACCAAACACCAGCAAATTAAAATTAAGTTTAAAAAATACTCCTTTCAAAATAAATCATCACAAACTGAAAAAACTTAAAAATACATGCAAGCAGTCTTGGCACACATCGAAATCCCCAAGCCAAAATACAGCAGAATACCACTTGAATAGTCTAAACAAAATTGCTAAGTCTACTGATAAAGTGGAGTATCATGTGATAATTATCGAAGTAAGGGAAATGTTGCAACTATGTCATGCCAATCTAGATGACTTATTTAGCCATCAGGATAGCCCAGTTTAGCTGCAACATTTCTGTTGCTGCCAAAAACAAATTACCACATATTAATCCACTTTACCAATGGGGTGCATTATATTGTTTTTGTTGTAGCTGTGTCGTCAGACAGTGAGACTGGTATCTTGCTCTGTCTGCTATCAATTAATCCTTCTGTGGCCACAAAGACGTACCTGGTTGTTGGTGTCAAGTCTGAGACAAAACCTGTCCACTGAGTGATTACACGACACATCAGATCATGCTGTGCTGAAGTTTCTACCTCACTTACACTGTGAGGTAGACCAATGCCTCGATGGTGAGGTCACTGAAGGCACTGTACGTGAGACAACTGTAATGCATTCCTGAACCTAAAGGCTGCAGGAACAGCAACTTCGAATGAGACAACCTAAATACAATTTCACCATGTGAGTGTATGCATAATGAAGATGCTTATAAAACTCCAATGGCATATGCTACAGGAAAGGCACTGCACATCCTAAAAAGGTTTACTGTTAAAATTCTGACAGTGTTCCTCCAGTCGGACTCGGGCAACATATTAGTTCCCAGATTAGTAACTATGTGATGTCAACAAACCGATATCAAAATCAAAAACATGACAAAGACAGAAGTCTCCAGAAAAGATCACTAAGAACACAAAAACATTAGTAATCTAGAAACTGGCAAACTAATGGGACTTCACGATAAAAGGACTTTTTTGTGCAGGGATGCTCTTGTTATTAATGCTGTAAACGTATTAAAAACTTGACAATATCAGACTACAGTAGGGAAGTTAGGGTTATTATTGGGGATGTAAATGTAACAATGGAATGTGCAGTGTAGCTTACAACCTAACCTACACCTTGGGCTACATTGCAGATTGGTCTGTCATCGCAACGCTCATTTAACAAAAATAGCTTTTTGTCATGAAACATTTCTTGGGAATACGGAAGTGTCCGATTCCACCCGTTTGCTTTGACCCATGACATCATCAATATGATGGAAATGGCTATTCTAAGCGTCTCCAATATGGCGCCTATGAGATCACTACATACACACGGCAACAAACACGAAAATACGTATAAATAAGACAATAACCTCTCCCTCCAAAAATACAACCAAACTAACAGGACAACTGCGGGAAATTGGGGGTTTTAGGGAGGGGACAAGCTAAATATCACAGTAAAAAAAAAAAACACCACGATCCCAAAATACACAAGACGGTGAACAAAAAAAAAAAAAAATAAAATAAAATAAAAATAAAAATTACAAAATCTATAGAATCTGACACTTCCCTTGGCCTATATGGATCAACAGCGGCTGACGATACCAAAACACCAACACTTACAGCAAAACTACGGAAATTGGAATCAAACATTTCCGTATTTCCCTTGACCACAGCTGACGGTACCAAAACACCTATGCCTAAATATAGAAATACGAAAATTGGAATTGGTCATTTTCCTTGACCTATACAGTACAACTATAACTACTTATACAAAAAAACCAACACCTACAAAAAACAAAACCAAAACCACAACACCTCAAAAATTAAAAATTCAAGATCCCTATGTAAATTAAAACACATTCAATACACAAAACATCACAACTCGAGAAAAATAGACAAAAAAAAAAATTACTTGCCACCAACAAATTTCGGCTGCCCATCACACGCACGCACGCACATGCGCACACACACACACACACACACACACACACACACACACACACACACACACACACAGAGAGAGAGAGAGAGAGAGAGAGAGAGAGAGAGAGAGAGAGAGAGGGAGGACACCATCAAACACAACAAGACAATATCTACAAGCACAACCAACTCAAACTCCGCAGCGTAATGACGTCACACACCACAACACCCTTACGTCATGGATCAAAGCAGATGGATGGAATCTGAGGCTCCTGTGCACCCCATTTCTTGGTTTCTCCAGCTCACAACTGAACTGTCACTTTCTTATACAATCTAGGCCTCAGGTTACGATACATTTCGGTCTGTTACTGCTATTTAAAACACATCTCAACAACAGTGTTGGCATTGGTCAAAGTAGAATAGTTGTATCGCAGTCTTCAGCATACTCACCATTCCCACTAGATGTATATAGGTCTAGTACAAAAAACAGTCAAGTCTACCACCTGCAACTACTAAATGACACATTGTAAACAAAACAGATCTACAGAAAAAACATCTGCAACTTAACACAAAAACAAAGATATCACATACGCCATCTACAAAACATAAATCACCACCACAGAAATTTGCCAACGGCTCATGTTGTGCACTATATCCTCTTTACCTCCCACACACACCTTACAAAATGTCCACGATAGTAAAATTAGATAAATTCAACACTGTATCAGCAGTTCTCCCATCCATGCACCATTTAGAAGGGGTTAGGAGGTGCAATTGTAGTGGTACGTGAAATACTCCGACAGCCAGAATGAAATTTTTATTCTTCAGCAGAGTGTGCACCGATATGAAACTTCCTGACACATTATAACTGTGTGTTGGACCGAGATTTGAACTTAGGACCTCCATCTTTTGCAGGAAAATGCTTTACCGACTGCGCTACCCAAGCACGACTCATAATCCATACTTAAAACTTTACCTCCACCAGTTCGAGTCTCGGTCTGGCACACAATTTTAATCCGTAAGGAAGTTTAATATAAGCACACACTCTATTTTAGAGTGAAAATTTCATTCTGGGAACATCCCCCAGACTGTGGCTAAGCCACATCTCTGCAATATCCTTTCTTCCAGTTGAAAGTTTTGCAAGAGAGCTTCTGTGAAGCTTTGTAGGTAGGACATAAGGTATTGGCAGAAGCAAAGTTGTAAGGACAAGTCGTGAGTCATAGTTATGTAGCTCAGTCGGTGAAGCACTTCCCCGTGAAAGGCACAAGTCCCAGAGCTCAAGTCTGGGTCCAGAACATAGTTTTAATCTGCCAGGAAATTTCATACTCTGACATTCATAGTTAGATAGATCTTAAAGTATAGATATTAATGGTTTCAATATCAATTACAATGAGAGAGCAGAAGGACTTCTCAAAAAAGTGCCACTCAGAGTTTCATACAGTAAAGTATCAGGGATGTTTCTGAAATGCAGCAGCTATTTGTTTAGTTTTCCAGTGACTTGCACGACCTTGAAGGCAGAGTTCCGGTAAATATACTGAAGCACCAAAGAAACTGGTATAGGCATGTGTATTCAAATACTGAAATATGTAAAGAGGCAGAATATTGCACTGCAGTCGGCAACGCCTATATAAGACAAGAAGTGTCTGGTGCAGTTGTTAGATTGGTTACTGCTGCTACAATGACAGGTTATCAAGATTTCAGCGAGTTTGAATGTGGTGTTATAGTCGGCACACAAGTGATGGCACACAGTGTCTCCGAGGTAGCGATGATGTGGAGATTTTCCCCGTACGACCATTTCATGAATGTACTGTGAATATCAGGAATCCGATAAAACATCAAATCTCCGACACTGCTGAGGTTGGAAAGAGATTTGGCAAGAACAGGACCAATGGCAACTGAAGAGAATCACACAAAGTGACAGAAGCACAACCCTTATGCAAACTGCTGCACGTTTCAATGCTGGGCCATCATCTGGTGTCGGCGTGCGAACCATTCACCAAAACATCATCAATATGGGCTTTCAAAGTTGAAGGTCCACACGTGTAGCCTTGATGAATGCATGACAGAAAGCTTTACACCTCACCTGCACCCATTACATTGACAATGGACTGTTTATGCTTATAAACATGTTGCCTGGTTGGACGAGTCTCACTTCAAATTGTACCAAGGGGATGGACATGTATGGGAATGGAGACAACCTCATGAATCCATGCATCCTGCATGTCAGCAGGGGACTGTTCAAGCTGGTGGACACTCTGTAATGGTGTGGGGTGTGTGCAGCTGGAGTGATTGGGATACCTGATGCAGCTAGACAGGTGACACACATGTAAGCATTCTGTCTGATGCCCTGCATCCATTCATGTCCATTGTGCATTCCAACAGACTTGGGCAATTCCAGTAGAACAATGTGACACCCCACACATCCAGAATTGCTGCAGAGTGGCTGCAGGAACACTATTCTGAGTTTAAATACTTTCGTTGCCACCAAATTCCCCAGACATTAACGTTATTGAGCGTATCTGGGATGTGTTGCAATGTCCTGTTCAAAAGGGATCTCCAACTCCTCATACTCTTACAGATTTATGGAAAGTCCTGCAGGATTAATGGTGTCAATTCCCTCCAGCACTACTTCAGACATTAGTTGAGTCCATGCCATTTCATATTGTGGCACTTCTGCATGCTCGCAGGGGGTACTACACAATATTAGGCAGGTGTACCAGTTTCTTTGGCTTCTCAGTGTGTATGTAACAAACAGTCCAGAATATTTATTCAAATACTAGCCTGACTGGTTTTTATTCATTATCAGTATGCCAATGCCCACCACTCCCCCTCACCCCATGTCTCAACAATTTACACTGCTTACAGGCATATAATACATTTCCAGTAATCTTCAGATGGTTCATTTTCAACCATCTTGTTACTCACTTCTTCCTGCGTTTTATGTTGGTTTCTGTTGTCATTTACATTTTGTTTGCTGAGACTCCTTTATCAGAAGTATCTTTACAATCATAACAAGGGCTATTACTGGAGACATTCACTATCTACTCCCCCCTCCCAACACACCCAATGAACAGACCCTCTCTATTCCTTTTACTGTATTCCTTCCTTACATAAAGCATTAAAGCCGAAGCTGATCCCCCCTCCACCAATGGAAATTAGGGGGAAAATCTAGAGAGGGGGGATGAAACATTTATAATAGATTTTCTTGTTATTAAACTAACTTATTTCGAATAAGAGATCTGCATATCAGGTAAAACCAAATAGGAAGTGCAACCGTTAAGACACTGGCCATAAATTTGGGAGGATGGAGGCTCATGCTTTGCTCAGGCATCCTGATTTTCCTGATTTTTGTTTTCCATAGTTTTCTTAAATTGCTTCAGTCAAATGCTGAAACAGTTCCTACAGCAAGGTTATGTCCTCTCATTAAATATGTGTATATTAACATGTCTGTATACAAAATTCATGTATTTCCTTCTATTAAGCTGACAAGTCTTTTATCATTTTAAAATCATCATTAGACACAAACACTTATATCAATGTACAATTAAAGAAAAAAATAATCCCTATGGAAATGAGTAATATCTTCTTACATCTGAGTAACAATACCGTAATACACAAATTTGACAATATGATATTAGCATTAAACCTGATATCAACTCCACAACATTCCACCTATGCACTGTACAATTTCTCAAGACAAGTTTTCAGCTGATGCTATTGTTTCTTTACAAAATCAGATATTAATTTATTTCTCAAATCAAATAAACGGTGTATAGCTTCAAAACAAATATCCATAACCAAGACTACAAATACCTTAGTATCACTTCATGACTTGATTAAAAACTAAATTATGAGATGCATATCATATAGCTCTTTTGTATCATTAAAATATTCTGGATGTAAAATAACATCCAAACGGATCTCTGGGTGAAGCTGGTATTCAATGAGCAGGAGTGTGGAATATTAGATCCCTTATGGTAGTGAGGGTGGTCAACTGAAAAAAGGAAATAGGTTGAAGTTAGATACAGTTAGAATTAGTGACGTGTGGTGGCAAGAGTAACAGGATCTCTGGTCAGATGAGTAAAAGGTTATAAACACAAAATCATATAGCGGTAATGTGGAAGTAACTCATTTAATGAATAGTGGAAATGCTGAGTCAAAGATAGGCACAACAAAAAGACTGTCACAATATGAGCTTTCAACCAACAAGGCCATTGTGGAAAACACACACACACACACACACACACACACACACACACACACACACACACACACACATTACCCCAGTCTCTGGCAGCTGAAGCCAGACTACAAGCAGCAGTGCATGATGGGAGAGGCAACTGGGTGGGGGTGAGGAGGAGGCTGGGGTGGGGAGGGGGAAGGATGGCAGGGTAGGTGTGGGGGACAGTAAAGTGCTGCTAGTGGAAGTGTAAATCCAATGTACGTCAATGGGCACACGCATGGCACTACCCTATGCCAACCTATTCATGGGCCATCTACAGGAATCCTTCCTAAACATTCAGAATCCCGAACCCCTCACATGGTTCTGATTCACTGATGACATCTTCATGATGAGGGTGAGGACACCATATCCAGGTTCCTCCTGAACCTCAACACCTTCCCTCCCCCCTCCCCCCAATTCTCTTCACCTGGTCCTACTCAACCCAACAAGTCGCCATCCTTGATGTTGAATTCCAACTCTAAGATTAGTACCTCTCTCCATATCAAACCTACCAACAATCAGCAATACCTCCACTTCGATAGCTGCCACCCATTCCACACCAAGAAGTCACTTCCATACAACCTAGCCACCTGTGGCCATCACATGCAGTGATGAGCGATCCTTCTCGAAATATACGGAGGGTCTCACCGATGCCTTCACAGACTGTAATTACCCTCCCAATGCTGTACAAAAAAAAGATCTCCTGTGCCTTACCCTTCCAGTTACTCGCCACCTCACAAAGCACCACCGCCCATCGACAGAGGAACATTTCTCTCGTGATTCAGTACTACTCAAGACTGGAGCAACTGAATAACATGCTTCACCATGGTTTCGAATCCCTCTCATTGTGCCCAGAAATGAGAAATGTCCTACCCACTATCCTTCCCGCCCTTTCCACAGTTGTATTCCGCCACCCACCGAACCTACACAATACCGTCATCCATCCCTACACAACTTCCACTTCCGACCCCTCATGGCTCATATCCCTGTAATAGACCTAGATGCAAGACCTGTCCCATAGATCCTCCCACCATCACTTAATCTAGTCCAGTCACAAACATCACCTATCTCATCAAAGGCAGGGCTACCTCTGAAATCAGTCATGTGATCTCCAAGTTAAGCTGCAACCACTGTGCTGTATTCTACATATGCATAACAAGCAAGAAGCTGTCTATCTGCATGATTGGCCACCAACAAACTGTTGCCAAAAAAAAACTGGACAATCTGTTGCTGAGCACAATGCTCAACACAACATTCTTCATTTCAATGACTGCCTCACAACCTGTGCCATCTGGATTCTTTTTCTGAACTATGCAGGTGGGAACTCTCCCTGCAATATATCCTATGTTCCCGTAATCCTCCTGGCCTCAACCTCAATTAGTCATTGTCCTTAGCCATCTAGCTCCTTCCCTGTTCCCATTCCAGAATCACACAGCTCTCTTTCCACCAACACACCCAGTCTTTTTACTTCTCTTCTTTTCTGCTATCCTCCTCTCTCTCCCCCATCCTACATCTAACTTCCCAACTGTACCTAGCTGCCCTAACCTCTCTCCACATCATCTCCTGCATGCTTCCACTAGCAGCACTTTACCATCTCCCACCCCTACCCTCTCATCCCTCCCCTGCCCCACCCCAGTCTTCTCCTTACCCCCACCTGGTTGCCTTTCCCATCATGTGCTGCTGCACATAGTCTGGCTTCAGCTGCCAGAGACTGTGGTCACGTGTGTGAGAGTTGCGTTTGCGTGTGCATGGTCTACTTTTGGTAACGGCCTTGTTGGGTGAAAGCTCATTTTGTGACAGTCTTTTTGTTGTGGCCGTATCTGCACTATATGGGGAGTAGCAACTATACTTTTCATAGTATTGTTACTTCAATCGAAGATTTTCAGTTGTTTCATTTAATGAATAAAAATATAGGAACAAAAATGAGCTACTACAAACAGCATTGCGAATGCTTTCTTGTAGCCAAGATGCTCACAAAGCCAATAAACATCACAGCAGTACATATTTGTCAACTAGCTTCCTTGACTGAGGAGCCAAAGAATGTACAGCGATACAGAATTAATTATCCAGATAGTTAAGAGAGATGAAAATTTAATTGCGATGGGGGGGGGGGGGGGGGACTCGAATTCAATAGTAGGAAAAGGAGGAGACAGAAATATTGCACGTGACTGTAGACTGGGGAAATGAATGATTGAGGAAGCCACCTTGAAGAATTTTGCACGATGGGTAAGTTAATCATTATGAACACATGGTTTAAGAATCATGAAAGAAGGTTGTACACGTGGAAGTGATATGGAGACACTGCAAGGTTTCAGGTTGGTAATATAATGGTAAGAAAGATTTCAGAACCAGATTCTAAACTGAAAGACATTTCCAGTAGCAGATGTGGGCTCTGGTCACAATTTATTGATTACAAACAGTATATTAAAACTGAAGTATTTGCAAAAAGATAGGAAATTTAGAATTGGGACTCATTAGTTAAAAGAAACAGAGTTTGTTCAGTGTTTCAGACGGAGCATTGGGCAACATTTGACTGGAACAGAGGAAAAAATATATAGCAGAAGAAGAATAGATACCTTTGAGAGATGAAATAGTGAAAGCAGCTGAATGGCCAAGTAGGTAGAAAGACACAACCTAGATGAAACCCTTGGACAACACAGAAGCTACTGAATTTCATTGACAAAAATAGACAACATAAAAAAATCCCGCAAATGAAGCAGGCAGCAGTGAAGACAGATGACTTGAAAAATGGGACTGGCAGAAAGTGCAAAATGCCTACAAAGGAATTGCTAGAGGGTAAATGCAAGCATTTATAACCAGGAGAAAGATAGATGCTGCCCATAGGAAGACTGAATTGATCTTAGGAGGGAAAAAAGAAAGAAAAAGAAACTGCGTGAATATCAAGTGCTAAGATGGCAAGTCAGTACAAAGCAAAGAAGGGAAAGCTGAAAGTGGAAGTAATATTTCGAGAGGATCTACAAGGGAAGTGAACTCTAAAGGAAGAGGATTTAGATGAATATGACATGAATTAACACCAGAAATTTATGTCTAAACGGTGTGGCAGACAAAATTCCCTTAGAATTGCTGATATCCTTGTCAGAGTCAGCCATAACAAAATTACTGTATCTCCTGTGCAAGATATGTAAAACAGGAGAAATACTCTCAGACTTCAAGAAGGATGTAATAATTCAAGCTACAAATAAAGTAAGTGCAGACAGGTGTGAATGTTACCCAATATTTAATAACGCATGGCTGCAAAATATTGACACAAATTATTAAGGTAGTGATGATCAATTTGTGGGTCACTCAACTGCATGCTTATCACCGCCCATACAAAGTCCCAACTTAACGCAGTCCAATCTCACCACACTCATGAATGATGATGAAGTCACATGAACAACACAAACACCCAGTCCCCATGCAGAGGAAATCCCCAATCCGGCAGGGAATCGGACCCGAGACCCCGTGATCCAGAGGCAGCAATGCTAGACACTAGACCACAGTTGCAGACAATTATTCATGGGAAAATCTGTTTTAAAGTAGGAACATGTGATGGAATATTGATCCTATGACTTATATTAGAAGTCACGTTAAAGAAATGCAAATCCACACTTTTAGCATTTGTAGATACTGAAAACGCTTTTGACAATGGAGATTGGCATACATTCTTGGAAATTGTTAAGATAGCAGGGATAAAACGCAAGGAGCAAATGGTTACAGACAGCTCATACAGAAACCAGATTGCAATTATAAGAGGCAAAGGACATGAAAATGATACAATAATTGTGAAGGGGATGAGACAGGGTTGTAGCCTATCCCCGATGTTATTAAATCTCTACACTGAAGAAGCAGTAAAAGAAACTAAGGAGAAACTTGAAAAAGGAATTAAAATGCAGGGAGAAGCAATAAAAACTTTGAAATTTGCCGAGATAGTAATAAAGACAGCAAAGGACTTGAAATAGCAAATTGCATAAAATGGATAGTAGGCCTACCTTGAAAAATAGGTTGTAAGATTAACATCAACAAAAGTTAAATAGAGGTAATGGAACGTAGTCAAACAATCTGAGCATGCCAAGGAATTAGATTAGGAACTGACACACAACAAGTAATAGACGAGTTTGCTATTTGGGCAGTAAAATAACATGGTGCGCAACATAGAGAGGCTACAAAATGCAGACTAGCTGTAACAAGGAAAGTAGGCTACTTCTGAAAAACAGGAATAAAGATGAATTTGTTAACACTGAATACAAATGTCATGTTAGGAGCACAGGATAGGCTAGTGTGAAGAGCTGCATCAGACTCGTGTTTGGACTGGAGGCCACAACACCACTAATTGCACAGAAATAAATATGCCAGTTTTTTTTTTGTTTTTTTTTTTTTTGTTTTTTTTTTTTAATGGAACTCTGCCCAACACAATCACATCTATGGATAATTGTCAGCCAGAAGCCGAAGACTAATGAATAGTTACATACACAAAATTATGTACTTGCATCAATGTCACCAGTATGTGAATAATATAAAAATTTGAAATTTCCAGTCGCATAAAAGAAGGCAATGAATCACTGAGATAACCCATAATAAAACATGGTCTATAATAAACAAAAATAAATATGGTATAATTTTTCCAAGGAAGAGAAGTTCCCTACCTGTGTTAAGAATGTGAACATCCATTGGCCGCTTCCTCTGGTAGTTCTCCCCCGTGCAGTAACCACCAAAGGAGTAAATCTTATCAAGAACAACAACAGCTGCATGATTAACTCGTCTTGGTCCACCTTCTAAGTGTACTGTCCAATACATTCTGTAAGCTAAAATGCCAAAGTCTTTTCTCAGGATAAACCACAATCCAACTTAAAAAATGGCAGAACTTAATAATTAAGGTCCCTCACCACTGTAGCTGTCTAACGTACAATATGTTGCAGTTTATTATGAGCAGGCTTTAAGTGTCACAAACATAACTACAATCCAAGCGTCAACACTACTGGAGTAACATATATAATCTACTTTTCCCTTTTTGTAGTCAAGCCCTTGATAAAAATACCCATCGCATTGATCTGCATCTCACGAATTACTTCTTAAAAGTATTTAAACAATTCGTTGGGAAAATCGAATGCTTACTAAAAAACACAATCTTCTAAAGAAAGGGATCAAACAAGCGCAGTTTAATATGTACATTGGCGTATTTATACGGTGAGAAAACCCGCTTAACGCTCTGATATACCATATAATAGCGGAATAATTTTTGTTTGCAAACGTTTGCGGCGAAAGAACTGACAACAGCAGTCATTGAAACAACAGCAACTTATTTATGACGGAATCAAATGGGTCCTCCGTAATGACTCTGTTCGATACATAGCAGTGTAAGGTTATATTACATATCGTTCCCTAAAAACATCAAGAATGTGCACAAACTCAACGGAACTCATTTAAAAACACACCAAAACCTATTTAATGTTGTCTATGCCAGTTTAGAACTTCACGAAATATTCCTTGCACCCTTACGCATAAACTCGACAACATTGTTTTGCTTTCTCTATGGAACAGATCTATGACAGACGATACCTTGGATATGGGGAAATCGAGGATGCCATTTATCCAGTTACTGCAGTCAACTGCGGTCGCTTTTTGTGATACTAGACCATAATAACTCATAAAATTATTTACTTATTGTCATTTGTAGTTAGCTTGCGCAATTTCGCTAATTTCATGATTTTCCTTTCTAGTTCTAGTACATTTGCCACGCGCAACACGCAGGCAAAGATTATTTACATCGCTAAGTTGGAAAACTATAGAATTTTCTTGTTCTCAAAAATAGTGAATAGTTATAGTTTTCTTCAGGACTCACTAAGCATTGTTAATTTGTTTCACTCTTCTTCTCAACATTTATCAACACGCTTTTTCGCGTTTAAGAAAATACAGAAGCGTAGCTGCCAATGGGCTTTTACAACCTATGGAGTCACAAGCAAAAGGTTATTTACTTCTTGCACAAAAAACAGATTGTAATTGTAAGATTAGAAGGATTTGAAAGGTAAGCAGTGGTTAAAAAGGGTGGTAAGCTAGCTGTATAATGAACAAGTAGTGAAGGAAACCAAGGTGAAATTTAGGAGGCAAACAGAAGTTCAAGGAGAAGAAATAAAAATACTGAGATTTCCTGATGATGACACTATAATACTTCCAGAGACAGCAAAGGACTTGGAAGGGCAGTCAAATGGGTTGGATACTGTCTTGAAAAGAGATTATAAGATGAACTCCAGCAAAAGCGAAACAAAGGTACAGGAATGCACTTTAATTAAATTAGACAATTTTAAGGGAATTAGATTAGGATACTAATATATCTGCTGGATGTGATGTAGGAAAAACATCCAGGTAATATCCAGGTATAAAACAATATGTAGTAACTCCCATAAAAAGTCTTCACCGATGGGAGCTCTTCTGGAACGCAATAACTGAAAACCAATCACTTCTACAATCTTGAAAGAACAACAGTGATATTTGAAGCCTGAAGACCTGAAAAGTTACTCTAAATTTAAAGTTCTAAAATCCACTGTCCATGCACTAAGCATGTCACAATCAGATTCTGAAGGGGGTGTGCAAAAGTTTAAGTTCACTGTCAATGAAAAACAAAGAAAAATATTATAAAGTTCGATTTCTGGTCATGGTGCCAGTGACCATGCCTCTTTAGTGTAGAGGACATGGATGGATTACATCTGTTGCTGGGAGTTCCTCTAGGTGAAGGTCAATGTCAATGGTGTCATTATAGTGGTGATTGTGGAAACGATTTCGCCTGGCCCAGGTAACTCACTTGGATTGAACTGCTTGAGCGAAGTACAGGCGCTGGCCTAAATAGCGCCTAGGTGTCAAGATACTGCAGGTACCACTTTCAGCTATGTGGCTCACAGAGGAGAAAAGATCCACGGAAACAGTGACCTCTGCCTGCTTGTGTGTTGCTGCCTGGTTACAGGCAGAGTGCAGCCATATTTTGTCAATCATCTGAAGAATTGCCCTTTGTGATGTCTGTGCTTACATATCCCACTTGATTTGTTGGTTGTTGGCTGAGTAGTCGCAAGACCTCGACACAGTGTTTCTTTCCCTCCCCCCAAAGGAGAGGGGAGGTGGTAGCACATTTCAATGCCTTCAAAAGGGGCAGGGTACCAGGGTGGTTGGAGGGATGAGGTCAACCTCCATTGGCATTGGCGCTGGTGTCATGTATGCAATAGCTGAGGGTCGCTCCAGTGAGCCAACCACAGACTGGATCAAAGAGAGGCCGTGGTATCCAGGATGGGCCTTGTGGAAGACTCTGCCTCTGGAACGAAAAATGATGATGGACTACTGAGCCCAGGTGCCTTCTTGAAGCATCACCTCAGCCATGGACTGACCCAGAAAACTGGAAACGACTGCATGAAAACGAATTCTGGGGTCCTTTGGTGAGGACAAGCACCCACATGGGATCATGGAGAGAGAAATGGTGATGGCTGGACTGTTAAGAGAAGGGGTGGGCGCTGGTTGCATGGATGGTAGATAATTGCGACTGATGTGATTGTCTGTGGAGTTTATATATTAGCGATGACCCATTCTGGGGAGTGGAATGATGAGAAGACAGAAATAGCATAAGGGTGGTGAAGCTTCGACAACTGGGATTTAAAGTTATGGACTAAGCTAGATTATTAGAAGCAGGGTGTAAGGGCACATTATGTATTAGCACTATGCCATTTGTTTTGCAGAAACTGAAGAATTCTGCAGAAGTAAATTGAAAGCCATTATATGTGACAATAGTTTCTAGGAATACTTCAACTGAAAAAATTCTGAACAGGGTTTGAATGGTCAGCCCTGCAGACTTGCTAGACATGCATGAGACACTGGGGATGTCACTGCCAGTACCTACAGCGATTAACCAGGAGTATCCCAAGAAGAAACCCACTAAATCCAGGTGCCACTGGGACCAAGGACAGAAGTGTCTGTCCATGCAAAATAAACGACATGGAAGGGTGGCCTTCTTGCTTTGGCAGGAGTTAACCATGCTGGTGATCACGTTTTCCATACTCCATCAGTGGTCATTTTGGATGGCTGGGCACTTGGTGAGCACAATGCAACAGTGCCCAATATGGGGAGAGACAAGATGCACTACTGAAGCCTGTCAGGATTATGACCCTGCTGTGATTGTTGTCCTCCTGGAGTAGGAGCACGTTTTTCAGGGTGGAGAGCTCGTTCCGGTGATACCAGTAGGCCTGGACCTCTGGGTGTCACAGCTGCTTGTGGTCTGGCAGCTAACCATGCTGCAACAGACAGAGTATTTCATGGAGCACTAGGTCCTCTGTAGTGTGGAGTGTGATAAGCTTGGTGTCCAACAGAACGTTGTCCACAGCTACTTTAGTGGTGATATCCAGATGGAAGCAGACTTTGGGATCTGCATTGAAGGAAAGGCCCTGCCCCAAGGGAAAATGTGAGACAATGTCAGCATTAGCATCGGAGGTTGTTGCATGGTGCTGAATGTCATAATTATAAATTGAAAGAAAAAGGCCCATATCTGAAGGTAACGTACTGTTTTGGTTGGAATATTTGCCAACACTTTGAAAAGAGGTTGTGGTCTGTTAACAGCTTGAAATGGCAGTCATAGATATAGACACGAAACTTTATTAGGTAAAATATGATTGCTAGGGCTTCTTTCCGATATGACTGAAGTTACTCTGTGTAGTGAAAAATCTTAGAGACAAATGCAACTGGCTGCTCCACCCTGTCAATCACATGTGAAAGAAATGCCCCCACTCCGTAGTCCAAAGCATTGGTTGGAAAGATAGTGGGCTTGGAGGGTCATACGCCATGACCAAGGCCAAGGGAGAGCCTGTTTCAAGTCCCGGAAGGCTTTATCATACATTGTTGTGTATTAACAGTGAATGTTTTTGCATAAGAGTTAATGTAAGCGTTCTGTAATGGCTGCTGCATACAGAATAAATTTACAGTAATAACTGAGCTACCCAAACACTGATTTCTGATGGCTGGTGTTGGTAGGAGCCAGATGTTTTCGCACTGCTTAAATATACTGTGAGGTGAGACAGATACCTAACACACTAAAAACGAGACCCACGAACTCCACTTTGTGAACAAAAAAACAGTACTTGTCTTTATTGCATTTGAGGTTAGCCTGCTGTTGGACTGCGAATAGTGCCTACCAGTTTGTAGCCAAGTCCGGTGTGTCCTTGCCAGCAGCAAGAATTTCGTCTAAATACACTACTGACCATTAAAATTGCTACACCAAGAAGAAATGCAGATGATAAACGGGTATTCATTGGAAAAATATATATTATGCTAGAACTGACATGTGATTAAATTTTCACGCAATTTGGGTGCATAGATCCTGATAAATCAGTACCCAGAACAACCACCTTTGGCCATAATAGCGGCCTTGATACGCCTGGGCATTGAGTCAAACAGAACTTGGAAGGCGTGTACAGGTACAGCTGCCCATGCATCTTCAACACGATACCACAGTTCATCAAGAGTAGTGTCTGGCGTATTGTGAAGAGCCAGTTGCTCGGCCACCACTGACCAGACGTTTTCAGTTGGTGAGAGATCTGGAGAATGTGCTGGCCAGGGCAGCAGTCGAGCATTTTCTATATCCAGAAAGGCCCGTACAGGACCTGCAACATGCGGCCGTGCATTATCCTGCTGAAATGTAGGGTTGCGAGGGATCGAATGAAGGGTAGAGCCACAGGTCGTAACACATCTGAAATGTAACGTCCACTGTTCAAAGTGTCATCAGTGCGAACAAGAGGTGACCGAGACGTGTAAACAATGGCACCCCATACCATCACGCCAGGTGATACGCCAGTATGGCGATGACGAATACACGTTTCCAATGTGCGTTCACCGCGATGTCGCCAAACACGCATGCGACCATCATGATGCTGTAAACAGAACCTGGATTCATCCGAAAAAATCACGTTTTGCCATTCGTGTATCCAGGTTCGTCGTTGAGTTCACCATCACAGGCGCTCCTGTCTGTGATGCAGCGTCAAGGGTAATCGCAGCCATGGTCTCCAAGCTGATAGTCCATGCTGCTGCAAACGTCGTCGAACTGTTCGTGCAGATGGTTGTTGTCTTGCAAACGTCCCCATCTGTTGACTCAGAGATCGAAACGTGGCTTCACGATCCGTTACAGCCATGCGGATAAGATGCCTGTCATCTCGACTGCTAGTGATACGAGGCCGTTGGGATCCAGCACGGCGTTCCGTATTACCCTCCTGAACCCACCGATTCTATATTCTGCTAACAGTCATTGGATCTCAACCAACGCGAGCAGCAATGTCGCGATACGATAAACCGCAATCCGACCTACAATCCGACCTTTATCAAAGTCGGAAACGTGATGGTACGCTTTTCTCCTCCTTACACGAGGCATCACAACAACGTTTCACCAGGCAACGCCGGTCAAGTGCTGTTTGTGTATGAGAAATCGGTTGGAAACTTTCCTCATGTCAGCGCGTTGTAGGTGTCGCTCTGAATGCTCTGAAAAGCTAATCATTTGCATATCACAGCATCTTCTTCCTGTCGGTTAAATTTCTCGTCTATAGCACGTCATCTTCGTCGTGTAGCAATTTTAATGGCCAGTAGAGTAGTTCACCACGCCTGACACACTGCAGGTGAGATCCTTGATGTAGCACTGAAAAATGTCTGGAGCACAGGCAATGCCAAATGGAAGTCTTTTACACTGAGACAATCCAAAAGGGGTATTGATCACTAAGAAGCATCATGAATCCTTGGCCAACAGAAACTGGAGGTAATGGAAGTCAATCATGACCAACACTTTGCTGCCTGTGTGGCAGGTCACTATGTCCTCTACCTCGGGAATAAGATAAGTGAATATAATAGACTGGGCAATAATGGTTGCCTTGAGGTCCCCAGAATTGTGCAACGAATCTTTTGCTTTTTATGTGTTGATGGCCCATTGGCTGCTGTGAATGGGAGTGAGTATGCCCTCATCTTGCAACTGCTGTAGCTCCAGCTTAAGTTTGTCTCTGTGTGCAAAGTGCACATTCCCAGCTTCGAAGAACTTTGGTGTAGCTGATGGGAGAAGTAATACATGTGCCTCCAAATCTTTGACACCCAAAGAGGATTCCATGAACAGTGAACTAAAACTGGAAAAGAGGTCTTTTAGATATGGACTGATGCAAAGTGACTTGACAGTTGGGTGCAGAATCATGGATTTCTAAGCCAAGTGCGTTGGACAGATCCAGGCCCAGGATTCTGATGGCTGAACGAGAGTGAATGACCATAATGTTAACTGTGCGGCAGTCAAATGGTACTGAACTTCAGCTGTAAATTGCCCTCTGACTTTAATGATGTCAACGTTGTAATTACACAATGGGGTGTCAACAGGTTGAAGGGAAGGGGGATCCAAGCGATGATAAGATTATCAGTCTATAATGGTTGCGAGGGACCCATGACTATCTGCAGCTCGATGGGCACATTGTTGATAGCCACCATGAGCGATAGCGATTCCTCTGAGTGGGGAAGCAAAGACTAGATGCAAGACACATCTGGAGCAGGTTTACCCTATCATCCACCCCCACATCTGAGGGGCCCATAACTGCACAATGGACTTTCGTTTTGTGCTTTGCTTGGCACTTTATGTCCCGATTTTCTGTAAGAGACGCAATCAGCATGCCATAGTGAAACTGGTCTCCCTTGTGCCTAATGCAACACCTGGCTGCAGGATGGAAGCTGTTGAGGGTGGTGTCTGGCTGTTAGTCCTTGCCTGCACCGTGTGAATCCAACCTGGCTGGGGGCGTGACTAGGCCTGTAGGTTTGGTGCCAAACACTTGTACTGTTTCCTACAGGGTGGCAGAGAATTTGAGAGACTGTTCAAAAATCCAATAAGACGTTAGATATGAAGGGTCCTACAATTTTACACTAGAACCACAGCTGGCACACTTGTGACTCACTTGTTAATTCTTTCATTTGTCACTCATGCATTATTGCCTAGAGTGCTGAATTCTGTGACTTTTTATGAAATAAGGTAATTAGCGATTATATTTAATTTTACATTATTTAGGGAAATATGAAGATTCACCTAGAGTGACGTACAGGTCAGTTATGAGGCTTCTGCTGCAGCCGCTATAATAATCGCATATTTCGTGTAGCTTCATACTTACTGTTAGATTGTGTTTAGCCAACAATCACAAGACTACCTTTTATCTCAATGCCTGATGTTGCCGTTTTACAGCAGGGGAGGAGAGAGAGAGCATGTTGAAACAAGTCTGACTGCATACAGAAGTATTGCGCAGAAGTGCTTTGTTGCTTGAAATACGGTTTTAGTAGTGCTTCGTAACTGTCTAAATAGTGCTTGCAACATACAAATTTGCTATAGGCAGATGTCTACGAATAGAAGAGGACTTACAAATGCACTAAACGAGATTTTCAGTCATGAATCTGAGGGCGAGCTGCTGGAGATGGAACGATCTGGAAAGTGGGAGTTATAGGTGATTGTTCGGCTGACAGATATGGACAACAGAATGTTTTCAAAGAACATGCAGGACCATCTCCGCATGCAAAGCGAAACGTGAATGAGACCTGCTATTCTGCTTGGCACCTTATGATAATGGCCAAAATTTTGAAACACACTGTAAATGCACTGAGACTGAAGGACGTCGAGTATTGGGTTCAGATGACTGGACTATGAACGTTGAAGAACTGGAAGTTTTTATAGCTACATTGTACATCCATGGAGAGAAGATCTTAGACATTATGGTCAATGAAGTGGGGAAATAATTTTGTGAAGTCAACAATGGCTCGTAACAGATTCAGAGAGATAATGCATTATCTCAGATTTGACATTAGATCCACAAGATCAGGACGACAGAAAGAAGACATGTTTCCTTTGGTATCAGAAATCTGGTATGAGCTCATCGCGAATGCACAATGTAGCTACATTTCAGGTCCATTTAAAATAACCGACAAACAGCTTTTTCCTTCTAAGTGCCTGTAACCTCCACCTCACTTATCGACCTTAATGACAGTAAAAATTAAACCACGTGTACCTAATGGAAATTTGGGAAAAGCAATCGTCACCAAAGTTACTCTATCGGTAAAAATGGAGGAAAGGGTTACATCTAAATGAAAGGAAAAATGCAAATGAAACTGGTGGAAATTAATTTTGAAAAGGGGTACAGTTAATAAAGAAAGTAAATGTGCGGTCGTTACGCTAACAATTAACTGGCGTTAATTAGATATTTGAGATTTGGGGAAAATTACAGTCGCCAGTCCTATGGACAACTACTATAATAACTGAAAAAGAAAGGTTATTGCACATATATTTAGCACTAAAAGCGTGGCAACTGAAGGTTGACACGTGTTGTGTGAAAACCGAATGTTTGTCAGAAGTAATAAATTTTGCTAAATTCTGATTTAATTTAGCAAAAGAATTAATAAAACCAGAAAATTGAAAGTTAATTTAGTGATTGAATTTAGTAGAGAACTTTGTTTCTGAAGCACTGCGAAATTCAATGAAATAAGGTTAGTCTTGGGCTACCTCAACAATAATTTCAAAAGCTACTTGAATCTACACAATTTAGAAATAAGAGATTTAACTTTGAACTTGAATTAAATGATTCTGAACAAGTAACAATAGTAAAATTTAGTACGTACCAAGCTGAGCTGCAGTCACAGGTAAGCTAAAATATGGTAACAAAACTCGAACTCTTAATTTGTGCTTGTGTAAATCTAAATATTGTAGCCAGCTATGAATACTTTAACTGAACTTTGAAATTAAAGCAGTGTAATGGAATGATATTACTTTCATGCTGGCATTTGAATTTCAACGACACTCGGGTTCATTCCGGAAAAGGATGGGACCCTGCTTGGTAATGCAATTGGGACAATGAGCAACATAGGTTCATGCTACGTTGCTGTAATTTGGTGACACAAATTGACCAATTTGAAAAGCTGAGGTCTGCCATACAATTCTAAACCTTTACGTGCTTCCAGTCTTCCTTGTTGGTTGATAGAAGGTTTGAAGTCGTCGGTCGAGGAGGTGGCGACAGTCACTCATTGTCGGCCGTCACTGTTGCAGAAGCCGGATGTTCGCGCGCCTTCTTCTCGACACTGTCACCAGGCGAAACGGGCTCTTGATGTGCGCCAGCTAAAGCTTCCAGTCCGCGACACCGTGTCAGAAACTATCAGAGCAAGTCGAGCGCAATTACATGCTGCCAAACCCCGAAAGAGCAGCAACTCGCGGGAGCGTCACACAACACCCAGCTCCACTGCCCTACTCCAGCCAGACTCTGCTCTACCCGTGGTCCACACGGCAGAGTTAACACTACCAAAGATACTAAACACGACCTATCGATGTAGTCGTTCGATAGCATAGTTTTCCCTAGGCAAGACCCAGCGTAAAAATACAAATAATATTTACAAAACAAACCAAATATACATCAAGATAAATGCATAAAAATATATATACAAATAGTAAAACAATTACAATATATAAAGACACAGAAATGTCAAATCTTCAGGTAACAAAATGAAAAAAATTTATAGTACAATAAATGGAAATAGGAGGATATGCATTTCCGGCGTTACATGCCGTTGCAGATTCACCCAGTTCATGGCCTCAAAAGTGGACAAATAGGGCAAAAGTACTGGATGCCAGTAGATAAAGACTCTAAATACACTCCTGGAAATTGAAATAAGAACACCGTGAATTCATTGTCCCAGGAAGGGGAAACTTTATTGACACATTCCTGGGGTCAGATACATCACATGATCACACTGACATAACCACAGGCACATAGACACAGGCAACAGAGCATGCACAATGTCGGCACTAGTACAGTGTATATCCACCTTTCGCAGCAATGCAGGCTGCTATTCTCCCATGGAGACGATCGTAGAGATGCTGGATGTAGTCCTGTGGAACGGCTTGCCATGCCATTTCCACCTGGCGCCTCAGTTGGACCAGCGTTCGTGCTGGACGTGCAGACCGCGTGAGACGACGCTTCATCCAGTCCCAAACATGCTCAATGGGGGACAGATGCGGAGATCTTGCTGGCCAGGGTAGTTGACTTACACCTTTTAGAGCACGTTGGGTGGCACGGGATACATGCGGACGTGCATTGTCCTGTTGGAACAGCAAGTTCCCTTGCCGGTCTAGGAATGGTAGAACGATGGGTTCGATGACGGTTTGGATGTACCGTGCACTATTCAGTGTCCCCTCGACGATCACCAGTGGTGTACGGCCAGTGTAGGAGATCGCTCCCCACACCATGATGCCGGGTGTTGGCCCTGTGTGCCTCGGTCGTACGCAGTCCTGATTGTGGCGCTCACCTGCACGGCGCCAAACACGCATACGACCATCATTGGCACCAAGGCAGAAGCGACTCTCATCGCTGAAGACGACACGTCTCCATTCGTCCCTCCATTCACGCCTGTCGCGACACCACTGGAGGCGGGCTGCACGATGTTGGGGCGTGAGCGGAAGACGGCCTAACGGTGTGCGGGACCGTAGCCCAGCTTCATGGAGACGGTTGCGAATGGTCCTCGCCGATACCCCAGGAGCAACAGTGTCCCTAATTTGCTGGGAAGTGGTGGTGCGGTCCCCTACGGCACTGCGTAGGATCCTACGGTCTTGGCGTGCATCCGTGCGTCGCTGCGGTCCGGTCCCAGGTCGACGGGCACGTGCACCTTCCGCCGACCACTGGCGACAACATCGATGTACTGTGGAGACCTCACGCCCCACGTGTTGAGCAATTCGGCGGTACGTCCACCCGGCCTCCCGCATGCCCACTATACGCCCTCGCTCAAAGTCCGTCAACTGCACATACGGTTCACGTCCACGCTGTCGCGGCATGCTACCAGTATTAAAGACTGCGATGGAGCTCCGTATGCCACGGCAAACTGGCTGACACTGACGGCGGCGGTGCACAAATGCTGCGCAGCTAGCGCCATTCGACGGCCAACACCGCGGGTCCTGGTGTGTCCGCTGTGCCGTGCGTGTGATCATTGCTTGTACAGCCCTCTCTCAGTGTCCAGAGCAAGTATGGTGGGTCTGACACACCGGTGTCAATGTGTTCTTTTTTTCATTTCCAGGAGTGTATATTACGAATGTTTTCCCTTATCGAGGAAAGGATGACACTAGGTCGAGTGATGAGCGTCTTGGCGACTTTTTTGTGAAAAAGTTTATGCAATCTTACCTCAATAAAGATAAAGTTTTTCACCTCCTGGTCTCTCTGTGAAATCTTGAAATTCTAGTGGACACCATAAATCGATCTCGCAGGGAAATTTCAGTATGTATCAAGGAGGCAAAAGAAGTGTTATACAGCAGAGTATTGTTGGAAAATAATAATACCATTTGGACAGTTTACCAGGGAAAGAGCAACAAGAACGTCCTGATTCTCAACACTATGCATCCTTACATTAAAACTGAAGATGGTTTGAAAAAGAAGCCAGATACAGTTACATTTTATAACGGCTCTAAATATGGAGTGGACCTGGTCGACCAAATGGCTCGCAGGTATTCTGTGGAAGCACCATTGAGATGTTGGCCCGTTCACACATTTTACAACTTTCTGGACTGGGCTGGGATAAACGCCTGGGTATTGTACAGTGCTGTAAATGAGAACACGTTGAAATACAGAGACTTCATACTGCAGCTGGGAGAGGAGCTTGCTGAAAAGTATGCAGCAACCAGGAAGATTTGTATGCCTCCATCACACCCAAAGACATTCCTGAGAGACAAGAAAAGCGAATGCATTGCCTTGTAAAAGATAACTGTGAAGGATACAAATCATTTGTAAAGCATCATATGTGCAAGAAAACTGTCTGCAACAAATGTACATCAAAAGACTATTATTTGTGGTCATTATGATCACTATAATATAAGAGAAATCAGGGCTCACATAGAAAAATTTACGTGCTCGTTTTTCCCGGGCGACATTCGAGAATGGAACGGTAGAGAGACAGCTTGAAGGTTGTTCATTGAACCCTCTGCCAGACACTTTATTGTAAACAGCAGAGTAATCACGTAGATGTAGATGTAGATTATGATAGCTAGTAAAGGCACCCAGCAAATGTGTGTAAGTTTTTTTTAAATAATAAATTATAACTTGTGTGAAACCGCTTTACTTTTGTTGATTTCATAATAAAATTTCCAGCACTTCAAAGAATAGATTCTTTAGTAGTAACAATAACTCACTGACACAGAATAACAAAAGGGAAATATACACAGATCATTAGCTACCCAACCACGGTTCTAGGTATGTCCAAATATCAGCAGTTCTAGTGTTAAGGAGATCTGTGTGTAAATGGGCATGTGCATAATAATCTTGACCCAGCCCTAGGAAGCTGCATATGGCTGCTCACACTGTAGAAAGACAAACCATGGAGGTGGGCAATCCATACACAGAATGAGATTTTCACTCTGCAGCGGAGTGTGCGCTGATATGAAACTTCCTGGCAGATTAAAACTGTGTGCCGGACCGAGACTCGAACTCGGGACCTTTGCCTTTCGCGGGCAAGTGCTCTACCATCTGAGCTACCGAAGCACGACTCACGCCCGGTCCTCACAGCTTTACTTCTGCCACTATCTCGCCTCCTACCTTCCAAACTTTACAGAAGCTCTCGTCTGGCGCCAAAATTCTGCAGGTACAGTAGAAACTGGCTAATCCTGCACCTTCAGAACCTTGACTGTGCTTGACAGCCGAAAATGCCTGTTTACCGAGCGTTATCTAAAAATACCAGTGTATGGAATATGAGACATAAGGTTAACAATGGACAACCAGCAGCTGGCCTTAGATTATTTATGGTACGTTCTTTGTTCCCTTTTAAAGGGATATAAATGTATAATACTGTATAAAACAACATTTTAGTAAACAAATGAAAAACTTTATTGCATACACTCTGAAATGTAATTTTAAGATTTTGTTTTAAGTTCAGAACAGTACAGTATTATACTGTAGTACAGTACAGAGAGTGTTTTATACAACAGTGTATACAGTATTTCCATATTTTATTCACTTGAAATAAGACCTAATTTTCTTTTGATGTCTATGCCCAGATTTTTTTTCGTAAACTCGTTATACTTACTACACAAAATTACAAGTTCCGCAGCGTTGTACAATTTGCTGCTTTTAGCAAATGTTGTAAGTGTATCAAAAGCGGCAGCTGCTTCGTTTCTGGTAGGTAGAGATGTTGAGTTTGTTGTGTCAGCCCCTTCTTCTTTATGGGATTCGATATCTGGTCGTTGAAGTTCTTGTTAAGGCACTATCACATTTTCTACTATCAGTTTGTCCGATAGTTCTTCAACTACAGACTACAGCCAGTGGCGGCGCTGGGCGAAAACTGAACGTCGGCGACGAATCAGCTTTGCGAGGCTCCTTTCACTTTCCAGTCATAAAAAGTTTTAAATTTATTGAGAAGAATTAGACACTAATAATAATTATACATAGATTCTGTTATTATAATACACAAGGATTACTGCACTGTCAAAAATTACGTTAAACAAACACACTTAATAATAAATGAAACTTCCATCTTTTCGCCTAACTGAATTTTTTTAAGATTACTTCGCAGTTAACACCAGCCACTATATCCGCTTCAATTGATAGTATTGACAATGCAGATTGTGCTTCTTAATATATGTCTTAATCAATTTTAACTTTCAGAAACTTCTCTTGGCAGAAGCTGTGCTGACCAGAACTGTGGGCCTTATTCTGATTGTTATGTAAAGATTTGGTTATACTTCATCCAAATTATTTTCTAATATGCACAGAATAAGTTGCTTTGCGTCTTTGATTGAGTGTTGTAGGTTGGATCTTAATAGTTGGAGCTTCTCATAAAATTCGAAAGGCTGTACAGTGCTATTTTCGCCTTCTCGAAGTATTGTACCTAAATCATTACAATATTGTGAACGTCGGCCTTGGATAACGATTTCAAATCATTCATATCGTAAATAAAACCAAATCGTTAAAAATAACCATTGAGCACTTTGAATTGACATGCAGTGTTGACTGTTATAGCAGCATTCATTGTGTTAAAAAAAGTTAACTCTGAACTGTAGTTCAGCAGATTGTGTAATTCATCAATTTGTTCATAACCGAACAATTGTTTTTTCTGTGCTATTATTTTTTTCAAATTGAGACTCTATTTGGTAACTACATTTTTCTACAAACAATCGAGCTACTACAATGCTTGTTTCAAATACTATGTTACAGAATTCTTGAATACAGTCACGAAATGTACGTAAAGTAAGAATAGCGACTCTCAAGTTCAGTTGAACCAATTGCCATAGTTTCCTTATATTGTTGACACATAGTAAAATCTCGTACCACACGTGTATTGCAACAATAACCTTAAAAGTTCAAGACTGCTTCACAGTCGCTAAGAGTTTCGGAGCGATCAGTTCTATTTTTCAGGTCACTCACACTATCGATGTTATCATCAAATTCCAAAAATATCGCTCTTACAGTTCTGATACTACTTTCCCATCGTGTTTCAGACAGCTGTTTTAATGTCAATTTCAGGTTAGAGATAATAACACTCGCTTGATTTTGTAAAAAGCACATAAACTTTATGAAAAACATTTTAACTGTTGTAGAAGTGTTAGCAGCATCTAGCAGAAAGAAATTCCAAGAATGGCATCTGCAAGGCATGAACAAAGCTTGTGGTTTAATATTGAGTATTCTTGTTCTAACATCTTTATTAATGCCAACCATATTGGCACATTTATCATATCCCTGTCCTGACAGTTTTGGATGTCTAGGCCATTATTTTCTTGTTCCTTAAAAATGGCATTTGTTAAATACTCTCCCGACATTTCTGCGACAGCAATAAACCCAACGAAATGTTACTCTATCTCTCCAGTTGAGTAATTACAGAACCTTAATATTATTGACATTTGCTCCACCTGGCTCAAATCTCTGGTACAATCGAGCATAAAGACACAATATTTTGCTTGTCAAACTCTGTTTGGAACTTCATTGATAACAGATTTGGTCATTAATATAATTAATTCATTTTATGTGTCATGGCTAAGATAATGCTGATGAAGTATCTTTTTGTTAATATGTTACAAGTGCTTTTTTAGTGTTAGATCATATTTGGATAATAATTTAAATATATCTATAAAATTTCCACCGTTTCTGCTATCATTCAGATTAAGGGATTCTCGATGCCCGCTAAACGCAAGATTGTGTGAAGCGAAGTATTTTATAACATCTGTCAATCTTTCAAACAAGTTATACCAATACTTTTGTGATTCCTTAATCAGTCTCTTGTTTTCTTTACTTATTCTTCATCCATATTTGATACCTTTACAGATTGCGGTCCATCTAATCATTCACTCCATGTGTCCTTGACTTTGTTCTTGCCTTTGCAATATCCTATTAAGATCCTTCCAGTCACAACATCCTTCTTTTACTATCTGTGTCTGCAAATGTGAAAAAAAGTCTACGTGGAAAGCAATAACCTTTGTCTTGAGATATGGAGTAAGCTAACCATCTACAATGTTGCTTTTCACAGGCACTCAATTTTCTAGTAAAATTAAATTTAATAAAATGAAATTTATTTGCATTTTGGGGAACATTTTGAATTAAATCATGACACTGCAAAGCAGTTACTGGAAGTACCCACTTTCCCAGATCTAATTTTATAAATGACTCTCTTTTACGAACAGTTTGCTCTTGACTATCAATTTTGAAGTCTCTATTCGGCGCAGAATCACCCAACTCTGATGCTGTATCAGAAAGGGTAACAGATTCATTCGACCCGGATAAGAGCTTCATTGGAGGCCTCTGGAACAGTTACATTTTCTTAAGAAATTTAATGATACTCGAACTCATAGTTTGGCTGGATATCATCGCCTCACCCTTTCTCTTTCTTTTTGATGTGCCGGATTCCCATTTTCTCCATATGTCTCTGTCTCTTGAGGGTCCTCCAGACATGATGATCTAAAAACATTTTGTGCTAAGTGCGTTGATAAGAACAGTAGCGTACTTAAAACAGTGGCAGATACAGGAAAACCTCAAGGAGGTGGCGCTAAAGATAACTTGAGCTACCTTTACTTTTACCATAATAAAAAATAATCAACTCACATGCAAAGTTTCAGAGATAAAAGACTGGATCACTTGCACCAGTTCAATAACTTGAAAAAAGAGTGAAGCATCAGGTGTGAAGGATTGGTTTCATGCGAAACAATACTCCTGTCTGTATTGTCTCTTCCACAGAGCATTGTTGCATTTGCTTGTTGTTGGATCGAAGCGTTAATTCGGTAAAACTGAGCATATCAAGCGGACTGTGAATATGCCATAAAGAAAAGTAGGTGTATTTCCGTATTACATGCATCTTTTTTTTTAATATGGCGATCAGCTTCCTCTCTAATTATGTAATTTAATAATTTATTTTAAAAATTTTCTTGGTCTATGTGAACGACTTTGCAACAAAACAGTCTCTTTCGAGTTTCATGCGTTATTGCCATGTAGTGCGCATGCGCTGATTCGTGACAGGTATATCCCACGCGAATCGTGTGATGCCGAGGTCGGCAACCTGCGGCTCGCGAGCCACATTCGGCTCTTTGGATGTAAAGCTGCGGCTCCTTAGTTCCATACGCAGATATTATTTATTTTATAAGAAAAAAATTTTAATAGTTCTGAATCCCTCACAATCAGCCCATTGTTCTCGCTTTTCCCCGCACCCCTCCTCCGTAACACTCGTCACTGTCGCACCGCGATAAGCACGTTCTGAGTTCTGACGAGTCCGTTCATGCCAGTCGGCGATCACGGCACACGGAAGGCGACCACAGAGAGAGACAAACAGGGTTTCGTGTCTGAATTATTCATTTTAATAATTACATTTTTGGAGAATTATTTATTCTATCAAGGTAAGTATTTTTAATTGGGAAATATTGATGTAAAATGATTTTTGATAGATTATATTTTTAAGCCCAGCTTATCGTATGCATTTACACAGGAATTCGTTGACATAGTAAATAATTGCAATAATTGCAAAACTTTTCATCTGCTGTTTTGGATACCTGAATAGTGATATTAAAAATTCTTTATCACAGCTTCACCGCAAGCATGGCAACTAAAAAACAAAAAAAGAGAGAGAGAGAGAAACTGAAGAAGAGCATCGAGAATTCAATCCGGATTGGAAGGAGTCGTTCGCTTTCATATGCAACTCAGATGGCCTTCCGACTTATCTCATTTGCCACGGAAAACTCGTACACAGTTTGCTAGTAAATATCCAGCCGGTGAAGAACGAAAAAAAACTGTCGACCAGCTCCAGAAAGAAGTACAGCAATCAAGTCCCATGTTAAGTAACTGGACGCAATCTACAAGTAATGTTAATCTGGCAAGCCTCGTGGAATCACTAGAAATTGCAAAAAAAGGCAAACCATTCACAGATGGCGAGTATGTCAAAGATTGCTTCATACGTGCATCTGAAGAACTATTTCGTGATTCCAAAAACAAACCAGAAATCTTGAAAAAATCAAAGATCTGCCACTATCCGCTAAAACAGTACAAGACAGAATAAGTAAAATGTCTTCAAATGTAACACATTTGCAGGTGGAAAACATTCAACTGGCCTCTGCCTTATCGCTTGCTATCGATGAGTCTTGCGATATAAAAGACACTGCACAAGTTGCCCTTTTTGTGAAGTATATGTCTTCCCAGGATCCGAAAGAAGAACTTCTAGGATTGCTACCGCTCTTGGGATAAACTAGAGGTGAAGACATAGCGAGTGCCGTGCAGAAATGCCTCGACGATAGTAAGATCGATTCAAATACAATCGTTTCAATAGCAACTGATGGAGCCAGAAATATGACAGAAAAAAATAAAGGGACAACAACAATTCTTCAGAGCAAAATAAACCACGAAATTCTTACGTTTCACTGCATAATACACCAAGAAGCGCTTTGTGCGCAAACATTTCCGGTCGAAATAGTTGAGGTCATGAATTTGGTAACCAAGATCGTTAACAACATCTTGTCAAAAGCACACTACCACTGTCAGTTTAAAGAATTCTTAAACGAAATGGAGACTCAGTATTCCGACCTGCTCCTTCAGAATAAAGTGCGATGGCTTTCCAAGGATTAGGTGTTGAGAAGTTTTGCATTGTGCTTGAATGAAGTAAGTAAATTCCTCAATGAAAAAGGCATTAATCACCCTGAATTAGAGAATAGCGAATGGCTGCAAAAATTTTACTTTATGGTGGATATGACGGCGAAATTAAATGAGCTGAATCTAAAACTGCAAGGAAAGGGAAATCCAGCCTATGTTTTGGTATAAGAATTGGTTTGTTTCGAAGAAAAATTAATTATTTTTACAGAAGAAATTCAGTGCGGCAAATTAGTTCATTTTCAGTTTCTAAAGCAATATCACGATAAAACCAATGCAACAGCTGACTCTAGTTACTTCAGCACAGTTATTGAAAAAATGAAAGACGAATCTGCTGACAGATTTCAGTAATTCAAAGCCAACAAATCCACTCTAGCATTCATAGTAAATCCTCTCAACACAAATAGAAACGAAATCCACATGAAGTGATTGATAGTGGATCTCTAGAAACGCAATTGATCGATTTAAAAAGTAAAGCTTTGTGGAGTGGAAAATTCACAGAGTTGAAAAGCAAATTGGAAGAGTTGGAAGTCCACTAATGTATGTACGTAACGCAACAAAAGTGTACAGCTTTAAAAGAAATGCCACGAGTTGAGGCACTCATATTCGACGCATGGAATACTCTTCCAGATTGCTACAGTGAGGTTAAGAAGTTGGCATTTGGAGTGGTGACTATCTTTTGATCGACATATTCATGCGAATAAGCGGTCTATTGCATGAATATAATTAAAAGTAAAGTAAAGAGCCAACTAACGAATGAATATTTAGAGTCGTGTTTGAAACTTAAAACAACAACTTATGGGCCAAATTAATCCAAATTTTCTAAGACCATGCAAAGCCATCGCTCCCATTGAATTTGTTCGCTCGAATATATATTATCGATTTTTTTCCTTTTTGTAAGTTCATGTTACATTGTTTAGTAAAGTTCAAATTTTCCACTTGAATAACCATGCAAAGCCATTGCTCCCACTGAATTTGTTTGCTCAATTGTTTGTTATTAAAGTATAAGTTAGTGTTGTAAGTGAATGTTTAATTGTCTTAATATTTTATTTGAATAATATGTGTCTATGTAATAATACCATGTATACATTATCTAATTTGTTGTAAAAAACTACTTATAGTATATGAATAAATATATATTGTTCTTATGAATGAATAGATTAGTTTTTTTCGTCAAAAACTTTATTTATGCAAGTACTATTTATTGTTGGCAAGAAAATTTTTTGTGGCTGTTTAAAAAATTTGAAATTTTATAAATTGTAATTTCTGACGCTTCCGACTCAAAAGGTTACCGACTCCTGGTGTAGTGTAATCGGTCTACCAGAACAAGTCTGCTACATAGGTGTACACCTTAGATGAATCTTGTAAGTGGCCATAACTGTCATAATGTTGCCAGACGACCCTAGATAAATACTACTAAATTTTTACAGACATCGAGACGGACAACCAAATAGCTAAAATTTTAACAGCTTCAACAACTGTTTTGCGGGGCCCCCACAGGTGCGAGGCCTCGGTGGTCGCCGATGTCGCGGACGCTTAACGCCGCCACCGACTACAGGTTCTTTATTGTCAGTGTCTCTCTAGTCCAAAACTCCACACCGTGGCAAATTTCTCATTTCATTTTGATCCCCACCTAACATTTTAACAACATATCATTTTTGAGTGGTACAGTGGAGTCTGTTTTTTCTTAGTAGGCTTTTGGTCAGAATTTTCAACTCCTGAGGTGCAGCAGGCTTAACTTATTTCACGCCAAAGTTGTTCGAAAAATAGCATTTTTAATGTTCATTTTTTTTAAATCCACCAGTGAACAGTCTGAATTGATAAGCTCTCAAAGAAAAGAAACTCCATAAAAACATTTGGAATCTTTAATTACAACCTGATCCATTGGCTGAGTTAGGGAAGTAATGTTTGCTGAAGTTAACTGACGATTATATTCCTTGAGATCAACTCAGACACTGGAGGATGGGCTGTATGGTTATCTAGGAACGGTACAATCCTGCTCTGTTCAGATAAACTAAGGTTTTTTTTTACTGTATATCATGGAAAATACGAAATTATGGAAAACCAGTCTTTAAAAAAATCTGAAGTTTTTTGCACTGGAATGAGCTCCATAAATTAAAGGAAAATTTAAAATGCCCTTAAAGGCTCTTGGTTTTTTCTGCTTTGCAATACCGTTGTAACATAAGGAGGGAGCAAGTAGTCAACTGAAGTATTTGAACATAGTAAAACTGTCAACTGAGGCTCATTTTTGTAACCTTTGGCCCACCTTTCATTTTTACCTGCCAAAGTTGAACCAGGGAAACAACTCCAAAATAGGTTCATTTCATCAGTATCTTAGATTTGACCAGCAGTTAAGTTATGAGGTTTAACCAAATGGCAAACATTCCTTTGTATTCTTCAGCTGCATTTTGATTATGTCAAGCTTCCAAATTCCAAGACGAGTTTTGAATCTGATTGCCAACCATAAGAAAACGTACATTCAGTTTATGGTAAGCTCAGATGATCACAGGATTGTTTACTTTTTTCCACAATCCCACAATCAGAGGTCCAGTTACAGGTTTTCCTTCAGACCTTTTGGCACAGAACCATTTGTACGAAATTTCATCGAAATGACCTAGTTTGGTCTTCTTCAATGTTTTTTAGCGATTCAGTTTCTTTTACTGCAACTGTCTATTAGACAACCAGTTTGAAGTTGACATTTATTTTTATATCATAGATTGCTGAAGAAACAACTATATTATTCCATTATCTTATTTCAATTCTCATCTTTATCCATCCGATTAATGATGTCAAGCTTTTGTTGCATCATAGGCATAACATGTTTACTTTTTACTTATGTTTTGTTTTGAGAGGTGCTTGGCTGAGAAAACGCTCCCACAACAAAACTCATTACACCTGTAATTGCGATATATAACACCGCTAATCTGATTACACTTTCAAACACCGCTTTTTAATCGCTGTAGACAATTGATGCACAATTGGTGTTGACATTGGTGTCTGACAGATGATTCAAATAATTGTTGGCACAACTCAAAATTGTTGACTACTGCTGAGCGTGACCGATATCTGCTGAACGTGTCTGTAATATTTCTTCGTATTCCTAATGTATGAAGGGATGCCAGATTACTGAATGTGCTGGAGTATTGGATGCAGGATTAATGGGCTTTTACTCTACTATTTTTGGTCACATGGCCCACAGAGATAAAAATGGTCTGTGGGGCCAGTGAACTTTGTCAGCACATGGAATTCCGCCTGGCGACTGGCCGGAGTGTAGCCATCCTTTGCCTATCACCTGAAGGGCTGTACTCTATGAGGTCCATGCCTGCATAACTCATCTCTGTTACTGGCTGCCAGCTGAGTAGGTACAAGCCTTTTACACAATAGTAATAGATACAAATAGTAGCGGATGAGTTTTGCTATTTAGGCTGCAATATAACTAATGGCAACTGAAACACATATGGTATAAAAAGCAGATTTTCGCTAGCAAAAAATGTGTTTCTGAAAAAAGGGGACTCTTTTAACATTTAATTCAAACTGAAGAGTCTGGAAATCTTTTCTAAAAGTATATGTCTTGTGTTGTACGCTGGTGAAATGTAAACAAGAAGCAATTTAGACAAGACGAAAATACAAGCTTCTGAAATGTGGTGCTATAGAAAAATGCTTATGAGTAGGGTAGATCGGTGACAAATAGAAGGGATCAGTTGATAGGACACATCCTGAGGCATCAAGGAATTGTCAGCTTGGTAGTGCAAGGCAAAGGACCAGAAGTAAAAATTGCAGGCTTGAATACATTAAGAAACTTTAGATGGATGTGGATTACAGTAGTTATTTGCAGAGGATGAGGCTTGCATAGTGAAACTAGTGTAGACAGCTTGATCAAATCCTTCTTTAGACAGAATACCACAACAATAACAACTGCACTGTTCATTTCTATCTCTGTATTTCTTGCTAGGGGGTCTGTGTGCAAAACAGCGTCTCCTCGTTTACTGGCAATGAATGTTACACTGATAGAAAGGCTGAACGTTCATCTATTGTTCGACATAATTACCCTTTGCAATCAATGCACACTTGCATGCACTGTACGACTTTTCATATACCCATGTCACAGAGCTCTCCCTCTATGTTGTGCATGCAGTTCATGACATCGGTTTTCAACTCGATGTCAGTCTGGATTTGCGTTCCACCAAGGTGTGACGTCAGCTCTGGAAATAGATGAAAATCACTAGGTGTCTGGGCTGTAGGAGATGAGGGGAGGGGGAGATAAGTGAAACTGTCACATCCTAACTTGGCCAGGATATCGGCTGCTGCATGGAAAATACGTAGAACGAGTGTTTTTGTGATGAAAGTACACTCTCTTCATCAGCCAGGCGCGGATTAGGGAAAGGGGGGGGGGGGAGCAAATCGGCGTATCTGCTCCAGGTGGCAATTTCAGGGGTCTCAAATTCATATTCTAGATATAAAGAAATCTTGTTTCACAAAGTGCCTGGCATCCAGCACCCAGCGCACATTGCTCTATCAATTATTCATATGATTTTGAAACACTTCCCTGTTGGTTTTTGAGCATTTCGAACATCTAGATCTACATCTACATGATTACTCTGCAATTCACATTTAAGTGCTTGGCAGAGGGTTCATCGAACCACAATCATACTATCTCCTACCATTCCACTCCCGAACAGCGCGCGGGAAAAACGAACACCTAAACCTTTCTGTTCGAGCTATGATTTCTCTTATTTTATTTTGATGATCATTCCTACCTATGTAGGTTGGGCTCAACAAAATATTTTCGCATTCGTAAGAGAAAGTTGGTGACTGAAATTTCGTAAATAGATCTCGCCGCGACGAAAAACGTCTTTGCTTTAACGACTTCCATCCCAACTCGCGTATAATATCTGCCACACTCTCTCCCTTATCACGTGATAATACAAAACGAGCTGCCCTTTTTTGCACCCTTTCGATGTCCTCCGTCAATCCCACCTGGTAAGGATCCCACACCGCGCAGAGGACGAACGAGTGTAGTGTAAGCTGTCTCTTTAGTGGACTTGTTGCATCTTCTAAGTGTCCTGCCAATGAAACGCAACCTTTGACTCGCCTTCCCCACAATATTATCTATGTGGTCTTTCCAACTGAAGTTGTTCGTAATTTTAACACCCAGGTACTTAGTTGAATTGACAGCCTTGAGAATTGTACTATTTATCGAGTAATCGAATTCCAACGGATTTCTTTTGGAACTCATGTGGATCACCTCACACTTTTCGTTATTTAGCGTCAACTGCCACCTGCCACACCATACAGCAATCTTTTCTAAATTGCTTTGCAACTGATACTGGTCTTCGGATGACCTTACTAGACTGTAAATTACAGCATCATCTGCAAACAACCTAAGAGAACTGCTCAGATTGTCACCCAGGTCATTTATATAAATCAGGAACAGCAGAGGTCCCAGGACGCTTCCCTGGGGAACACCTGATACCACTTCAGTTTTACTCGATGATTTGCCTTCTATTACTACGAACTGTGATCTTCCTGACAGAAAATCACGAATCCAGTCACACAACCGAGACGATACCCCATAGGCCCGCAGCTTGATTAGAAATCGCTTGTGAGGAACGGTGTCAAAAGCTTTCCGGAAATCTAGAAATATGGAATCAACTTGAGATCCCCTGTCGATAGCGGCCATTACTTCGTGCGAATAAAGAGCTACCTGTGTTGCACAAGAAAGATGTTTTCTGAAACCATGCTGATTACGTATCAATAGATCGTTCACTTCGAGGTGATTCATAATGTTTGAATACAGTATATGCTCCAAAACCCTACTGCAAACCGACGTCAATGATATAGTTCTGTAGTTCGATGGATTACTCCTACTACCCTTCTTAAACACTGGTGCGATCTGCGCAATTTTCCAATCTGCAGGTACAGATCTATCGGTGAGCGAGCGGTTGTATACGACTGCTAAGTAGGGAGCTATTGTATCAGCGTAATCTGAAAGGAACCTAATCGGTATACAATCTGGACCTGATGACTTGCCCCTATCAAGTGATTTTAGTTGATTCGCAACCCCTAAGGTATCTACTTCTAAGAAACTTATACTAGCAGGTGTTCCTGTTTCAGACTCTGGAATATTCCATTCGTCTTCCCTGGTGAAGGAATTTCGGAAAACTGCGTTCAATAACTCCGCTTTAGTGGCACAGTCGTCGGTAACAGTACCTTCGGCACTGCGCAGCGAAGGTATTGACTGCGTCTTGCCGCTTGTGTACTTTACATACGACCAGAATTTCTTCGGATTTTCTACCAAATTTCGAGACCATGTTTCGTTGTGGAACCTATTAAAGGCATCTGGCATTGAAGTCCGTGCCAAATTTCGCGCGTCTGTAAATTTTAGCCAATCTTCGGGATTTCGCGTTCTTCTGAACTTTGCATGCTTTTTCAGTTGCCTCTGCAACAGCGTTCGGACCTGTTTTGTGTACCATGGGGATCAGTTCCATCTCTTACCATTTTATGAGGTATGAATCTCTCAATTGCTGTTGCTACTATATCTTTGAATTTGAGCCACATCTCGTCTACATTTACATTGTCAGTTCGGATTCGGAAGGAATGGAGATTGTCTCTTAGGAAGGCTTCTAGTGACACTTTATCCGGTTTTTTAAATAAAATTATTTTGCATTTTGCAAATGAGACTGTTGAAGCTCTCATTTGGGTTTTGTGTTCCACCATGGGTACATTTCTTTAACAAATCTGGATGAGCTAGAAGTTGGATTGTTGGCTTCATGGTGTTTAAGACTGCTTCAGAAAGACTGTGTTTACATGAATGGCTTTTGTTTTCTGTTTACCTGCTTATATTTGCACCAGCATATATCTCACGATTCATCTACTGGCTTCTCATCAGTTGACAACTTGTGAAAAGATATTGCCCACACTGCCTTCTGCATTTCCTTCAAATCTCCAGTGTTTTCCATTATTGCTTTGCCAAAATTTATCTGCAGATTGTGGATCTCTTTGTTAGTCAGGCATTGTGGCCCACCCAGTGGCATTCCATCTTTGAGTTTTACACCTTTTTGTTCTCGTTTCAGTTTCAGAAGTCTCCCACCCATCCTCTTCTGGATGTGCCCCACACAGTTTAGCTTTTCAGTGTTGCATCCATTTCCATATGGCTTGCTTTCTACAACAGATTCGAAAGCACTAGAATCTCCATCACCAAGATATTTCACATATCTAATTCCATGCCTCATTTTGCTGTGATGAAATATTAATTTCATTCCTGCGGGCTCCATGCCACCACTAGAACCATCATAATTCTTGCTGCAAATTTTTTTGTGTTTTATTTTCCATTGTCTCTCTTCTTCCTTATTCTCTAACGTCTTCCTCTGTGCAAAACTTTTGATGTGTCAACACTTTTAACTGATGAAACACCATGTAGGGAGGTGTGGCCCTCTTGCATCCATGTGCTATCTTATGAATCACATAGATCTGTAGAAGGCAAAGGGTCATTTACTCTTGTCTGAATGTCTTTGTTAAATAAAACTGTCTCTTTCACTGCTGCTGACAAGCTGCTATTGCATTCTGTTTCCAAGGCGTTTAGAAGATGATTGTTTAGTGTTGAGTACAAGGCAGATGGATATGGCATATTCATTATTCCACAAAACAAATTGTTGTCTTCCTTTCCAATACCGACACATCTCATCCCATAGGATAATCTTATGTTGGCTTCATTCACCCAATCCTTAGCAGTTGATGTTTTGAATTAAATGTCAGTTTGACATCTGTCACAAAACAAGTGCATATCACGCACAATACCATCTCTGTCATTGCTGTCACATAATCTTAAAGATTTATTACCACAGTTACAATATGCACATGAATTTCTAATAATAGAACATATAATTTCTAAATCAATTAGCCTAAAACCACTACTCACTTCATCTTTAGCGGACTGAAAGTCTACACCAGTTCCAAGTTTCTTCTGTGAAATGCTCGTCGTCTTAGCTTCACAATTATCTTCTACTGAATTATGTTGATTATCTTGTAGAAACTATTTATTCACACGTAAATGGTGAGCTTTAGCCACTTTCTTAAACACTTTAAACAGTAATTCTTACAAAAAAAACTCGAACCTAGTTGTAATTCTAACACTAATAGCAGAAGTGAAATGTTTACATTTCTGCACCACAGACAATAACAGGTGCCAAAGATAGCTAGCAGAAGGCAAAGTTAACACGACGTAAAGGGGTCCACAGCGTTCCATACTCTTCCGATGCTTTTATGACAGAAGGAAGTAATAAAACATTGCAAACAAGAAGTGCGTCGTCTACAAAAGTGGGCGTGGCATTGCGCAGCGATTGAATCAAGACAGCTTTTTTATCATTTGTAGTTCGAATTAATCTGTGAAAATTGGAGACACTATTTCTAACATGCTACAGAACTATCCGGTGGAAAAATTTTTTTGATCATTTTTGACCAATTTTGCCTACTCCCCTCTTAGCTGGAGAATAATTTTGACAGTGGTTTGAATAGTTATAGAATTAGTGATGACAAGATTTGTTGAATCCTGCCTATTTCTCAACTATGAGGAGTCTAGGAAACCTGCTTTCACACATCGCTAGACAACATTCAAACAAAGTGTATTAATGAGTTTTTATTACAGTAAGATATATGACAATACTTAATTTTTGAGAAATACACAGATATGTCACAAGCAAAGGACGATATGCAAAATAATCAATGTTCTTCAGTATAACAAAAAATAGTTCAAATAGCTCTGAGCACTATGGGACTTAGAACGACTTATACCTAACTAACCTAAGGACACCACAGGATATTTTAATTTCCAGTGTCCTAAATATAGGTTTGATGACTTCCATTACACAATATACACACTTGAATTCAACAGAGCAAATCACAATGATGTGCGATAGAAGAATGCTGTGTGAAGGTGTGTGGCGCTGCACTTTGGTACACTTAAGACCAAATAACATGTCATATTTCATCGAACATATGTGTTTCATATATGAAGTTCTTCACAAATATGTGGGCTAGAAAATGAACACATTTTTAAAAAAACTTTTTTTTTTAATTTTTGACTTCCTATGTCAACCACTTCCGGGAGTGGGGGCGAGGCGCGTCACTCTCAATTTTTTTACACTGGTTCGGAAAAAATCGTAGATCCCGAGCTGTCATTAGCATTCCCCTCCTTCGATTCTGAGTGGCACGATGCAATTGTTTTAAAGCCTCACAGTAGTGAGTAACATTTATTGTTGTGACAGTAGGCATAAAATCGCTTACCACGCAAGATCCCCTCGCTTCTAAACTGATACTGATATTACTTAGCTTAGCCGCGATTCCGTAGAGGGTGGTATATGTGACATACAGTATAACTGGTCAGCATTTCCACCCGGAATTTGCGAGTGGAAGTCGGACCTTCCTTGATCCGCCATGGTGGGTCGTGCCGTCGGATATCCTCCTACCTGTGCGCGGTGCAGCTCTCATAAATGTCCCGTGCAGATTCTTCATTGGCGCATTGGATGTCTCTGTCGGTGGAAGCTAATTATCTGAATTGCTGTCGATCAACTTTGGGGTATTTATTTACTCGAAATTACCACTCAGAATGCCGTAATATCACTTTTATTCCTATTAGATCAATAATGAAACACTCATGTCACAAACTACTCGTTACCGAGAGCATGGCTACCATCGAACAAGACGCCGACTGCCGACTTTGGCGCGCAGTCCATATCTCTTATTAGTTTCGTCACAATTCGTGGATTTCCGATCAAGTTCGTACTTACTAAGATATGCATTTGTTAATGAACGGGTGTGAATTTTAACGAGGCAAAATTATGATAAATAGTTTTAAACATCCAGAGGCTCCTCCTAGTATTCATGTTGTCATAAATGACTTTAATTATTATACATAAATAAACAAAATCGGTGACTTTGGCGCCAAGATGGTGGTACTTCCCGTCATGTATATTTCCCAGGCGGACGCTTGTTGCTACGGTCCAGCACCGAGCCCCACCCCACTACGTGGGACATATGGTCGCTTCGTCCCCTAGCCAGCCAGCGTGGGAAATGCTCTCCGACTCATGGCCAGCTACGGACTACGGCACTTCCTATCGTGAATACATCAATAAGAGACAATAATTCATTAAAACTGGTAAAAATGTCTTCCTCACGTAAGAGGCACCTTACAACCAATACATCTCTTCTGTCCCAGAACACACTGCCCATCACTTTCTTGGTTTCAGGGAATTCGAATGCTGCAACTGACAAGACTTTTCCTTAGATTCAGGTGACATATAGTGTACCCTGGTTTCATCGCCAGTAACAGATGAATCCAAGAATTCCTCACCCAGCTCTGTATAGCAATCCAGGTCACTTCAGTATGTTGCTGTTTATGGATGTCGCTGAACTTTTTGGAGATCCACTTCCCTCACACCTTGTGATAATACAAATGTTTGGCCAGACTCTTGTCAGTCGTACTCTTACTGACTTCACTGCTTGGGAACTGTCACACACCCATCTTTAAGCATTTCTTTCTCCACTTTTGCAACTGCTTCGATCAAAACAGAAGGGCAACCAGAATTCTTCAGAGATGGCATACCACTCTCTCACTTTAATAACATTGTCAGTCACATTAATATTCCTATTTCAGGTCATGATCTCGGTGTACCCCAATACTACATTTGGTATGTGTGATTTATGACTCTTTTAAATAAGTAAATTGTGGGCAGAATGCTCTTATGACCGCATGTGCAACCTGTAAAGAACTTGTACCTGAGGCGCCATAGTGGAGGTGACAGAGAATGGAGAGAGGGATGCATGGGGGGGGGGGGCATAAATGCTGAGTGCAATGACCAGGCTGTGTGAGTGATTCTGGGAAGTAGCACTCAGTGGATTGTGGCTGCAGAGGAACTTCTAGCTGAAGCCCTCTCCTCATTCCTCACAAAACATTTTACCTGGACCAGTGGCAGTCCATCGCAAGGGTGGTCAGTTGGTGGAAAGTGGTAGGTGGAAGCCAGTTAAAGAGAGACTGATGTAAACTGAGCCTTTGTACAAATGGTGAGAAGATCATAAAACTCTGTGCATTCTCATGTTACAGACAGAGCAGCTGGTGCACGTGCTTTGTGGAGGCAAGACTGTAACCCTCCTGATGACAAGAAGTCGCCAGGTTCTTTTGCCAAGCAGCAGAAACATATATTTTATGGGCACGACCGTCTTGGAAGCTTAACAGCCTTCTTTCAGAAATGGGAAATGGTCGACAGGAAAGAATAAATCTCTCCGCTGGTCCCAACTAGGGAGATGTTTCTTGCCAAAATACGCCTATGCTTAGCATGAGTACGACACCTCCCTGTTGTTGTTGTTGTCTTCAGTCCTGAGACTGGTTTGATGCAGCTCTCCATGCTACCCTATCCTGTGGAAGCTTCTTCATGTCCCAGTACTTACTGCAACCGACATCCTTCTGAATCTACTTAGTGTATTCATCTCTTGGTCTCCCTCTACGATTTTTAGCCTCCACGCTGCCCTCCAATGCTACATGGCTACACTCCATACAAATACTTTTAGAAACGACTTCCTGACACTTAAATCTATACTCGATGTTAACAAATTTCTCTTCTTCAGAAACGCTTTCCTTGCCATTGCCAGTCTACATTTTATAACCTCTCTACTTCGACCATCATCAGTTATTTTGCTCCGCAAATAGCAAAACTTCTTTACTACTTTAAGTGTCTCATTTCCTAATCTAATTCCCTCAGCAAAACCCGACTTAATTCGACCACATTTCATTATCCTCGTTTTGCATTTGTTGATGTTCATCTTATATCCTCCTTTCAAGACACTGTCCATTCCGTTCAACTGATCTTCCAAGTCCTTTGCTGTCTCTGATAGAATTACAATGTCATCGGCGAACCTCAAAGTTTTTAATTCTTCTCCATGGATTGTAATACCTACTTCGAATTTGTCTTTTGTTTCCTTTACTGCTTGCTCAATATACAGATTGAATAACATCGGGGAGAGGCTACAACCCTGTCTCACTCCCTTCCCAACCACTGCCTCCCTTTCATGCCCCTCGACTCTTATAACTGCCATCTTGTTTCTGTACAAACTGTAAATAGCCTTTCGCTCCATGTATTTTACCCCTGCCACCTTCAGAATTTTAAAGAGAGTATTCCAGTCAACATTGTCGAAAGCTTTCTCTAAGTCTACAAATGCTAGAAACGTTGGTTTGCTTTTCCTTAATCTTTCTTCTAAGATAAGTCATAAGGTCAGTATTGCCTCACGTGTTCCAACATTTCTATGGAATCCAAACTGATCTTCCCCGAGGTCGGCTTCCACCAGTTTTTCCATTCGTCTGTAAAGAATTCGCGTTAGTATTTTGCAGCTGTGACTTATTAAACCGATAGTTCGGTAATTTTCACATCTGTCAACACCTGCTTTCTTTGGAATTGGAATTATTATATTCTTCTTGAAGTCTGAGGGTATTTCGCCTGTCTCATACATCTTGCTCACCAGATGGTAGAGTTTTGTCAGGACTGGCTCTCCCAAGGCCGTCAGTAGTTGTAATGGAATGTTGTCTACTCCCGGGGCCTTGTTTCGACTCAGGTCTTTCAGTGCTCTGTCAAACTCTTCACGCAGTATCGTATCTCCCATTTCATCTTCATCTACATCCTCTTCCATTTCCATAATATTGTCCTCAAGTACATCGTCCTTGTATAGACCCTCTATATACTCCTTCCACCTTTCTGCTTTCCCTTCTTTGCTTAGAACTGGGTTTCCATCTGAGCTCTTGATATTCATAGAAGTGGTTCTCTTTTCTCCAAAGGTCACTTTAACTTTCCTGTAGGCAGTATCTATCTTACCCCTAGTGAGATAAGCCTCTACATCCTTACATTTGTCCTCTAGCCATCCATGCTTATCCATTTTGCACTTCCTGTCGATCTCATTTTTGAGACGTCTGTATTCCTTTTTGCCTGCTTCATTTACTGCATTTTTATATTTTCTCCTTTCATCAGTTAAATTCAATTTTTCTTCTGTTACCCAAGGAGTCCTACTAGCCCTCATCTTTTTACCTACTTGATCCTCTGCTGTCTTCACTACTTCATCCCTCAAAGCTACCCATTCTTCTTCTACTGTACTTCTTTCCCCCATTCCTGTCAATTGTTCCCATATGCTCTCCCTGAAACTCTGTACAACCTCTGGTTCTTTCAGTTTATCCAGGTCTCATCTCCTTAAATTCCCACCTCCCTAGTCTAAAATATTCTTTTTTCAACCAAGAGAGATTTGAGTCATTGATTGGCTCCTCTCAGGACATACAAATGGAGGCTTGCTCTCCCCAGTGTGGGAACTCTGGTGCTGTGTCTGGTTTTGTTTCCAGGCCAACAGAACAGCCAAGAGGGGAGATTCAATGAGTAGAGGATAGTTTGACTGGTTTGTGCAGTGTGGGGACAGTTTCCCTCTTGCTAATTCGGCTCCCTTGCCGAGGCTTGGTGGAAAGTGGTTGTGGCTCTTTTTTCCTTCATCTTCTGGTCCTCCCCAGGTGGAGAACTTCAGGTCTTTCCTTAGTGATCTGTATCTTGTGGTGGAATAAGAGCTAGTGGCAGTTTCCAACTGTACTGACAGTGGAATTGCATGTCATCTCGGGCATATCATGTGTCATGACGGTTAACTTATTCGTCCTGAATCAGCCATCTGATGTTTGATAGTTCCAGCACACACCATCATGCCTATGAGTCAGATTGGTCTGGCCAGACCAGAAACGGGTGCACTTCACACTGAAAACTGCCAGGATTTCAGGGCTCTGATAGGGAAGTTTCCCAATTTTGATAATCAGAACAGAAGACCATGTACTTTGCAAATTTTCTTGGACCCGTCAGAACATTACGGCAGCCGCAGCGCACCACTACTCTCCCACTGCACGCTGTTTTCTGCTGCCGCCTGAATCAAGGTGAAAGGGTAAAATATTACTGCACTGGCGTAGGTCTATTAAATGATACTCACAGTTCGCTGTTCTCAGGTGAACTATAGTTTGTGGTGTACACGGTCGAACCTGATTCCATTTGAATATATCTGGACCTCGCAGTGAGTTCTTGAAAACAAAGTCACATTGTGTTGTAAAAGGGATTAATTCAGGGGAAAATTTGTATAGCTTCCACCGAAATGTATACTTTTCCAATCACACATCATTCTTTTTCTGATTTGTTTTCTTCATTTTTGTATAAGATTTATCATCTATTTGTAGCTGCAAAAGGCTTAATAAAACTTGTCATATTTTGTAAACTTAAATACGCCACTGTTCTCATCCACACTCCCTAAACTATTATTTTATTGTGGTGGTAATGGATACACCAGCAATTTAAAGTTCAATCTTATTAAATTAATTTATTTGAATTCTGAAAGTGACCACAGGTGTAGGCAACAAAAGTGCCATGAGTAAATTCACTAACTCTTGTCTTGGCCTAAAAATTTAGGGTGCAGCACAGGATTTGAAGGTTATTGAGAAGAATCCATTTTCCTTTGTGTAAAAATAATTACATTTAGCATCACTCAGACATACATTTATGATAAAAGCAAGCGATGGCTTCCAGTTGGCGTGCTTTGGGCAGGAGCTAGAGTCGTGGCACTTTTTTTTTTAGGTATTTAGTGCATTATCTTATGGAATAGGCGCTTGTCTTCCTTTTCTTTTTTTTCATTTTTCAAAGTGAGACTTTGGTGAACTGAGAACATTTAGACTCATGTTTGGCGCTCAGGAAGTTGTAGAATGCAGTCATGTTGTTGCAGTTGATGTATTGTTTGTGTCACTGATTTTTTTGTTTGTTTGTCAATGTGTCTTGTCTGTCGCTTCTGCGTCACTTCTTGTATGACGTTTCGTCATTGCTAACAACGTTGTGGAAGCTTTAGTGGAACAAATTTGTTTATAGGGATTTGTACGACATTTCAGAGAAGGTTTTGTTTCATAGGCTTAGGTGTATATGTATGCATTATTTAAAACAAGATCAGAGTAGTGTTGTGGTGTGTGATGCTTTAGAATCGGAAACTTGTGGAAGTAGCAGTCGATTTGAATGCTTACGAGGAGCTTAGAATCGGAAACTTGTGGAAGTAGCAGTCGATTTGAATGCTTACGAGGAGCAAAGCTTGAAATTACAATGAAATGAACACCCTTAGCTGCTTACAGGCGTTGACACACGTCAACGGGGACAGATGAAAATGTGCGCGCCCCGACCGGGACTCGAACCCGGGATCTCCTGCTTACATGGCAGACGCTCTATCCATCTGAGCCACCGAGGACACAGAGAATAGCGCAACTGCATGGATTTATCTCTGGCACGCCTCCCGCGAAACCCACATTCTCAACATATTGTCCCGCACTACATTCGTAGTGCCCCCGCCCATTACACTCATTACTCGCGGCGCGTTGCCGATTCCCGTAAGAGTTCGGGCACTATTTGTGCTTTCGCACAGAAGAAGGAGATGATCAAGTGGCCGGTGAGCCTTAACTATATATATACTAAGATGGTATCTGTTCTTTCGGACATGTCCGAAAGAACAGATACCATCTTAGTATATATAGAGCAAAGCTTGTTTGTACAGTGAGAAATGCTGCACACTAATGTTCAAAATGGAAGGCAAGCCAGCCATTGATGCAGAACGATATAAAATGACGGAAGAAGTTCATTTAAATCAGTATGCAAACAGGGCGCAAGTGTCAAATGCAGAATACTTCATGTTGAGTGTTCAGTTAACACAGGAAATGAAAGTGAAAACGATGCCAAGGCACCATATCATGTACGTTCTGTAAATAGGGAAAGTGCTGCAGACAGAGAAAGTAACAGTTCGATTTCGCGGACAAGGCGTCATAGAGCAGTTGAATCGCGTGCATCTAGTCCTGGGTACGTTACTGGAAATGCGCAACTGGAATCCATCATTCAATTTGTGGTGTCACCGCCAGACACCACACTTGCTAGGTGGTAGCCTTTAAATCGGCCGCGGTCCATTAGTATACGTCGGACCCGCGTGTCGCCACTGTCAGTGATTGCAGACCGAGCGCCACCACACGGCAGGTCTAGAGAGACTTCCTAGCACTCGCCCCAGTTGTACAGCCGACGTTGCTAGCCATGGTTCACTGACAAATTACGCTCTCATTTGCCGAGACGATAGTTAGCATAGCCTTCAGCTACGTCATTTGCTACGACCTAGCAAGGCGCCATCATCAATAGATATTTAACTTGTGATGCCTGTACCGTCAGACCGATGTTCTACAATTATGGATTAAAGTTAAGTATTACATCAACTACGTACTTCATTTGCTACTAAAAATTCCCTTAACTGTTCCAGACCTCACGCCAGTCTGCGTGAGCTTAACGCATGCCTTTCGGCTTCCTCCAAACCCCGTGAATTGGCTCCTGCCAATTCACAACACAATTTACGCAACAGCAGGGAAGAGACGGCAGGAAGAAGACCAAAGACAGGAGATTCTCATTAATGAAATTAGGGAAATTCAGAAGTGGCAAGACAAGGAGGAAAAGACACAGAACGAAGTCAGGAAAGAAATTAAGGAAATTCAAAAGAGGGCTGATTAGTTTGTCGAAAATGTAAATCAGGTCAGAAATGAAGTTAAGAGTGTAAATACAGAGGTTGAAGACATTAGGAACACATCAGGTGAGACGCGAGAAGTAGCAGTAGAGTCCAAACGTGAGGCTAGGACAACCAGATCAGTAGGACGAGATGAGCAAAAATAATAATAATAATAATAATAATAATAATAATGCCCAAATTGGGTGAGATCAGGCAGCGCTAGCAAAGGTCGAAGTGGGCGCGACCAAGAAGGCTATTTCTACTCTCAAAAAATGAGGACAGAGAGGAGCTGAAAAGACACAGGAAGAAATGATAGAAAGACGAGCAAACACGTTTCACTAGCCAGCAGAATGAGCTGGCGGATGAGGTAAGACAAATGTGCGAATGGGTCGCTCGTGTAGAAATTCAGCCAGAAGCAACAGAACATCACCGAGACTTGTTGGTCTCTATGAAAGTGAAAGACAAAATTTTGCAACGCAACCTGGAGCCACAGCCACGGCACAAGCTGAAAACGGCAGGAGCGCCCACTTAATAGGGTAGGGCGCTCGGGTGAGCGTGTGTAGTTTGTGGCGAGTAGTGCACAAGCCGGATCACAATTGCGCGCGATTGAGACGTACGGGAGCATTACTACATGACTCTGATGACACGAGACAAGGGTACAACAGGATTCAAGGATCGGTCGGCCATGAAATCTTGGGCGCAAGCGCGTCAGAATGTAGAGAAAGTCCAGGGGCGCAAAATTTGGTTACTTACCAAACAGTATCAAAAGTCTGACAGATAACCAACAAGTATTTAAGAAGAAATTAAAAGAATTTCTGAATGACAACTCCTTCTACTCCACAGAGGAATTTTTAGATATAAATTAAGAAAAAAAGAAAAAAAAAATTATAAAAAAATAAAAAAAAAACAAAAAATAAAAGAGTTGTTATACTAACTTAATTATGTTGTTAAATTAACTTAATTATGTCATGTATTGGAAAATTTGACTCGTTCCACATCATTACGAAATATTGTATTCATGATCCATGGAACTAGAATTAATCTAATCTAATCTACCGATTCAAAATTTTCAGGTTTACAATTCATCACATCCTAAGTCATGGATTGCTCAGTATGACAGAATATTACCTGAGTCATGGCCACTTGGAAATTGTCCGTGGATACCTGGAATGTTCAATAGCGGAGCACATGCCTAACTTTGCAGCAAACACCCGCAGCTGTGGCGAATTCAGAGTGTCTTTCCTAAATACCTACTGATTACAGGACACCCAAATACGGATTAAACAAGAAATTATGTTAGGGAAGGATTACGAAGCATCGGGGTGCTGCAGTATGAGGTGCTTGTCAAGAAGAACCGTTACCTGGACCAACCGTATAGCGATAAGGAGATAATGCGACACTGATATATGAAACTGCCATTGAGGTACCTGGAAATGCTCATTTACCCCAGGTAAATTAGTAAGAAAATCAGCAAATGGGGAAAAAATGTATAAAGCTTTGAAACTTTGGGAAAATACTCATATGGTGTGTAGTAATAAGAAGTGTAAAAGTTCCCCTTCGAAGGGGGGGAGGTCCCCCTTTTATCCACTCCAAAAGTCAATTTGTAGCAAATTTTAAATTTATACGCAAATGGCTCATTTTTCGATCAGAGCTCTTATTAGCAAATATATTCCTCACAAAACCGTACACGAAAAAGATCATGTGCATCTTTTCATTTATACGAATGGTATTTGAGGTATAAGAATTGGAATAGAATTCTGTTAACATAATAGTTTCCGGGTTTTTTTGCTTAGCAAAGTACTTAAATGAGACGCGTAATTAAGTGTATGGAAATATTTAGTAGCATATATGTTCCACCTGATGATATTTCTTTTGTGATCAGTATTGTTGAAATCAGCAGGACTTGCCAACAATGAAAACGTCAAGTTCCCTTCCCATTCACTATTCGCTCCTCTACCACTATTGTCACTACTGTTTCTTCCTGCCCAGCATCCAATTATGTTGAGTTAATGTTGTGAACTGTCAAAGTAGTGCCAGAGAGTCCTGTTTCTGTGACAGTATTTATCAGTTTGTGGTGTTGCGAAGTGCTTCTTCTTAGTCTAATTCCTTTAGTATGGACTGGGAAAACAATAATGCAAGGAATGGAAGGATGGAGCTCATAATCTCCTACAGAACGCTGGACTGATTCAAGTGAATAAGTTATGTCGACGTGAATATACAGGGTGATTCAAAAATGCATGTAAATATTTCAAGGGTGTATTTGTGAGGTAAATATAAGACAAAAGTGTTCTATACAATTTTTTCCATACTTGGCTTATTACAGAGTTATGAACAAAACAGGATAATACATTCAATACAACGTAAGGTATTTAATTCCCAGAGTTCACAGTTTAATTACAGTGCATTTGGACTAACAACGCAAACTGATAAATAAACGTGACGTAACAAACTGAAACAATTCCTCGCGAACACTGTATTAATTTAGGTCCTGTTGATTGAACTACAGCAATGCACAATAACTAAGGAAAATTGAAGCATTTTACAGACTGTACTGTACTGTACTGTATTTGCACAAATCTTAATGCAATGCATGTTCAAAATGCTGTCCCTGAACTTGCAGACAGACCCGTGCTCGTCGCATCAATGATCTCTGCACATTACACAGTCCGTTCAACTCTCCACGAATAATTTCACAACCACCTTCAATTCTTTGTTGTAGCACTTCTCTGTTCGGTACTGCAGAAGAATACACCAATGTCTTTAGTCGGCCCCATAAATAAAAGTCTAAAGGGTTCAGGTCAGGTGATCTGGCTGGCCAAGCAATTGGTCCTCCGCGACCTATCCATCGATGTGGATACGCAGAATTGAGGTACGCCCTTACGTTGCGGCTGTAATGGGCGGGAGCACCATCGTGCATAAACCACATGGTGGCTCGTGTTGCAAGAGGGACATCCTGTAACAATCCAGGCAATTCTCCCTCAAAAAATTCGCAGTACGCGTGCCCATTCAGCCTTGGAGGCAGAACATGAGGTCCGAGTAAGTAATTCCCCACAATACCACACCAAATGTTTATGGAGAATTGATGTTGATATCCACGCACAATTCTCGCGCCAGGATTCTCGACAGCCCACTGGTGCATATTATGCGAATTGATTACACCCGCACGAGTAAACATGGCCTCATCTGTGAATAATATCCGCCGAATGAACATTGGATCATTCAAATGACGCTCTTGTAACCACTGGCAGAATTGCTGACGGCGAGGATAGTCTTCAGGTGTCAATTCGTGCACTTTTTGCAGGTGAAATGGATGCAACTGTTGTCTCCGAAGCAGCCGCCATACAGTAGATTGTGGAAGTCGTACAGCTGCACTAATTTGTCTCGTACTGATAGATGGATCTTGGTCTACCAGGTCCAAAACATGTTCCTCGACGTTCACTGCATGCTCAAGTGGTCGACCTGAATGTGGCCCAGGACGAATGCCATACTCCCGCATACGTCTGTCCACAGATACAAACGTCTGATGACTTGGTAACCGTCTTCCTGGAAACAGCTCACTGTACCTTCGTCTTGCTGCAAGTGCATTTCCATCTGCTGCACCATACACAAGGTGCGTATCAGCATACTCACTGTTTGAGTACATCATGTGCACGAAACCTTTAGCCTTCCGACGATGAATGAACGACAGGACGTACTTTTCCGTTACCAACAACATCAGCGCCATCTTCCGTACAGTAGGAGTAAACATCACGTGCAAACAAAAACAAACACTATTCATGCAGTTTCGAATCAACTGTTGGGAGATACGTATGTGAATTACGTACCAGAATATGGCATCCTGCTGCTTGCACTGCTGTCGTTTTGATACGGACATGACTTTCGTATTTAACGATAACTCTGGAATTAAACGTTTATGGAAAAACATTTATAGAACATTTTTGTCTTATATTTACCTCACAAATACACCCTTAAAATATTTACATGCATTTTTGAATCACCCTGTATTAAGGAACGAAATATAAGGAAACTAATTAATCATAATGTTGCACTAGCAGATGATAAAAGTTTGAGATCCTCTTCCTGTTATCCATTCAGTTTCAGAAAAGATGTTTCATATTGCTGGAAAGTGTGAAATAGAGGCGGAAAAAAAAAAAAAAAAAAACGCCCCACAAACGCCGTGGAGTGTTTGAAGCTCGCTCTTTAATAGTGAAACGTACGCTGCTTGAGAAAGCAGAGGAACGCAACGTTAATTTCTGTAGAAAGGTTGCCAAACGCATCAACAGCGTTTTGTGTTTAGTAGCTACAGAAGCCCATTATCTTCAAGATTGCTATGCTAAATTAGTGTCAAACCCCTCCTCTGTTCGAAACAGAGGCCGCCCTCAAGATACCAATTTTGATGCCGCTTTTCAAGAATTGTGCAAATTTATAGATAGTTCAGAGCAATGTCTATTTTCATTGCCCCATTTGTTGCAGAAAGTTAATGAATGTCTCCCAGAAGGAGAGACAATGGCTATAAAAACTCTGAAATACAAACTGATTGAACACTTCAGTGATGGGGTCTTGTTTACCACAATGCAGTGGCCACAGCCTTGTGACTCAGATGTACCATGAACTAGCTGTTAATCAAAAAAATGAGAGAAAGAGAATAGCAGAAGCAGCAGCAGCAGTTCTCATCCATGAAGATATAAGAATGACTCCTTACAGTATAACCGATTATCCAGATACCAATGACTTGACAGAGAATGCTGAAGTTATGGTTCCTGACACTACAAGAATTTTTGAAGGTTGTGGTTTTGTCAAAAATTAAAGGTAATGAACAGCACCTTTAAAAAATGTACAGCGATATCCCATGCGATTATGTCAGCTACCAGGCCTCGTTCATTTACACTACTGGCCATTAAAATTGCTACACCAAGAAGAAATGCAGATGATAAATGGGTATTGATTTGACAAATATATTATACTAGAACTGACATGTGATTACATTTTCATGCAATTTGGGTGCATAGATCCTGAGAAATCAGTACCCAGAACAACCACCTCTGGCCGTAATAACGGCCTTGATATGCCTGGGCATTGAGTCAAACAGAGCCTGGATGGTGTGTACTAGTACAGCTGCCCATGCAGTTTCAATATGATACCACAGTTCATCAAGAGTAGTGACTGGCGTATTGTGATGAGACAGTTGCTCGGCCACCATTCAACAGACGTTTTCAATTAGTGAGAGATCTGGAGAATGTGCTGGCCAGGGCAGCAGTCAAACATTTTCTGTATCCAGAAAGGCCCGTACAGGACCTGCAACATCCGGTCGTGCATTATCCTGCTAAAATGTAGGGTTTCGCAGGGATCAAATGAAGGGTAGAGCCACAGGTTGTGACACATCTGAAATGTAATGTCCACTGTTCAAAGTGCCGTCAATGCGAACATGAGGTGACCGAGACGTGTAACCAATGGCACCCCATACCATCACGCCAGGTGATACACCAGTATGGCGATGACGAATACACGCTTCCAATGTGCGTTCACCCCGATGTCGCCAAACACAGATGCAACCATCATGATGCTGTAAACAGAAACCGGATTCATCTGAAAAAATGACGTTTTATCATTCGTGCACCCAGGTTCGTCGTTGACTACACCATTGCAGGCACTCCAGTCTGTGATGCAGCATCAAGGGTAACCACAGTCATGGTCTCCGAGCTGATAGTCCATGCTGCTGCAAACATCGTCAAACTGTTTGTGCAGATGGTTCTTATCTTGCAAACATCCCCATCTGTTGACTCAGGGATCGAGACATGGCTGCACGATCTGTTACAGCCAAGCGGATAAGATGCCTGTCATCTCGACTGCTAGTGATACAAGGCTGTTGGGATCCAGCACGGGGTTCCGTATTACCCTCCTGAACCCACCGATTCCATATTCTGCTAACAGTCATTGGATCTCGACCAGTGCGAGCAGCAATGTTGTGATACGATAAACCGCAATCATGATAGGCTACAATCGGACCTTTATCAAAGTCTGAAATGTGATGGTACGCATTTCTCCTCCTTACACGAGGCATCACAACAACGTTTCACCAGGCAATGCTGGTCAACTGCTGTTGTGTATGAGAAATCAGTTAGAAACTTTCCTCATGTCAGCACGTTGTAGGTGCCACCACTGATGCCAACCTTGTATGAATGCTCTGAAAAGCTAATCATTTGCATATCACAGCATCTTCTTTCTGTCGGTTAAATTTCGTGTCTGTAGCACGTCATCTTCGTTGTGTAGTAATTTTAATAGCCAGTAGTGTATCTCCCCACTGCAACTTGGTCTTGCAGTGTACTTGTTTCATAAAGTGGGATCAAAAAACATTGTTAAAATTGTCTCAAATATGGGTTTCCGCTCTTCATATAGCGCTATGTCTTTATTTGAGGCTTCTGCCATTCAATTCTGAAAATGAAATATTTCAAATGATTCGTTCTCACAGTTCGTTTTTGATAATACTGACTTCAATATTGCAACAATGATGGGCAAAGGTACATTCCATGCTATGGGTGGAATCAGGTGTGCGACTCCAGCGAGAGCGACAGAACATCAGACAGTAATGAAACTTTCTGTCATACCGAGCTCTACTGAAACAGCAAGTGCCCAAAAAATTAGTCTGCCAACATTCTGAAGGCAGAATAGAGTTTGAATTGAAGAAATTGTCCTGCAGAATGTCTACACAGAAGAATCATTCACTAAAGCAACAGTGCCTAGCAGTCACGATTTTACATGGATGATGGGAAAGTTTTTACAGCTTTCTATTACTGCATGGCAAGGTCTTAGGCCTGTGGAGAAAATCGCAACTGGAGAGCTTTATACACAATCAAATGTATCAGCACTTCCATTCATCAATAAACAACCCACAGATTATAATACTATTTTAACTGCTTTAACTTTTGTCATTATGGAGAGTAAGAAGACCACACAGCAAACATATATCATGATGCATGATCAACCACTCTACATGAAAGATAAAGATATAGTTGCAGTGGAGGCTAATGGAGGGCATGAGCTATTAACTAATATAGTTATTTGATAAGGAGGCTTTCACTTGATAATGTCTTTTCTAGGAGCAATAGGATTCTTAATGAGAGACAGTGGACTCTCTCAACTTTTGGAGCTGTATATGCTATAGCTTCTGTTCCCATAGGCTATACTTCCTAGATGTGCATACATGAGGACAATTCAGGCTCGCTCTGCAGTCATGTGTGATCTTTCCACCATAATACTGGAGAAAATGGCAGTCATGGAGGACAAAAAGCAACATATTAAAGACTGTATTTCTGATTTGAGTGGAAACGGTGCATCTTTTGGTGATTTGGCAAAAGATCAAGTGATTGAAAAGCTGAAAAATAAATTTGTTAATACAATGGGCGATATTATGCAAAGAGGGAAAACTTCCCAGTTATGGATACAGTACATTCAGCTTGTCATCTTGGCATTGCACTTCATCCAGATACAGTGTATGGGAAATTGGGAGCTCCATATAGAATGTGTGAGAGCTATGCTCCCAATATTCCATGTAACTGCACGCTTTTCTCATGCTAAGGCGTGTCATTTGTAGCTCCGGGACATGGAAAAACCGAAAGAATCCATGGAACCCATGGAGTTTGATAAATTCACCAAGGACAGCTTCTGCACAGTTCAACGTGCTGATAAGTATTGGTGTGGAGTATGTACCGGCATGATGATAGAACAAATGCTTATCAAGAACCTGAGGAGTGTTGGTGGTGTTTCACACAGAAGAGGTTTCACAGTGTGTTGAACTGATGGATTTGCAGTATACCAATCACATCTGTGAAGTTATGGAACAGTTCTGCAATTTACATTTGATTTTGAGTGATCAACATGTTGAACTGAGGAGTGAGAAGACAGGAATTGACTAGAAAATTCACAGAACATTTCAGATTTCAACACAGTCCATTTGTTTGTGAGGAGTAGTTGTATTCATTAGGATCTGGATTAGTAGCTTCTCATGAAGTAAACTGCTACAAAGCAATGTCTGTTGGTGAAGAAGCTCTTCACACAATAGTTACTGTCTCACCAAAATTTGGTTCTCTGAAGCAGTGATCCAGCATGGTCAGGAAAATGTGTATGTCAACTGTTAGGCTTGAAAAAAATATAACTGAAGTAGGTAAAATGCAGTTATTTCAGAGAATACTGTGCATGTTTCATTCACATGATGGTTTAAAGGATTGCTCCATGTACAAATTATTGAGTGTACCAATGTCTCTGTTTGACAGCAGTGGATTAATGCGGAAAACAAGAAAGTCATTGCTGTATAAACTATTCAGTCAAGTACCTGAATCGAATATTGACAATAATGAACTGAAGTTCTTTATTATAGATGGAGGGTTTCTTATCCACCATGTCGCATGGCCTGAGAATGGAACTTTTGGTGACAATTATAAAACCTTAATAGCCTATATTCAGAGACATTATAAAGATGATGTTGCTGTTGTATTTGACAGATTTTCAGAAAGTTCTCTGAACATAAAAACTATTGAATGCCAAAAGCAAACAATGAAGCGGACCTCACAAGAAATTTTCTTTACTAACGAGACGTTGTGTGTTGAATCACAGTCCGCCTTTCTTAGTAACCTCAGCAATAAGGAAATGTTTATCACACAGTTTGTGCAAAAACTAGACAGTTTTGGTATGTAAACCAGGATTGCAGATGATGATGCAGATGTTGAAATTGTTCCAAAAGCAATAAACGCCCAAAATTTTACCAGCAAGTGATTGTAGTGGGTCTTCTTGTGCTACTTATCACTCTCATTCCAGACGACACAGACATAATCCTGATGAAGGAAGGTAAAGGTAGCATCAGAACAAGGTGTTACAGTTCTAAAGATATACTTAACTTCTCACTCATTCATGAATGCAATAATTCAATACCATTTCTTCATGCAGTAAGTGGTTGTGACAGCACTTCAGCCTTGTTTGGGAAAGGAAAGTTGCAAGCTTTCCAACTATCCAACCGGTATCCTGAACTTCATAATACTCCACAGATATTCAATGATCCTGCTTCCTCTCTTGGTACCTTTGCAAAAGCAAGAGAGAAATTTATATTCTCTCTCTCTCTCTTCACAAAAACAGTAGAGAGTTCTGACGATAGCAACTTAAATGCCATTCAATTTAAATGTTTTAATGTATTTGTGGGTCAGGCAAACATTGCTGTCAATCCATCTCATTTCCCACCCAGTACTGAGGCAGGACACCCCCACTCTTACCAAGTTTACCTACAAGCACAGCTATGGCTGGGGAACAACTTGGATCCCAGAAACTGGGGCTGGAGGGAATCCCTCTCCCCAATTTACATGAAATGACCACCTACTCGAGAGAAAATACTGCTACTGATTTCGTGCGGCTGCACTCAAGGCTGCGGAAGAAAATCCGGATATGTGAAGGCTAACTACTTTGCACAACAATGGGCAAAAACTGTCATGGACAAAGCTGCACTAACGTGCCTCACAGTGATTTGACAGACGATATGGATGATGGTTTTATGTAAAAAAAATATTTAGAAGAATTTATTTGTTTGATAGATACTGTGGTATTCTCATTGTCTACATGCTGTATATATGATTGTAAATATATTACAAGAAAATTAATTGTTGATTAGTTCTACTTTGTTAAATGAACCGTTTTTTGTCAAGTTTGAAAAAAGGAAAATTAATTACAATAAGGTGTGGGGGAGGGGAAGCTCTCCCAACAGGGGAGGGAACTTTTCTATTTTTTTACTTCTACATCCCCTAAGAGAGTTTTCTATATGTTTCAAAACTTTATACATTTTTCCCCCATTTTTCCTACTTTACCTGGACTAATTGGCAAATATAATGACACAATATAGTTTTTCAAAAGCACTTTATGAAAGTTAGACTTTGTCAAGGAAGCACAAAATGCGAGGGACCGAATGAGACATAATGAACAATATTCGCAAGGTGTGTCAGGTGGAAATAATGATGGGCAAAACACAAATAAAACAGAGTGACAAGAAACTACTACCAAGGCAAAGAGTTAACAATGAGCCTCATCGGCATGATAGAAGCAGACAGGAGGACTATGGTGATAATTTTCAAGAAAATGGAAATAACAAGAGGGAAATGCAAAATTCTAACCAGTTCATGCAGCTGGTCTGGGTCTCAGGGTCAGAGTATGAGGTCATAGGACAATTTTTGCATGAGAAAAAAGAGGTGATTAGCAGACGGAATTTACATCCCATCACTCATGTAACAGGAATTACCGACAGTGGCAGCCACATTATGGTCATATCAGAGAGTGCATACAATATATGCATTGAAAAGCACCCATATCCTGCATTCAAAATCACTAAAACAAGAATAAAAGGTGACTTAAGGGGGAAGCACACTGAAATGCCGTTTCAAACTTGACTGGTTGTTAACTGCCAAGGGCACATGCTAGAAACAAACTTCCTGGTCGTCCTCACTCTGTCTGTTGGTAGTGTTTGTAATAGACTTCTTAAATGGACAGCAGGCTGTTCTGAATGTAGGGTGAGGTGATCGTATCCTGCAGAAAGAGGGAGTGGTCAGATTCTCACTTACACACAACATAGTACGAACACAGATCCTGGTAGAGTGTTTAAACCTGGGCTACACTACCAATGGGAAAGGAGCCTTAGGGCCACCATGTCATTGTGGATGTAGATCGACAGCACAAGAGGTGACACAAATTCAACAAGAGGTGCCTAATGTTATAGACTGCATGTTGAGCAAACCAGGCGATATCCCAATGCACGAAAAGGTGATTTGGAGAGTCTGTTAAGAGAGAATACAGATGTATTCTTGCCAGAGACAGATGCAATTAGAAATTTCTAATATGTTTTCTGGGCACGTGACCACAACAAATTTTTTTGTGCCTCCCTGTACACAGTGCCACTGGCATACTGGTAGAGAGTGAACATGGAGGTTAAGAAAATCCTGGATGGTGATATTATCGAACCAGTGACCTCCACATACAATAATCCAATCACTGTGGTTGAGAAACAAGTTGGCTCAATTTGCTTGGTGCTAGATTCGCATGTACCAGCATGTAACCGAACTGAAAACGCATCGACCAGAAAAGCTAGAAGAGCTGCTACAAAATTTTGATGGAGTCACTGTTTTCTCCATGATTGATTTAAGGTCAATGAACCACCCACCTGACCACCAGAAATACACAGCAATTCTAGGATTCCGTTAATGTTGTCAATTCAAATGGTTACCATTTGGTTTGAATGTTTCTTTGGCTGCTTTCATGCGATTACTAGACAGAATCCTTAGTGACTCAATCAAAGAAAGGATCACCAGCTTTTTCGATGACCTACTGATTGCAGAGCTGATGTGGAGGCAACACAGTATGACATTATAGGAAATCCTCCGTACCTTCAGAGTGTGGTGTACCAGCAGATATTAGCAAATCATGTATTGGGACATCCAAAGCGAAATTCCTGGGCCACGTCATTACAGCAGAGGGAATCTTGCCAGATCCAGAGAAAATAGAAGCAATAGTGAAATTTCCTATCCCAACAACAAAAAAAGCAACTGCTTGGGTTTCTTGGTATTGTCAATTTCCACAAGAGGTTTATACACATAAAACAAGTGTAAAACACCATGGCTTTGACAACTCACTGGAAAGAAATCTACATGACTATGGGACGACATGGCTGAGGATGAATTTCAAACACTCAAAAATGCTCTCATTAATGTGCCAGTCTTGTCTCACCCCAGTGTAGCAAAGGAATTTTGTATGGTCACAGACACCTCCTATTGTAGCTGGGAGTTATGATCTTCCAGAAGCACCAATAAGGTGGTAATATGGTGCACAAAACCATAGATTTTGGAAGCCGTGTTCTGAGTAAATGTGAAAAAAATTATTCAGTCGCCGAGTTGGAAGCACTGGTGGTCATCTGGGGCTTCGAGAAATTCAGACTCTTCTAATGTGGTCGAAAAACGAGAGTATACACCAACCACAAGCAGTTAGAGTTATTTCTCACAGCAAAATTCTGCAATAAAAGACTGGCAAGATGGGTTCCCTCATTACAAGAATTTGGTTTTACAATCACTTACATACTTGGGGAACAGAATATCATTGATGATGCATTGTCACGATCACCTATAGGATTGGAGAAATACAGTGTGAATCCATTGCAAGAGAAAGACTTGTCTGTACTATATAAAAAATGTAGAATTTGAAAATTATGTAGCCATGAGCTTGAAAGACATTGGCAGACAACAGGAGAGAGATCCATCTCTGTCATTCTTGATGGAGAGACTCAAGGACCATGCAGAAACAAAGACTAGGCAGTTCTATTTGTTATGTAAAGGGGTGCTTTTCTAGCATGGCGAGGGGGAAGATGCATTGTGGCATGACTGCATCCCTGCTGAACTCATAAAGAAGGTTATATGGCGCGCACACACACACACACACACACACACACACACACACACACACACACACACACACACACTTGAGTTATGCACACTTTTGTGCCATAAAGTGGGAAATCAGGATAAGGAGAGTACTGGCAGTGTGTCAGGCATGTCAGAAATTGAAGCACACAACAGTCGCGATGCAGGTCCCACAATGCCCTGTCATCTCGACGAAATTAAAGTATATGGCCACCGCAGATTACATGGAACCTCTCGCACACACGAGTAGGGGTACTGATACATACTACTTGTTGTGGAGCTAAAATCTAAATATGTCACTCTGATACCACTAAAGAAGGCTACCACACAAACAGTGAGCAAAGACTTTTGCAAAGATTTCCTGTCACAAGTAGGACATGTAGTAGAATCATCTCCAACAATGGACCCCAGTTTAGCTCAAACAAATGGAAGGCTATGTTGAAGCAGAACGGGATAAGACCAATCTATACATCTATAAGGCTTCCCCAGTCATCTCCAGCAGAGAGAATAATGAAAAGCCTCAGGAATCTTTGCTGCATCTACTGCCCAAAAAATCACCACACCTGGGATACCTTCTTACATGATTTCCAAGATGTAATGAATGAGCTGCCACATAGAGTCACAAGAATAATGCCAGTGGCCATGCTGAATTACAGGCAGCCCAAAGGTCTGATTCGAAGTAGCTGACTTTCCTCCGCGAGCCCGGAAATAACATAAAAATATTGTAGAACTGGCTCTCAGACGTTTGTGGGTGGCAAGTGCGGAGAGAAAGGATGCATGGGACTAGAATGCTTGGAAATGAGAGTTTTCGATGGACAAAAAGTCTTCATCAATAGCTTTCAACTACTGAATAAGCAAAAGCGTCTGTGCCACAAATTTTGCTTAATCTATTTCAGACCTGTTCGAGTTCGTAGGATAGGTCACGCAAACACACTGGAACTTGAAACATTGAAAGCCTTTTACAGTTGTAGCATTAAGTTAGTGTCAAGAATCATTTCTTTCCAATTCATTTATGTAATCAGTTAATGTATTGTTCTTTATTTGTTTGCACTTACAGTTTTTGGATGATTAATTATTATAATCAGAGGATAAGATCTTCTCCTATGACGTCTGATCAATGAGCCTGGCAGTTGTAGTTTTCTGTACAGTATTTACACTTTGATAATTTACCGCAAATTTGAGACATACTGGTATCCTCTCATGTTTTACACATAGAAAATTATCTTGTGGATAGGAATGTGCTAATTTCTCAGCAGATACCTCTTGTGTTTATAATAAAACTGGTCAGTTTAATACTTGAGCATTGCTGTATTAGTAGCTTGTCACACCACAGCTAAGTTATGTGTTAGAACATCATGAAAATGGCATTTTTGGCTCAAAATAACTGCACAACTCTTGGAGACATAATTCTTCTCAGAATTTGTCTTATAATGTAGTAACGGTTTGGTTCCTTCCATTGATATTGTGTGCACAGCCAGTGGGACATATGCATGGTCTGTTCCACCAGTCGGAGTGAGGAGGCAATAGTAGTGATGCTACTGAAGTCAATTTGTGATCAGATAGTGGAGCTTGGTATGATTTTTATCATGCCACAGATACTGATGGGGGTATCTTGCGAAATGGACATGGGCTGTCCATGCCAAAGGCATGTTTACAATTGAGTATGGTTTTTTTCTTGCTTAGTGCTATTGCCAGTGGAGAGATGTGTACTCGTTGGTGGTTTTCGAATGTGGTACACTTATGGATAATCGCCTGTGGTGCAATCCTTTTTGCTGGTGGTACTTTCTCATCTGGGGCTCTAGCTTTAGGATTATTATCAGTGGTGCGATGATGTTTAACTTGTAGTATTTAGATTGATTTAGATTGTGGATCGCAGCCCAGAGGCATGTCATTGGCAAAGTTTTGTATTACGTGGCATGAGCATGTGGAGTGTGAGTGATGATAGTACATTTCAGACTAAGTACAAAAATATGTGCATTACAATGCATAAGAATAGGTACAGTTGCAAGCTGCTGATGCAAGTTGCCAACTATTTGCAACACAACCGTACTTCATATTTTATGACTGGTTGTTACATGATGACAATTATTGAACTATATTAAAAAACATAAATTCGTTGCAAACTATAGTGTGCAGAGTATGGCAGCCAATTGAGGTCCATGCCAGTGGCCTATGGGCACCCCAGAGCCAGAAGGTGGTCTCCAAATTGCTCCTCCATGACAACACACTCTCTCCTGCTTCGATGGGGTTGAGCTCCATCTTGCATGAACCACATCTAGTCAAAATCAGGGTCACTTTGGATAACGGGGATGAAATCGTCTTCCCTCGATATGTTGGCAAAAATACTTGTTCAAAACCAGTGGTAGGCAGAAAACATCTTCCGAGATTGTCCTAAATGCTTTCTCCAAAAATTATTTCGAGCAGTTAGTCCATGAACCCATGCAAATTGTAAATGGTTGCGAAAACACACTTGACCTCTTAGCCATAAACAATCCAGAGCTAATAGAGAGCATCATGACTGATACAGGGATTAGTGATCACAAGGTCATTGTAGCTAGGTTCAATACCGTTTCTTCCAAATCCACCAGAAACAAACGCAAAATAATTTTATTTAAAAAACCGGATAAAGTGTCACCAGAAGCCTTCCTAAGAGACAATCTCCATTCCTTCCGAACTGACTATGCAAATGTAGACGAGATGTGGCTCAAATTCAAAGATATAGTAGCAACAGCAATTGAGAGATTCATACCTCATAAATTGGTAAGAGATGGAACTGATCCCCCATGGTACACAAAACAGGTCTGAACGCTGTTGCAGAGGCAACGGAAAAAGCATGCAAAGTTCAGAAGAACGCGAAATCCCGAAGATTGGCTAAAATTTACAGACGCACGAAATTTGGCACGGACTTCAAAGCGAGATGCCTTTAATAGGTTCCACAATGAAACATTGCCTCGAAATTTGGTAGAAAATCCGAAGAAATTCTGGTCGTATGTAAAGTACACAAGCGGCAAGACGCAGTCAATACCTTTGCTGTGCAGTGGCGATGGTACTGTTACCGACTGTGCCGCTAAAGCAGAGTTATTGAACGCAGTTTTCCAAAATTCCTTCACCAGGGAAGACAAATGGAATATTCCAGAATTTGAAACATGAACAGCTGCAAGCATGAGTTTCTTAGAAGTAGATAACTTAGTGGTTGTGAAGCAACTCAAATCACTTGATACGGGCAAGTCTTCAGGTCCAGATTGTATACCGATTAGGTTCCTTTCAGATTACGCTGATACAATAGGTCCCTACTTAGCAATCATATACAACTGCTCGCTCACCAATAGATTTGTACCTGCAGATTGGAAAATTGCGTAGGTCGCACCAGTGTTTAAGAAGGGTAGTAGGAGTAATCCATCGAACTACAGACTTATATCATTGACGTCGGTTTGCAGTAGGGTTTTGGAGCATATACTGAATTCAAACATTATGAATCACCTCGAAGGGAATGATCTATTGATACGTAATCAGCATGGTTTCAGAAAACATCATTCTTGTGCAACGCAGATAGCTCTTTATTCGCACGAAGTAATGGCCACTATCGACAGGGTATCTCAAGTTGATTCTGTATTTCTAGATTTCCGGAAAGCTTTTGACACCGTTCCTCACAAGCGACTTCTAATCAAGCTGCGGGCCTATGGGGTATCGTCTCAGTTGTGTGACTGGATTCGTGATTTCCTGTCAGGAAGGTCGCAGTTCGTAGTAATAGACGGCAAATCATCGAGTAAAACTGAAGTGATACGAGGTGTTCCCCAGGGAAGCATCCTGGGACCTCTGCTGTTCCTGATCTATATAAATGACCTGGGTGACAATCTGAGCAGTTCTCTTAGGTTGTTCACAGATGATGCTGTAATTTACTGTTTAGTAAGGTCATCCGAAGACCAGTATCAGTTGCAAAGCAATTTAGAAAAGATTGCTGTATGGTGTGGCAGGTGGCAGTTGACGCTAAATAACGAAAAGTGTGAGGTGATCCACATGAGTTCCAAAAGAAATCCGTTGGAATTTGATTACTCAATAAATAGTACAATTCTCAAGGCTGTCAATTCAACGGAGTACCTGGGTGTAAAAATTACGAACAACTTCAGTTGGAAAGACCACATAGATAATATTGTGGGGAAGGCGAGCCAAAGGTTGCGTTTCATTGGCAGGACACTTAGAAGATGCAACAAGTCCACTAAAGAGACAGCTTACACTACACTCGTTTGTCCTCTGTTAGAATATTGCTGCGCGGTGTGAGATCCTTACCAGGTGGGATTGACAGTGGACATCGAAAGGGTGCAAAAAAGGGCAGCTCGTTTTGTATTATCACGTAATAAGGGAGAGAGTGTGGCAGATATGATACGTGAGTGGGCATGGAAGCCATTAAAGCAAAGACGTTTTTCGTCACGGCGAGATCTATTTACGAAATTTCAGTCACCAACTTGCTCTTCCGAATGCGAAAATATTTTGTTGAGCTCAACCTGCATAGGTAGGAATGATCATCAAAATAAAATAAGAGAAATCAGAGCTCGAACACAAAGGTTTAGGTGTTCGTTTTTCACGTGTGCTGTTCGGGAGTGGAATGGTAGGGAGATAGTATGATTGTGATTCGATGAACCCTCTGCCAAGCACTTAAATGTGAATTGCAGAGTAATCATGTAGATGTAGATGTAGAACCTTTCTAGTACTGTTCGTTAGTCACAGTGCCATCAAGGAATATCGCACTGATTATTCCATGACTGAACATTGCACACCACACAGTCGCCCGCTGAGAGTGAAGAGACTTCTCGGTCATGAAATGCAGATTCTCAGTCCCCCAAATGTACCAATTTCGCTTATTGATGAACCCATCCAAGTGAAAGTGGGCTTTGTCACTAAACCAAACCATACACTCCATCTTCAGGCCATGAGTGGCCTACTAGGACCATCCGACTGCCGTGTCATCCTCAGTGGAGGATGCGGATAGGAGGGGCGCGGGGTTCGCACACCGCTCTCCCGGTCATTATGATGGTATTCTTGACTAAAGCCATTTCTAATCGGTCGAGTAGCTCCTCAATTGGCATCACAAGGCTGAGTGCACCCCGAAAAAATGGCAACAGTGCATGACGGCCTGGATGGTCACCTCAAGCACCGATCACACCCGACAGAGCTTAACTTCAGTGATCTCACGGGAACCAGTGTATCCACTGCAGCAAGGCCATTGCCAAACCAAACCATACAGTGCGTACTAATTCCCATCATGCTTCGTGGCCAACGTGGCAGTTTGAACATCCTAACACAAACCATTCAGAATTTATGAGGATTTTATTTCATATAGTTCAATAATTGTCACCCTGTACGTAAACAATCAAAGCCCTGAGCTCCTATTGTGGTACCACCTATGTTTCAAAATGAAGTGTTAAACTAGGTTCATGATTATGTATTGGTAGGGCATGGGAGTCACTGAACAAAAGAGGGATATGGGCACACTAGCACAGAACAGTTATTTCCCTACTACTGGGACATACGTGTCTCATGATAGATTTCAGAGGATGAGTGGGAATTTGCTACATATTATTGCTATGTATCAGTGTGTCAGTTGTAAAGAGAGGGCTGCTGCTAATGGTTTGCAGAATTCTTATAATTACAGATTGCACCTGTTGGCTGTGCTGTCTTCAAGTTTCACTGTTAAACCTCTACTCCATATCGCTGCACTGAATTGGTTTGCATCTGCAGACAAGCTACCCAGTTAACAAATTTTTTAAGTGGGCTGCTGTCATGCCTTCCGGACAATTCTTCTCCATGAACTGCATGCACTTATTGATGTATCCTATGTGAGAAATAATGCCCATACTGAGCACCTGTAATGTGAATCAAAAACTTTGAAAGATGCTCTGTCCACTGAGGTGTGTATGTTTCATGTCTGTCTTTTATTTCTGTACAGCTATCTTTTGAAATCCTGGAGGTACGTACATCCCACACCTTCCTGGCCAGTCACCAGTCTAATGTATTGTTAGACCACAATGGCCCTCACTGAGCAATGATCTGCAAGTCAACGGCTAACCGTGATGGTTCCACACTTCAAATAGAGCCCTTTGACACATGGTAACTCATAAGGAGAGCACATGGCAATTGGATTTTTGTAGTTTCTTATATTTATAGTATGTGAAATTCAGAACTCAAATGTCTATTTCCCAAAGCAGTTCAATGCAGCTCCTAAAAATTCTTGAGAAAATCGACTTTTAAATTTTCTGAGTATCGTTAATACCTCAGATTAAGGTCAGTGTTTTGACGGGCAGTGTGGGTGGCACTGCGGTAGAATGCTCTCCAGGCACATGTGGGGCGTGCGGGCTGAGTTCAGTTCTCAGCCGATGCAAATTTTTAAACAAAGGTACATGTTCTACGAGACTGCTATGAAATGTAATTCATAAAGCACTTGAGAATAGTAATCGCTGGTTTGAGTCTTGTTTTGTTCATTTTTTTTTTTTTCAGTTTGAATACCTACATCATTTAAATATAAAATTTATCCAATATATGCTAATTAACACATATATAATTGTAATTTTATGGAAAATGCTTGTCTTCATATTTCTTGGTACTATCAAATCAAGTTTTCATTGTAAATTAGAATTTGTAGTTACTTATTTGTTAGGAAAGCCAACGTACTTGCTGTAGTGGTAACACTGGTTCCCATCAGATCACCGAAGTTAAGTGCTGTCAGGCTGGGCTAGTACTTGGTGGTAATAAAAACTTTTTAGCTATCTGAAACTCAGGGCAATAGTGCGTACAACCAACTCCCTCATTTGTTTTAGATCTATCAGTATACACATGCAAAAAGATCTGGCCAGTTAATATCCTTGTAATTTGTTACATCATTGTTTTAGCTCTGAACACTTGACCCTTTCTGTCTGGTACATATTTTTTTTTTTTTTTTTTTTTTTTTTTTTTTTTTTTGTGGTTTTCGGGCGCACAACTTCAATGGTCATTAGCGCCCTGACTACTCTAAGAATGCACCGCGAGGCACAAGTTGACAACAACAACTAAAAGGGAAAACACAATAAAAGACAGACTGACAGGCATAGGATTAAAAAACATCATCAAATGTCCCTAGCGAGGTTTGTCAAATTGATAAAACAAAGAACACGAGCAGCTGCTCGTGGGTCATCCGCTAAAATGGCATCTAATGTAGTAGGCAGGTTAAGATCGAGGCGCAGTGTTTTAAGATCGGGACAGGACATTAAAATGTGACGAACCGTCAGCAAGTGCCCACATGGGCAGAACGGCGCCGGCGCAGCCGTCAGCAGATGGCGATGGCTGAACCGGCAGTGTCCAATTCTTAACCTTGCTAAAACGACCTCCTCCCGCCGAGAAGGGCGTGAGGAGGACGTCCAAGCCACGGGAAGAGGTTTTAAGGCCCGAAGCTTGTTGTCGGTAAGTGCAGCCCAATCGGCATGCCACAGCGACACAACGCGCCGACAAATGACCCTGCTAAAATCGGACGAAGGGACACAACAAGAAGCTGTCCGAGGCTGGAGGACCGCAGCCTTGGCCGCGGCATCTGCAGCTTCGTTCCCAGGGATACCGACATGGCCAGGAACCCACATAAAGCTAACCGGCGTACCGACGTCCACCAGCTGCTGAAGAGAGCGTTGGATCCGGTGTACGAAAGGGTGAACCGGGTACGGAGCACTGAGGCTCTGGATGGCGCTCAGGGAATCTGAGCAGATGACATAAGCAGAATGTCGGTGGCGGCAGATGTACAGAACAGCCTGGTAGAGGGCAAAGAGCTCAGCTGTGAAGACCGAACAATGGCCATGGAGCCGGTATTGGAAACTTTGTGCCCCGACAATAAAGGAACACCCGACCCCGTCATTGGTCTTAGAGCCATCTGTATAAAGGAAAGTCATGTTGTTGAACTTCGAACGAAGTTCCAAAAAATGGGAGTGATAGACCGAACCGGGGGTGACCTCTTTTGGGAGCGAGCTGAGGTCGAGGTGAACGCGGACCTGAGCCTGGAGCCAAGGTGGCGTGCGGCTCTCGCCCACTCGAAAGGTTGCAGGGAGTGAAAAATGAAGGTGTTGAAGGAGGCGACGAAAGCGAACTCCAGGGGGTAGCAAGGCAGAGACATACAACCCGTATTGAAGGTCAAGAGAGTCGTCAAAAAAGGAACGATAAGAAGGATGGTCGGGCATTGACAGTAGCCGACAGGCATACCGACAAAGCAGGATATCGCGCCGGTAGGTGAGTGGCAATTCGCCAGCGTCAGCATGAAGACTCTCTACGGGACTGGTATAAAATGCTCCGATCGCAAGTCGTAAACCCCGATGTTGTATGGAGTTGAGGCGGCGTAAGATGGATGGCCGTGCAGAGGAGTATACGAAGCTCCCATAATCCAGCTTGGAGCGGACGATCGACCGATATAGACGAAGTAGGACGGTTCGATCCGCTCCCCACGACATACCACTGAGAACACGGAGGACATTTAAAGAACGGGTACAACGGGCGGCCAAATATGACACATGTGGAGACCAGCTAAGTTTCCTGTCAAAGGTAAGGCCTAAAAATTTGATTGTCTCCACGAGTGGGAGAGCAACGGGACCGAGTCTTAAGGACGGTGGGAGAAACTCTTTGTAGCGCCAGAAGTTAATACAGACCGTCTTCTCGGCAGAAAAACGGAAGCCATGGGCGACACTCCAGGAGTAAAGACGGTCAAGAGAACGCTGAAGACAGCGCTCCAAGACACGTGGACACTGCGCGCTGCAATAGATGGGAAAATCGTCCACGAAAAGGGAGCCTGATACATCAGCTGGGAGGCAATCCATTATTGGATTGATCGCGATGGCGAAGAGAGCGACGCTCAAAACTGAGCCCTGTGGCACCCCATTCTCCTGGCGAAAGGTGTCTGACAGGACAGAACCCACACGTACCCGAAACTGTCGATCCATTAAAAAGGAACGAATAAAAAGAGGGAGGCGACCGCGAAAGCCCCACGTATGCATGGTGCGGAGAATGCCCGCCCTCCAACAGGTGTCGTAAGCCTTCTCCAAATCAAAGAACACAGCCGCGGTCGGGCGCTTCCGCAAGAAGTTATTCATGATGAAGGTCGACAAGGTAACCAGATGGTCGACAGCAGAGCGGCGCCTTCGAAATCCACATTGTACATTGGTAAGTAGGCGTCGAGACTCGAGCAGCCAAACCAATCGAGAGTTAACCATTCGCTCCACCACTTTACAGACACAGCTGGTAAGCGAGATAGGTCGATAACTGGAAGGCAAGTGCTTGTCCTTCCCCGGCTTAGGAATCGGGACAACAATAGACTCGCGCCAGCATGCGGGAACATGTCCCTCAATCCAGATGCGATTGTATGTACGAAGAAGAAAACCTTTACCCGCAGGAGAAAGGTTCTTCAGCATCTGAATATGAATAGAATCAGGCCCTGGAGCGGAGGACCGTGATCGGCCAAGTGCGGTTTCGAGTTCCCGCATGGTGAATGGGGCATTATAACTTTCACAATTCGAGGAGCGGAAGTCACGTGGCCTAGCCTCCTCGGCCTGTTTGCGGGGGAGGAAGGCAGGGTGGTAATGAGCGGAGCTCGAAACCTCGGCGAAAAAGCGGCCGAAGGCATTGGAGACAGCCTCAGGGGCCACAAGGACTTCATTCGCGACCTTCAAGCCAGAAATTGGGGAGTGGACCTTAGTGCCAGATAGCCGGCGCAGGCTACCCCAGACAACAGAAGAAGGAGTAGAACTGTTGAAGGTGCTGGTGAAAGCAGCCCAGCTGGCTTTCTTGCTTTCTTTAATAATACGACGACACTGAGCACGTAATCGTTTATAATTAATACAATTCGCCACTGTAGGGTGGCGTTGAAAGGTGCGTAAAGCACGTCGACGAGCACGTATAGCGTCCCTACATGCTGCGGTCCACCAGGGGACCGGTACGCGACGTGGAGAAGAGGTAGGGTGAGGGATGGAATATTCAGCAGCAGCGAGAATGACTTCCGTGAGGTGTGCGACCTGACGATCGCAGCTTGTGAAGGTTTGATCCTGAAAGGTCGCCCTGGAAGAGAAGAGCCCCCAGTCTGCCTTGGAGATGGTCCAACGAGAGGAGCACGGAGAGGGAGTATGCTGCAGGAGATGGATAATACACGGGAAGTGGTCGCTCGAATATGTATCAGCAAGGGCATACCACTCAAACCGGCGTGCAAGTTGGGGAGTACATATAGAGAGGTCTAAATGGGAATAGGTATGAGATGTGTCCGAAAGAAAAGTAGGGGCGCCAGTATTGAGGCAGACAAGATTGAGCTGGTTGAAAAGGTCTGCTAACAAGGAGCCCCTCGGGCAGGATGCTGGAGAGCCCCAAAGAGGATGGTGGGCATTGAAGTCTCCAGTTAACAAAAATGGTGCAGGTAGCTGAGCAACAAGTTGCGTCATGTCTGCCCTGGTAACGGCAGATGACGATGGAGCGTAAACGGTACAAAAGGAAAACGTAAAAGTGGGGAGAGTAATGCGGATGGCAACTGCCTGCAGGCCGGTGTGCAACGTGATGGGATCGTAGTAAATATCATCCCGGACCAGCAACATAACCCCTCCATGAGCTGGGATACCTACCACAGGGGGTAGGTCAAAACGCACAGAGGTGTAGTGTGCCAAGGCAATTTGATCGCATGGGCGTAGCTTCGTTTCCTGGAGGGCTACGACGAGCGGACGATGCGAGCGGAGCAGCAACTTCAAGTCCTCTCGGTTGGAGCGAACGCTGCGAATATTCCAGTTAATAAGTGCCATCGGAAGAAAAGGAAGATGAGAGAAGGGGTCACCTCGAAGGCCGCTGAGGGCCTGGCTTCGAGCGAGCACTGCCGCCGCTATCAGTAGGCGGACAGTCATCGTCCATTGGTTCTATAGGTTCATCGGCCATCTTGGGAAGATGGCCGGGAGGGGGAGCTGCCTCCGCCGGTGAACGGCCAGATGTTCGGCTACCAGCGGTGCGGCCAGGCGAAAGGGATGACGGCCTGGGGCGGCAACCGCTGGGTGGCGCAGGAGAAGAAATGCGCCGTGGCGGAGAAGGAGAACTGTGCTTCCTATTAGCCTTCTTGGATGGTCGTTTGGTGGAAGTACCGGACGAAGGCTGGGAGGTCGAGGTACGTAGGAAGTCTGCACGGGACGGTTCCTTCTTGAAGGCCCGTGCATCTGACTTCGGGATCTTCGTCTTAGCAGAAGCTGATGAAGGGGCTGGTGTCTGTGGGGTGATGGGACGAAGAGGAGATGTCGACCGCGCGATCTTAGCACTGGCCGAACGGACGACCGTGGTGCTGAAGGTCAGATCGCATGTCTGGGTTGCTACCTCCCGGGTAGTCCGAGGAGAGGCGAGGACAGTGCTGTATTTCCCCGCTGGGAGCAGCGTGGGCTTCCTACTAGCCAATAGCTTGCGAGCAGCCGAGGTGGACACTTTCTCTTTGACTCGAATTTCCTGAATACAGCGTTCTTCCTTATAGACAGGACAGTCGCGGGAGGATGCGGCATGGTCACCTTGACAGTTCACACAACGAGGAGACGGAGGTGGACAGTCACCCTCATGGGCATCCCTGCCACAAGTGACACATTTAGCCGCATTGGAACAAGACTGTCGAGTGTGATTGAAACGCTGACACTGGTAGCAGCGCGTAGGTGTCGGGACATAGGGGCGAACAGAAATAACCTCGTAGCCTGCCTTGATGCGCGATGGCAGCTTAACACTATCGAAGGTTAAGAAAAGTGTCCGGGTCGGTACAAGGTCATTGTTGACCTTTTTCATGACCCGATGGACAGCCGTCACGCCCTGCTCAGCGAGGAAAGATTGAATCTCCTCGTCAGTCAATCCGTCGAGAGAGCTACTATAGACTACACCACGAGACGAATTCAAAGTGCGGTGGGCCTCCACCCGGACAGGGAACGTGTACAAGAGTGTGGCCCGAAGCAGTTTTTGTGCCTGAAAGGCACTCTCAGTTTCTAGTAATAAGGTACCGTTACGCAACCTGGTACAAGATTTGACAGATCCGGCTATGGCATCTACGCCCTTCTGGATAACTAAAGGGTTGACAGAGGAAAAATCCTTTCCGTCCTCAGATCGAGAAACTACGAGGAACTGTGGGGCAGGCGGTAGTATTTTTGTCACTGTTGGCTGGTCACGTTTCCGTTTGTGGGTCGAAGTCGAAAGCGATGGAGTAGAATCCATTGCGGAGGAATCCCCCATGATTGCCAGCGTCTCCGATGGCGCGCTCCTTCCTTGTGGGGACCCTCTCAGAGGGCACTCCCGCCTTAGGTGAATGTTTACACCTCAGGTCACACCTCCCGAGAAACAGACGGAGGGACCAATCGGCATGGTCAGAAGGTATCAGCTCAGGCAATCACCCCTCCCCGGACCTGGCCTTTACCAGGGGGTACGCGCGTGCCTTACATGTCTACCCAGGGCGGGGACTTACGCGTTACCCCGTCACCGGCTATGCGTGCGAACGCGTGGGTCGGCCTTCAGACACGCACAGGGAGGAAGGAAGAAGAGGAAAAAGAAGAGAGAGGGAGAAAGAGGACAGACTGTCTCAAACGCCGAGGCGGAGACCAGAGAAGGCAAGGAGAAGAAGGCAATGAGAAAGCAAGGAGAAGGAGGCAAGGAGAAGGCAAGGAGAAGAAGGCAATGAGAAGGCAAGGAGAAGTCAAGGGAAAAAGTAAGGAAGACAGTGAAGTGGAGAAGAGCAAAGAAAGGAACCAACAAAAGGAAGGAAGAAACGAGAAGGAAAAACCAAAAAGACCACGATTATAGGTCGTGAAACCGTCCGTCTCCGGACGCAGGCGCTAACTACCCCCGTGAGGGGGATGGACTCCTTTTAGTCGCCTCTTACGACAGGCAGGAATACCTCGGGCCTATTCTAATCCCCGGACCCGCAGGGGGGTGTCTGGTACATAAAAAACTTCAGGTTACCGAGTGCTTGTAGCATTTGGTCCTTCTATGTCAACCTAATGTAACCTAACCTAACCTAACCTAACAAGGAAACATAAATCTGAGATATCTGAAACTATTTACTGACAGTGGTGTCCATGTGTCTCTGGATATCCTCTTTTTGCCAGCTGCTTAGCTTTAACTGCAGGGTGACAGTTATTGATCTACATATTAAAAAAAAAAAAAAGTAAATTAATTAGAAACTACAGTATGCACACACTTTATTCAACACGTAAATGTCACTACAGATATTTGGATTTAGGTTACGACAGGTTTGATATGCCTGCCTGCCATCATTGGTGGTGATGTGGCATAGACAAATAGCGAAATTCTCCATGACCTACTGAAGTGTCGAAATATCGATGCTGTCAGTGACCTCCTGATGGGTGTTTTCAGCTCAGCAATGGTTTTGGGGTTATTGCTGTACACCTTGTCTTTAAAACAGACCCACAAAATGGAGTCTCATGTGTTCAAATCCGGAAAATATTGTGGCCAATTCTTTCATTTATTTATTGATTTTTTTGTAGATAATATGGGGCATTTCCACACAGAAAAATCCATAGACCATTTCAGAACATCGGTACATAGTATAAGATGATGAGGACGTCCAGTCGGGCTCCCTGGCGCATATGGTATTATTGGATGTGTGACATAAAAGAAATGTGCATCTTGGTGCATTAACATTCACTTTTATTCTTCAGGTACTTTAATGACACTGCAGTGGCTTATAGCAACATATTACAGACAGTATGCTACATTATGATACAGCATAAATGGAAGACAGAATAGAGTTACGTTGAAAACTGATACAAATGTGAAGACAATTTATATATATTCATGTGCCTGGCACAGAACCAATTAATTAATTAATTAATTACAATTATTGTTCCTGCACTGGAAGTGATAACTGTAAAACGGGGCCATAATTAGGTCCTACCTAAGTGTAACTACATGTATTACATCCACTCAGATCAGATTTTGGGTGTGATATTTACTATACAATATTTCTTTCCAGTCTGTATTCTGTCTAGTTTCAGATTTTTAATTACCCAATAAACTGTGAGACATAAATTCATGTGTTAGTATTTCTCCAAAGGTTTATACTTAATTGGCATCTGTGATAAGAGTGAAAACAAACAGTAAAAAACAGAGTACCATGCCTTCCTCAGGAGCCAAATTCAGTTTCAGCATTTTCCGTGCAGAAACACAGTTACACATTTAACACATCTCTATGGCAACAATATATTGAGATCACACAACCAGAGGTTTAATACTGAGTATCTTTTTAATGGCTTCACAACCACCTGAAACGGTTATCCAGAAGTTCACAAATGCAGATGGTTATGGAACTATTTCTTACAAGTTTAAGCATCTGAGGACTTATATCCAAAGAAAATTATTGAATACTGACTATATTTTCAGTGCTGTAGCATTTAAAATATGAACAAAATATTTGAGTAAAACACAGGAAATTCTAAAACTGCTCCCACTGCCCAGCAGTTTTACGTGAGAAATTATTTAGACATATGTAATAAAAATTTAAAATAAAATTACATTTATAATATAAAAATAAAGTTAGAATTGTACTATGATAAGAACTACCTGGGACTAAATCATTTAAGCTCAGTATTAAATTGAGAAAACGCAAGACGTGGTATTGAAACTATATATAGATACATCTCAATTTCAAATCACTGACTAAATGAACATAAAAATTATTATTTTAAAAGAAGAAATTAAATAATAGACTTTTGACAAGATTAAAATAATTTTTGACATTGCAATATTAGTTTACACTTTCTTTGCAATAAAAATAAAATACGTTCAAAAACTACTACAAACAGTAATGATGTTGAGCTGGATCATATAATTATGAAAATTTTATTTCACAAAATAAAGATTATAAATGAAGATTAACACATGGTATATAGGACAGGAAATCTATACACTGTTAACTGAAAACGCCACCCAAAATAAGCTGCCAGGAGTTAATGTTAAATGTAGATTTTCCCAGTGTAAACTGCTGGATAAAAAGCTAATTTCCTGCTGGGTGGAAGTGTTTAAGCATTTTAAAATTTTGAGTGTCACATCTATCACCTTCCAACACTCATCACAATGGCATGGTATTTCAACATTGTAAGCCAATTGAAACCCAAGGGCTTTTCATGTAAATTCAGGGTTGGTTTGTTTGGTACTGAATGAGGACATAGTAAGATTCCCTAGATAAAATAGAAGACAAGGAAGTGTAAGACAAACAACTGAAGGTTTTTGGATATATTCAGTCTCTACAGGACTTAAGGAACAGGCAAAAATGAACTATCACCCTGGGATGAGTGGGTGGGTCAAGGGAGCATATCATCGACATTAAACTACTTGATTAAAACATTACCGAATAGAAAATTTTCCTTTTCTTTTACAGCAACAATTCCAACTTACAAGGAGACCATACGGAATGGTCTCCTCCGATTTTCTCCATACTTTCAGGATTTGAATGTCAATACAAAGACTTCAGTTTCTCATAGCAGTAAAATGCATTTTTTTTTTTTTTTAAGGAAGCTCAACCTGAACATTAAGATTTTTGAGCACTGCTAAGTACAAACAATAACGTCACTGGTAGGAATCTCACCTGCAGCAGCTTTTTGCCTTTTATTTAAATTTCACATTTAAAAATGAATGGAGATATTAAAAAATACTGAATCATAATTCATTAATAAATGAGATATGTACACTTATAATACTGAGCACTCTAGAAATAAATTATTTACTTTTCTATTTGATGTTTTATACCAAATTATAAAATAAATAATATAAAGTTGCTGCTAATGAGATTCAAACCAGTGACTTTAGTATTGTTATACATCTACTCTACATTCACAGTTACTGATCGCATTGTTAGTACACTTGAAATGTTTTAGACTTTGACAGTAGTTGGAAATCTAACCTTCAAACTGATTTTTTGGAATTGAATCATACTGCTTTAGGGAACTGATATCTGATCCTTCAGCTTCAAATCTTACAAATATGAAGAACATCAAAGAGAACCAGACTAACTTACTTCGTTAAATGCACTAACCCTTTCAGATCTACTATCACACTACGTCTATCATTATGATTTTCCGCTATGGCTCAGATGTCGGATGATGTATAACAGATTTCCATTACTGTGTTTTCCATCCGCTCCATTGTTGGAGTGTGCTAGGTGAACAGCAGCACTTGGAATAAAGATGTGTAACTCAAAGTGTGCATTCTAACATTTGTAGTAGATAATAGCTGGTAGAAAACATGTGATGATGATATTGCCAGAATGGCCCCTCGAAGACACTAAGCATGAAGGAGAATTAAGTGATGAAAGTGATCGGAAGTAACTTTGCACTGTGGTCAGTGATATAAGTTCTAGTGAATCAGACTCTACTGATGGAGTGAAAGTGATTAAGATACACAACCTGTATTAAGTACATGGAAGATATCACGATGGCAAGGTTGATTTCATGAAGTTTACTTTTTCTGTCACACATCAAGGTTTCACCATTCCTTATGGTGTTTGACCAAAATGCAGACTAGAACATTTCCAACTCTTCTTTACCGACAATCTTATTAGTGAAATTGTGAATACTACCAATATGTATGCTAAAGGAAAGATAAAGAAAGTCACTCTACCTACAACACATTCAATGTCAACAAGATAAGGAAAAGTATAGATTGCTACCTACCATAAAGATGACACACTGAGTTGCAGACAGGTAGAATGAGTAGACTGCATCACAGTCCAAGCTGCTGGAGACAGCAGTCATGCGTGTCATCTCTACAGTGAACAGTAATCCATCCTTTTCCTCGTAATGTTGATATTCCAACTTAAAAGAGTTTCCATTGTTTGAAAACACTGTGTGGCATTCATGGAGAAATGTTCCATTGGATTAACTGAAGGCTTTCCCTGGTATAGTATTGAACTTGGCCTTGAATTTGAAGGCAGAATTAGTTAACAATTTCACATAAGACTGGCTAGAACAAACTCCATTTTTCAAAAATGTTTTCTCTCATCTCCATCTATTTTTGAGGTGATTTTTAAAACTTTTATAACTATTCCCATATATGTTCCTTATTCAGAGATTAAGGTTTAGTTGGGGAAGGAACAAAAGATTGGGAAAGGAGTTAGCAGTTGACTAAGACCAAATGTGATACATCTATTTCCTTATATGTAGACCACTGGGAGAAAACCTAAAAAAACTGGACAGCACAAAAGGTTATTTCAAATCCATGGAAACATTGGCTGTACATGAATTAACACATGTATCATTTATGAAGCAGGACCATTTAGTGGGCCTCAGCTCTATCTCACAGTGCAACCTGGAGACTACAATCATTGAGGTTTCTATAAGCTGAAGAGAGGGGCGAACAAAGTCAAGAATAAATGAAACACTTTGATGTGTAGGATTAGGTTTCCTGTTATAGCTCTGAAGCACTCCTCAACCAGAGGCTGCATTGAGAAATTTATCTTAGTTATTCTGAAAGTTGTTCCATGAACCTTCTACCAAACATTTCAGTGTGAATTGCAGAGTAATCATGTAGACGAAGAACGTAACAAAGCACTAGCTGAGTTAACATTAATGTATTTGTGTTCACATCTACATTCCCATTTTTGTGTTAATACTGGTCTACCTAACATTTCAAACACTTGCTATTTCAAACATCATTTTATTTGCTGATGTTCTAGCAATATGGAAACAAGAACCACTTAAAATTGCAAATCCACTAGAAATTCTGATTAGTAATTGTCAGTATGATCTGGAAGCATAAGGGGTTGAAGGTCTGTTATACAACAAGTACGTCAAGTTTGGCACACAGTCCAAAATGATTTTTCAGGTCAGAATTAGGACATACAACTGTTCCACTTAAGCAGTCATTACAACATGGACCACAAGTTTTACATAATAAAGCTTTTACAAAGCTTAATTAATTTCTCACATTGCAGAGAAATCTACAAGGAAGTATAACATCCATTTTTAAAACAAAAATGGCACTTAAGTAATGAGTTACAAAATGCATGGCAGTTAATGTGAACAAGTACTGAACCAATGTAAAATAAACAGCACAAAAAATGCTGACATAAAAAATTAAAACAAATTCAGGCTAAAAATTCACAACACTTTAATCAACAACAAGCTAAGAGCTGAACCACATGCCAGCCCTAGTCCGAGGAACGCAGCCATCATAGATGATGCAGTCTCCTGTTCAGCAGCATCCACAACTCTGTTGAAGGGGAAAAAAGAAGATTTAACACAAGAAAAAGCACATACATTGACACAAATGATAAACCCTCTTTTTCTAAATTCACATACTGTTCAGAATATATCCAATTAGTTGCTTTGCAACTGAAACATTTAATAGCTTCATAAACATATAAAAGTACTTCAATAGAATTTTGTTCTCTCATATAATTAAATTTAATTGCATGAACACTACATTATTTGCTCTCTCTCTGTCTGTGTGTGTGTGTGTGTGTGTGTGTGTGTGAGAGAGAGAAACATGAATTATTATTATTATTATTATTATTATTATTATTATTATTTTTATTTTTTGGTGTGGTGTGGGGGGGGGGGGGGGTAAAGTCTCATTGGCAAGAAGATCATTAGACACAATCTGCCTCTTTTTTCAAAGGAACGACATCAGTATTCAAATTAATTAATTTATTTCATAATGGATGGACACGGAGTTGTACCACACTCAATCCAAAAGTGGGCCCAGTGTGGTGACCACAGTGTCATCTCAATCAATCATTTGTGTGTGGAATGATTATGCTTGAAAATTACTATTAACTTAATAGTTTTTTCTTTACACAAGACTTTACGGATAAAATCATACTGCTCCCAAACTCAAAATTGTTATTGACTTCCTCTGTGTTCTCTTGGTTTTTAAATTTCTTTCTCAGAGGTGCTTCATCAGTACATATTCTTGCAATTTATTTATTGAAATTCTATTGATCTAAATGTTATTCATTTAACTACTGATTATCGGAAGACAAAATATTCTAAGTAGTTAGACCTCATCATGTTCCTTTTAAATTTCTTCTTATGCAGTGAATATTTTGAACCCTGTTCATCTACATCTACATTTATACTCCACAAGCCACCTAACGGTGTGTGGCGGAGGGCACTTAACGTGTCACTGTCATTACCTCCCTTTCCTGTTGCAGTCGCATATGGTTCGCAGGAAGAACGACTGCCGGAAAGCCTCCGTGCGTGCTCGAATTTCTCTAATTTAACATTCGTGAGCTCCTTGGGAGGTATAAGTAGGGGGAAGCAATATATTCGATACCTCATCCAGAAACGCACCCTCTCGAAACCTGGACAGCAAGCTACACCGCGATGCAGAGTGCCTCTCTTGCAGAGTCTGCCACTTGAGTTTGCTAAACATCTCCCAACACTATCACGCTTACCAAATAACCCTGTGACGAAACGCGCCACTCTTCTTTGGATCTTCTCTATCTCCTCTGTCAACCCGAACTGGTACGGATCCCACACTGATGAGCAATACTCAAGTATAGGTCGAACGAGTGTTTTGTAAGCCACATCCTTTGTTGATGGACTACATTTTCTAAGGACTCTCCCAATGAACCTCAACCTGGCACCTGCCTTACCAACAATTAATTTTATATGATCATTCCACTTCGAATCGTTCCGCACGCATACTCCCAGATATTTTACAGAAGTAACTGCTACCAGTGTTAGTTCCGCTATCATATAATCATACAATAAAGGATCCTTCTTTCTATGTATTCGCAATATATTACATTTGTCTATGTTAAGGGTCAGTTGCCACTCCCTGCACCAAGTGCCTATCCACTGCAGATCTTCCTGCATTTCGCTGCAATTTTCTAATGCTGCAACTTCTCTGTATACTACTGCACCATCCGAAAAAAGCCGCACGGAACTTCTGACATTTATATATATTGTGAAAAGCAATGGTCCCATAACACTCCCCTGTGGCACGCCAGAGGTTACTTTGTCTGTAGACATCTCTGCATTGAGAACAACATGCTGTGTTCTGTTTGCTAAAAACTCTTCAATCCAGCCACACAGTTGGTCTGGTATTCCGTAGACTTTTACTTTATCAGGCGACAGCGCGGAACTGTATCGAACACCTTCCGGAAGTCAAGGAAAATGGCATCTACCTAGGAGCCTGTATCTAGTATTTTCTGGGTCTCACGAACAAATAAAGTGAGTTGGGTCTCACAAGATCGCTGTTTCTGGAATCCATGTTGATTCCTACAGAGTAGATTCTGGGTTTCCAGAAATTACATGATACGCGAGCAAAAAACATGTTCTAAAATTCTACAACAGATCGATGTCAGAGATATAGGTCTATAGTTTTGCGCATCTGCTCGACAACCTTTCTTGAAGACTGGAACTACCTGTGCTCTTTTCCAATCATGGTTCCGTTCCTCTAGAGACTTGCGGTACACGGCTGTTAGAAGGGGGGGCAAGTTCTTTCGCGTACTCTGTGTAGAATCGAATTGGTATCCCATCAGGTCCAGTTGACTTTCGCCTGTTGAGTGATTTCAGTTGCTTTTCTATTCCTTGGACACTTATTTAGATGTAAGCCATTTTTTCATTTCTGCGAGGATTTAGAGAAGGAACTGCAGTTCGGTCTTCCTCTGTGAAACAGCTTTGGAAAAAGGTGTTTAGTATTTCAGCTTTATGTGTGTCATCCTCTGTTTCAATGCCATTATCATCCCAGAGTGTCTGGATATGCTGTTTCGAGCCACTTACTGATTTAACGTAAGACCAGAACTTCCTACGATTTTCTGTCAAGTCGGTACATAGAATTTTACTTTCAAATTCACTGAACACTTCACGCATAGCCCTCCTTACGCTAACTTTGACATCGTTTAGCTTCTGTTTGTCTGAGAGGTTTTGGCTGCGTTTAAACTTGCAGTGAAGCTCTCTTTGCTTTCGCAGTACTTCTGGTGTCACAGGTTAGCTGAACAAACTTTTTGGACCTAATACTTTTCAATATGTCAAAGCCAATGTCACTGCCCCCCACCCCCACCCCCTATCTTCCCATGTTTGTTGCAAGGAAATCTCTGTGGTCCTAAATTTTCAATCAGTATTTGTTCTACCTCCTGCAATCAGATTAAACTGAAATTTTGTACACCCAACTGATGGTAGTCTAGTATTATCCATCTACACCACATAATTTTAACACTGTAGTTCTAAAATGCTACGTATCTATTATTCCATGTCCACTTTCACTAAGAATCAATACTGGGAAGTTTTCAAAGCTACAAACAATGAATGTCTATGCTTTTCAAATAAAAAGCTTGTCTTTCATAAAAATGGGGCATTTCTTTATTGTGTTCTGTAAATCACATCATTAATGAAATACGAGGGCTATTCCGAAAGTAAGGTCCGATAGGTCGCGAAATGGAAACCACGGTAAAAATCAAAAATGTTTTATTTGCAACAGTTAGATACACCTTGCAGCTACTTATCTCCATAGTCGCCGACCCGACTTAGACGTGTATCGTAGCGTTGTACCAACTTTCCCATACCCTCGCTATAGAAGGCAGCCGCCAGTGCTCTCCGCCAATTCTCTACGCTGGCCTACGGCTCGTTGTCTTGTGCCGAAATGTTGTCTTCATAACCAGCGGTTCATGTGACCTGAGCTGAAACTCAGAGGGAGACAATTACGGGCTGTATTGTGGGTAATCTCACATTTCCATTTGAAAACGATGCAGGAGCATCTTCATTGCCCCTGCAGAATGCGGCTGAGAATTGTCTTGAAGACGAAACAGCACGACAGTTATGTAATGTTAGCTGCATAGCTTCAGGGGAAATTTCTCACCAGGCCCCCATACTTGGCGGCAGACACTATTTTCTAGACATCTTTACGCACTCACTGCGAGCTCAGAAATGAGAAGAGCGACGTGATGCTAACTGGGGTTATACTAGAGACACTACCCAACACATCTGTGCAAAGCTTTATCGGATTTTCATAGTCGTTTCCATTTCGTGACCGATCGGACCTTACTTTCGGAATAGCCCTCGTACTTAGCAAAATTTAACAGGGACATTTAATCTACTGTCAGTTTTATCAACAAGTCTAGGTAAATTTATTATAAACATTCAGCATTTCGATGTAGAAAGCTATCACAGTTGTGACTCAACTTCTCTCTTGGATTTTCCTGGTTTATCAATACATTTCTCTTGACTGGTCCATTGTCGTTTTCTTCAGATTTACGTACCTAGCATTCCCCGACCGGGACTCGAACCCGGGATCTCCTGCTTACACGGCAGACGCTCTATCCATCTGAGCCACCGAGGGCACATAGGATAGTGTGCCTGCAGGGACTTATCCCTTGCACGCTCCCCGTGAGACCCACATTTCCAACATGTCTACACCACTACATTCGTAGTGCACCTAATAGATGTTCACACATCATACTCATTACTTGTGGCAGATTAATCTACAAAGTCCTGTACGAGTTCGGGCATACCGTGTGCATGGCATCCCAGCCATTGACCTTCTTGTATGCGAACGCACACGGTATGCCCGAACTCGTGCAGGACTTGGCAGATTAATCTGCCACGAGTAATGAGTATGATGGGCAAACATCTATTAGGCACACTACTAATGTAGTGGTGTGGACATGTTGGGAATGTGGGTCTCACGGGGAGCGTGCAAGGGAGAAGTTCCTGCAGGCGCACTATCCTCTGTGCCCTCGGTGGCTCAGATGGATAGAGCGTCTGCCATGTAAGCAGGAGATCCCGGGTTCGAGTCCCGGTCGGAGCACACATTTTCAACATGTCCCCAATGAAGTACATCAACACCTGTTTGCAGCTAGGGTGTCCATTTAATTATCATTTCATTTCTAGCAAAGCTGCATGGTCATCAACGGTAACTGTTCTTTCGGGAACAGACACTAACATCATATATAGTTAAAAAAGGATAGTTGCTACTCACAATACAGCGGAGATACTTGCCATATAGCAGAGATGCTGAGTTGCAGATAGGCACAACAAAAAGACTGTCAGGATGTAGGGAAGCAGCCTACTCGCGCTGTAGTAAATTCACATCAGTCTTTCCATTGTGTGCCAGCCAGTCCGCTGTAACTAGCTCTGACGTCACAAATGTTGCGCAATACTTTTAAAATCGAGCAAATAACCTGAAACGGTTCTAGCATGTCAGGAGTAATACTAAATTAATGTGTGTTGAATGTCAGTTCAATAACTTTAACCATTTTCGAAATTTGGACGTTTTTCTATAAAAATCATTGGCGCAACAGAAAAGAGCTAGAGACTTAAAAATTTATATTTATATTCCTTTTTCATAATAATTTAATAGAAACAGTACTCTGGATCTCACAAATTAAGATTTTAGTTGAAATTCATAATTTTCTGGTTTTTGACTTAAACATTAAGGAAGCAAGATAGATTAAGTAGGCTAATAAATAAGGCTAGGATGTTTATATTTAAGTAGAATGGAGATCCGCTATAACCATAAAGATGTGACACATTTCATTTGAATAACTATAAAACTATAGCAATAGCGTATCTCCAAAGGGCAAGTTCAGAGCTCGTCTACTGCATGCAGTGTAATTAAATTAATTCTCTCGCCCAAAATATTTAACTTAGCCATGTCAAACTTTTATTATGATTACTTACCTGTATGCTGAATGCACATTTAAATTGAGAGCTTCATCGGCCATCAGCAAAAGAAGCTATGATTTATTCAATAACTTAATGTGGTGCATTACTAGCCCAGCGGCTAGTCGGGAGAGCCGATTTGATCAGGCGTTCCCTTAGCCGTCCGCACCGTGGCTTTATATATAAGAACGCTGCGCGAGGAAAAAAGGCCCCAGTTCTCTCCAGAGGCTGAATAGCACACCATCTGCGTTGGGAGTCGCTTCGCGTCGGTATCATTGCTATAAACAGCCTTGGATGCCATATTAAGTTACTCGGGATACACATAACCATGAAATCGTTTTCGAGTGAAGTGTTAATTCTGGGATGACTTTAATTATCGATTTTCAGTTTGCGTATGTCATATTTTCACGTGCCGCCGCGGGACAAACATTCTACCATTATTTAGCATGGCGTTGGATGAACCTAATCATCAAATTATGGCGAGCATTCATTTAAACATTTAATTTGGACAGTTATAGTTGCATCAGCGCATTAGACTCTGAACTGCTCTGTTAGTCAGATTGTGTGGATCCTTTTTTTTTTCTCATCTGTGACTTTCAGAAAACAGAGAACATTTTTTTTCACGATCGTTTTTGATTATGAATCCCAGACAATTTCCTAATTTCTCAGAGCTATAAGCTGCAGCTATAAGCGTGTTTCTCAGATGAAGTGGGCACTAGGAATTCTAATTACAGGCTTCACGTTTTGCTAATCACTTTCTGGTTGCCAATATTGTAGTTAGAGAGCCAGTGTTGAGAATGGCAAAAGACAGCATAAATAATAGGAACATTTAACAACCATAATTCCACCCGCTGCCGCACATATGGTTAATCGGCCGGGAAATGGAGTGTTTCTACATTCAAACATTTTATATACAACAACAATAAATTCCACCCGCCGCCCCACAAGAAGATGAGCTTTTGGCCACAAGGCCTTCATTGGAGATAGAATATGCACACACATCCTCATGCAAACACAACTCACACACACATGACCACAGTCTCTGGCTGCTGAGGCCACTGCAAGCAGCAGCGCATGATGGGAGAGACAACTGGATGACGGGGGTAAATAGCAGGCTGGTTTGGGGAGGGGGAGGGATCACAGTGTAGGGGTGGGTGATGGTAAAGTGCTGCTTGCGGGAGCATACAGCGACGAGGTGGAGAGGGGGCAGGGCAGCTAGGTGTAGTCGGGAGGTTAGATGGAGGGCAGGAAAAGGTTAGTGGAAATGGAGACAGATAAAAAGACAGTGGGTGTGGTGATGGAATAGATGACTGTGTAGTGCTGGAATGGGAACAGGGAAAGGGCTAGAGGGTAACGACAGACTAACGAAAGTTGAGACCAGGATGGTTACAGGAACATAGGAATATTGCAGGGAGAGTTCCCACCTGCGCAATTCAGAAAAGCTGGTGTCGGTGAGAAGGATCCAGATGGCACAGGCTGTGAAGCAGTCATTGAAATGAAGAACATTTTGTTGGTCTGACTACCACTATGCACCGCCTCTACAACAACTTCCAAACCTCTCCCACATCCCCTCATAGCTGACAAACCCCACCTCGCAGACCTACTACATTTACCTTACCCTCAAGAACTCCCACCCACCACCATACAGAACCTAAACAGACTGGAAACACAGTCATGAACCTTTCCTTCAAGAGCCTTAGCTCCACAGAAGAATCAGTCCTTTCCAAAAGACCTCACCTTTTGCTTCACTCCCAAATTCAGTCATGCAGGACCTTCTCTCCTTCTCCTGGTCCCTACAGTGGAAACACTTTTTCGCCACCAACCCTACCAATAAGACACAACCAAAGACCAATGCTGAACCCTGCTTGACTTAGTTCACTCCTCCATCCAACCGTGACCCAATCCCACTGTCCCCAAGTCACGCCCTGCTAACATTCCAGAATTTCTTAACCTTGAAACTTACCTTCACCATCATTCCCCAAATCCCTCAACATGTTAACTAACCTTAAATCCACAGAAAGTACCGCATCCACCACATAAAAACTGACCCCCATCTTATAATCCTGACAAAGGCTCCACCAATGTAGTTTAGTCTGGCGGTAGGACTCTGCTAGCTGTCAGATTCATCCAGCAACAAGCCCCGCCACATTGACCCCATTCCAGTCTCTCCTCAAATGCCCAGGCCCATCCCAGAACTTCTCTCCTCAGTCTGCCTTTCTCCTCATCCCTACCACTCCCCACACTCCTACATTCTACATGCTTCCTGAAGTCCATAAACCCAACCACACCAGGATTCCCCACTGTCGCCGCTTACTGTGCCCCCACTGAGAGAACCTCTGCTCTCTTAGACCAACACCTTCAGCCTGTTACCCACAACCTACCCTCCTACACACAAGATACCAACCATTTCCTCCACCGACACACTACATTTCCTGTTCCTTTACCACATTGTGCCCTGCTCTACACTACTGATGCCACCTCTCTTTACACTAACATCCCTAATGCCCATGGGCCTACCTGTATTAAATACTACCTTTCCCAATGTCCAACGGATTCCAAAAATACAACCTCCTTCATAATTACCATGATCAACTATATCCTCTCCCACAATTATTTCTCCTTCAAAAGCATTACCTACAAACGGATCCGGGGTATGACTATGGACACTTGCATGGGCACCATCCTATGCCAATCTATTCATGGGCCATCTAGAGGAATCCTTCTTAACACCCAGAATCTCAAACTCCCTCATCTGGTTCTGATTCACTGATGACATCTTCATTATCTGGATTGAGGGTGAGGACAAACTACCCACATTCCTCCAGAACTTTCACACCTTTTCCCCCATGTGTTTCCCGATGTTTTGACCTCCACCTCAAAGATGGTTACATCAGCACCTCCGCCCATATCAGACCTATCAACCATCAGCAATACCTCCACTTTGACAGTTGCCGCCCATTCCATACCAAGAAGTCCCTTCCATACAGGCTAACCACCAGTGGCTGTCACATCTGTGGTGATGAGTGGGTGGTACCACTCGTAATACAGCGAGCGTCTCACCGAAACCTTTACAGACTGTAATTACCCACCCAACCTTGCACGAAAGCAGATCTTCCGTGCCTTATCCCTCCAGTCGCCCACCACCTCACAAAATCCCACTGTCCAGCCACAGAGAAGCATTCCCCTCATGACTCAGTACCACTCAGGACTGCAGGCAACTGAATTACACCCTCCGCCAACTTTTCGACTACCTCTCGTTGTGCCCAGACACGAGGAATGTCGTACCCATTATCCTTCCCAGCCCTCCCATAGTGGTAATCCACTGCCAACCGAACGCACACGATATCCTCCTCCATCCCAACACAACTCCCATTCCCAACCCCTTGCCACATGGGTCATATCCCTGTAATAGACCTAGATGCAAGACCTGTCCCATACTCCCACCACCACTTACTACAGTCCAGTCATAAGCATCACCTATCCCATCATAGGCAGGGCTACCTGTGAAAAAAATCATGTGATCTACAAGCTAAGCTGCTATCACTGTGTTGCATTGTACATAGGCATGACAACTGACAAGCTGTCTGTCCACATGAATGGCCACCGGTAAACTGTTGCCGAGAAACAGTTGGGACTACCCCATTTCTGGCCATGCCACCCAACACAATGTTTCTTCATTTCAATGATTGCTTCACAGCCTGTGACATCTGGATCCTTCCCCCCCCACTAGAGATGGGTCGAACTCGTTCATTCCCATGAACTACTTCATTCACTTCACTCTTTGCCGTGAAGCGTTCAAATGAAGTAGTTCATTAATGAAGTACGGAAGCCTGGCAAAGTTGCCCAGTTTGCCGTTCAGCCACGGCTACGCTCGCTTCGCCTCGTTCATACAATAAAGCTTCGAAATACTTCATAATTTTACCAACAAATGGCCGAACTATGCAGTAACGTGCACGCAACGTTTTACTCTCTGAGTTAACTTAAATAGAGGATGGTCGAAGGGGACAAAGGAAAGATAAACAGAGAAGCCTGTCACACATAAAGAAGGTATTACATTTAAACTTGCTCGACATTTTCTCATGAAGGGCCCAAGAAAGTCTTTATCTGACAAGTGAAGCCTTATTTGTTGTATTCATGGACTGAAAACTAGGGCTACCAACGAAATGCAGTCCAATTTTATGGTCTTTTTAAAATTTAATCCAAAATAGAATGAGTATGTTTCCCACTGTCACAAAGTCTATATACCTACATTACGTAATTATTCAGAAGTTTTCCTGTAGATTTTATTTTTGTTGAGAATAATAATCCTCCAAATTCAAAACGTAAACTGTCACCTGTAATCATTGGTACAATTTCTGGTAAAATCCCTCTATTTTATTTGGAAAGCAGTTTTTGTGTCTGTTCACTCTTATACAATGGTTAGCAACTCGCGATCACGTAAAAGTAGTGAATTTGGGGTTTCTTCGCCGATTTAGGTGATGGGAAAGCAAAGTGCAACTGTTGTTCTAAGTTTATTTCATATAAAGGAGGAAATACATTTAACCTAACATGTCATGTTCGAGTGCTGCATCTAACAGTGTCAATGTCAGTCAGTCATCTTCCGATATTTCTTGGACAAATAACTCAGACAATCCGGAACCAACATCAGCAATTGCCAGAAACGAACAGCAGTCGGTGCCAGAAAATAACAGTATCACTTCATTATCAGACAGCAGACATCAATATCAAGGAACATTACCTATGTATTTTCCGGAACCTCTTTCGAACAAAAGAAATCAGGAGATAGATTTCGCACCTCTGGAGACTGCTGTAAAGGATTATTTGCCCTTCAACATAGTGGAAAGCAAACATTTTCAAAGTTTTGTAGGCGAACTGAATGGTGCTTACAGAATGCCAGCTTGGAAGACCATTCCCAGTACACTACTACAACAACAGTACGCCATGATGAAAGAAACTGTGAGAGTCAAAATTAATCCTGAGGAAGTAGTTGTATTGACAATGGATGGGTGGAACTCAACGACAAATGAGAGTTATTTGTCTGTGACAGTACACTACATTAAAGACCTGGAGCTGGCATCTTCCCTCCTTGAGTGCTTTAAATATGATGAAGGGCACACGTCAGAAAAACTCTCCGAAGAACTGCGACGTGTCACAAGAGAATGGGGCATTCAAGAAAAAGTCGTGTGTGTTGTTAGCAACAATGCTGCTAATATTGTGGCAGCCATAAGACACTCAGCCTGGAAACACATCCCCTGCTTGGCACACACAGTAATTGCTCAGAATGGGCTTCCGCACATTCAACACATTCTGGGAAGAAGAAAAAAACGAAAGTTGAATTTTTTAAAATAAGTTCACAGGTGTGCACGAAACTGAAAAAGATGCAGGAACAGTTAAAAGAGCCAGTTCTGACAATAAAACAAGACACTGTCACAACATGGAATTCAACATGTAATATGCTGTGAAGAATAATCGAGGTTAAGAATTCCCTAATGACAGTTATCACTCTGAATTATCCGGATCTTCCAAATCTGACTGCAGAGGACATTGCAAGTGTAACACAAGCCTGTGACCTGTTGAAAGTTTTCAAAGACTGCACCGAGGAAATGTCAAGTGAAAATGTTGTCACTGCATCTAAAGTTATACTCCTTAGTCATTCGTCGAAAAAATGGTGTTGCAGGTTTGTTAATAACACTGAAATTCATGTAGACATGCAACAGATGGCCAAAAAGTTAGCTGAAGACCTAAAACAATGATTTTGAAATATAGAGGAAAATTCCATTTTCACAGAAGCAACTTCATTGGATCCCCTGTTCAAATTATGTGGTTTTTCTGATAAAAATTCTGCTGAGAAGGTGAAATTAAACCTAATCAGGCACTGTGAGAAATTTGTGTCTAACACATCCACTGCTACTGCAACAATCTCAGTTACAACCACTGAACCTACTTCTAGTCTCTGGCTCAAATTTTCCAGGCTGCAGAGTAATCCACACCCGAGAGCTGCTGCAATAGTGGAAGTGGACAAATATTTACAAGAGCCCCTCCTACAGAGACAAGGCAATCCACTTCAGTGGTGGTTTGAACGGCTGTCAGTATATCCCTCACTCTTTGAACTTGCAAAAATACGACTGTGTATTGTTGCAACCTCCACGCCGTGTGAAAGAGTGTTCTCGAAGGCAGCAGGACACCTTATAACTGACAGAAGAAATCACCTGACAGGAAAAAAAAGTGGAACAAATCATGTTTTTAAACAGAAATCTCTGTACATTCGCGAAATCCGTTTATGTTTATTCATAATACCTTCTACCTTCTTCCTAAAATTCACAAACCCAATCATCCCGGCCGTCCCATTGTAGCTGGTTACCAAGCCCCCACATAACGTATCTCTGCCTACGTAGATCAACATCTTCAACCCATTACATGCAGTCTCCCATCCTTCATCAAAGACATCAACCACTTTCTCGAACGCCTGGAATCCTTACCCAGTCTGTTACCCCTGGAAACCATCCTTGTAACCATTGATGCCACTTCCTTATACACAAATATTCCGCACGTCCAGGGCCTCGCTGCGATGGAGCCCTTCCTTTCACGCCGATCACCTGCCACCCTACCTAAAACCTCTTTCCTCATTACCTTAGCCAGCTTCATCCTGACCCACAACTTCTTCACTTTCGAAGGCCAGACATACCAACAATTAAAGGGAACAGCCATGGGTACCAGGATGGCCCCCTTGTACGCCAACCTATTCATGGGTCGCTTAGAGGAAGCCTTCTTGGTTACCCAGGCCTGCCAACCCAAAGTTTGGTACAGATTTATTGATGACATCTTCATGATCTGGACTCACAGTGAAGAAGAACTCCAGAATTTCCTCTCCAACCTCAACTCCTTTGGTTCCATCAGATTCACCTGGTCCTACTCCAAATCCCATGCCACTTTCCTTGACGTTGCCCTCCATCTGTCCAATGGCCAGCTTCACACGTCAGTCCACATCAAACCCACCAACAAGCAACAGTACCTCCATTATGACAGCTGTCACCCATTCCACATCAAACGGTCCCTTCCCTACAGCCTAGGTCTTCGTGGCAAACGAATCTGCTCCAGTCCGGAATCCCTGAACCATTACACCAACAACCTGAAAACAGCTTTCGCATCCCGCAACTACCCTCCCGACCTGGTACAGAAGCAAATAACCAGAGCCACTTCCTCATCCCCTCAAACCCACAACCTCCCACAGAAGAACCACAAAAGTGCCCCACTTGTAAAAGGATACTTTCCGGGACTGGATCAGACTGAATGTGGCTCTCCAGCAGGGATACGACTTCCTCAAATCCTGCCCTGAAATGAGATCCATCCTTCATGAAATCCTCCCCACTCCACCAAGAGTGTCTTTCCGCCGTCCACCTAACCTTCGTAACCTCTTAGTTCATCCCTATGAAATCCCCAAACTGCCCCCGGTGTAAAACCTGTCCCATGCACCCTCCCACCACCACCTACACCAATCCTGTAACCCGGAGGGTGTACACGATCAAAGGCAGAGCCACGTGTGAAAGCACCCACGTGATTTACCAACTGACCTGCCTACACTGTGAAGCTTTCTATGTGGGAATGACCAGCAACAAACTGTCCATTCGCATGAATGGACACAGGCAGACAATGTTTGTTGGTAATGAGGATCACCCTGTGGCTAAACATGCCTTGGTGCACAGCCAGCACATCTTGGCACAGTGTTACACCGTCCGGGTTATCTGGATACTTCCCACTAACACCAACCTGTCAGAACTCCGGAGATGGGAACTTGCCCTTCAGTATGTCCTCTCTTCTCATTATCCGCCAGGCCTCAACCTCCGCTAATTTCAAGTTGCCGCCGCTCATACCTCACCTGTCTTTCAACATCTTTGCCTCTTTACTTCCGCCTAGACTGACATCCCTGCCCAAACTCTTTGCCTTTACAAATGTCTGCTTGTGTGTGTGCGCGCGAGCGCGAGCGCGAGCGCGCGCGAGAGAGAGAGTATGCCTGTCCTTTTTTCCCCCTAAGGTAAGTCTTTCCGCTCCCGGGATTGGAATGACTCCTTACCCTCTCCCTTAAAACCCACATCCTTTTGTCTTTCCCTCTCTTTCCCTCTTTCCTGAGGAAGCAACCGTTTGTTGCGAAAGCTTGAATTTTGTGTGTATGTTTGTGTTTGTTTGCGTGTCTATCGACCTGCCAGCACTTTTGTTTGGTAAGTCTCATCATCTTTGTTTTTAGATATATGTTTATTCATAAATACATATGTATTTTTTTTAAATTTAATTAGGACAATCCTCAAATTGACATTTAGTGTACGAGATAAACGTTCCTACATGAATGATTATCTTTCAAGCGTGGATTCCACGCATGCTTCAGTTCCAGATTCACAAGGTAAGCACTTTATTTTCGTGTTTGCTGTGCGTGCTCACACAGCCAGCCTCTTCATTTGTATCTTTAATATTCATTTGTCTGCAAGCACTGCCAACGGTAGACTACCCGTAGACATGAAGTATAACTGCACAAATAGTCCCCGGATAATTATGTCAGCACTGCAAAAAGCAGCTGACGCTGCCTTCACCTTGCCCCTCACCTCCCCAACCCCTCCTAAACCTAACGTTCCCTACAAACACCACACGATTCGTCGACAGGCAGTAGAGGGAGGACTGAAGTGAAGGGAGAATGAGTGACATAACGCCAATGTAGTGGGAGAGGGCGAGGGGAAGAGAGTGAGTGAACTAGAAAAAAGTGTGGAGTGTGCTATCTGTGAAGAGTTTGAAGTACCAGATCATTGAAATTGAGTGGTTAGTTCACACTTCACAGGAGAGAAGCGTTTATTTGAACGACTCATTCACGAGCTCCCCATCACTACCACCAACACCAAATTTTCTGAATAGCACAGGTGGGAACTCTCCCTGCAATATATCCTATGTTCCTGTAACCCTCCCAGTCTCAACCTTCATTATTATTTGTCCTTATCCTCTAGCCCTTTCCCTGTTCCCATTCCAGCAATACACAGTCATTTATTCCATCACCAGACCCATAGTTTTTTTTATCTGTCTCCTTTTCCACTGAATGCTTCCCGCCCTCTGTCTAACCTCCTGACTGCACCTAGCTGCCCTGCCCCCTCTCCACCTCATCCCTGTATGCTCCCACAAGCAGCACTTTACCATCACCCACCCCTACACTGCTATCCCTCCCCCTCCCCACCCCTGCATGCTCCTTACCCCCATCACCCAGTTGCGTCTCCCATCACATGCTGCTGCTCGCAATGTGGCCTTAGCAGCCAGAGACTGCAGCTGCGCGTGCGCGTGTGCGTGTGTGTAACCTGAACAAGTTTCATGACGAACAACTGCTGATGGCACTACCTTTAAGAACAAGGTAAAATTATCTCCCATTTGTCCATAGAGGAGTTTTTCCACTAATTATGGTCATGGAGAGACATCTACAGACGTTAAAATAACCTCTGGCGTGCTACAGGGGAGTGTTATGGGACCATTGCTTTTCACAATATATATAAATGACCTAGTAGATAGTGTCGGAAGTTCCATGCGGCTTTTCGCGGATGATGCTGTAGTATACAGAGAAGTTGCAGCATTAGAAAATTGTAGCGAAATGCAGGAAGATCTGCAGCGGATAGGCACTTGGTGCAGGGAGTGGCAACTGTCCCTTAACATAGACAAATGTAATGTATTGCGAATACATAGAAAGAAGGATCCTTTATTGTATGATTATATGATAGCGGAACAAACACTGGTAGCAGTTACTTCTGTAAAATATCTGGGAGTATGCGTGCGGAACGATTTGAAGTGGAATGATCATATAAAATTAACTGTTGGTAAGGCGGGTGCCAGGTTGAGATTCATTGGGAGAGTGCTTAGAAAATGTAGTCCATCAACAAAGGAGGTGGCTTACAAAACACTCGTTCGACCTATACTTGAGTATTGCTCATCAGTGTGAGATCCGTACCAGATCGGGTTGACGGAGGAGATAGAGAAGATCCAAAGAAGAGCGGCGCGTTTCGTCACAGGGTTATTTGGTAACCGTGATAGCGTTACGGAGATGTTTAGCAAACTCAAGTGGCAGACTCTGGAAGAGAGGCGCTCTGCATCGCGGTGTAGCTTGCTCGCCAGGTTTCGAGAGGGTGCGTTTCTGGATGAGGTATCGAGTATATTGCTTCCCCCTACTTATACCTCCCGAGGAGATCACGAATGTAAAATTAGAGAGATTAGAGCGCGCATGGAGGCTTTCAGACAGTCGTTCTTCCCGCGAACCATACGCGACTGGAACAGGAAAGGGAGGTAATGACAGTGGCACGTAAAGTGCCCTCCGCCACACACCGTTGGGTGGCTTGCGGAGTATGAATGTAGATGTAGATGTAGACTGGCTTTTCAGGTATTACATCCTGCTGGTACAAATTTTCAAAGCATTTCTGCAAGTTGCAGTATAGTGCAGGAAATTGTTCATCCACAGATAATTTTACAACTATATAGGGCTTGCCAGCTTTTTGAAAGGAAAAATATAAGCAATATACAAATCCTTAACAACATATACAAACTTGTTTAATGAGGAGAGGACAAATTCATATGAACACCACTCAGGAAAACCACTGAAAACCTAAAATTGGCATAAACAGAACCATTTGAGGCCAGTGTCACTGTAACAAATGCACAACATTATTATGTAAAGAGTAATATTCCATATTTGCACTGAGATGTATAGAGAAAGGTTCCCCAACAGAAATTTATCACCATGGACAGAACTTTATGAGATATAGGATTGTTCAAGCCCTGGAGAGTTAGTCAAGTTTCTTGACAGAAATTTTGGGTGATGGTACTAGGTCATGTGGGAGATGAAATGTTAGAAAGCCTGTAGGTGGCATATTTTGAACAATACAGTCACAACAGAATAGGAATTACATCCATATAATAAACAGCACATGCAAACAGTGGGTTCAAAAATTAGTTTTTGTTTAGAATTCCATTTTGTCAATGCATTTTGTTGTAAAGTATGCAATAAGACTGGCAGTTGTCACACTGGATACTTAGTATGAAGCTGTTACTGTAAGGTGCTAGTTGTTAATGTCCATAAAAACTTAAATATTCATTTATGAGAATTAGCTCCAGTACTATGTAGCCTTCTCTGCTATATGCATAATTTTTACTTTAAATATTTGGGGCACCCTGCACAGAAATTTAAATAATTCACAGGTGAAAACTTACACAGTTATGAAACACAGATTGCTACTCTTCGTAAAGATGACTTGTTGAGGCAGATAGGCATAACAGAAAGACCGTTAAACATTGAGCTTCTAGCTCCTACATCTGACATCATTCGCATTGTGAACACAGACTTGTTTAGATGCTTCAGCAATTCTGTGGTGTGCCCTTCCCAACTGAATTTATTATCGAGTCGTAATCCCTGAAATTTAACACTGTTGACCTCTTTTATCCTCATGTCTTCATATATTATACACATGCTGGAAGGCAGTCTCTTACAGGTTCTGAACTTCATATAGTGGGTCTTTTCAAAGTTTGATCATAGTGAATTAGCTTTAAACCAGTTAGTAGTGCCAGTGAAAATCTGATTAGTAGCCATTTCAAAATCTGTACTTGACTTGCTATTTATTTCAATGTTTGTGTCATCTGCAAACAAAACATACTCAACATCTGGCAATGTAACAGACGAGAGGTCATTAATCTATACAAGAAAAAATCTGTGGACCCAAGACAGAACCTTGTGGAACAGCAAAAGTAATTAATTTGCCATCAGATGAAGACGACTGCTTACTCCACATGTATTTCCCAATGACACCTTTTCTTTTCCTGTTAGTTAGGCAAGAGTCCAATGATTTTACAGCACTGCCAATGACACCATAATATTCTAGCTTACTTAGTAGAATGCTGTGACTCACACAATCAAAGGCTTTTGACAGGTCACAGAAAATGCCAGTAGCCTTTAATTTGTTATCTAATGAATTAAGTACATTGTCACTGTGCGTGTAAATAGCCCTCTCTATACTGGAAGCCTTCTGGAACCCAAATGTGACTGTGGCAATATATTATTTGCAGTCGGATGCTTAAGAAGATGCTTGAACACAACCTTTTCAAATACTTTTGAAGAAGTCAGAAAAAGTGAAATTGGTCGATAGTTTGACAGTATCTCATTATCCCCCTTCTTGTAAAGAGACGTAACTTCAACATATTTTAGACAGTATGGAAATGTGCTGATAAGATATTGATTACACAAATAACTTCCAAGACAGAACCCAACTCACATGAACTCTCTTCGATTAACTTCACTGATATGTTATCATAACCACTGGAGTACTTTGATTTTAAGGATTTTATGATTGATGCTACTTCTTTGGGAGAAGTGAGTGTCATATCCACTTTACTGAAGTTATTTGTAGAGACTGGTCACAGATACTCCATTGTATGATTTACTGAACTCGACATCCTCAAGCTGTCAGCAAGAGAAACAAAATACTTGAAGAGTTTGCAACACAACATGCACTAGTTACCGATATCTCCATTTATTTTTACAGCTATCTTTTCGTCTTCCTTTCTGGCCTCACGTTTCTCTGTCTTCACTATACCCCATATAGTTTTTAATTTGTTGCCTGATGTAATTATTTTGTTCTCATGATAAAGTTACTTAGATTTCTGGATTACTACTTCAGTATTTTGCAGTATTCTTTGTAATGCATTACAATGCTAATATAAGAGCTGTTCCTACATAGTAGATAGAGTTTCCTTTTTGTCCCACATTATACCTTTATTCCTTGTGTAATCCATGGTGACCTCTGTTTGATCTGAGTTACCTTGAGAGGAAAACAATTTTCAAATGAGGAAGTAACTTTATTAATGAATGATTTGTATTTTCCATTTGAGTCAGAAGTACTGTAAACATTTGTCCAGTTCATGTCTTTGAGCAATCTCCTAAAATTCCCAATTTTTGACTGATTTTTTTAACCTCCTGTACTCAGGTATAATAGAGTTTATATCTTGACAAGTTTTAACATTTAACATAAGATGCTGCAAGTCATGATCAGAGAGCCCATTTACTATTGGTTTTGTGATATGACTTCTTTCCTCTAGATTTGTCTACAAAGATATGATCAACAGCATTATCAGAACATTTACATACCTTAGTTGCAAAGTTCATAGTAGGAATTAAATTTAATGACAGTGTTACTGATGACAACAATTGTTCACTGACAGAGCTTTTGAGTAAATCCAAATTAAAAATCACCAACCACCACTTTTTCTGTCTTTTTTACTGTGAGATGGGACAACAGAGCTTCCAGATTTTTAATGAAGAAGTTAAAGTTTCCTGAAGATGCTCTGTATGTACTTACTATTATAAAGGACTTTTTCTATTTGTACAGGGTGAACAGAGAAAAGGAAATCAATACATACTGTACCTTGGAACACATATCAAGGTGATATTTGCCAAATATCCATTTGAAAGACCAAAAATCACCATGAGTATGATGTAATACACATCTGAATTTATAAGCAAAGGCATGCCATGGTGTCTCGGATGGGCATTGCACATCAGAAATAGTGGAATAAACACAACTCTTAAGATGCTGATAAGCCCTATCAGCCACGCACTGCCACGGGGCTGCAACAAAATACACATTTTCAAAAACATGATGAACTACTTACTGTAGTGGTGATATAATTTGAACTTTTTTTTAATCTGAGAGGTGTTCTATCATGAAATCCATGTCTTCAGTTATAAACACTGAACTACTTTACAACTACTGACGGTATGTCATCAGTTTGGACACTAGCTCCTACAAAGACATGTTTAAGTGGATAGTAGTATAATAATACATTAAACTTAAAAAGAAATGGAAGTGTCTTGACAAAACCAAATTACTAAATTTTTTTCACTACATTTGCAATAAAAATTCTAGTTTTTATGCAGAAAATACTACCAAAAGTAACTAACTTTCCTTAGCATTAATAATATACGTGCAAACAAACATTAACAGTAATTTCACACACCCATTTCAAAATTCCAGCAGTGATTCGACCAATGTAATCACACAAACTGAAGATCAAGTAAGCAACCACAGGAACAAAGTAGATATCTGTAAAAAAGCAAATTAAATTTTTGTAATTTTGTTCCATCCAGTAAACTATGAGAATTCACTGAAATATATATAAGATGGAAACAATGGTGACAGAATGTTGATCGAAATAAATTGGGCAATGCTGAGGAAATTAAATTAGGAAATGAGGCACTAAAAGTAGTAGAGGAGTTTTGTTGTTTGAGTGCAAAATAACTGACGATAGCCAATATAAAATAGAGTCTAGCAGTAGAGCTTCTGGAAAAGAGAAACCTCTTAACATTTAATGCAAATATACATGTTCAAGTCACATTAATGTGATCACCACCTAAGTTCGACTTCAACAGGCAATAACCACTCAGATAGCATGTGGCAGCACTAGCACTGGATGGTATATAAAGCATGTCAGGGGATGTGGAAAACAGTGCAGTCGTCATCTTAATATGGAAATGGAGAGCTCTATCTGATGTCCAAATGGGCATGATCACTGGCTTTCTGGTCAAGAGAGGAAGTGTTTCTAGAATGTCTAAGTTTGTAAACTGTTTGCATCCCACCATGGTTAAAGTATACAAGGCATGGCAAAATGGTGCTATCAAAAACCAGCATTGAGGCAACTGTGATCCACCATATGCCATAGATGACTAGGGTGAATGATGGATGTGGAGGTGCATATGGGCTAATAGACGTGCACCTGTTGAGCAACTGACAACCCAGATGAATCAAGGGGCTAACAACAGTATCTCCTCAGTGACTGTTCAGCAAATGTTGCAGCATATGTGCCTCCGCAGCAGGCATCTGGCTCATGCACCCAAGCTGACTGCTGTTCATCAGTGATGAAGATTGGAATTTGCATACCAACACAGCAACTTGCTGTTCACTGAATGGCAACAGGTGGCCTTTTCAGACGAATCATGTTATATACATTATATACATTGACGTGAAATACCAAAGCACACACCCTGAAAGAATTGTTGGAAGGGTACAGGAAGGAGGATTGTTTTCTTGGCATTCTTTCCATTATCTCATCATTCTAAAAGGCACAATGGATCAATTGAAGTATACAGCTATCCTTGGGGTCCATGCACATGACTGTACCTCAGCATGATGGCATCTACCAGCAGCACAACACAATTTGCCACACAGCTTTCAGCGTATGAGCATGATTCGAAGAGCATCAGGATGAATTTAACGTGCTCCCTGACCTCCAAACTCCCTGGACTTATACCCAATCGAGAATCTATGGGACCTCGTCAATCGGGCTGTTAGCACCAATCCTCAACAGAGAAACCTAGCACAGCTTATGATGACACTAGAGTGGGCATCGTTCCACACCCCTGCTGGTATCTTTTGGAACCTCACGGACACACTTGCTGCAAGTCTTTTAGTGGTCCACTTTCAGCCTTTTGACATGTGGTCACAATGTGACTGACAGTGTGTATGTTACGAAGTCTTTTCTGAAGGTGTTTGCCCACTTTGCATGAAACTGAAATGTGTACAATAAAGTTCAGACATGAACAGAATAGAAACTTTTGAAATGTGGTGCTACAGAAGAATGCTGGAGATTTGGTGGGTAGATCGGGTGGGGAAATTGTACAGTTTTTTATTATCTGCATTAAGTCAGTCTTCAGACAGAAGACCAATCCCTGACCATAGAGACAATCTATTAATAGGAAAAATAGGAATGGTAGTCATTAGGTGATAGGCAAAGTTGCCAAAATTTGTATACACAATAAATAAAAATGGTGATTGTTGAAAAGACATTTATTATCTGTGCTGATATGTAAAGTACTAGAGCTAACTGAGGTATCTAAATAAAAATTTTTTTATGACTGGCAGTTACAATACTTAACATACCAGCACCAGTTAAAAAAATTCTAAATATTAACTCAATATGCTTCTATGGAAAACTTTTCACTGTTACCCAACACATACAACATGATTACCAGATTATACATTTTTACATACAAACATGGGAACACAAAGTTAGTTCCAACTTTATGAGGTACAAAGAATTTCTTTATAACAGAAACAATTGATTATTGACAAAATTATTTAATTGGATAGATAAAAATATATACTCACCAAGCGGTGGAAAAACACACACATTAAGGACGTTTGTAATTGGCAAGCTTTTGGAGCCAGTGACTCCTCCTTCAAGCACAAGGGTTGATGGGGAAGAAAGAAGGGTGAAGGAAAAAGGACTGGAGACGTCTAGATAAGGGGCAGATTTCAGGAAAGTCACCCAGAACCACGGATCAGGCGAGACTTACCGTGTGGGATGAGAAGGAAAGATTTATCATTGGGCGTGACTGTCCCCGCTGCAAGACTTGCCCTATGCACACTCCTACCAACACATGTAATAGCCTTGTAACTGGCAAAACATATATTATCAAAGAGAGAGCCACCTGAGAAACAGCACGTCATACACCAGTGCTTGTGTAAACACTGTTTGGCCTTCTATATGGGCATGACTACCACCAAATTATTAATTTGGGTGAATGGGCATAGGCAGAGGTTGTATACTGGCAACTCACAATATCTTGTTGTACAGCACGCTCCACAACATGACATACATGACCTTGGCACCTGTTTCACCACACACGCCATCTAGGTTCTACCTCCAGACTCCAGTTTCTTAGAACTCCACAGGCGGGAACTAGCCCTACAACATGTCCTTGGTTCTCACCACCCACCTGGCCTTAATTTACATTAATTTCTTCTTTCTCAGCTTTTCTTCTCTGTAACTACTCTTTGCTTCACTCCATTTTAGTTTTCTACATCTTTCATTGTCTTTCCCATCTATTTTTCACCACCACCTTCCCACCTCTGTTATGTACAATGCACTTAGCTTTTCACTCTGTTTAATTCATGCATGATGTCTAAGCAGTAATCTCTGTCTGCGTATTACCCTGTCTTCCACCTTTAAGCTCAGGTTTTTCCTTCTCATTCTGTATAGCAGGTCTTCCCTGACACCCCAAATATACCCGTTTTCCTAGACCTCACCAGACCTTTTCCTTCATCCCTTCTGCCTGAAGGAGGAGCCACTGGCTCCGAAAGCTTGCCAATTACAACAATCTTTTATGTGTGTGTTTGCCACCAATGGTGAGTAGATTTTTTATCCATCCAATTAAATAAAGAATTTGTTTAGTGTTTTTCAGACCAAAAGACCTTTTTCCTGTTATTGAAGTATGCAGCAAAAGCAAATCTGCAGCACTTACCACTCCAAGCAGAACCATTCCCTTTCTTTGTTGAATTTATAAGGACAGTCACAGAAGGGTATAAAGAAAGGGTCACGAAAAAAGTCATCCACACTGAGAATCCGTACACCCACATCTACAGAAAGGGTACACAAAAGTTAGCGTTTGGTTATTACAGCACATATAACTGAGCTACAATGACATGCACATTAATACAGTAAACTATTGTCTGACAAAGATAAGGTACTCATGTCCCTCGTTTTCTAGAAATCTCTGTTAATACAAGACACAGATATTCATGAATACCTCCAAGGTATACTGTATGGAAACTACAAGACATACAAAAAAAAAAAGACACACATCAGTAGCTAGAGCATCTCTCTAAGTTTCAATCATGATGAATGCAGTGTGCAGTGGAGTATTTTGCAGTGTGCAGTGGAGTATTTTGCACTACACAGCAGGTGTATGAGAATTTTTAGGTAAATTATCCACTCTGTATTATTGTATCTAACTAGCTTGTGTCTGCAGACAGAAACACAAAGAACAGATTTCCAAAGTCGACTGTTGTCGCACCTTCCGAGGCAATTTCTGTCACCAGCTTCAATGAACTGCACACATGTACTGACATTTAGCATGTCACAAACGGCGCCCATATTGGTAATGTGAGTTAAAAACATGAATAGATGCTCTACCTACTAATGTGTTGCAAGTTTTTTTTATATGTTTTACAGTTTTCATGCTGTTGTCTTCTGAAATGCTGGTGGTACTTACTGATCAACCTTGTGTCATACTCACAGCACACAGCTATTAATGTTGTTAGGAAAGATTATATGTGAAACATTATCCTGTTAAATGCACACACACAGTTCACAATGTAAAAAAAAAATTAGTTTATATCTACTAACCAACTGCTAAAATTAATGAAAAAGATGCATCATTATGCACATGCTAGTACTAACATCATAAAGTTATGAATGAACTGTTGAATTATGTATTACATCATATCCTTTGATATGAACTGGTTTTTCTTTTCTTTTTTTTTTTTTTTTAATTTAATTCAGGGTAACGAGCAGAGGACAGTTGAATGAGTGGGACAGACTTTCAAGTACCAGTGTAGTACCTAAAATCAAACAATAATGACCCAAACTAATAACGACATATACTTCTAACATTTCTGGAGGTTTCTTTCTAATAAAAAATGTGGAGGAGGATATCCACATAAACTTAATTATGCCTAATCTCCTGGTATTTTGTGTTTAATTAATTTCCTTCGGAGATGTTCTCTATTTTTTTTTTTTTTTTTTTTTTTTTTTTGGGGGGGGGGGGGGGGGATTATAGAAACTTCAATACCAGAGATCATGGTTTTCAGAAAGTTGTCAACTGCTGCTGTCATCTCATAGATAATCCATCACTTACACTAGCTTCTTTCAACTCAGCTGGCATTGTTACAGATGTAGGTATCCATTTAATTTAATGAAGTACATATTAAATTACCAAAAGAAGATCTACAGCAAGCACATACATTACTAAATGACTAAATGGTCATCTAGTACCAGTTGCAGATCTCCTATATAATGACTTCTGGGAGGGGGGGGGGATGATTTGATTTTCAGTACTTCGTTTATTATGGACTAAATTTCAAAATTTAAAATTTTGTCATAATCTACTTGTTACGAGGTATAACAGTAAAGGTTTAACACAATTAGTTAAGTAATTAAAGTTAGAAACTGTGTATATGAATTAATCAGAGTTGAGAGGCATTAAGTTCAAATGTGCAATTTTTTTTTAAGATCATGAACTATTTAGACAACCCGCATCAAACTGCACTGAAAATCATTAAGTCACCCTTCCACTTGTATGTTGAACTGATGCTGCACCTAATGTGTGCGAATGAGAAGAGCATTAAACTATGGACTTTTTATCTTTCAGCTTTGTGTCATTGTGTATACTGCCAACACTGGTAGGTGTTGATTTCCGCACAGTTCTTTCCGTGTGGTTTCATATTCATTCAGTTGTTGCTTGTTAGTTGTGCGGAAGTCAGTATTTCACTATTTCACTCAAAAGAAACAGAAATAATTCTGCTCATATGAAAAATTTAATAAAGCAAACCATTACAAATGGTGTACATTACATTAACTAAAGTGCAAAACACATCCACAATAACAAAAACAGGTCAGTACAAACTTTTACTATGACAATACTGACAATAATAAGCTTTATTTTCACTATATCATTTTCTGATGCAGGGTTATATATGCTAATGAATCCTGTATTCTTTCCCAATGTCTATAACAGATCACATGATTAAATATGCCCAAGTTTTAAACAATCATTTTGATTGCCAATGCTGGAAAGGCTGTTTTTAGAGAATCAATATGTCTGCTTGTGTCTGCATATGTGTGGATGGATATGTGTGTATGCGCGAGTGTATACCCATCCTTTTTTCCCCCTAAGGTAAGTCTTTCCGCTCCCGGGATTGGAATGACTCCTTACCCTCTCCCTTAAAACCCACATCCTTTCATCTTTCCTTCTCCTTCCCTCTTTCCTGATGAGGCAACAGTTTGTTGCGAAAGCTTGAATTTTGTGTGTATGTTTGTGTTTGTTTGTGTGTCTATCGACCTGCCAGCGCTTTCATTTGGTGAGTCACATCATCTTTGTTTGTAGATATATTGTTCCACTTTTTGTTATTTTGTAATGTGTGGATCCATAGAGGGCAGGTTTGTCAAAAATAATATTACAGTTTCCACTCCACTGGAATGAAGTGGGTGTTTACTATACTGAATATGTTAATAAATGGGAACTATTCCAAGATAAATGCAAGAAGAATATAAAAAGAAATAAAATTGCTGAAATCGTCCTGAAAACAATACATGAACATGTACAATCTTTTCTTCTGAAGTCCATGGTATCCTGGAGAGGAAATTAAGTACTTTGATTCTCAGCTGTGTGTGAAAACTATGTATAAAATGCACTGTAATGCTTATCCATATGCTGCTGTGAAATACAATTTCTACAGGCAGTATTCTGGGAAAACACGATTTCTAAAGGCAGTATTGTGGAAAAAAATATGGTTATACATTCAACAGACCACAAACGGTTGTTTGTTCTCTTTATGAGGAGCTTAAAATGAAATTAAAAAGTTGTCATCTCTGTGAAGCTCCAAACTTGCAGCCACGACAGATTTGGAGTTTCATCTTCGAGTGAGTCTAAAGTTTTGTGAGTCCCTGAAGGAAGTCGAGTTCACTGTCTTCAAAATGAAGAAATGGATGCTGTTGCCTTTGACTATATGCAGAATTTTCTCTTACCAGAAATACCTGTGCAAAAAGTATTTTATCTGTGGCAACTATGATTAAGGTTTTTTTTTTTTTTTTTTTTTTTTTTTTTTGTGGTTTTCGGGCGCACAACTTCAATGGTCATTAGCGCCCTGACTACTCTAAGAATGCACCGCGAGGCACAACTTGACAACAACAACTAAAAGGGAAAACACAATAAAAGACAGACTGACAGGCATAGGATTAAAAAACATCATCAAATGTCCTTAGCGAGGTTTGTCAAATTGATAAAACAAAGAACACGAGCAGCTGCTCGTGGGTCATCCGCTAAAATGGCATCTAAAGTAGTAGGCAGGTTAAGATCGAGGCGCAGTGTTTTAAGATCGGGACAGGACATTAAAATGTGACTAACCGTCAGCAAGTGCCCACATGGGCAGAACGGCGCCGGCGCAGCCGTCAGCAGATGGCGATGGCTGAACCGGCAGTGTCCAATTCTTAACCTTGCTAAAACGACCTCCTCCCGCCGAGAAGGGCGTGAGGAGGACGTCCAAGCCACGGGAAGAGGTTTTAAGGCCCGAAGCTTGTTGTCGGTAAGTGCAGCCCAATCGGCATGCCACAGCGACACAACGCGCCGACAAATGACCCTGCTAAAATCGGACGAAGGGACACAACAAGAAGCTGTCCGAGGCTGGAGGACCGCAGCCTTGGCCGCGGCATCTGCAGCTTCGTTCCCAGGGATACCGACATGGCCAGGAACCCACATAAAGCTAACCGGCGTACCGACGTCCACCAGCTGCTGAAGAGAGCGTTGGATCCGGTGTACGAAAGGGTGAACCGGGTACGGATCACTGAGGCTCTGGATGGCGCTCAGGGAATCTGAGCAGATGACATAAGCAGAATGTCGGTGGCGGCAGATGTACAGAACAGCCTGGTAGAGGGCAAAGAGCTCAGCTGTGAAGACCGAACAATGGCCATGGAGCCGGTATTGGAAACTTTGTGCCCCGACAATAAAGGAACACCCGACCCCGTCATTGGTCTTAGAGCCATCTGTATAAATGAAAGTCATGTTGTTGAACTTCGAACGAAGTTCCAAAAAACGGGAGTGGTAGACCGAACCGGAGGTGACCTCTTTTGGGAGCGAGCTGAGGTCGAGGTGAACGCGGACCTGAGCCTGGAGCCAAGGTGGCATGCGGCTCTCGCCCACTCGGAAGGTTGCAGGGAGTGAAAAATCAAGGTGTTGAAGGAGGCGACGAAAGCGAACTCCAGGGGGTAGCAAGGCAGAGACATACAACCCGTATTGAAGGTCAAGAGAGTCGTCAAAAAAGGAACGATAAGAAGGATGGTCGGGCATTGACAGTAGCCGACAGGCATACCGACAAAGCAGTATATCGCGCCGGTAGGTGAGTGGCAATTCGCCAGCGTCAGCATGAAGACTCTCTACGGGACTGGTATAAAATGCTCCGATCGCAAGTCGTAAACCCCGATGTTGTATGGAGTTGAGGCGGCGTAAGATGGATGGCCGTGCAGAGGAGTATACGAAGCTCCCATAATCCAGCTTGGAGCGGACGATCGACCGATATAGACGAAGTAGGACGGTTCGATCCGCTCCCCATGACATACCACTGAGAACACGGAGGACATTTAAAGAACGGGTACAACGGGCGGCCAAATATGACACATGTGGAGACCAGCTAAGTTTCCTGTCAAAGGTAAGGCCTAAAAATTTGATTGTCTCCACGAGTGGGAGAGCAACGGGACCGAGTCGTAAGGACGGTGGGAGAAACTCTTTGTAGCGCCAGAAGTTAATACAGACCGTCTTCTCGGCAGAAAAACGGAAGCCATTGGCGACACTCCAGGAGTAAAGACGGTCAAGAGAACGCTGAAGACAGCGCTCCAAGACACGTGGACACTGCGCGCTGCAATAGATGGTAAAATCGTCCACGAAAAGGGAGCCTGATACATCAGCTGGGAGGCAATCCATTATTGGATTGATCGCGATGGCGAAGAGAGCGACGCTCAAAACTGAGCCCTGTGGCACCCCATTCTCCTGGCGAAAGGTGTCGGACAGGACAGAACCAGCACGTACCCGAAACTGTCGATCCATTAAAAAGGAACGAATAAAAAGAGGGAGGCGACCGCGAAAGCCCCATGTATGCATGGTGCGGAGAATGCCCGCCCTCCAACAGGTGTCGTAAGCCTTCTCCAAATCAAAGAACACAGCCGCGGTCGGGCGCTTCCGCAAGAAGTTATTCATGATGAAGGTCGACAAGGTAACCAGATGGTCGACAGCAGAGCGGCGCCTTCGAAATCCACATTGTACATTGGTAAGTAGGCGTCGAGACTCGAGCAGCCAAACCAATCGAGAGTTAACCATTCGCTCCATCACTTTACAGACACAGCTGGTAAGCGAGATAGGTCGATAACTGGAAGGCAAGTGCTTGTCCTTCCCCGGCTTAGGAATCGGGACAACAATAGACTCGCGCCAGCATGCGGGAACATGTCCCTCAATCCAGATGCGATTGTAAGTACGAAGAAGAAAACCTTTACCCGCAGGAGAAAGGTTCTTCAGCATCTGGATATGAATAGAATCAGGCCCTGGAGCGGAGGACCGTGATCGGCCAAGTGCGTTTTCCAGTTCCCGCATGGTGAATGGGGCATTATAACCTTCACGATTCGAGGAGCGGAAGTTAGGTGGCCTCTCCTCCTCTGCCTGTTTGCGGGGGAGGAAGGCAGGGTGGTAATGAGCGGAGCTCGAAACCTCGGCGAAAAAGCGGCCGAAGGCATTGGAGACAGCCTCAGGGGCCACAAGGACTTCATTCGCGACCTTCAAGCCAGAAACTGGGGAGTGGACCTTAGTGCCAGATAGCCGGCGCAGGCTACCCCAGACAACAGAAGAAGGAGTAGAACTGTTGAAGGTGCTGGTGAAAGCAGCCCAGCTGGCTTTCTTGCTTTCTTTAATAATACGACGACACTGAGCACGTAATCGTTTATAATTAATGCAATTCGCCACTGTAGGGTGGCGTTTAAAGGTGCGTAAAGCACGTCGACGAGCACGTAAAGCGTCCCTACATGCTGCGGTCCACCAGGGGACCGGTACGCGACGTGGAGAAGAAGTAGGGTGAGGGATGGAATATTCAGCAGCAGCGAGAATGACTTCCGTGAGGTGTGCGACCTGACGATCGCAGCTTGTGAAGGTTTGATCCTGAAAGGTCGCCCTGGAAGAGAAGAGCCCCCAGTCTGCCTTGGAGATGGTCCAACGAGAGGAGCACGGAGAGGGAGTATGCTGCAGGAGATGGATAACACACGGGAAGTGGTCGCTCAAATATGCATCAGCAAGTGCATACCACTCAAACCGGCGTGCAAGTTGGGGAGTACATATAGAGAGGTCTAAATGGGAATAGGTATGAGATGTGTCCGAAAGAAAAGTAGGGGCGCCAGTATTGAGGCAGACAAGATTGAGCTGGTTGAAAAGGTCTGCTAACAAGGAGCCCCTCGGGCAGGATGCTGGAGAGCCCCAAAGAGGATGGTGGGCATTGAAGTCTCCAGTTAACAAAAATGGTGCAGGTAGCTGAGTAATAAGTTGCATCATGTCTGCCCTGGTAACGGCAGATGACGATGGAGCGTAAACGGTACAAAAGGAAAACGTGAAAGTGGGGAGAGTAATGCGGATGGCTACTGCCTGCAGGCCGGTGTGCAACGTGATGGGATCGTAGTAAATATCATCCCGGACCAGCAACATAACCCCTCCATGAGCTGGGATACCGACCACAGGGGGTAGGTCAAAACGCACAGAGGTGTAGTGTGCCAAGGCAATTTGATCGCATGGGCGTAGCTTCGTTTCCTGGAGGGCTACGACGAGCGGACGATGCGAGCGGAGCAGCAACTTCAAGTCCTCTCGGTTGGAGCGAATGCTGCGAATATTCCAGGTAATAAGTGCCATCGTAAGAAAAGGAAGATGAGAGAAGGGGTCACCTCGAAGGCCGCTTAGGGCCTGGCTTCGAGCGAGCACTGCCGCCGCTAGCAGGAGGCGGACAGTCATCGTCCATGGGGTCTATAGGGTCATCGGCCATCTCAGGAGGATGGCCGGGAGGGGGAGCTTCCTCCGCCGGTGAACGGCCAGACGTTCGGCTACCAGCGGTGCGGCCAGGCGAAACGGATGACGGCCTGGGGCGGCAACCGCTGGGTGGCGCAGGAGAAGAAAGGCGCCGCGGCGGAGAAGGAGAACTGTGCTTCCTATGCGCCTTTTTAGAAGGACGTTTGGTGGAAGTACCGGTCGAAGGCTGGGAGGTCGAGGAACGGAGGAAGTCTGCACGGGATGGTTCCTTCTTGAAGGCCCGTGCATCTGACTTCGGGGTCTTCGACTGAGCAGAAGCTGAGGAAGTGGCTGGTGTCTGTGGGGTGATGGGAGGAAGAGGAGACGTCGACCGCGCGATCTTAGCACTGGCCGAACGGACGACCGTGGTGCTGAAGGTCAGATCGCATGTCTGGGTTGCTACCTCCCGGGTAGTCCGAGGAGAGGCGAGGACAGTGCTGTATTTCCCCGCTGGGAGCAGCGTGGGCTTCCTACTAGCCAATAGCTTGCGAGCAGCCGAGGTGGACACTTTCTCTTTGACCCGAATTTCCTGGATACAGCGTTCTTCCTTATAGACAGGACAGTCGCGGGAGGATGCGGCATGGTCACCCTGACAGTTCACACAACGAGGAGACGGAGGTGGACAGTCACCCTCATGGGCATCCCTGCCACAAGTGACACATTTAGCCGCATTGGAACAAGACTGTCGAGTGTGATTGAAACGCTGACACTGGTAGCAGCGCGTAGGTGTCGGGACATAGGGGCGAACTGAAATGACCTCGTAGCCCGCCTTGATGCGCGATGGCAGCTTAACACTATCGAAGGTTAAGAAAAGTGTCCGGGTCGGTACAAGGTCATTGTTGACCTTTTTCATGACCCTATGGACAGCCGTCACGCCCTGCTCAGCGAGGAAAGATTGAATCTCCTCGTCAGTCAAGCCGTCGAGGGATCTAGTATAGACCACACCACGAGACGAATTCAAAGTTCGGTGAGCCTCCACCCGGACAGGGAATGTGTAAAGGAGTGTGGCCCGAAGCAGTTTTTGTGCCTGAAAGGCGCTCTCAGTTTCGAGTAATAGGGTACCGTTACGCAATCTGGTACAAGATTTGACAGATCCAGCTATGGCATCGACGCCCTTCTGGATAACGAAAGGGTTGACAGAGGAAAAATCCTTTCCTTCCTCAGATCGAGAAACGACGAGGAACTGTGGGGCAGGCGGTAGTATTTTTGTCACTGTTGGCTGGTCACGTTTCCGTTTGTGGGTCGAAGTCGAAAGCGATGGAGTAGAATCCATTGCGGAGGAATCCCCCATGATTGCCAGCGTCTCCGATGGCGCGCTCCTTCCTTGTGGGGACCCTCTCAGAGGGCACTCCCGCCTTAGGTGAATGTTTACACCTCAGGTCACACCTCCCGAGAAACAGACGGAGGGACCAATCGGCATGGTCAGAAGGTATCAGCTCAGGCAATCACCCCTCCCCGGGCCTGGCCTTTACCAGGGGGTACGCGCGTGCCTTACATGTCTACCCAGGGCGGGGACTTACGCGTTACCCCGTCACCGGCTACGCGTGCGAACGCGTGGGTCGGCCTTCAGACACGCACAGGGAGGAAGGAAGAAGAGGAAAAAGAAGAGAGAGGGAGAAAGAGGACAGACTGTCTCAAACGCCGAGGCGGAGACCAGAGAAGGCAAGGAGAAGAAGGCAATGAGAAAGCAAGGAGAAGGAGGCAAGGAGAAGGCAAGGAGAAGAAGGCAATGAGAAGGCAAGGAGAAAAAGGCAATGAGAAGGCAAGGAGAAAAAGGCAATGAGAAGGCAAGGAGAAAAAGGCAATGAGAAGGCAAGGAGAAAAAGGCAATGAGAAGGCAAGGAGAAAAAGGCAATGAGAAGGCAAGGAGAAAAAGGCAATGAGAAGGCAAGGAGAAGTCAAGGGAAAGAGTAAGGAAGACAGTGAAGTGGAGAAGAGCAAAAAAAGGAACCAACAAAAGGAATGAAGAAACGAGAAGTGAAAAACCAAAAAGACCACGATTATAGGTCGGGAAACCGTCCGTCTCCGGACGCAGGCGCTAACTACCCCCGTGAGGGGGATGGTCTCCTTTTAGTCGCCTCTTACGACAGGCAGGAATACCTCGGGCCTATTCTAATCCCCGGACCCGCAGGGGGGTATGATTAACGTGTTCAGTATTCGTAATTTAAAAGATGATAGCATCATGATATATGCTTACAATGAGGGTGATGAAAGAAAATGTTCGAGTGAGGTGTGCACTTTTCTATACCACTATATTAAAAGCTACATTCCAGATACCATCAGCTTGTTCTACATGAATGTACTGGATGAAACCAAAATCACACAATGGTGAGAATGGTCTGGGACTGACTGTAGCTTTTAAATTTGAGTCAATTACCCAAATGTTTCTTGAAAGTGGTCATTCATTCCTACCATGTGATAAAAGTTTTGGGGTATTGAAAAAGATAATAAAAATTTTGACAGTTTATAGCCCAGGGATTGCTAAGGACTCCAAAAAGATAAGAAATATATATTTTCCCCCTTAAACTTTAAGTAATGCAAGAACAAGATTGGAGAGGTTGAAGTGTCTAATTACATCAACTCACCTGTGTATCGCATATTTTTTCTTGGAAGGCCAAGGTCACTGCAAAATCTTACCATGCCACCCAAAAACATATAAAAGAACAAAGTTCCCATAAATTTTGAAAAGCGACAGGACATTGAAAAGATAGTAAAGTATGTTTCTCACGATGCTAAGGAATTTTATGAGAACATTATGGTTTTGTTGCATCTCTACAGTTTTTTCCTTCTCCGGAAAGTTTGTGCAAATTGACAAATGCCTTTCAGCTCCAATCAATTCATATGTATTTACAATTTTTTTAAATGGTTCCTTTCTCATCTGTTAATTTATACATTGACTCGTTTAACACATACGTAGTTTCTACTCTTTGACGGGACTTATGGATTATGATGAATAAATCAATCAAATATTGGGGGGAAATCTTTTTTCCAGTTTATAAGAGCAATGTGAGACAACATGAGATAATTAGAACAGACACTTCTGACAGACATGATACAGACTCAGTTGTTCGTGTGAGGTATTTTATCCTTTTAAAGGGACCGTTCATTTTGCTTCACTATATTAGGAGGCTAAACAAACTACGTTTGAGAATGACATTTGTGTAACTACTATGTACATACCTTACTGAGAATTGTTTTATAAGAAATTTCTCTTACAGGCTGCCTGTCAATTGCTTCAATTGTAGCAGGTTCATATTGTAGTGTACTCACTGCTTCTTTTTCTTTTGTAAAATACTGGAAGAATACCTGTAAAGAACAATCAGGCACATCATATTGGGAATTTGAAATTCAGTATCAATATTGAGAAATACTGGACATGGCAAAATGTTTGTCTATAAAATTTTGTATGTATCAAATGGCACAAGAGAGGTAGGAGTAAACAGTCATAGAAACTCTAGCATTATTGTGTTTCTGTGTGCGCCAAATGACAAGAAGTAAGAATTGCTTAGGAAAGTCACCAAGCCCTCACTGTATTCTTTACTATCGATGAAGGAAAGAAGGAAAATCCATGTTTGAGGCACTTTCACCAATTGATGTCATGAATGTAGGTTGCTATATCTTTCTCAGCAGATTTTTTTAACAAGTTTTTAGAAATTATACCAAAGGCAGCTATCATAATTTTTAAGATTTCTCTCATTTGGTGTGTGTATGCGCACACACGTGCGTGTTTGCATGCACAAATGTTTGTTATTCTCTATACTCACAGAATCATTATGTGTACAGTGATGCACTGTGACAAATATTGACAGCTTCAGGCACACCCTTTTTTCACTCTCATGGCATTTGGTCACTGACACTGAAACTGTGCTAAGGCCTTATTTGTTTGTTACCAACATTGTCATTATCATTTCTATATAGTAGCATCGATGTACCAAAACTTTGCAGCACAGGCAGAAGAGGAAGAATAAGAATAAGAAGAAGAAGAAGAAGAAGAAGAAGAAAATGTAACTTAAATAACACCAAACATTATCTTGTCAGTAGTTATAACAATCAGTTTCTGGAATAAACATTTCAATAGTGCCACTATCATCTTGCCTTTCATATCTTTCAAGATACTCCTTAAAGAAAGTTACATATAAAATATGTAAGTGCACTTAGCGCATTGGCAGATTTTCCGTTGCATGCTACTGCTGGAAATAGTTTCTGTGATGAGACATGGAAAGTCACCATAGTGAATCATGAGTCACATAAAGGAGCCAAATGAGATTCTCATTCATAATTTCCAATGATTCATAAATAAGGTTAGCTGATATTTTATTCTATTAAGTTAGAATTTAATCACATTTTAAAATTTTCAGCAAAAATCAAAAATAAGACATACAATTAAGTTATTGCAGTGGTGAATGTATATCTAGGGGTAAGCTACACATCAGTCTACCAATTATAGTAATTGTATTTTCGCATTGCAATTTGTTGGCTTTGCCAACTCACAAGCAAATTACCACATTCCATCATACCATAGGCCTCAGGCTTCACTGGAGGATGCTAAGTTCACCGGACTTGGATACGATGTGACGTCATTATGACGTTTACACGCTACATCGAAAACGATACAAACCGTATATCGGCTATTCGACTTTTGTGAACTTTCGAGAGGTTGTGACAGGGTAGCGCTGTGCTCTGCGCCATTTGTTTAAATGTGTTTTGCGTTCCTTGTGTTTAAATCGTGTATTGTACTGTGTTTGTGTCCTGTGCGTTCTTTTTCGTTTGCTCGTCTCTAATTATGTGTTCAGCATTCGAGAGACTAATGAGAGAAAAGCTGAAAGAGTTCAGTATCGATGACGACGGGCAATTACGTGGTTATTGTGAATCTCAAGCAGAAATTGATGTACTTCTGACCCAGCTGAAGTGCGTCATTTATTCGTACTCGGCGAGAAGAAGCACTCAGCAGCCAAAATCTTCAGATGCATCAAGACACTAACCTTTGGTTAAGATTACATTGAGAAATCCACTTCCCCTTGTATTTCATCTCTGGTCGACGATTTTTCTTCAACAATGCCTCATATTTTTCTTTTTCAGTTCGAAATTCAATCATTCTACACACCAGTCATTACTGGACACTAAGGTACCTGTCTCTGCGGTCCGAGTGTAAAATTACTTGGAATTATGGTTGATAAAAGACTATCTTTGGATGGACATATAAATTACTTGCACGAGTTCTCTTTCAGCTATATAAATTAAGAAAAAAAGTCAGCAAGAGTATGCTGCTACAATCTAATATGTACTGACAAGACCAATTGTATGAAACCATACTAAAATATTTATAATAAATAAATATTATTTTCGGCGTAAGCATTCAATACAACAATAACACAATCTAATCTGGTCGGGACATAAGAAGACTTCACTTTTTTACGAAACGTGTTGTCCGTGGTTTTTTCAAGGCCACGGTCCGGAATATTTCTATTAATATCCAGCTCTTTTACTTTTATTTTGTCGAAATACATATACGATGCCACACTGAGCTGTTATCAGAATCGCACATGTCAAAACAAACCACTAGCTGACGACAGTTTAGAATCTCGAACGTTCGTAAAAGTCGATAGGTGTGTTAATCGACTAAAGCGTTTATATGTCATAATGACGTCACATCATATCCAGGTTGGGTGAACTTAGCATCCTCCGGCTTCACTACAGGTCAGCATGTCAGCACATTTGATCCCTTCTAGTCACCAAAGGAATACAAAAATTGGCAGGCAATCTTAAAATTCATAATAACCATTTGTTCTGGCACTCTCAACACCAGAAACAAATGTAATCAATTCATATCTTATGTTGAAAGGAATCATTAGATTCAGTGAATCTCGCTGGCTACTCTGTATCATCACCCGATTGTGTACTACCAATGTCAACAAACTGTCAACATCAGCACACAATACAAGAGCTGCTGAGGCTGTAAGTGCACTTTAGCCCATTTCAGGGTACCAAAATTTATATGTCATCTTACGGTGCTTTCAGATGAGACAGTTGTAAGAGTTACAATGTGACTGAAGTTCTTGAATTACTGTTTGTCATTGTGTTTTTAACTGATAGTCAATAAAAGTCTTAAAAAATTGTCTAATTACATATTTTAATGGAAATCCTTGGAAAGAAAATAAACTGGAAGTTGAATAATACAGTTGGGGTTAAAAAGAAAATTGAACAAAACACATCTATAGAAATGCTACACAAATGTTACTAATTCCTGTATTGACATACCGAACGTGAAAGCACCAGATATGCGATCAATGATAGAATCAGTGTTCCATCAGCAATCATAAAGTAAACAAATGCACTGTTGACTGGTGTGGCTCCAATGCATAGGGACACAATTTCTGCAAGAGCAGCAAATATTCCTCCAAGAGCTTGACCACTGACAACAGCAGTGATATACCGAGATGGAAACTTTGCGACTATACCGAAGAGGCCACCTTGGAGTACAGCAGATGCAACTAGAGAACAGAAAGATTGAGGTGAGTCTCAGACAAATGGAGCTCTCAGAGTGGATATCACAGTTTTACTACACTTCCTTTTCACACACTGAATACTCAGGCAGATAAAGAAAAGCAGTAAATAATGGTGAATTACTGTTATTTTATACATGATTAACCAAACAGCTAACCCATAGTACAAAACATTCAATAGAACATTACTCACTATTAAGAACCACAACTGTTGCCAGCGTGACTATAAAAAAGATCTCCTGCCCTGAAACAGAGAAACAAAAACTTGAAGGAAAAAAAAACAACACTTGTTATTTTTCAAAATAAATCTACTGGATATTGCTTCCTTGTATGAAATGAACAAAATATTTTCAACCATAATTCTCCCCAAGAAATTTCAAAGTTTTTTAAGCCACAAATAAAGGCATATCAATCAGCTGTCCATTGTACCAATGTATTAACCACATGAAAACTTGGGTAATTAAACTAATTCACAGTTTATTTCTTGTTATTCTTCTGGAAACTTCAATGGCCCATTTACTGTAATTACACATATGTCTGGTAAGGTTGTTAGGTGTAGTGAGAAAGATTACATCTGCCAGCACCAGTTCACATGACAAAACACCCAGGGAAGATTTAAGAGCTTTGTGGACTGTCATGGCCTCATTTGTCACAATCAGGCAATGTTTACTGTCAGCTCTCCAGAATATCTATTAATGGCAACTGTCTGTTACAGGGTTTTCTCCTGGACTGTGATTCAGACTTTGCTGCTATGTAGCATAATGTTTTACTAGTACATAGACTTGCCTTTCTGACTAATCCGGTGCTGTCTTTGATCATCATTCAATCAACAGTTGTCTTTCCAGTGAATGAACCAACAGCATATGGGCCCACTGAGACCATGATTTATATAAGTGTTTCCCTGTCAAAACTACAGAGTCCTTCTCCACTAAAAAGTGAGTCATTTAACAAACTTCCACAGTTCTGAATTTGCCAAGAAGACTTTTTCATATATTTTCAGAAGAGTCAGGACCAATACTTTCTGTGAATTATTTGTAAATAATCTGTGCTTAATAAAGCATGTGTTGCTGAAGAATTAGGCTAACATTCACCAGGCTAATGTCATTTTTCATTACGCATCATACATACTACATATATAAACATAAGTAATGAAAACATTTAGTTTCCATAATGCTGAATACTAAAATGGAGATACAAAAGAAAACTCTACAGCAGATGCACATTGCAGGCTGATTGATTATTAAATTAGAAATGAATTAAATGGCAACATACTAAAATCTTCACTCAAACTGTACTGGTCCAGACCACAAAATAAAATTCCAGAATGTATACACACTTGCCTTCCCATCAGTTATAACAAAGGATGCATTCGTGACAAATAAATATTCTCTAATTGGAATGTAAAATCATTTACTGTGCTAAAAATGTGGTATACAGGAAAAACATACTAGCTCCATAAACAGAAGATATTTGCACAAGGTTATAAAGCCATGTATCAAACAACTATACAGACAAGTCAAAGGCACTTTATCTCATCAATGAGAAAAAGGAATTCCTAGTTGGATATTTGCCTTACTGACTAACTCACTGTCTGTAACCTCAAATCATATTGTGTCATTGTCACATAACCTTCAGAGAATAAGAATGTTATAACCAATAGAGAAGCACACAAAGCTTAATTCTGTAACCCCTGCATTTGTTGTAACCCCTGCAGTTGTCCTTGGCTGTTCCATCATGTAGCACACACTCCTGAATTCTGATGCTAGTAGGTACCCAAAGAATGTCAATTTCTTCCCCTACTTTTTTAAAATAGGAGTAATGGAGTTATTATGTCATGAGCAGTTTTATCATGTTGTAATGCATTCCTGTCTGATGTAAAGAGTCGACTAATCAACTTCAGAGCAGGAGCTTGGAATAGTGATGTTTCCAAACATTCAGCCTAATTCCCTTAACCTGATCCATACCTAATGTTTTTTAAAATTTTATTTTGTGAGGGTCCACAATCTCAAGGTGTTTTGAGAATGAAAGCATGGTCCAAGTAGGTTGTAATCTGTTCATTACTTGTGAAACTGGCCAATTTCAACCACGGACCAGTTTCAAGGACATATTTTAAGGTTCAGATCGCATTACACATTTTAATACATTGTTGTTACATGTTGACAGGTATACAAGATATTTCTGTGTGTATGTGGTACAAAAACAGCACAATAATGTACACAATTATGTACGTTAACTGATCCAACAGCCAATGGATGTAATCATGTACACTAATGTACTGATTCTGTGCCATATTCACACAATAAGCAAGCACAGCATACAAGCATGACCTCCACCTCTGGCCACTCTGGAGTGGGGAGGGGAAGGGGGAGGGGGAGGGATAGCAGGGTATGGATGGAGAAAGAGGAAGGAGTGCTGGATGGCAGAGTGTGCAGAGACTAGAGCTGGCAGGCCAAGGATGCCAGACACAGTGTTGGGAGGAAAGGGGAGGGAGGAATGGGGAGTAGAGGGGAGAGTGGCAGAGAAGTGGAAAAGACCAGTGGGTACACAGGTACAGAGAGGTGCACAGTGAGGGTGGTGGGACGCGAGTTGGGAGGAGGTGATAATACAGAGGGGGTGGAAACTGTTGGATGGAAAGTGTGGGGACAATACATTACCATCAATTGTAGCTGGGATGATTCCAGGAGCGGAGAATGTGTTGTACGGTTAACTCCCATGTGTGTAGTCCAAAAGCTGGTGGGTGAGGGGAGGATCCAGATAACCTGGGTTGTGAAGCAGCCAGTCTACATCTACATAGCTACTCCAAAAACAACCATACAGTGCGTGGCGGAGGGTACCCTGTAACACTACTTGTCATTTCCTTTCCTGTGCCCCTCACAAATACAGAAAGGGAAAAACGATTGTCTGCATGCCTCTGCGTGAGCCCTAATTTCTTATCTTCGTGATAATTATGTGGAATGTAAGACCTTAACTTTTTCCGGTGAATTGAATGTTCAAACAACTTACGGGTTTTCTGCCGGGTGACGTCATCAACCGCAGCCTATATTCTGACAGGAGCACACCCTGCCATTCTCAAGGCATAAATGCAAGGAGGAAGAAATGTGCAAGGGAATTTAATACTTCGGTTCACGGAGGAGAAACAAGGAAGATACCATACACAGAACAAGTGTCAACACAAACAAAGATAACCAACATCAGAAATATCGATAGTGACTATTAATCAACAGGTTAGGTAGCACTAATTCTGTCCCTCTGTTTTTTGATGAAAGACAGAGCCAGATTCCAAGCAGCATTTAAACAAAATCCACCATCTCTGTTTATAAGGTTGCGTGATTGTTTGATTTCAACAGCTTCCTTAATAACACTATCCCAATAGCTGAACATGCAAGCCAGAATCTCCGTGTTGTTGTATTCCATAGGATGACCAGTGTCAAGGCAATTTTCAGCAATAGCGGATTTGCTTGGCTGTTGTAAGCCTGTGTGATGCTTATGTTCAATACACCGGTCTTCCACAGTCCTGATTGTCTGACCAATATATGACATGCCACAACTGCAAGGAATACAATAGACACCAGCCTTACGCAAACCAAGATCATCTTTTATGGACACCAACAGGGCCTTAATCTTAGAAGGTGGTCGAAAAACACATTTCACGTCATATTTCTGCAAAATACGGCCAATCCTGTTGGAAATGCTTCGTGCATAAGGCAAAAATGCCGATGACTTAGGTGCCACTTCGTTGCTATCGTCACTGTCGTTGCAAAGAGGGCTGATAGCGTAACGCACGTTTGATCTGCCTCTCACTATAACCATTCTGATGAAAGGTGATTTCGAGATGTGATAGCTCAGCTGCCAAACTTTCAGGGTCTGAGATAAAGTGGCCCCTGTGAACCAAGGTACGAAGTACTCCTTCACACTGAGCTGGATGGTGACAACTATCAGTTTTCAGATACAAGTCAGTGTGAGTAGGCTTCCTATAAACAGAATGCCCCAATGTACCATCGGTCTTCCTTCTGACCAACACATCAAGGAAGGGAAGGAATCCATTCTCTTCCACCTCCATAGCGAACTGAATACTTGGGTGGATTGCATTCAGGTGTTCCAAAAACCGGTTTAAATTCTCACTACCATGAGGCCAAACAACAAAAGTATCATCTACATATCTGAAAAAACACACAGGTTTCAAGGTCGCTGACTCCAATGCACGTCCTCCATAAACAAATTGGCCACAATAGGTGACAACGGGCTTCCCATTGCAACTCCATCAGTCTGTTCGAAGTACTGACAATTGAATAAAAAGTAAGTGGAAGTCAGCACATGTCGAAACAAATTTGTTAACTCGACACCAAACTTAACCTCAATTAGCTGCAACGAATCAGAGAGAGGAATGCCGGTGAAAAGAGAAACCACATCAAAACTGACAAAAATATCAGAGTCATTCAAACGCAATCCCTGCAATCGATGTAAGAAATCTGCGGAGTTCTTAATGTGTTCACACCTACCTACTAGTGGGCTCAACAAACTAGCAAGATGTTTCGCTACACAATATGCCGGAGCACCAATATTAGAAACAATATGCCTCAACGGGACAACCTCTTTAAGGACCTTAGGGAGACCACATAATCTAGGTGGAATTAAGACTCTTGATAGTCTCCTGTGACAAAGAACTTTTCTTCAGGAGGTTATTAGTCTTTCTCTCAACACTCTTAGTAGAGAAGGGGAAAAGATGAGTGGTTGTGTAGACAGAAAGTAGTGCACAATGAGGATGAGGGGACATTAGTTGGGAGGAGGTGATAAGACAGGGGGCTGGTGCAGAAACTGTTGGGTGGAGAGTGTGAGGATGATAGGTTACCATAGGTTGAGGCCAGGATGATTTCAGGAACCAAGAATGTGTCATACGGAAAACTCCTATCTGCGCGGTTCAGAAAATCTGGTGCTGGAGGGGAGGATCCAGATGGCCCAGGATGTGTAGTAGTAGTACTACTACTATGGTATTCTGCCTTACAGCAGGTCTTGTCATGGGTTAAGCCTCTTCCACTTTTGTCTGTCCATAGCCAGTCTTTTCATTTCTGAATATTTGCATCCTTTGATATTGTCCAGCATTTGATATCTCCTTTTTCCTTTTCCTTTTTTCCCCCTCCACCAGTCCTTCCTTCAATAAACAGTCCTTCCTCAAACAATGTCCAATCCAGTTCAGTTTTCTCTTTCTGATGACTTTCAGCATGTTTCTTTCTTCTCCAATTCTTCTTAATACATCTTCATTCCTTAGTCGGTCTTCCCATTTCACTTTCTCCATTCTCCTCCATATCCACATCTCTAGTGCCTCCAATCTTCTTTCATTGTCCTTCCTCAATGTCCATGTCTCCGCACCCAACGCTCCATATGTAACATTTGGCAAGTCTTTTCCTCAGATCTTTGTTTAGTGGTCCACAAAGTATTTTCTGTTTCCTCTTGAATACTTCTTTTGCCATTGCAATTCTTTTCCTAATTTCTGTTGAGCAACACATATCATCCATTATTACACTTCCCAGCCCTTAAAATAGAGCATATTATGTTCAGCTGCGTGTTGTGCCACAGGGTGGTCTACTTTGTTCTTGGCCATGGTTGGGCAGTGACCATTCAATCCTGGTGGATAGGTGGTTGGTAGTCACACCAATATAAAAGCTGAGCAATGATTGCAGCAGAGCTGGTATAAGACACAGCTGCTTTCACAGGTGGTCCGGTGTCTGATGAGGTAGGACAAGCCTGTGACAGGACTGGAATAGGAAGCGCTAGGTAGGTGGTCTGGGCAGGTCTCTTGCACCTCGTTTATTCCACAGAGATATAATCACTATGGCAAGGGATTGGGATAGGGAGTGGCACAGGGATGGACCAGGATGTTCTGGAGGTTGGGTGAGCAACAGATCACCACTTTAGGAGGGGTGGTAAGGATCTGGGGTAGGTTGTCCCTCGTTTCAAGGCATGATGATAGATAATCGAAGCCCTGGCGAAGGATGTGGTTCATTTGTTGCAGTCTGGGGTGTTATTAGGTGACAGGGGGCACTCCTTTGTAGCTGGTTCCTGGGGGTGGTGGGAGGATTGGGGGGGGGGGGGGGGAGGGATATGACACATTAAATCCATCTGCATCCCAGGTCTGGGGGGAAAGTGCCTGTCTGTGAAGCTCTTTGAGACCTTCAGCATGCTGGGTAAGGTTGCTTCTCTCAATGCAGATAAACCATCCCTGGATGGCCAGGCTCTGGGGGAGGGATTTTGTGGTGTGGAAGGGATGGTAGCAGTCAAAATGTAGTTACTGTTGGTAGTTGATGTGGTCAGAAGTTGGGAATGGAGCCATCATCGAAGAGGCAGTCAATGGCCAGGAAAGTGGCACGTTGGGTTGAAGATGACCAAGTGAAGTGAATGGGAGAGAAGGTGTTGAGTTTGTGGAGGAGTGAGAACTGTTGTGTCCTTGAGTCCAGATAATGAAGGTATCAATGAGCCTGAACCAGACCAGGTGTTTGGGAGTCTAGGAAGGTTTTCTCCAGGCAGTCCACACACAGGTTAGAACAAGAGCGTGCTGTGTGAGTGCCCTTAGCTGTGCCACAGATTTATTCATATACTTTCCTTTCACAAGAGAAATAGTTGTGCGTTAGGATAAAGTTAGTAAGGTGAATGAGGAATGAGGAGGTTATTTTGTAGTCTGAAAGATGTTGGGAGAGATAGTGTTAAATAGTGGCAAGACTACGGAAATGAGGGATGTTGGTGTGTAGGCAAATGGTGTCAACAATGATGCGTAGGGATCTAGGGGGCAAAGGGGTGAAGATGGTTGAGTTGGTGAAGGAAATGGTTTATATCTTCAATATGGGAAGTTACATCCCAGGCAATAGGTGGAAGTGTTGGCCAGTGAGAGCTGAAATTCTTTCAGTGGGAGCACAATGACCAGCTACAACGGGGTGTCCAGAGTTGCTGGTTTTGTGGATTTGGGGAGCATGAGAAGGTGAGTGTGTGATGTGTTGTAGGGGTGAGGAGGGAAATGGATTGAAGGGGTAGGTTCAGGGAAGGGCCTAAGGCATTAAGCACGGATTGGAGGTTATGTTGTACTTCTGCAAGTAGGATGATTAGGTCAGTATTTGTTTTGAGGCTGTGTATGACTGTCCTTTCTCCTGCTGAAGCGTTGGTGATCTTGGGAAGGGACCTGAGGAAGGGTGGTGAGGCCAAGTTGGAAGTAAGGAATTCCTAGAAGGGCACCAGTGGGTGTTTAGGTGGAAGGGAGAAGGTATGAACTAGGAGATGCAGGGTTCAATGTTGTGATTAGGTTGACTATGGTTTGAGAGATTGGTGTCAAAGAAGTGTTCCCATTGCATGGATCAGGACGAGGAGAGTAGATCATTGATGAGTCGAGCATGCTTCAGTTTGGGTGTAGGGCTGAAGGTGAGGCCTTTAGATAGGACTGAACATACTGTGGGGCTGAGGATCTTAGTGGAAAGGTTAAGTGTTCTGGAGTTGTTCTGAGAAGTTCAGCTAGGTAGGATCTGGGTGATATGAGGTGTTGGTGACGAAGAACACTGTGGGTAGGATAGAGGTTGGATAGTGGTGCCCAAAGGTGGCAGTAGGGTGTCAGTAGATTGGCAAACTTATGAAGGTAATGTCCAGAATACTCTTCCAGGTGCTCCAGCAAGGGATTTGTTTCAGAGATGTGATGTATGCAGTAGGGACTGCACAGTAGCATATCCTGCGGAGGGAGCAGAGGTGGTTCTGGAGATGTGTTTCTGCAGTACAAGGTTTGTTAGACAGGTACTGGTGGAATCTGAAACGATGAGTGTCATTGTGAAATAAGGTATCGTATCGAGAAAAATTGGTATAATTAGGTCATTTGGGGATTCTACAGTTTAGGCAATATTTAAGAATAGGATGTGGGACTGGATTTTATCCAGGGAAGGGGAAACGTTTCTGAATTGGTACAGAAATATGTAACAGGGGTTCAGTGTGGCAGGAATGGCATGGGGAAGTTGAAAATGACATAGGAAAAAGGCAAAAGAAGGCATTTAGGTGGTTGTGAGGGAACCTCCCCCCTCATGCAGCTAAATATAACATGCTTCATTTCATTATTGACAGAGTAGGCAGCAATCTGCAGTTGTTTGCTGATGATGCCGTGGTGTATGGTAAGGTCTTGAAGTTGAGTGACTGTAGGAAGATACAAGGCAACTTAGTCAAAATTTCCAAGTCGTGTGATGAATGGCAGCTAGCCCTAAAGGTGAAAAAATTTAAGATAATGCAGATGAGTAGAAAGATCAAACATGTACTGTTTAGATAAAGTATTACTAGTGTCCTGCTTGACACAGTCAAATCATTTAAATATCTGGGCATAACGTTGCAAAGCGATAGGAGATGGAACAAGCATATGAGAACTGTGGTAGGAAAGGCAAATGATTGACTCTGGTTTACTGGGAGGACTTTAGGAAAGATTTGTTAACCTGTAAAGGAGACCACATATAGGATGCTGGTGGAACCTATTCGTTAGTACTGCTTGAGGTTTGTGATCTGTACCAGGTCGGATTGAAGGAAGACATTGAAGCAATTCAGAGGAGAGCTGCTAGATTTGTTACCAGTAGGTTGGAACAACATGTAAATGTTACAGAGATGCTTCGGACACTCAAATGGGAATCGCTGGAGGGAAGGCGATGTTCTTTTCGACAAACACTATTGAGAAAATTTAGAGAACTGCTAACTGTCGTACAATTCTACTTCCGCCAACATACATTACGCATGTTCAAATAACTTATGGGTTTGCTGCCGGGTGACGTCATCGACCACCGCCGATATTTCGACAGCACACCCTGCCATTCTCAAGGCACAAATGCAAGGAGGAAAAAATGTGCAAGGGAATTTATATCCCACAGCCTCCTAACATTGGGCCTGGAAACTTTGGCCTGCCACCTCTAGTTCCTGCAGACACTATCAGGAAACACTCAGTCCTCTTCCTCCACCCATACCCTGGTATCACTCCCCCTCCCCCACCCCACTTTGAACTGTTGCTCCGTTTGATGCATTTCAGCTGCATTCTATCTGGAGTGGTCATGTATGTTTGAGATGTGCTTGCTTGTGTGAATGTGTTTGTGTTTTTTTTATCAAGGCTTTGGCTGAAAGCTTATATGTAATCGCCTTTTCATTGTATCTGTCTGCAACTCAACGCATCATCTTTATGGTTAGAAACCATTTGTCCTCTCATACTATTGTTGATATTCCAACCCAGACTTCCCATTATTTCATGTAACTATCATATGTGGACTATTAATGAAAAATGATCAGAAAAAAATATTGTCATCCTGACTCTGTTTATGTTGACGATACACTGTTAACTGCACTGACAAAGATGACCCCACACACAAACCTGATCTAATAGGATATTAATGTGTAGGTATTTAAAATGGTATTGGAAAAGTAAAGCTCAAATAAACAGAGATATGTCACTGGAAGACTCAATGAAAGTTATTACACATCCATACAGTACCACAGACTTTCTGAACACACAGACATCAACTGGGTGGTGTATGCTTAGATGAAAATGTTGCAAGCGAAATCAGGTTATCTGTGAACTATTATCTCCTGAATCCATACTGAAGGTAATTAAGAAGCTGCCTGGAACCTTAGAACTAGATCAGATTCTTTCCATAAATTAGTTCCATGCAAGATGCTGTAAGAAGAGGTAATAAATACTATATTCCATTGCTTCACATGCCACAGGTTATACTCAGTGTCTCTCCCACATGGTGAAGAGGCATTTCTATGTCAATAGTTGAGCTCATGTTTCAATTACTCCTCCAGAGATACTTCTGTATTAGAAAGATATGGATTCTGGTTAGTGGCAGCAACATCATCTATTTTCTGGACAATACTTCCTGATCTGGCATAAAGATGCCCATTTTTATTACAGAAATTACAGGATATCTCCCACAAGGCCCAGAAATCTTATCTGATGCAATCCCAAACAATAATTTTCATTGTAAACCGTGATGCGATAGCGGTTGACAATGTAATCCACCTCATTGCTGGATACTGCTTTAGTATCAAAACACAGCCAGTTGGCCATGCAGCGTCAGCCTATCTTGCTGAAGACCTATTTTCAGAGGTGATTTTTCTTTTCTCCTCATATGTTCATGTGTGGAGGAGTAGTATTGGGAACCAAATGAAAACAATTGATTCACTCAGTTGTTCAAAAACAGTTGACTCATTCTGCAGATGGTGCAGCCCCTTTGAAAAAGAGGAACAGAAAATTTAAAATTCACATTGCATTTCTAGAAGACTTCACAGTCTTCTCTGTATTCCATGTTTCAGTTATTCTGCTTGTTTCGAAGATATTCATATTACACTGTACTATGAGAATCATGTTATTGATAAGGTTTTCTCCTGTTTTCTCTCCCTGTCATTCTATTAACATATGGAGATGGTAGCAATCAGGTAATTTAACTTCTTGTTTGTCTAATGTAACTTCATTATCTGGAAAGAAAGACCATCATCTGAGCCATCAGCAACACCAAGATTGCATGGTCTTATCATATCAGTCACAAGCAAGTGAAAAAAAACCAGGTGACTACTGAATATACGAAAGGTAAAATAAAACGGATCCACATAATTACAGACCAATATTCCTAAAATCAGTTTGCTGCAGGATTCTTTAACACATTCTGAGTGTGAATGTAATAAATTTCCTTGAGACAGAAAAGCTTTCCACGAATCACCATGGGTTTAGGAAGCATAGCTCGTGCAAAACTCAGCTTGCCCTTTACTCACACAAAATGCTGTGAACCAGGGATGAAGGGCAACAGGCAGTCTCTCTCTCTCTCTCTCTCTCTCTCACACACACACACACACACACACACACACGGTGCCTCTCCTATGGGACATTAGGCACATTTTCTCTTGTGTTGCAGCAAATATTTGAAAATTAGTTTTTGCAACATGTTGCTGAAGTCAGTCCGAACAAATATTGCTCATCACATCTTTCATTCAATGCCCAGAGCCAAAGGGAAGCATTGGTTTGTTTCTCCATTATAAACAAAATGATTTTTAAATTGTAATTTTACTTGCCTACTTGACACAGCAGTCACAAATTGATCTACAGCATTCTTTGTTTTGTCAATATGTATTAATTGGAACAGCAAGACACAGAGAATGGCCAGTACTCCAGCAGCCACACCACTACCCTGACACATACTGACTGGTACCATCATGCAGAACTGCTGCTCAGTCACTGCTGGCATGCTGATTATTCTTCACGCTTTAGTATTCCTGTTAAAACATATCGATAAAATGAATAAGACACTAGACTAATTTTGGACCATTCTGTTCAGTGGCCTTGTAAAATAACACTTTACAAATCATTTTGTTTATAACAAGAAAAAACAAACACTTTCCACCGATGCTTGGCAGCACATGAGAGACAAGATCAGCAGTATTTATTCGGGCTGACTCGAGCTACATGTTGCAAAAATTAAATTGCAAATATCTGCTGAAACACCAACGAAAATGCACCTGACAACTGTTAGGAAAGACACCTTATATAAAACTCTGACAGAGTGACCAAGCAATTTATGGCCGTTTGCTGATGACTCTGTGGTGTATGGCAACATGTTACTATTGACTGAATGTAAGAGGATGCAGGATGACAGGCAGAATTTCCATTTGGTGTGATGAATAGCACCTTCCTCTAAATGCAGAAAAATGGAATTTAGTGTCATTGAGCAGGAAAAACAATCTTCTGCTTGACACAACAACAACAATTAAATAATTAGGTGTAATGTTCCAAAGCAATATGATATGGAATGAGCATGTGAGGCTGATGGTAGGGAAGGTTAGTTGTTGATTCCCTGTATTGGGAGAATTTTGGGAAAGTGTAGCTCATCTACACAGGAGACACCACATATAACACTAGTGTGGCCCATTCTTTAATACTGCTTGAGTGTTTGTTATCCCCACCAGGTTAGATTAAAGGAAGACATCAAAAAAATGTAGAGGTGTGCTGCTAGATTTGTTACTGGTAGGTTAGATCAGCACCCAAGTATTATAGACATGCTTTCTGAACTCAAATGGAAACCCACTGAGGAAAGATGATGTTCTGTTTGTGAGGCAGTACTGAGGAAATTTAGAGAAATGGCATTTTAGACCAACTGGAGAGTGATTCTACTGCTACCAACATACATTTCACGTAAGGACCACAAAGATAAGTTAAGAGAAATTTGGCTACACAGAGGATTATAGACAGTTATTTTTCCCTTGCTTTATTAGCAACTGAAGCAGGAAAAATAACCACTAACAGTGGTACAGAATACCCTCTGCCATGCACCATATGGTGGCTTGCACTGTACGCAGATGTAGATGCAGATTCTGCAAGGCATCTAACAATCCAGAGGTAATAGAGAGCATCATGACTGACAGGGATTAGTGATCACAAGGTCGTTGTAGCTAGGCTCAATACCATTTCTTCCAAATCCACCAGAAACAAACGCAAAATAATTTTATTTAAAAAACCGGATAAAGTGTCACCAGAAGCCTTCCTAAGAGACAATCTCCATTCCTTTCGAACTGACTATGCAAATGTAGACGAGATGTGGCTCAAATTCAAAGATATAGTAGCAACAGCAATTGAGAGATTCATACCGCATAAATTGGTAAGAGATGGAAGTGATGCCCCATGGTACACAAAACAGGTCCGAACGCTGTTGCAGAGGCAACGGAAAAAGCATGCAAAGTTCAGAAGAACACGAAATCCTGAAGATTGGCTAAAATTTACAGACGCGCGAAATTTGGCACGGACTTCAATGCGAGATGCCTTTAATAGGTTTCAGAACGAAACATTGTCTCGAAATTTGGTAGAAAATCCAAAGAAATTCTGGTCGTATGTAAAGCACACAAGCGGCAAGACGCAGTCAATACCTTCGCTGCGCAGTGCCGATGGTACTGTTACCGACGACTGTGCCGCTAAAGTGGAGTTATTGAACGTAGTTTTCCGAAATTCCTTCACCAGGGAAGACAAATGGAATATTCCAGAATTTGAAACATGAACAGCTGCAAGCACGAGTTTCTTAGAAGTAGATACCTTAGGGGTTGCAAAGCAACTCAAATCGCTTGATACGGGCAAGTCTTCAGGTCCAGGTTGTATACCGATTAGGTTTCTTTCAGATTACGCTGATACAATAGCTCCCTACTTAGCAATCATATACAACCGCTCGCTCACCACTAGATCTGTACCTGCAGATTGGAAAATTGCACAGGTCGCACCAGTGTTTAAGAGGGGTAGTAGGAGTAATCCATCGAACTACAGACCTATATCATTGATGTCTGTTTGCAGTAGGGTTTTGGAGCATATACTGAATTCAAACATTATGAATCACCTCGAAGGGAATGATCTATTGATACGTAATCAGCATGGTTTCAGAAAACATCATTCTTGTGCAACGCAGATAGCTCTTTATTCGCACGAAGTAATGGCCGCTATCGACAGGGGATCTCAAGTTGATTCTGTATTTCTAGATTTCCGGAAAGCTTTTGACACCATTCCTCACAAGCGACTTCTAATCAAGCTGTGGGCCTATGGGGTATCGTATCAGTTGTGCGACTGGATTCGTGATTTCCTGTCAGGAAGGACGCAGTTTGTAGTAATAGACGGCAAATCATTGAGTAAAACTGAAGTGATATCAGGTGTTCCCCAGGGAAGCGTCCTGGGACCTCTGCTGTTCCTGATCTATATAAATGACCTGGGTGACAATCTGAGCAGTTCTCTTAGGTTGTCCGCAGATGATTTTGTAATTTACCGTCTAGTAAGGTCATCTGAAGACCAGTATCAGTTGCAAAGCAATTTAGAAAAGATTGCTGTATGGTGTGGCAGGTGGCAGTTGACGCTAAATAACGAAAAGTGTGAGGTGATCCACATGAATTCCAAAACAAATCCGTTGGAATTTGATTACTCAATAAATAGTACAATTCTCAAGGCTGTCAATTCAACTAAGTACCTGGGTGTTAAAATTACGAACAACTTCAGTTGGAAAGACCACATAGATAATATTGTGGAGAAGGTGAGCCAAAGGTTGCGTTTCATTGGCAGGACACTTAAAAGATGCAACAAGTCCACTAAAGAGAGAGCTTACACTACACTCGTTCATCCTCTGTTAGAATATTGCTGCACGGTGTGGGATCCTTACCAGGTGGGATTGGCGGAGGACATCGAAAGGGTGCAAAAAAGGGCAGCTCGTTTTGTATTATCACGTAATAGGGGAGAGAGTGTGGCAGATATGATACGCGAGTTGGGATGGAAGTCATTAAAGCAAAGACTTTTTCGTCACGGCGAGATCTATTTACGAAATTTCAGTCACCAACTTTCTCTTCCGAATGCGAAAATATTTTGTTGAGCCCAACCTACAAAGGTAGGAATGATTATCAAAATAAAATAAGAGAAATCAGAGCTCGAACAGAAAGGTTTAGGTGTTCGTTTTTCCCGCACGCTGTTCGGGAGTGGAATGGTGGAGAGATAGTATGATTGTCGAAACCATTCTTTAGAGTTTTAGTTGAATGAACTACCCTCTTCAATCAAAGTGACACCAATCTTTTAATCATTTAAAACTGATTAATATATTGCTGTGGGTCACACAACTACGCTGATGTATTGTGTAGCTTACAAAGTTGAGCTTAAAGATCCCTTAAGTGTATGTCAAGAAGATAGGATCATTGCCAAATTTTAGGGACTCAATGCATTTCATTTTACTTGGAAGGATTGATAATTTCCATTAAATGAAAATCATTCAAATCTAGCACTTATTCAGCCACTTATTTTTGTGGAAGGTGAATATACTGTGCAGAAAATTAAATTACTGGCTACATATACACATATCATACTCGTGCAAAGAAACCTCTTTATATTTTACAGCCTTTGAAAAGTAGCAGGTATACTATTTCACAGAAATGAAGAAGTCGTACCCACATTCACACATTGCTACTTCAATTATTTCACAGGTAACCCTTCCTCTAGTAATCACCGTAAACAGTCTCCAACCATCTTTATGCCCCCCAACCACTGGGAGAGAACACTGGTGTTGCCCAATACCAAGAAAATTCGGTTCTGAGTGGAAACATCCAATCATTTTGACACTGTTTAATTATTATTGTTGACAGCACTCTTACCAGCTATCATCACTTTTTATTTAGGCCAGCAAGTAGTTTTAGTTCAGTTTTTCATCCATGATTATGAATAAGTTTTTACTTAATAGTGAACTCTGCGTCTGGATCAAAATCACGAAAAAGGAATGGAAGAAATCATATTACTGGATAAAAAGTGATCATCAAGATAAATTCAATGCTATAAACCATATCTGCAAAACTTATTCATATTCTGAAACTATATTAAAGAAGTTCAAAGAAAATTAACAAATGATTTACTATACTGGAACAAAAAAGAAAAGAAAAATAATACTTCTGACAATTGACAGAATATGCTTAAAAAGCAAGTGATTAAATTGCTTAACAGTTAACAAATGTATTTTACACTCATTCTGTTCACATCACCTCAGCATTTACCTAGCAAAAATCCATATTTAATGCCAGAAGTATAAAAAAAAGTATTACTCATGTAAATAAATATATAAATTTTGAAAATACTTCATTTTTAAAAATATACATTTTATTCACCTCTCCTCGAAATAACACGTGTTATTTTTCTCTCAAAATATTAGCAACCTTATTCATGGTTCATGAATAACAGAAAACTATGAAAAAGTATGTAAGAGAAAGTACCAGAACCAGAGACAGAGTGAAAATATTTATAGAACTGATGTGTCAGAGATGTTTGTCAGTTGGTTTCTCTCATTGAGTGAAACCACTGAACCCTGGAGTGTTTGTGAACAACATTCATATAACTGCCATGACTGCAGAGGCTAGTGCCATTTGGTTGTTTCATTCGACCAAAAAAACTGACCGAATGAAAAAATTGAATGCCGGTTTGTTGTTAAAACCATTTAGTTGTCCAATCACTACAGACAAGCACTGTTCTGTTGAAAAATGGCACAACAATACTGGCATGTGAGAGGTAACACATGAGGACAGTTGTTTTCTGTGGCATATCATTGTGCCATCAGAGTTCCGTGAACTGCTACCAGCCTGATGGCTCCTCACAACATGATGTCAGGAGCAGCACTGCTGTGCATCTCCAAGACTTGGAAGAATGGGAACTCTGCTCAGATCTCCACCATACTCACTGGTGACACTCATCAGGGGTAGTGCAAAACTGTGATTCCTCACTGAACACAATGTGCTGCCATTTATCAGCAGTCCAAGCTTCTTAGTTACAGAACCTCTGCAAATGCACTCATCTGTGTTGTGTTCATGGTAGCCTATGCATGAGACAGTAAATCTCTAGTCCTGCTGATAGTCTCCAACTAATGGTGCAGGATGACACAGAATGTTGCAGAGAATCTATTATTTGATCTCAGATGGCAGATGTAGACAATGTGCTCGGTGCACAAGATGGTAATCCTCTCTTGTGATGGTCAGATGTGGTCGACCAGAACCTGTATAGTAAGCAGTCTACCTTCATGTTCCCATACAGTCCAACATTGAGCCACCATCAGATCCAAATGCACCAGAGCTGGATAGGCAGAATTGGACCAGCTGGCCAAATGCAGACCACAGTAAAGCCCCCTTCAATCTCTTCAGGTGTTGATAATTCTATCTCACACGAGTATTCGTCATCTTCATGCTCTTCAATGTGATCACTCAACATCTGTTCACATCTGTGCATAGCAAGTGCTGTGGATTGGGCATGTCTAACACCTAGATCTTCCATAGGGATACAGTCCCTGAGGTTGGGATTGGGAGTAATATAGCGATGGACTAGGCCATGGTTGGGTGGGTGACAGAGCACCACTTTAGGAGGGGTGGGAAGTATCTCTGGTAAGATATCCCTAACTTCAGGGCAAGATGATTGACACTCAAAGTGCTGATTAAGGATGTGGTGCAGTTCTTCCAGTCTGGGGTGGTAGTGGGTGGTGAATGGGATGCTCTGCTGTAGCTAGTTCCTGGAGAAGTGGGAGGATCAGTGGTGTATGGGGATACGGCATGGGGTATCTATTTGTGGACTAGGTGTGGGGAATAGTGTGTGTGTGTGTGTGTGTGTGTGTGTGTGTGTGAAGGCTTTTGTGAGAGCTTTAGCCTACTGGGCAATTGTGCTCCTATCACTGCAGATACACTGCCCTCTGGGTGGCCAGGCTGCATGGAAAGGATTTTTTGGTGTGGAAGGAATGTCAGCTGTTGAAATGCAGGTATTATCGGTGGTTGGTGGGGGATGAGTTTGATGTGGACAAAGGTGAAATGGAGCTGTGAGAGAGGAGGCGGTCAATGTCCAGGAAGGTGGCACATTTGGTTGGGGAGGACCAAGTGAAGTGAATGGGGGAGAAAGTGTTGAGTGTGTGAAGGAATGAGGACAGGGTCTCCTGGACCAGGGTGTGGACCCTTCACCACATAATACAACACTTGACTGGAGCAACTGAACCACACTGTCAGTGCTTTGATTATCTACCATCATGCCCTGAAATTAGGGACATTCTACCCAAGATCTTTCAAACCCCTAAAATGGTGTCCCATCACCCATCCACCCTTCACAACATCCTACTCCATTCCTATGATGCTCCTATCCCAACTCCTTGCCACAGGGATCTTATCTCTGTGGTAGACTTGCCCAATCCATTCACCCAACACTTCCTATTACACTACTGTAATAGTCTTTCTTACCCCAGCAGAGGCAAGACCACTTGTCATATACCAGCTCTGCTGCAATCACTTTACAACTTTCTATATTACTGTGACAACCTACCAACTGTCCACCAGGATGAATGGCCGCAAGCAAACTGTGGCCGAGAGCATCCTCCCTCTGCCACCAGCATTTCTCATCTATGCAGATGGGAGTAATCCTTAAACATGTTCTCTGCTCCAGAAATCATTCTGGCCTCGACCTAAACTAATTTGTGGCCCCCACACCCTCCAGTCAATTGTTTCTGGGCCTCTGTCCTGTCACCTCATGATTCACTTCCCTCACCTTCATTGTGTACTGCTCTCTGACAGTGCATCCACTGTTTTTTTTTTTTTTTTTAGGGCGCAAAACTTCTATGATCATTAGCGCCCAGCCCGTGACTTAGGAAACAGTAAAAAACCGAAATTGAAAACCAGCAGCAATGGGAACAAAGTCATAAAATTGGAGAAACTAAAAGCAAAAGGAATGCTTAAAAATCCACTACAGAAAGGGGTTGGTTGTCCCCAAAAAAGGCTTCAAATGACTGACGTCATTTCACTGTCACTAATAAACTGGAGAACGCGGTCGGCTGAGCGCGTGTCATCTGCTAAAATCGACGAGAGATCAGGCGATAGCTGTAGACGGGAGCGTAACAGATTAAAATAGGGGCATTCAATTAAAAGGTGTCTTACAGTCCACAGCTGAGAGCAGTGGGGACAGAGTGGGGGAGGATCGCCGCTTAAAAGATGTCGATGGCTAAAAAGACAGTGCCCTATCCGGAGTCTAGCTAAAATCACCTCCTCCCGACGACGCGTTCGGGAGGAAGAGGTCCAAGTGCAAGGAAGGGCTTTCACTTCCCGCAATTTATTATGGGGAAGTGTTGACCAATGCGCATGCCATAAATGAGCAACTTTGCGACATAAACCGCTCCGTAGATCGGTGAAGGGAAGCGACTGAATAGCTGGCCGAGGAAGAGAGACTGCAGCCTTGGCCGCTATATCGGCCGCCTCATTCCCACAGATACCAGCGTGTCCCGGGAGCCAGAGGAACGCCACCGAGACGCCCCCCAGGTGGAGCAAGCGCAGACAGTCCTGAATCCGGTGGACCAGAGGGTGCACAGGGTAAAGAGCTTGGAGACTGAGGAGAGAGCTGAGAGAACCTGAGCAGATAACGTACTGTATCCGCCGATGGCGGCAGATGTAGTGGACAGCCTGGAGAACAGCGTAAAGCTCCGCAGTATACACCGAACACTGGTCGGGAAGCCAAAACTGATTTGGGGTGTCGCCAACAATATAGGCACTCCCTACACCTAACGATGTTTTCGAGCCGTCGGTGTAAATAAATGTGGCGTGCGTCATTTGTGCACATAGAGCAGCAAATGCCCGACGATAAACAAGTGTAGGGGTACCATCCTTGGGAAATCGACAGAGGTCACGGAGCAGGCAGATCTGGGGACGGAGCCAAGGCGGTGCTGTACCCCAAGTAGTCAAGAAGGTTTTAGGAAAGCGGAAGGAAAGAGAATGGAGCAGTTGACGAAAGCGGACTCCCGGTGGTAGTAGGGAGGAGGAGCGGCCTGCATACCCTACATCAAAGGAGGCGTCGAAAAAAAAAAAATGGGCTGGATTAGCAGGCATGGAAGACAGATGGCTAGCATAACGACTTAGAAGGACTGCTCGCCGATTGGACAACGGAGGTTCAGCAGTCTCAGCATAAAGGCTTTCCACAGGGCTAGTGTAAAAAGCTCCAGACACTAAACGTAATCCACGATGGTGGATAGAGTCGAGACGCCGAAGAATAGAGGGCCAAGCAGAGGAGTAGACTATGCTTCCATAATCCAATTTGGAGCGCACTAAGGCGCGATAGAGGCGGAGAAGGACCACTCTGTCCGCTCCCCAGGAGGTACCATTCAGGACACGGAGGGTGTTAAGCGATCGCAGACAGCGAGCCGAAAGATAGGAAACGTGGGAGGACCAGCACAGTTTTCTGTCAAACATAAGACCCAAGAATTTAGCGACGTCTGAAAACGGAAGGTTGACAGGTCCTAGATGTAAGGAGAGCGGAAGAAACTCCTTACGTCGCCAAAAATTAACACAAACGGTCTTACTGGGAGAGAAACGGAAGCCTGTTTCGATGCTCCAAGAGTGGAGGCGATCGAGACATCCTTGAAGACGTCGTTCAAGAAGGCTGGTCCGTTGAGAGCTGTAGTAGATCGCAAAATCATCCACAAAGAGGGAGCCCGAGACATCAGGAAGGAGACAATCCATAATTGGATTTATAGCGATGACAAACAGTACAACACTCAGCATGGAGCCCTGGGGTACCCCGTTTTCTTGGGAGAAAGTGCGGGAGAGAGTGGTGTTCACCCGCACCCTAAATGTGCGCTCTGCCATAAATTCGCGAAGAAAAAGGGGCAGCCGGCCTCGAAAGCCCCAAGAGAACAGTGTGCGGAGGATGCCTGTCCTCCAACAGGTATCGTATGCTCTCTCCAGATCAAAAAATATTGCTACCGTTTGGCGTTTCCAGAGAAAATTGTTCATGATATAAGTGGAGAGAGCAACTAGATGGTCAACTGCAGAACGATGCTTTCGGAATCCGCATTGGGCAGGTGTTAAAAGACTGCGGGATTCCAGCCACCACGCTAAACGGTAATTCACCATACGCTCCAAAACCTTACAGACACTACTCATGAGAGAAATGGGGCGATAGCTAGAGGGGAGATGTTTGTCCTTTCCAGGTTTCGGAACAGGAACGACGATAGCTTCCCACCATCGTCTGGGAAAAGTACTGTCGGTCCAAATTCGATTATAAAGGCGAAGGAGGTAACGCAGACTATGGGTTGATAAATGCAGCAACATTTGGACGTGGATACCATCCGGTCCTGGGGCGGAGGAGCGAGAAGAAGAGAGTGCATGTTGGAGTTCCCGCAAGGAGAAAACAGTATTGTAGCTTTCGCGATTCTGAGAGGAGAAAGCAAGATGTCGCACTTCCGCTGCACGTTTCTTCGGGAGAAACGCTGGCGGGTAATTTGAAGAGCTCGAAATCTCGGCAAAGTGCTGACCCAACGAGTTAGAAATTGTGACGGGGTCCACTAATGTGTCATGCGCGACAGTGAGCCCAGAGACCGGGGAGAAACTAGGCGCGCCTGAGAACCGTCGAAGCCGACTCCAAACTTCCGAGGAGGGAGTGAAGGTGTTAAATGAGCTAATAAAGAATTTCCAGCTTGCCTTCTTGCTATCGCGGATGACACGACGGCATCGCGCTCGGAGCTGCTTATAGCGGATACAGCTGGCCAAAGTAGGATGGTGGCGGAAAACGCGGAGAGCACGTCGCCGCTCACGTAGTGCATCACGGCATGCCTTGTTCCACCAAGGAACTGGGGGGTGCCGGGGCAATTCGGAGGTGCGTGGTATTGAATGTTCCGCAGCTGTAAGAATAACGTCGGTAATATGTGTGACCTCATCGTCGACGCTGGGAAAGTGACGGTCATCGAATGTCGCTAGAGACGAAAAAAGTGTCCAATCGGCTTGGGCAAACTTCCAGCGTCGCGGGCGCATATATGGCTGTTGAGGCTGCAGTCTAAGGACACATGGAAAGTGGTCACTCGAGTGTGTATCATCAAGGGCGAACCATTCGAAGCGCCGAGCTAGCGGAACAGTACCGACCGCAAGGTCCAAATGAAATAAATTTGTCGTGGAGGCAGACAAAAACGTAGGGACCCCAGTGTTGAGGCAAACTAGATCTGCTTGGTGGAAGACGTCTAGCAATAGTGAGCCACGTGGACAAGGATGTGGAGATCCCCAAAGCGGGTGGTGGGCATTGAAGTCACCAACCAGCAAATATGGGGGTGGAAGCTGACCAAGAAGATGAAGATCAGCTCGTGCCATTGGTGTGGACGATGGAATGTATACAGTACAAAGAGAGAACGTGTATCCGGAAAGGGAAAGACGGACGGCGACAGCTTGGAAGGAAGTGTTTAAATGGATTGGGTGATAATGGAGAGTTTCATGGAGAAGAATCATGAGTCCTCCATGTGCTGGAGTGCCTTCAACAGAGGGGAGATCATATCGGATGGACTGAAAATGAGGGAGAACAAAACGGTCATGGGGACGCAGCTTTGTTTCCTGAAGACAGAAGATGACCGGCGAGTAGGATTGTAAGAGGATCGACAATTCATCCCGATTGGCTCGAATACCGCGGATATTCCAGTGGATAATGGACATAGGGTGAACAGAAAATGGAGGAATGTGACCAAGGTCGCTGTCAACTCAACGACTGCTCTGAGCTGGCGACCGACAGCATGGAATGGCATTCAGCCGAAGGCAGAAGATCCTGATCCATAGGTTGGTCAGGAGCAGCTCCTGCCACCAGCGACCGGCCGGTTGATCGGCCGCCAGCAGTGCGCCTCGGCGACACAGAAGACGGCCGAGGGCGACTTCCGCCAGGTGGTGTTGTAGATGGGACACGCCTTGGCGGAGAAGGAGAGGAACTGGGTTTCTTGGTAGCCTTCTTGGAAGTATGATGTTTAGATGAAGGAGGAACCGATGGTTGGGAACTGGCCGTACGTAAAAACTCTTCACGAGTATGCTCTTTTTTTGAAGTTGTGGTGTCTGACTTTTGGGCTCGAGATTTAGCAGAACTCGACGAAGGGTGAGCCAGAGAGTGGGCAGGCGAAAGTGGTGAGGTTGAACGGGCGATCTTTGCACTGGCCGATCTGACGACCGTGGCACTAAAGGTGAGGTCGCAAGTCTGCATGGCCGCCTCCTTTGTTGTCCGAGGAGAAGCAAGGACAGTGCTTTATTTTCCTTTCTGAGGCACGGTGGGCTGTCGACTGGCGAATAATTTTCGAGCAGCAAAGGTCGACACCTTTTTCTTTACTCTAATTTCCTGGATGAGCTTTTCGTCCTTAAAAACGGGACAATCTCGAGAGGAAGCGGCGTGGTCACCCATACAGTTGATGCAGCGAGGGGATGGAGGTGGACAAGCACCCTCATGGGCATCCCTGCCACATGTAACACATTTGGCCGGATTGGAACAGGACTGGCTGGTGTGATTGAACCGCTGGCACCGATAGCAACGCGTAGGGTTTGGGACGTAAGGGCGAACGGAAATTATCTCATAGCCGGCTTTGATTTTCGATGGGAGTTGAACTTTGTCAAATGTCAAGAAGACAGTGCGGGTTGGAATGATGTTCGTGTCAACCCTTTTCATAACCCTATGAACAGCCGTTACGCCCTGGTCAGACAGGTAGTGCTGAATTTCTTCGTCAGACAGTCCATCGAGGGAGCGTGTATAAACGACTCCACGCGAAGAATTTAAGGTACGGTGCGGTTCCACCCGGACAGGGAAGGTGTGTAGTAGTGAGGTACGCATTTTTGTGCCTGGAGGGCACTGACTGTTTCTAACAACAGGGTGCCATTCCGTAATCTGGAACAAGACTTTACAGGACCTGCAATTGCATCGACACCTTTCTGAATAATGAAAGGGTTGACCGTGGAGAAGTCGTGACCTTCATCAGACCGAGAAACAACAAGGAACTGTGGCAACGATGGAAGAACTGACTGTGGTTGAGACTCAGTGAACTTACGTTTGTGAGCAGACATAGTGGAAGGTGAGGAAACCATTGCGGAAGAATCCCCCATGATTACCGGCGTCTCCGATGGTGCGCTCCTCCCTTGTGGGGGCCCTCTCTGAGGGCACTCCCACCTTAGGTGATTGTTCACACCTCAGGTCACACCTCCCGACAAACGGACGGAGGGACCAATCGGCACTTTCGGAAGGTATCAGCTCGGGTAATCACCCCTCCTTGGGCCTGGCCGTTACCAGGGGGTACGTACGTGTCCTACCTGTCTACCCGGGGCGGGGAATTACGCGTTACCCCGTCACCAGCTACGCATGGAAGTGCGTGGGTCGGCCTTCAGACACGCACAGGGAGGAAGAAAGAGAAAGGGAAAGGAAAGAAGAGGTCTCAAACGCCGCAGCGGAGAAAAGGGTAGAGAGAAGAGGTAAGGAAAAGAGAAGGACAAAGGAAGGATGAAGACTTACAAGCAAGGAAGGCGAAGAATGTGGTACATTTACAAGCATCCATCTCCAGATGTAGGCACAAACCATACCCCCAGAGGGGGAGAAAGGGAAGGAAAGAGCCAGAGGTGGGGGGGGGGGCGAAGATGGGGGATGGGGAAGGATGCAGAAAGGAAAGGTATGCAGCCCGGAAAGGAAGGAAGGCCACATCAGCTCGGGGTCCCGTGCTCGCTACGCATGTATCCACAAAAGAGTTGTGGATCCCCTGGGGGGGCATCCACTGGTTGTTTCCCCCTTTTCCTCTTCTCTGTTCCTCTCTTTTATGCTCTGGCACCCGCCTCCTTTCTTTCCCCCACAGCCTTCTGACACTGGACCTGTCGGCCCTGTCCTGCCGCCTCTAGCCCCTGCATGCTCCACCAGACAGTACAGATTCCTCTTCCCCCACCTGTACCTTGCTATCCCTCCCCCTCCCTGCTCCAGATCATTGCTCCCATTCAATGCAATCTATTACAGTCTTGCCTGAGTGGCCGGAGATAGTAGTCACGTGTGTGAGTGAGGTGTGTGTTTCTTTCTTCTGAAGGAGCCTTTGGCCAAATGCTAACAGGTAAGGCTTTTCATTGCACCTATCTGCAACTCAACATGTCAACTTTATGGTGAGTAGCAATCTGTTATTTTCATAATATTGTTGATATTCCAACCTGGACTTTCCACTGCATGATGGACAACTGCCGGGTAGATCTGCAGAAGGAGTGGTGGAATGAGGTATATAGAGCTCTAGGGGAAAACAAAACGTGAGTACACAGAGGACTGTCAGTGTTATGAGGGAAGTGGATTCCAATGATAGAGTGTGTGCTGAAGGTCATGTTGGATATTTGGGATGGATTCATAATGGGTAAGGTATTTAATGGAAGGTTTCAGAATGTGGACAGATCCTCTTAGCATGTGGTCACTGGGATTCATTGGCATAGTGGTGTAGTTTTTGTCTGCTGGAAGACTGATAATATCAGGATTGGCTTTAAGATCACAAATGCCTATATATTCCATTGTTTTAGTCACTAGAAGAGGAGTAGAATGTACAGAAAAAGTAGCTAGCTGGAAGTTAGAAATTCCAGGCGGTGGCATTCATTCAGAAATAAGTCTAATTCTCTCAGCTGTTATCGGTGATTTTGTGGCATCAGACAATCAAATTTAAGTGATTGGTTGTCCATTTAATTACTAGAGGATAAGCATAGCAGGAAACACTGTCCAGTATATACAGCTCCCACAGCATCTTGTCTTTTCTGTGCTTTCTTTCTTTCTTCCTGACCAATTTTAACAATAAAACAACTTCCACTTACAATATGTTGTAATATATAGCAAATTAGGACACACACATTATTTTATAATTGCCCATATGACTGTTAAGGGTGCAAGAAAAACATCCTTGAAAAAACCTGATTTTAATATTTCTGAATGAATTACAGTCAAACAGTAAGATGTAACAAAAAATTAAAGAAACACTTCTACGGTTTTTAATGTACATGACAATGGCGCACCCAGATTTGTCAGAAAAGTTTTTTTTTACTCTGGAGATACGAATTAAAAAATGCCTTCAGTCACAACTTTTTGTGTTTTATTAAGTACACGATGTATTTTGGAACTTGCGAGTCCATCATCAGGTGTAATTCACCTTAATACATGCTTTATTTTTTCTCTTGAATGAGATGAAATGCATATTCCTGTCACGAAAAAGTTTGATGATACGCTATGAATTTCTTAAGTCAAACATGGAAAATGTGTGTGAAATAGTGGAAAAGATGAACAGTGTAAACTTACCAAATAATCCAAGAAAAGCATTTTTAACCTTTTAGCGCCAGCTCACATTCTTTTCTCCGTCATTTTCATACATATCGCTTTATTCAAGAGGCACAAGTATGTGAATGTGCCTCTTGAATGAAGTGATATGTATGAAAACGATGGAGAAAATAATGCATGCTGGTGCTAAAAGGTTATAAATGCTTTTCTTGGATTATTTAGCAAGTTTACACTGTTCATCTTTTCAACCATTTTGTACCTATTTTCCATGTTTGACTTGTTGTAGTTGTGGTCTTCAGTCCTGAGACTGGTTTGATGCAGCTCTCCATGCTACTCTATCCTGTGCAAGCTTCTTCATCCCCCAGTACCTACTGCAACCTACATCCTTCTGAATCTGCTTAGTGTATTCATCTCTTGGTCTCCCCCTACGATTTCTACCCTCCACGCTGCCCTCCAATACTAAATTGGTGATCCCTTGATGCCTCAGAACATGTCCTACCAACCGATCCCTTCTTCTGGTCAAGTTGTGCCACAAACTCCTCTTCTCCCCAATCCTATTCAGTACCTCCTCATTAGTTATGTGATCTACCCATCTAATCTTCAGCATTCTTCTGTAGCACCACATTTCGAAAGCTTCTATTCTCTTCTTGTCCAAACTATTTACCGTCCATGTTTCACTTCCATACATGGCTACACTCCATACAAATACTTTCAGAAAAGACTTCCTGACACTTAAATCTATACTCGATGTTAACAAATTTCTCTTCTTCAGAAACGCTTTCCTTGCCATTGCCAGTCTACATTTTATATCCTCTCTACTTCGACCATCATCAGTTATTTTGCTCCCCAAATAGCAAAACTCCTTTACTACTTCAAGTGTGTGATTTCGTAATCTAATACCCTCAACATCACCCGATTTAATTCGACTACATTCCATTATTCTCGTTTTGCTTTTGTTGATGTTCATCTTATATCCTCCCTTCAAGACACCATCCATTCCGTTCAACTGCTCTTCCAAGTCCTTTGCTGTCTCTGACAGAATTACAATGTAATCGGCAAACCTCAAAGTTTTTATTTCTTCTCCGTGGATTTTAATACCTACTCCGAATTTTTCTTTTGTTTCCTTTACTGCTTGCTCAATATACAGATTGAATAACATCGGGGAGAGGCTACAACCCTGTCTTACTCCCTTCCCAACCACTGCTTCCCTTTCATGTCCCTCGACTCTTATAACTGCCATCTGGTTTCTGTACAAATTGTAAATAGCCTTTCGCTCCCTGTATTTTATCCTGCTACCTTTAGAATTTGAAAGAGTATTCCAGTCAACATTGTCAAAAGCTTTCTCTAAGTCTACAAATGCTGGAAACGTAGGTTTGTCTTTCCTTAATCTTTCTTCTAAGATAAGTCTTAAGGTCAGTTTTGCCTCACGTGTTCCAGTATTTCTACGGAATCCAAACTGATCTTCCCCGAGGTCTGCTTCTACCAGTTTTTCCATTCGTCTGTAAAGAATTCGTGTTAGTATTTTGCAGCTGTGGCTTATTAAACTGATTGTTCGGTAATTCTCACATCTGTCAACACCTGCTTTCTTTGGGATTGGAATTATTATATTCTTCTTGAAGTCTGAGGGTATTTCGCCTGTTTCATACACCTTGCTCACCAGATGGTAGAGTTTTGTCATGACTGGCTCTCCCAAGGCCGTCAGTAATTCCAATGGAATGTTGTTTACTCCGGGGGCCTTGTTTCGACTCAGGTCTTTCATTGCTCTGTCAAACTCTTCACGCAGTATTGTATCTCCCATTCCGTCTTCATCTACATTCTCCTCCATTTCCAGAATATTGTCCTCAAGTACGTCGCTCTTGTATAGACCCTCTTTGTACCCCTTCCACCTTTCTGCTTTCCCTTCTTTGCTTAGAACTGGGTTTCCATCTGAGCTCTTGATATTCATACAAGTGGTTCTCTTTTCTCCAAAGGTCTCTTTAATTTTCCTGTACACAGTATATCTTACCCCTAGTGAGATAAGCATCTACATCCTTACATTTGTCCTCTAGCCATCCCTGCTTAGCCATTTTGCACTTCCTGTCGATCTCATTTTTGAGATGTTTGTATTCCTTTTTGCCTGCTTCATTTACTGCATTTTTATATTTTCTCCTTTCATCAATTAAATTCAATATTTCTTCTGTTACCCAAGGATTTCTACTAGCCCTCATCTTTTTACCTACTTGATCCTCTGCTGCCTTCACTTCATCCCTCAAAGCTACCCATTCTTCTTCTACTGTATTTCTTTCCCCCATTCCTGTCAATTGTTCCCTTATGCTCTCCCTGAAACTCTCTACAACCTCTGGTTCTTTCAGTTTATCCAGGTCCCATCTCCTTAAATTCCCACCTTTTTGCAGTTTCTTCAGTTTTAATCTACAGGTCATAACCAATAGATTGTGGTCAGAGTCCACATCTGCCCCTGGAAATGTCTTACAATTTAAAACCTGGTTCCTAAATCTCTGTCTTACCATTATATAATCTATCTGATACCTTTTAGTATCTCCAGGGTTCTTCCATGTATACAACCTTCTATCATGATTCTTAAACCAAGTGTTAGCTATGATTAAGTTGTGCTCTGTGCAAAATTCTACCAGGCGGCTTCCTCTTTCATTTCTTAGCCCCAATCCATATTCACCTACTACGTTTCCTTGTCTCCCTTTTCCTACACTCTAATTCCAGTCACCCATGACTATTCAATTTTCGTCTCCCTTCACTATCTGAATAATTTCTTTTATTTCATCATACATTTCTTCAATTTCTTCGTCATCTGCAGAGCTAGTTGGCATATAAACTTGTACTACTGTAGTAGGTGTGGGCTTCGTATCTATCTTGGCCACAATAATGCATTCACTAAGCTGTTTGTAGTAACTTACCCGCATTCCTATTTTCCTATTCATTATTAAACCTACTCCTGCATTACCCCTATTTGACTTTGTGTTTATAACCCTGTAGTCACCTGACCAGAAGTCTTGTTCCTCCTGCCACCGAACTTCACTAATTCCCACTATATCTAACTTTAACCTATCCATTTCCCTTTTCAAATTTTCTAACCTACCTGCCCAATTAAGGGACCTGACATTCCACGCTCCGATCCGTAGAACGCCAGTTTTCTTTCACCTGATAACGACATCCTCTTGAGTAGTCCCCGCCCAGAGATCCGAATGGGGGACTATTTTACCTCCGGAATATTTTACCCGAGAGGACGCCATCATCATTTAATCATACAGTAAAGCTGCATGCCCTCGGGAAAAATTACGGACGTAGTTTCCCCTTGCTTTCAGCCGTTCGCAGTAAGAGCACAGCAAGGCCGTTTTGGTTATTGTTACAAGGCCAGATCAGTCAATCATCCAGACTGTTGCCCTTGCAACTACTGAAAAGGCTGCTGCCCCTCTTCAGGAACCACACGTTTGTCTGGCCTCTCAACAGATACCCCTCCGTTGTGGTCGTACCTACGGTACGGCTATCTCTATCGCTGAGGCACGCAAGCCTCCCCACCAACGGCAAGGTCCATGGGTCATGGGAGGGGCGGGGGGGGGGGGGGGGGGATGTTTGACTTATGAAATTCATAACCTAACAGCAAACTTTTTCGTGACAGGAATATGCATTTCACCTCATTCAAAAGAAAAAAAATGAAGCATGTAGTAAGACCGCTGTAAGACCCACAGGGTCTGAAATGCATCATGTACTTAATAAAACATGAAAAGTCATGAATGAAGACATTTTTTAATTCGTACCTCCAGTGTATTGAATATAGCCACATTTGAAGCTGTGAAATACGGATAAAATTAAATCTTTTTTTAACTCCCTCACCTCCATTATTTTGTTTTTCGATTCAACATTTCACTAATAGAAAAATGCATAAGATTGTCAACACCAAATTCAATCATATATGATGGACTGGTATTCCAAAGACACATTTGCGAGAAGTAAGCTACAAATATTTCTGTATCACTGTACACATGCCTGATGTGTGTCTACTTCGATGCCAACTGACACGCTGGTTGGTTTAAAAAGTCTTTCACAAATGAATATTGTTGTTGTTGTTGTTGTTGTTGTGGTCTTCAGTCCTGAGACTGGTTTGATGCAGCTCTCCATGCAAATGAATATATTCTAACAATATTATGAAATGGAAAGTTACCACTCACCGTATACTGGAGATACTGGGCCGCAGATAGGCAAAACAAAAAGACTGTCACAAATAAATAAAGGTTTCAGCCAGTAAGGCCTTCAGCAAAAATAGCAGACAGACAGTGTGTGTGGGCGCGCGCGCGCTATTTTTGATTAAGGCCTTACTGGCCGAAACCTTTATTTATTTGTGACAGTCTTTTTGTTGTGCCTATCTGCGGCCCAGTATCTCCACTATATGGTGAGTGGCAACTTACCTTTCCATAATATTGTTACATTCCTTCCTCGATTTTCCATCGTTTGATAAATATATTCTAAATGTATATTCTACATATATTATTCTGTACATATGTATTTCTTTCCATTTTATGAAATATAAACTATATTGTGTTATTTTTTTGTTTTCAAGTTGTGTCTCTTTCAGAGTTAATTATGTTGTATTTGAAATAGTTTGTACATCATTGTTATAACATTATTGTAAATCTGTACATCAATGAGGAAGCACAGAATTATTCATATTAAAAAAAAAAAGCCTAATGTGCTTTGATTCTGCACACCAAGTACACTGGGCAGCTGCAATTTGCAATTTCATGACAGGAGTCGCAAACAGAATCACACAGCCTTTAAAGCAAAAATGAACAGGTGTCTCACATTTAGATGATTTATGTTCAATGTAATTACTCTTGTACCATACATATTTAAAAAGACCGATGAATCTGAGAGAAGAAAACTGATTTTGAATGAGCAATTGAGGTTTTAGAATATTAATTCTTACATGCAAGTTAACATCTTAGTTATATAATTACATCTGAAAAATGTTTCATGAAATTTTTCCTTGGCCGAAATGTACATACATCTAATGGCTGAATAATACCAGTTGTTCCAGCAGGAAACTGTTAAAATATTCGCCTCTTTTCCATGTTAACCAATGGCATTAATTTTTTTTTTTCCATTTGGTTGGTCTTCAATCTAAACATAGCACAAATTTTTCATTCCTTTTAGGTATATAAACCTAATGAGCTCCGATTTCAATTTATCAGTTTAGATGTGAACACAAGGACATTATCTACTTTGTATAAATCTTTTTCCAACTTTTGGTCCGAACTTATCATATTTTTCTTTCAAAACTATGTGCAAAGGGGACATTAAATTTCTGGTCCAGATATAATGGACTGTACTGTATACCTATGTGGTAAGCCATTCAGGAATTTTGCTTTAATTTCACCTTTGATGTTCCTCTGAAGGATAATGTCTTTCCTGCATGCATTTCCAAACAAAGCTGACAGGTCAGAATTATCCACATTGGTCTCTCCAATCAATACAATCTTCAATTGACAACCTCCGTAAGTTTGTAAGCTTTCCTCCTAAATTCTTCTTTATTCATAATTTGCACCTGAGTGATGAATTTATTGATTTTCCCTGAAACAATGTAGTGTCTTACTTTAAAATTAAGAATTCATTTTGAAGACGCCTTAAACAAATGTTATGGTTAATTATCATCATACCTTGCATGTAATGCCCATCTATTTATATCCAGATCACGTGTAGGTACTAATTCGACCATGGCAATTTGAAATTTATCTAATAGATACTTAAAAATATCTAATAATGTTTAATTTCTTGTCCCATCTGTTTGCAATTTGTGCTTTCCATTTATATGAATCTTCACTCTTTGAACCTTTCTGTATCCATCTTTTGTTGTTGTTGTTGTTGTTGTGATATTCAGTACAGAAACTGGTTCGATGCAGCTCTCCATGCTACCCTCTCCTGTGCAAGTCTTTTCATCTCCAAGTAACTACTGCAAACTACATCTTTCTGAAACTGCTTAGCATACACATCTCTTGGTCTCTCTCTCTCTCTCTATGATTTTTACCCTCCACGCTGCCTCCAATACTAAATTGGTGATCCCTTGATGTGTCAAAGTGTCCTACCAACCTATTCCTTCTTCTAGCCAGGTTGTGCCACAAATTCCTCTTCTCCCAATTCTGTTCAGTACCTCCTCATTAGTTATGTGATCCACCCATCTAATCTTCAGCATTCTCCTGTAGCACCACATTTTGAAAGCTTTTATTCTCTTTTTGTCTACACTGTTTATCATCCATGTTTCACTTCCATACATGGCTACACTGCATACAAATACTTTCAGAAAAGACTTCCTATACCCAATGTTAACACATCTCTCTTCTTCATAAACGCTTTCCTTGCTATTGCCAGTCTACATTTTATATCTTCTCTACTTCGACCAACATTTCTACAGAATCCAAACTCATCTTATCTGAGGTCGACTACTACCACTTTTTACACTTGGCTGTAAAGAATTCTTGCCAGTATTTTGCAACCGTTACATTAAACTGATAGTTTGGTGTCAGCAACCTTTCTTTGGGATTGGAATTATTATATTCTTCATGAAGTCTGAGGGTATTTTGTCTGTCTTATGCATCTTGCTCACCAGATGGAATAGATTTGGTATGGTTGACTCTCCCAAGGTTATCAGTAGTCTGGAATGTTGTCTACTACTGGGGCCTTGTTTCGATGTAGGTCTTTCAGTGCTCTGCCGAATTCTTCACGCAGTATTACATCTCCTATTTCATCTTCATCTACGTCCTCTTCCATTATCATACTTCTGCCCTCAAGTACATCGACCTTGTGTAGATCCTCTATATGCTCCTTCCGTCTTTCTGCTTTCCCTTTTTTATGCTTAGGACTAGTTTTCCACCTGAGTTTTGATATTCATACAGGTTGTTCTCTTTTCTCCAGAGACCTCTAATTTCCTGTATCCAGTATATCTAATGCCTAGTGATACGTGCTCCTACCTTCTTACATTTGTCCTCTAGCCATCCCTGCCAAACAATTTTGCACTTCTTATCATTCTTATTTTTGAGACACTTATTCCTTTTTGCCTGCTTCATTTACTGTATTTTTATATTTCCTTCTTTCATCCATTAAATTCAATATCTGTTCTATTACCCATGGATTTCTACTAGCCCTCACCTTTTTACCTACTCGATCCTCTGCTGCCTTCACTATTTCATCTCTCAAAGCTACCCATTCTTCTTATATTGTCTCTCTTTCCCCTGGTCTTGGGAAATGTGGCCTAAAACTCCCTCAAACACTCTACAGCCTCTGTTTCAGTTTATCCATGTCCCATCTTCTTGAATTCCTACCTTTCTGCAGTTTCTTCAGTTTTAGTCTACAGTTCATAACCAATAAATTGTCCATATCTGCCCCAGGAAATGTCTTACAATTTAAAACCTGGTTCCCAAATCTCTCTCTTACCATTATATAATCTATCTTAAACCTTCCAGTGTCCCCAGGCCTCTTCCACATATACAACTTTCTTTCATGGTTCTTAAACCAAGTGTTAGCTATGATTATGTTATGCTCCGTGCAAAATTCTACCAGGCAGTTTCGTCATTCATTCCTTACCCGCAGTCCATATTCACCTACTACTTTTCCTTCTCTTCCTTTTTCTACTATCTAATTCCAGTCCATCATGACTTAAAATTTTCTCTCCCTTAACTATCCGAACATTTTTTTTTTAATCACATCATACATTTCTGCAATATCTATATCATCTGCGGAGCTAGTTGGAATATAAACTTTTACTACTGTGGTAGGCGTAAGCTTCGTGTCTATCTTGGCTACAATAATGGGTTCACTATGCTGTTCATAGTATCTTACCCGTGTTCCAATTTTTTACAGTTTCAAATTTGTTTTTACCAGAGCAATAAAATGTAATGGTTGTTTGTTTATACTCAAGGTCTGTGTCAACTTTTGCTTTTTTATCACCATCTACCATTTCTTCATAACCTTCTTCACTTAGAATACGACATGAAACTGCACTTTCGTCTTCAAAGATTTGAGTAATGTGACTTCCCATAAGTGCGTCATTTATCAAAAATGTATTTATTCAAATCTTCTAACTCAGCATTTCCCTCACACCAGCTGTCCCCACTGCTGCCCTTGTGCTTGGATAAGGTTTATCAACCAAGAGAAAAAGAGGGGGAGTCATCTCTTCTTTCCTGCTCCTGTCACGAAATTGCCACTGTCTGATGCACCTACCGCACAAAATCAAAGGGCATTCCATTTTTTTGACCTGAACATTTCTGTGCTTCCTCATTACTGTACACATTTGCATTAACATACAAACTATTTCGAATTGAACATAAATTCAATCTGGAAAGGTTACAACTTGAAAACAAAAAATTGCACCAAATGTAAAAAGGAAACATAAATGCAACACAAGATGTTTTATATTTCACAAAATTACACTTGTTAAACAAACCAATTTGATAATTAGCACTGAAACAGACACACAGGGCAACTGTACAGAGATATTTCTGGCTTTCTGACAAATGCATCTTTGGAATACCACTTCACTGTATATGATGAATTTGGTATTAACGATGCTGTTAGTCATATGTCGAAATCAGAAACAAAAATGCGAGGGTGAGGGGATTTGGAGGGGGAAAAAAAAAGATAAAGACTTTGACACATGTGGGTGCACCATTGCAATGTATATTGAAAACCTTAGGAGCTCTATCTTTTTTTAAATATATCTATCACCATTTCAATGGGAATCATTCAGAAATGTTAAACTTAGTTTTTTTTTAAGGGGTTGTTTTACTCTCTTAGTGGACATATGGGCACATAAAAATGTGTCTTATTTTATTCTGTACTAAAACATATTCAACACCTATCAAAATCAAAGTGTATCCCTTGGATATGTTTACTTGTCAATGCAATATCTTCTGTCTTTTAACTATTTTGTAGACTTCACATTGTACTAGCTACCCAAATATTTAGAGCTTTTTCACAAAAAACTGGTAAAGAATTTCATATTTTACAAGATACAGAGCCATCCTGTCACTGCTTCTTCACCGTCAAAAAACTACAAATAATCTAGGTTTACAAAAAAATATTAAAAAATGTTAGATTCCATAAAAAGTGAATAAAACTTTTCTGCCTAACATTGTTATAAATATTTTCATGCACTTACAATGACATTTAGTTACTTACAATTGTCTGTATCTATTTTTACCAGGACTGTGGTCTCAATGAATAGTAAGACAACAATCGAAACTGATCCCACCATTCGTATTTTTAATGATATCCTGCAAAGTACAAATTGTGTTTGAATACATAGATACATGAAGGAAAACAGCCAAAATCTCTGAATCTTAACAATACCAAGAAACACTTAGTCCAGCAGCTTGCTTTTTCTTCTTTCATTTGGCATGCTTGTGAAACGGGACTTTCAGACAACAGAAAAAGAAAAGAAAGAACTATGAATTATGTACCAAGCAAGTGTAACTTTTATTTCAGAATTTGTAGATATTTGGCATTATGCAATGGTGAGGAGCTGGCTTTCATATACTTGAAAACAGAAAAAAATAATAACAGAAGACAAGAAAAATACAAGACTAACACAATACTTTAAGACATAATATGGTGGAAACAGGAATGACTGAAGTAAAAATATGTCAAAGGTAGATGGTACGAAAAAGACTGAAATGAACAGACGTTATGACATATATGGTGCTAATAAGCTTGACTGAATAGAGCAAGGTACAGAAAGCATTAAACAAACTATAAGTATAGCATGGTGCAGAAATAATAATGGACAATAGCAAATATATAGAAAAATGTAGTTCTTACTTATAAGTTATAATAGTAACTGGTAGAAGAACTGTAATCCTGTTTAGCAATGTGTCTCTCAAAATGGGAATGAAATCTGTGGTTTCACATTACATTATTATTTACTGCTTGCTACTGGATGAAATCTTCAAGGCTTCCTCACAAATTATGATTTGTGGCTATGTGACTGTGGTCGAAGAAATTTTTCACTTCATGTTTAACCCATACTGGTACTGGACATCTTTGGAGGTGCTCCTGGCTTCATTGAGTCTTCTCGACTGATGAGTGAAGTCTAAGAGCATCTCCAACATTGTCCACGTACTCTCTGGGCAAAATGCCAGGAACTGAAAAGTTTCTTGGATCACAGCCTTACAACCCAGAAGACTCACCAGCAACTAAGACATCTGACTGTGAAAGCATTCATTATATGATATGTGGCTGTGTTTATCCAGCCTATTTTCAGATGAGTACTCTTCTATTTGGTTAGAATCCAGAAATATGGTTATAAAGTAATCATATCCATGTCTGTTTTGCAAGTCACCTCTATCTCAGTTGTGTCTTCTCTCTTCTTCATTTATTTGCCTTTCATATCATTGGCTCTGAGCACTATGGGACTCAACTTCTGAGGTCATTAGTCCCCTAGAACTTCGAACTAGTTAAACCTAACTAACCTAAGGACATCACAAACATCCATGCCCGAGGCAGGATTCGAACCTGCGACCGTAGCGGTCTTGCGGTTCCAGACTGCAGCGCCTTTAACCGCACGGCCACTCGGCCGGCTTTCATATCATTGTTATTCCTATTTATTTATTTATTTATTGGTTCTATAGTGAAGTCAAGTCTTAACTCTCTTCTAATTAAGCTATTGCGTTATCCTACTTTGTGACAGATTTGTTCTGCAGCTTATGTAACAAAACAGTACCATCAGTAAGTTAAAGACTATTCCAACGAGATCCATTGGTAACTGCAACTAGTACACTCCCGTTAGCTAGTAATTTGTTTGTCGAACTTTATTTCCTAACAAGCACCACTGCAGATGTACTATGTTTACTCATTTTATTAGGTACTAAGGTTTGGATTTCTAACATTTGTAAATAACTTTGGTATTTACTTTAGTTCATAATGTTTAAGATTTATTTGCTCTCTTTGTTTAAGTTTTTAACATCCCGACACTGGTTGTAGATTTACACTGCTGGTTATGCCAATCACTTAGCTCGAACCCTGCACCATTCTGTAGAAACGAAACTTCACTGTTTCGATATTTACCTGTATTGCAGGTTTCACTGCCAATAAGTCCAGCAATTTGTTCTAGTTTACTAATGTGGTTTTATTATATCTTATATTTCTATATCATATACACTGGAAAATCTGCATTTGCTTGAAAATTGAGTAAACATACCTGTGACTAAGTAAGGAGTTCAACACAAGGAAGAGTGTATTGGGAACTGTTGATGCAACACTGAGGTAAGCTGTGAAACTGGCTTGCAAATCTGATTTCTGATCAATATCAAGGTCATACATCTCAAAAGAGCTCTGATTAACATCCCTCAGTTTATACATCCAGTACTGCAACAAGAATAGAATTGTAGAATTAATTCCAGACCACCAATTAATTGATTCTAACTCTGAAAAATATATAATTACATGAATATTTGTTAATATAATTCCAATCAGTATGGCTTTTTGCAAACATAACCAAAATGTTTGCTGCATTTATAATAATTTAACTTGCTTAAATTTTAAAAAAGTATTAAACTATACAGAAATATAATTAAATCAAGATATGGAAACTCCAGGTAGGAATATCAAAAATATAGAAAAAGACAGATGACTACTTACTGTAAGTAAGAAATGTCAAGTTGCAGACAGGAACAATTAAAAGTCACTTACATAAAGCTTTTGGCCACAGCTTTCATCAGTAAAAGAGTGAATGGGTGAGAGTGAGACACAACAATTCCCACACACAACCAGGACACCTCACGCACATACGACTGCCAACTCCAGCATCTTGGGCCGGAATGCAACAATCACATGGGATGCAAGCAGCAATCTGGAAGAGATCTTCATAGCCTTCCAAAACACCAAGCACCTAGTCCTGTTCAAGTTCACTGATAATATCTTAATGATCTGGACTCAGGACTAAGACATACTATCTTCGTTCCTTCACAACCTCAAAACTTTCTCTCCCATCCGCTTCACATGGTCCTCCTCAACAGTGTGCCACCTTCCCAGATGTTGACCTCCTCCTCTCTGATTGCTCTATCTGCACCTCTGTCCACATGAAATCCACCAACAATACCTGCATTTTGACAGCTGTCATCCCTTTCACACTAAAAAATCCATTCCATTCAGCCTGGACACCTGAGGCTGGTATATCTGCAGTGACAAAAACTCCCTTCCAAAGCATGCTGAGGGTCTCACCAAGGCCTTCAAAGACAGGCTCTATCCCCCAGAGCTAGTCTGCAAACAGATCTTCCGTGCCATTTCCCCTCACACCCCAATCCTCCCATCGCCCCCAAGCACCATCTACAAAGCAGTGTCCCCTTCATCACCCAGTACCAACCAGGACAGAAACAACAGAACTACATCCTTTGCCAGGGCTTTGATTACGTATCATCATGGCCTGAAACGAGGGACATCCTACCCAAGATAGTTCCACCCCTCCTAAAGTGGTGTTCTATCATCCACCCAACCTCCACAACATCCTAGTCCATCCCACTGCCATTCCCAATCCCAGCCCCTTGCCACAAGGATTATATCCCTACGGAAGACCCAGGTGCAAAACCTGCCCGATTCGCCCACCCATTACTTCCTATTCCACTCCTTACACAGGTTTATCCAACTCCATCAAGGCCGAGTACCTGTGAAAGCAGCCATGTCATTTATCAGCTCTGCTGTAATCACTGTACAGCTTTTTATATTGTTATGACCACCAACTAGCTATCCACCATTACGAATGGTCACTGCCAAACTGTGGCCAAGAGCAAAGTAGACCACCCTGTGGCACAAGATACAGCTGAATATAACATAGTTGATTTCAATGGCTGCTTCACTACCCGAGCCATCTGGATGCCGCTCTCCACCACCAGTTTTTCTGAACTGTGAAGACGGGAGTTATCCTTACAACACATTCTCTGCTCCTGTAATTTTCCCGGCCTCAACCTATGGTAACATACTGTCTCCACACCCTACACCAACAGTTTCCAGACCTGCTGTACTATCATCTCCTCCCCATTCTCATATCCCGCCATGTTTATTTGCAGCCCTCTGCCAATGCATATGTCTGTCTTTCCCTGCTCCTCTCCTTTTTTGCTCCTTTTTCCCCACCTCTCTGTCCCACAACCTCCCGATGCTGCGGTTGGCAGTCTAGTCCCTGGACGCTCCGCCAGCCTGCATTTGTCTCTCTCTCCACCCATACACTACTAACCCTACTCCTCCAGATTGCTGCTTGCACCCCACGTGATAGTTGCATTCTGGCCTACGATGCTGGAGTTGGCAATTATATGTGCAGGAGGTATGCTTGGTTGTGTGTGTGAATGGTGTATGTCTCTCTTTTACTGATGAAAGTCATGGCCGGAAGCTTTGTGTAAGTATGTTTTAATTGTGCCTGTATGCAACTTGGCAACTCGACATGTCTTCCTTACGGTAAGTAGCAATCTGTCTTTTTCTACATTGGAGAAATATAATTATTTTAATTCCTGAGCATTACACCAACAATCATTTCCAAGTATTTGGATATAATATGGAGCTTCTTTGGGTACAAGATATTTCAAATTACTTACTTTTCCAATTCCTATTCTCCTACCTTACACCAGCTGTCCTCAAAGTGGGGTGCAGAGAGTAGCAGAGGGGGCATTGGTTTTCCTTGAGATATTTATATTTTGTAAAATGTAAGAGAGAGACTTTAGGTGAAATAATATTGCTAGATCATTATTCTCAGATCAAAGAGATATCTCTTTGATGAGATTGCAATTGGGCTGTCTTAATGACAAAGTTGAATGCAGCAGACTGACATTTTCAAGATGACACTGACTAAATACATCTGATGGGGAAAGAGAAGCCACTATTGCCTATACTGATGCTGGTGTGGAACTTATTTCCGACCCCCATCACCAATCTTCTGCCCTCTTTGTGGACAATGTGACCGTATCTACAAATTTCCGATAGTTGGGCCTTGCTGATGCATAAAAAATAGAGTCATACTCTAGATGGAACTGAATAAAGGCTTTAGGTGGCACTTGCATCAACCTCCTTTCAGTCCTCATTGTTGAGCCAGTTTGCACTATGCAAACCTAATAATAAAAATAATGTGAATTTCTCATTTAAAAAAGTCATGAGACTCAGTGTCAATGGTATTTTAAAAAGCTGAGTGCTCCACATGTATCGCTATTGAACTGTAAGATTACTGAAAACAAAATTGATACTAATTGTTCTGCATAAAAAGTAAAACACTTCTTACAGACATTATTCAGGAGGCTGAAGACTGTTACGTGACTGATTGTAATTGCCAAGCAATGTTATGAGCAAAACTATTGTGTACACCCCCCCCCCCCCCCCCCAACAAAGTGTGAAAATTGATATCTTATCAGGCAATGCAGCTAACTCTTGAAACAATGTTACATAAAATACTTATCTGAGGGACACTATTTTCTTGGGGAAATGGGTTGAAAGGAAGTCACAATGCTCTAAAGGAAGAAACACTATCTGAACAATTGTAAAAATGTTGAGTATTCAGGAAATCCATAGTAGTGCATTTGGTTAGGATATGTTCTCTTGATGTTGAGAAAGACTGCTGGTGAAATGTGGAGTGAGAGAGAAAGTTGGAACTCATAACCACACTGGGTAATATTGGTCAGAGCCCTACATACTTAATGCAAGAGCTGTCGACAGATCTCCTGCTTTCAAAAGTCTGTACCCCATAGTACTTCACCATTCATTCAGTATTACTTTCCCTAATGATTAGGATGTAGATTGTTTTCTGTTTTCACAGAGGTGTCCCAATAGACTCTTCTTATGGCCGAATACCTTTTAACAGACAAAATTTTATAATAAAGTTTGAGAATCATCTCTTTAGATCTTACATTTAATGGTAGAATGAACTGAACTGAGTAACATGTGGTCTTGGTACCACACTGTTTGTCACTGACAGTGAAGAACTCTTTGTCAGCCAAACTTAAATTAAACTGCTTCCTCTCCACATTCTTTATATCACAAGGAAATGTGGGAATGGTTATATTTCCTGATGAATGACAATTCACCTTTTCCTGCACACATCACTGGTGATCTTTGAAAGTGCTTTTCAAATTTGTATAACATTAACTGACTTTGGCCTTCTCACAAATTCTTAATGCTCATATCTCCAACATGTCAATGTCATCAGCATGAGCATGGTACCACGTTGTTAACTAATTCTGGCAGCTTAGTGAAAGTTAGACTGGGTAATCCCACACCAGCGATGGTGTAATTATCTCCATAAATCCATCATCTGACTACATTACATAAAAGAAACTATTAAAGACCCTGCTTATTTGGTGCTCCACAGGTGAATAATTTAAATATTAATTAAACCAACATAGCTGCATTTCAGGTATGTGTATTAAACTACAAACAGTTATAATAGAGGGAAACATTCCACGTAGGAAAAATGTATCTAAAAACAAAGATGATGTGACTTATCAAATGAAAGTGCTGGCAGGTCGACAGACACACAAACAAACACAAACAAACACAAACATACACACAAAATTCAAGCTTTCGCAACAAACAGTTTTAGATGACACTGAGTGTGCACCAACAACCTTCGAACTACTTCTCACAAAGTGGCAGGAGAGTGCTGGTTCCACTTTATGAGAACTAGTTTTGAAGACTGATGAATTTTTGGTGTCATACAACAGAATGAAACTAGCGTAAAATATACCTGAAATACAGCTGCGGGCTGGTCTGAAAAAAATTACAAATTATTACCATATTTATGTAGATAACTGATGTGAATTTTCACTTAAACATTTATTTGTAAGCGGTAGGCACCAAACAAATGCATTATTAACAAAAGTGTGCAATTGCTTTCTGTGGAATTAAAGGTTCCATCACTTAGTAAAAGAGGTGCAGGTTGACAAAAACAATAGTTCGTGTTGACACAAAAAGGCACCACATATCCAGAGACAAAATTGGCAGTGGAACATAACGGTCAATGGAAATGTCCAATTCCATGCATCTGCTTTGACCCGCGACGTAAGGGTGTTGCATGTGATGTCATTTCCATGTGGAGTTTATGAGTTTGTTGTGTTTGTAGATGTCATCTTCTTGTGTTTGATAGTGTCCTCTGGTGGTGTGTGTGTGTGTGTGTGTGTGTGTGTGTGTGTGTGTGTGTGTGTGTATGTGCCAAGTGTATTGTGTTGCATTGGGTTCATTTGAGCCTTGATGTTGGATGTGTGAAACCCTTGGCAGTGTTTGTAGTTCGGGATGGAAGGTATGAAAGTTTTTTCAGTGAGTTATCAATTAATTTTGTTTACATGACTTTTCTTTAGGTTTAAGGTATGTTGTTTGTGGTGCAGTAAGACATTTAATTTATTATGTGGCTTCTATTGTTAGGTATGGATATGACGACGAAATATAACAGTGCTACGCTGTGGTCAGAGATGGGGGAGGACGTATTTCCATTAGTAAATTCCTTTAGTTATTTGGGCTGATCACTGAAGTGTAGTATTTGCCGCAAGAATATGAGGTGACCAGAGTTCCACTGTCTCTGACATTTTTTGTAGTTGTAGGTGTTGGTTTTTTGGTATCAATAGTTGTGGTTGATCTATGTAGGTCAAGGGAAATGACTATTTCAGTTTTCATGGTTGAAAGGTCAAGGGAAGTGTCCTGTAGATTTTGTTGGTGTACCAGAATATTTTAATTTTGTCTTTTTTTGTTATGTTGTGTGTTTTGGGATCATGGTGCTTTTTTTTACTGTTATATTTAGTTTGTCCCCACTCTAAAACCTCAAATTTGTCCGCACATTAAGTGTTTGTGAAAGAAACAATATATGGCATTCAGATGGTATTTTGTTCACACTACCACCACAATATATAGCTTTCCTCTGTCTTCAATAGATATAGATGAATTTACTGAAGACAATAAATTTAAGCACAGGTATTCTATCTGTTAGCGATGTGAAAATTTGCACCGGACTGGGACTCAAAGGTTTCCCACTTATTGCGAGCAGTTGCCTTGCATTCGGCTATTTGTGCATGTGCCAGGACCCAGCCAAACTTTCATGTCACACTGTATACATCCCCATACGACAGTCTCTTACTTTCATGAATATACTATAAGGACATAGAGTGATATACAGAGGTTTACGTCGGTCCTGGAGGCGTACATGGATAGCCTAATGGTAAGGCGACCACTCATGATAAGTGGGAAATCCGTGTTCGAGCCAAGTTTTTGCCTTTAGTAAATTCATTTCAATCCAATTTCAAACAGCTGTCAATCATCATCAATGCAAATCTCGAAATAGTTCTAATTTTTAATAATTGGAAAAAGAAGAAAATTTGCAGACTCACATCATCTGCTGTAATGAAGAAACACCACGGAAGCAAAGTAGTCATTCCCAACAGGTAAAATATAACATAAGCTAGGTTAAACCTGTAAGAAAACAAAACAAATATCATACTTCTACATAATGTGCTGCAGTTCACTCAGTCTAAATACTGTATGTGAGAAATCAAATACGTTCTATTGCAGAATTTTGAAGGACCACACGAAACTGATAGCTCTACTTTTTCAATTCACAGCATTTCATATGGCAAATATTAACTTTGTTATAGTTTAGAAAACAAGGCATGCAGGTAAAATACTACAAACAGAGTTATAACCCTAAGAGGAATTTAAACTTTAATACTCAAAATTTTGAAAATGCATGCAAAGTCTTCGTCACTGCAGTGATAAAACTGAGGATAGGCAGACACATATGTAACTGGGAAAACTTGGTTGGCTTAAAGTTCAGCCCTTTTCTTAAACACCTGATGCCCTACCACATGACAAAACCAACTTTTCATTCATTACTCTGTGATCTTCCTATAGTGCTATTTATGAAACAATTGTCATATCCGTGCATCCCGTTTAAGATACAAGTAACAGGTGTATATGGCTATGATCCCCACTCCCCACTTGTGCTCCCCCCCCCCCCCCCCCCACACACACACACCCGCCCCCACGATAACTGAAATTTACCTCTGTGAGGTGAAATAAGTATCTAATGAGTTTGATATTTGGAAAGCTTTTAGGATTATGGTTTGTATCAAATATGAAATCAATCGATGCTGGATAACATTATATTTGGCGTCTATTAAAAAAACTAAAACAGAGAAACATGAATGAGAGATTTCACATAATTATTTTACCTGTCACACGGTTCCCTGACTTTAAACAGAGGTTTGACATCATCTGTGACGACAACATGGTCATCATCATCACCAGGACGACTTTTCGTTGCTGCTCCATCGTCAAAATCACTCTCACTTTCACTCTGTTGAAGGAGTGGCCTGGTATTGACTGAGTACTCCATATTCCGAAACTTGAATTACCTGTGGAGTAAGACGACATGGGTGGATGAAAATATTCAAAAGCCCATCCAATAAATAAAAGTCAGAGGAGTCCCTTCCACCGCTTTTCCTTGTTTCTATTTATTATTGGTCCTTCCTTCATTCTGATAAACAACACAAGCATGAAATATTTGGTACTGAACAACAGATGAAGAACAATAACACCAAGCCGCTGGCACATCTGGAAAATTGTTGCCTAATTACAATGCGACACTATTCTAATCCCTCCGAAGAAAAGGACGATACACTTATATACTCACACCCTTTTTGAAAAGTCAGCGCGTTCTTTCTAAAGCCACATCAATTTACGTATCTGGTTTAAAACGCAAGACGTTGCTTGAGACGTGTTTTCACTTAGCAACTATACGAAAATAATACGGCCAGTATTTCGTGTAATTCCACTTCAACAGAATATGTTGCATTTATGAAATAACGAAGACGGGCAGCATGTTACTATGCCATGAGTCACCAGTCACTACATCATCCGAATGTTACTCACAACACACTACCTATACCATTGTCACCGCCGAGCGTCAGCAAGCGCACCGAACTAGTAGTTGACACTTGCCGCTGTCAATAGCACAAACATTACAATATCTCTGCCAAAGATAGCACATTAACACAACCATGGAGGTAAGAATTATTCTTACCTCCATGAACACAACTATTGTTTAGTACCTAATACAATCGGGAGATCGCAGCAAATACACAACAAAAGAATCGATAAGGTGGTTTGACGCTCCCAGTCAAAAGAGAACAGCCGGATTGTTAATCACATATAAAGTAGATCACAGATGAGGAGTTTGTTATGTTCTAGATATAATTTACAGTTATTTAACCTGCATGATGATTAAATGTAATGTTCAAATAATTTTTTAAATTATTTATTAATCTATCTCTGAGGACTAGTAAGAAATCGATGTTCTCATGAGTAATTTAAAACTCTGTGTGGGCTTTATTTAAAAAAACATAATTGTATGTAGCACGATGCTAAATAAGGCGCACATGATAAAAGAAAACAATACCATTATACAGGGGCATTGAAAATAGATTCTCAGTTACAAGTCAATAGTCCTATTTAGAACCACGTGCTTAATGTTGAGTCTGATTTGTACAATTAGTATTACAAATAATTCAGTGAATCAGATCCCCCTTTCAACAATATTCAAATGAAACAAAAATTCCTTTCTGATGTTTCGGTCTCACTTTTAAACATGTTAGTGAACCAATTAAAGTAACGTAAAAATAACTAAAAAACTGGCTAATTAAAAATAAAATACTAAATCTGGAAGGCTTTCAAAGCAGAAGAAATAAAAAATCGGGAACAACATGGACAGAAGGAAGGAATGTACTTCATGGAGAAAAAATGAGTGAATACTGGAAAAATAGGAAACAACAACAAAGGAAGAAGAGGAACTGACGTTGTTAACGTGATCCTAGTTTGTCAATACGACTTAAAAAAAAACTAGATGATGATACAGCGACATTGTATGGAAACAATATTGTATTATTTTGTATATGGCACCACTTTTAAGAGACTGATCTGAGCCTTTCTTCACCCACTTCTATGTTATTATTTCACATTTTCCAACTGAGTTATTTTTATATATAATATTCGTAGACAACACAAGAGTTTAAAAGCAAGAAAAACAAATGTCCCATCAAGGAGTTGAAATCATATTTCAGGTACATTTCCATGGAGAATACTCATGGCTTATATACAGAAAAAAGTAGAAAAGCCATCATCAATTGCTGTGTGATAGAACTTGTCTTATTTGTTAGCAAAGACATGGAGTAAACTGCAAAGTGCTGTGCAAATGCTGAGCTAAAGCGTGAACATACAAAATATTTGTCATCACTAACCATTCGCCATTTGAAAGCAAGTAGCTATAACAAAAGGAATATGAATGGTCTTCACTAACTATGAGTTCACCTTATTCTAGAACCCCAAGAGGTATTTTGTGTGCCATAAGTATATTTGGCAACTCCACCAAAGAGTTAATCGTGACAATAAGCAATAATTTCAACTTCATATAGGCCCTAAGTAAAAATATTAAATGGAACTTGCACTTAGTACAACATAAAACTGGTACAAACTACTCATGTAAACTGTTAGTATGCGGCCGTATATTACCTTAGAAAATATATCAGTTTTTTTTAAACAGCTGGCATAATCCAAACAATAGCAAGATAGCTTGAATATGATCCGAAAAATTTGAAAGTGACTAATAACTATATCAAGGAAATTCTCTTGGTTGATATTCGTCAGTTGGCTTCTTAATGACACATTAATGCATGCAAGCTAGTTGCCAGAACCCTTCTAGATACGTGTTTTGTAGTAGTGTCATATTTAAGATACCTTCTTTATATACTATTTGCAGTGCGAATGTTGTCAGACATAAGTGATAAATAATAACAAAAAAGTTAGAGTATATTGCTCACTTTCAATCTGTAATATCAGGCACAATCATATTTTTGGGTAAATCACCAAACCAAACTAAAATTTTTGGACTCTGAAAGTGGGTAATATAAATTATTTGTTGTGTGAATTCAACAATGTCTGTCAGAGGCCTATTCAAGGAACTGGATACAATAACTTTTGCTTCACAGTACACTTACTTCTTAAAATTTGTCATTAACTTTTGCTTCCCAATACATTTATTCCTTGAAATTTGTCATAAATTGTACATATCTTATTAAAACCAATAACCCAGTTCACTGAATCAGTATTAAAGTCGTCTACATGAATATTTGAAGCCACTTTCCTTATTGCAGAAAGGTGTCCATTATTCAGAAACACACATTTTCAGTAATGTACCAACAGCTAGTAAATGTTAAGCTACTAATAAATTAGGCTACAATTTAAGAATATGCAGAAGGATTTAAAGGTGGCCAACTCCTTCTATTCCATGGATGAATTTCTTAGTAGAACCAAGTCATATATATAGTAATGCAATCTGTGTGATTAAGGCTCATAACCTGATTTCTGTTTGATAGTGCATCACCACAATAATGTAAGAGTTATTGTGTGCACTTCAGTGTATATAAATTTACACGTTTGTGAAAACATTAATACAACATCTCAGATTTTTACCAAATCCATATACTTCAGAAGTGACCACTTAGAATCTCCAAAAGGAACATTACCCCACTCTTCTCTTGTACATATAAATTATTTATTTTCATTATTATGACTTTTGTGCATCGTTGAGGACCTTCTCTGCACAAATCTACGAAATGAATAGTATATCTACTTATGTAAAAGTTAGTCTCCTGGATGATACATTATGAGATGACAAACATCTGGCAGTAGATACGCTTTTTCCACCTACAAAATGGTCAAAGGAAACGGTTAGTGACACATTCAGTAACTCACTGGGAGACAACAGAACAAAAATTCCTCCTCATAAGTAAGGAACAAATGTTAAACTTGTTTGGTAATATATTCATTTTGGTAACACATATAGCACGGAACAACTCTGAAAGTTTGTGAAATGACAGAAAAGTATGTTGCAAATCAAGTGGACCTGATGTCCCATTATTCTAGAGAAATATATGTCAAAAACTACAATTAAGACATCCGAAAACTGCTTGCAATATGATAAACAATTTACTGATTTTTAGCAAGCAGTTTAGGATTACAAATATTTCCACATTTACGATAAAAAAGATAAGCTAAAAGAAAACTGAGAAACTTTGTGCAGTTATAAACACATTACTGGTTGTGATACACACGTGACATCCCCTGAATGTGGTGCAAGATTACAGTGAGAAACCTTCTTTTAGTATGACAGGTAATATCATGACAGAATAGAAGAACTGAAACAAATTTAAAAAAGGAAACAGAGAAACATAAGTTTAGAAGCAAATTTATTATACTGTACCAGACTATTAGAGGATTTAAAACTAAGCGAATGATTGTGTATTATAGTTAAATCTACTAGAAAACTGAGAAACAATTATGGATTAATCTGATACATATAAAAGATTATAATGCATTATCAGCTTATAAGCATGGGGAAAATATGGAAATGACAGGCATTTTCTTCTAGGTATTTATTTATTTGTCCCTATGAGCCTCTTTTTCAGCAAATATATCACACGCAATATGTTTTGGATAGAAAATCTTTTTTCCTGTTAGTTTTACAACTTATAAATAGATATCATTACGTTTCTGTAACAATTAAAAGATAATAAATTTGAGTCAATGCTGTACAATTTCAATGGATTGTTACAATTAAAAGTATAAATTACATATTTTTACGTGTAGCTACAGAGATACTGAACATAAACAGTTTTGGATTAGGCTGAGTGTCACAGATTTTTTTGATAATGTGTGGTTCAGATAGTACGTTTATAAGTTTGGCTCAATATGGTATTGCAATGACCACCACTGCAATCACTGACAACTTTGTATTTAATAAAAAAGAATTTTTTCCTCATTGTACTTTTTTTGACATGCATAACTACTTCAAATGCATAAACACAGGGAAGGGGCAAGGCTTTCAGATATTAAAAAAGTGGTTTGCATGATTTTCTGCTACTTGTTTGTTTCATTATTCTTATAATTGTACTTTGTTTCCTGAAAACTGTTTTGGTTTCATGTACAGTTTCCCAGAAAATGATACTGTACCTCTGTAATGAAATGACATGAGCAAAATGTATGACCTTAACTGTTTCCATACTAGTGTTATTGTACAGGATTTTTAAAAACATAGCTAATTTTTTCTAGTTTTGAATTTAGGGGTATGATGTAAGAATTAAGAATTGAAGATATTATTGAATATGAATCCCAAGGAATTTAGTTTCAATCAGAGTACTAATGTTGTGGCTATTCGTAAATGTTATGGTTTGTACTACAGTTTTATTTGGATTTATGTGAAATCAATGATTCTACTTGCTAGGGATTTATTGTTAGTCTGTTTCTGATAAACTACTCAGACACGTCTTTTCTGATATCTGTTTCAGATTCAGTAAGATCCTCTTCGTTTTCCATTTGATCAATAGACTGGTGTTATCTGAAAACAGAACTGGTTCCGAATTACTGAGTGTAATAGGAAGTCAGTTGGGTATACAAGAAAAAGGACCTGAAATTGAACTGTGTGGAACACCGTGGTTTGGAACACATGGTTTTGAATGGCAAACCTAGAGTTCATATCATTCCACTTACTTAATATTTCTGTTACTTGTGAGCAACATTGAGAACATAATTTATCCAGTCATTTGACAGGCCTCTTACACCACAAAATTCAAGCTTTCTCAGGAGTACAAAATGATTTGGTACATCAAATAGTTTTATAAAGACTAAGAATGACACTGAGATTTTTGTGTGATTGCCACCTGCATTCAGGACACAGTTTATCAGGCTGAAAGTATATGTTCCAGTTGAGTGCTACAACCTTAAGCCATGTTGTCAAAGAATATAGTCAGCTAAGGAAGGAACACTTTTTCAATAATTTTTGAGAAAACAGACAGTAGTGGCCCAGGCCTGTGGTTACTCAAGTACAGCTGATCACATTTTTTAATTTGGGGTACTATGTTCGCTGTTTTTTAGCTGCTTCAGCAAAACATAAGATAATAATTATGAATTGTAGATATACAACACAATAGGAAGCATGTGTGTTGCTGATCTTTTTATAATATAATCCAGTATATCATCACTACCAGATGAATGTTTACTCTTCAGCGAATTAATGCCATTTAGAAGTTCGGTTGGCCATACTGGACTGAGAAACATGGATAGTGTGGTGTCACCTCAAGGCACTATACTTGCTAGGTTGTAGGCGTCAAATTGGCCATGGTCTGTCAATACACATTGGATCTGCGAGTCACCAATGTCGACGCTAGCAGACCGAGTGCTGCCACCCGGCTGGTCTTACGAGACGAGCTAGGGCACTGGCCAGTTCTACAGCTGATTTTAATAGGAATGGTTCACTTGTTATAGCTTCAGAGATCTCATTTGCAGAGACGCTAGTTAGCATAGCCTTCAGCTAAGTCAGTAGCTACGACCTAGCCAGGCGCCCCATACAGCTTATGCATTGATATATGTATGAAGCAATTAGAATTGTAAAGAAGTATTCGCAGTTCAGTCTATAACTGCACTTGTAAATATTATTTTACAAAGTCAAGATTGACATTCACCGCTGATGCTGAATTAAAGCTAAGTTTTTAATTGTAGTCCTGTCTACTAATTTTCTAATCACCTAAGGTGTTCCAGATACATCCCATCAAGTATAGTTCATTCATCCTCACGTCAGCCTACATAATCAACGCATGCATTTAATGGCCACATCTTGTGATCAGACTAAGAGTCAAATTGCGTGACTCAGCCGGGTCATCCTTTTTCCATGAGGCCCATAGTTCTGCCTCATACACAATAGATAGATTGCTCATTTCAAGACATTAAAGCTGTTTGAATGTTGTGTCAAATGGTTTTCCAGATTTTGCTTTCAGCAATTCATGATCAATAGTTGTACAACAAGAAGTTAAATTTTTTGAAACTGCATTAGTTTCAGTTACATTTTTCCATGCTGTGATTATACAATATTTTTGAGAGTTGTCGTCTTGTCCATAAGACCCCAAACAGGTTTCAACATGGGTTTAATTTTATTGGATGACTCCATAATATATTTGTCATTTTCCTTTATTTTTGCCTCTTTCTTGACACATCTTGTAACTAAGCTAATTCTTTGAAATAACTCTGAAATTTCGGACTACTGTTAGTTTTTGAGAGCAAACGAAGTCCCCAATTCCTTTTAGAAATTACTTCATTTTTTGGAAGAGCTATGTCAATATAATGCTCGAAAATACACAAAAATTTCCCATTTTTGCATTGGTAATAGAGGTATCATATGTGAGTAGTGGTCACTGTGGCTATAATCAAAGTGTTCTGAACTACATTTGTCCATGTATACACATATCTGATCAAGGAGAGTAGTCCCAGTTTTTGTTATATGTGTTTTAGAACTAGCTGTCACACACTGACGGTGGCTTTTATTGTACTTAAGGAGTTTTCTCTGTGAGGGCTTTGGCTCAGACAATCATTGTTAAAATGTCTACAAGGTACCACAGTTTATCCAATAATGCTTAGTTTGCCTATAGGAAGGTCCAGTTTTTTGTGAAAACACACTTACATTGTTATCAGGAGATCTGTACACAAATAAAATAATAGCTTTGTTGGCCACTAATTCAACAGTTAAGACTCCATAATGTTTTTCACAAAATGATTTGGATTCAGAAGCTACACATTTATAATTTTAATTTTCTTTTACATAAATACAAATTTCTCCATGTGTTGGTTCTACTCACAAGAACAGTTTGCAAGATTATAATCTAATATTTTTAGTTGTTGAGAGTACTCCTTTTTTAACAAATGTTCACAAAAACATAAACCTAAAACATTCTTCCATTCACTGCTAAGAACTATATTTATTTTATCAACTTCGATAAGATTGTAAATCTTGGTGTGCAGTCTTTTGAGTGCATTTACTGTTTAGTTTTGCAGCACATTTAATTGTGGTACAGATTATTTCCCCAAAAAATATCGTTCATTCTTTGTAAGAGCAAGAACCTGTCTTAATGACCCACTTGTCCAACGTACTTTGAGCTGCTTTCATGCTGTGCTTTCTGAAACACAAGTTTACTAAAAGACAAATTTCTTTAGCCAAGAACCTTTTACCACTATGATTTAAATGAAGGGTGTACGTGATATGGATGGACCTGTCTAATGTGCCTTCATCTAATGAGTTCATTTTGATGGTGGCTGTGGAATTGAAAGGACATGTGCACTTTCTGCTAATATGCGATTGTGATTTTCTGTTTGTACCTAGTTTGTTTATTTTACTGAGTGTGGGTGCGCTGATTCAGTTATTATTAGTAAACGCATGGTAGTATTCATAAAGAAGGTAATCGAATCTCGATTATGAAAGTGATTATTTTGGAATGTAAACATTTAAACAAGTTAGTGACCACTCTCAGCTAGTTCAACAGCTCGCTATAAGGCAGCACTAAAGTCACCATTTTATTACACTGAAGCGCCAATGGAAGGTGCCACTCCATGCAAAACTAGAACTCGAGGAGGGAGATGGCATTACCTTTGCTAGAGAAGGCATTGACCAAAGCCAGGGGGAGAGGGAATCCACCATGTTGTTGAGGCCAAAACAAGGGGTTTTCCCTTAAAACATGGCATGTGGAACTTGCACTCTCTACTTAAAGTCAGTGAGCTTATGGAACTCTCTTTATATGTACTTAGATACAACATACTTTCATGCATTCGTTTCTCTGCCTCGTGATGGCTGGGTGTTGTGTCCTTAGGTTAGTTAGGTTTAAGTAGTTCTAAGGGGACTTATGACCACAGCAGTTGAGTCCCATAGTGCTCAGAGCCATTTGAGCCTTGGATTCGTGCAAGTTATCATACAGCTGAGAACTTAATTTATTGATGCCAATTGTTTTAAGTTGAATTATTAGCTGTAAAGGTGAACAATACAAACGACACTACATCCTTTCGATTACTTCACTGCCAAAATGTTCGATTTTCATAATGTGTGCACCGAAATAACACTTTTCAGTTAGAGGAAAATAGTAGTATTGTATGAAAATTATTGATTGAGTTTATGTGCAACTACTACCAAAATCAGGAGCTTACACTTAATGTCAGGTAAAGCTTATCTTGATCTCTCTTACACATTTCTCCCTTCTAAGCATGTTCAGGTCATTCTGCACACTATCAGTTTCGTTGGACAACTTCACACAACCAGGAATATTTATTTCAGTCATGCTTCTAACTGACCATTACAATCATTAGTGCAGGTATGTTCAGCTATGATATGTGTAAAAAGAAATTTCTATAACAAGTGGGTCACACACATAAATGATCATTTTATATTCAGCAAGACATTACTCCAATCTTTATTTTTATTATTTTACAAACAAAACAAACTTGCAGCTTATTAACCAGTGGACTTTTTCATGAATATAGTTCACTGCCCTTCAAAGATAATTGGATTAATGTAAAAGCATTCACTTTTGTTTGTATAAGAAAAAGACTTAACAGAATTCTCATTGCATGAGCCACTCTATACTAATACCAAGTGGTTATCAAGTGATTACTGATATCTCATGTGAGCACTCAAGTTCAGAAATAGAGTCCTGTTTAAACAGTTACTTACAACTTCACTAAGCATTAAATCAATGGAATTCTGTGGACACACATAGTGTATAACTTGTGAAACCAGGAGCCCCACGTTGCTGCCACTCACTCTTCTAGTGTTGTCTTGGTAAACTGACATGGTAACTCTTCGTTTAAGTTGCCCTGGATACACTAATAAGCAGTAAAATACTTTTCATCTATGTAGTTCTTCTTCTGTGAGGCCTTTCAAAGACTGTTTCACTGTTTGAGGCGACAGTTTGCATGCTGAAGAAGCTTGATTTCCTTCCTGTTCTGCACATTTACTTCACACACAGTGTACAATTTACTCTTGATATGAACAACAGTGTTATGAGATGGTGCACTTAGATTGAGGAGAATTAACAGATATGTGAAGTTAGCATTACATGTCAAAGTTTTTGATGCACATAAATTATTACTTCCTGGAGCAGCTGTTTCTGAAACAAAAAACAAAACAAAAAACCCTTCCAACATAACAATTAGCAGACAGCAGAAAAATTATATTATGTGTGCACGAAAAACAATTAGTACACTGAAAATTGTAAAAGAATTATTTGTTGCCTAGTCACAGCACTCGCCAGTTAATCTCAGATACAAACATCTAAGTAAAATGTACAATGCATAGACAGCTGCTGTTGCACCAGCTGCCAACAGCACAGGAAAACAAGTCTAACATCAAATCAATACTGTTCACACACTGACATCATTATGAGAGAAACGACAAACGACGAAAAAAATGCGAAGCTCTCATGTGAGCACGACATTAAACTTCCATCAAACTGAGATTCGACAAAACCCTCTGAACATACAGTGGTGTGAGTGGTGTGCTGGATTTCATCTCAAAGCTTTGATCCACAAGCTTTTTTTTGCACTGTCCTTCATGAACCTACACACTATAAACATAAAAGTCAGTAACTGAAAACATCAAAACGAGTTATCTGTGTTTAAATACAAATATCACGTTAGCTAAAGTATTTACGTGTAGAAAGTAATCTCAAACTTTCCGCTTGATTTTATGCATCTGTTGGTAACACGAATAACCATTTTCACAAAAATTTACGTTTGTACTATAATACTACAGTACACACACTCTACTCACAATGTTTTGAGCTAAAAAAAAAGAAGAGAAAAAAATGTGCACTGCATGCATAAGTCGCTGGCTTCATGTTTAGGACATTAGCGCATCACCTTAGATATAATGCATTTTCAGACAGCAAATAAGAAGCCATAAGCTCTTGATATAGATGTCAATTGTCAGAAAATAAATGAAACCTGACATATAAGATTTCTAGGAACATGAATGGAAAATAAATTAAGCTGGAATTATCATATTGATTACCTGCTCAAGAAACTATACTCAGCATGTTTTGCCTATGAGCTATTTCACGCTGTGTTGACAAGGAAATAATACTGTTGTCGTATTTCTGTGTATTTACACTCTCTGATCACATATGGTATAGTATTCTGGGGAAATGCTGCAATAACGGCCAAAGTTTTTAAAATGGAAAAACGAGCTGTGGGTTTGATTTGTGGTGTTACTAACTGGACCATTCAACAGGCACCGATTCAAAACACTTGGGATATTGAGACCCACAAGTCAGCACATTTACTTGTTGATAATATTTTTAATCATCAACAGAAAACTTTTCTAAACTAATTGTGATATTCACAGTTGTGATAGAAGCCACAAGCGAAGCCTACACAAAGAGTCAGTAACTCTCAATGTAGTATGAAATGGCGTCATACAGACTGGAATAAATATTTGGATTGAACTCTCACTGAATGTGAGAAAGGACATTAACAGCTATCAAGTATTTAAGTGGAAACCGAAACAATTCTTCATATACCATACTATATATAATTTAAATGAGTTTCTAGAGTTCCAAGTTTTGTAAAAGCTGTCTTCTATTATAAATTTTAGGGTGGGCAACAATTATTGTCAGCTAGTTAACTTGCTCTCAGCTGAGAAAGACCAGCATAGTATTGTTCTGACCAATGTTATATGTGAAGATCATGCAAAGTTTTACTCTGTCGTTTTGAATACATACTTGATTCTAAAATCGTTGTCTTTGAATATCATTTCATAGGGAGTGATACTCTCCCAACCCCACAGCTGAGCAACAGTCATACAATAATTTTTAATGAACACACCGCCATTTCCCTGCATTGTTGTTTATTTAATCAAGAACCAGAATTTGGCCTTTTATGACATTTTCAGGTTATTGAGTTTATGTTCTTAACATGTATTGCAGCACATCAAGCTCAAAATTGGCCATAAAGTAAGAAAAATGTTGGCGCTCCACGACATGCTAGTTGTAAAATCACCGTCTTGTAAAAAGATTGGTAAATAATAGAGGGAGCACGTCATAATATAGAAGTATCTAAAGGAATAGAAGTAGCTAAACCCAACTGCCACAGTGACTTTCAAACATATAGGCTGAGTAGATCGGCGGAAAAAGGAACGGGGAACAGATATCGATAGTTTAGCGACAGACTACGAAAGTATTATAGATGCGGCGTGCAAGAAGGCCTTCATAGCGAGAGAACTATTATGATTTGAGTCTGAATGGCGATCAGTACCATGGTGGACAGCTGATTTAACAATACAGAAAAAGAAAAGTTAAAAGAACGAAACATGACAAGACAATGAAAACTCACCTTAGACGTGTAGCTTAAAGAGAACAAAGAATATACGGAGGCAATTCGTAATGAAAAACTGCAGCAATGAAGAAGTGTTGTAGTTTCAAAGCAGGCAACAATCCACGGAACACAGTCTATCATTTAGCATTAGGAAGAGATTCCTTCATGACACCTCTACGAAAACAAGATGGCACGATGACATTAACCTCAGAGGGTACATTGAACTACGTGTTACATTACTTTACACCAATAGATATGGAAGAAAAAGAAGATAACGAATACCACAACGAAGTTAAGTGGTTTACTGCAACAGAACAGAAAATTCTTGAAATACCATAACATACGGATTACAGAAAGGAGACAGGAAAAGATTGCGTCCATAGTACAATTCTACTTCTAGTATTAAACACATTTGCTCAGTTTGTTACAACAGCCCACAATCGTTGCTTTCAAGCCGAATACTTTCCAAAACAATGGAAAAGAACTAAAATAATACCGAAAGTTAACCCTGGAAAAGAATGCAACGTAGAAATCATCAAGGTTTGCCCAATAAGCCTTTAGTACATAGAAGAGAGGATCCTCGAAAAAAACTGATAAAAAATTGAATAATGCATTTCATCTAACCCAGAAGTCATCTATATAAAAATCAATACGGTTTCACCCCAGAAACGGACACAATTGATGCATTAATGGAAGTAAAAAAAATGGCGCTAATAGTCTCACAGCCAAATTTGAGTGATCACGGTGAGTCTTGCTGTACAAGGAGCCTTCGAAGCATTTGGTGGCCTAAAACACTGTCCAGTCACATTAATGTGACTACCTCTAAGAATCCTGAATAACCACCTTTTGCACCACAAGATGTTGTGAAAGAGACTCATTGAGGTTCTGGAAAGTATCGGCAGGGATGTGGAGCCATCCAATTCCAGTGCTGTGACCAGGTGCGCTACATTCCTTGGCTGAGGATCCACGTCGTGAACAACATGATCCACATGGTCCCACAGATTCTTGATTGGGTTTAAATCTGGAAAGTTTGTTGGCCAGGAAGCATGATACACTCATCCTGGTGCTCTTCAAATCAAGCACATTCACTGAAAGCTATGTGACACGTTGCCTTATCCTGCTGGAAGATCATATCTTGCCAAAGAAAAACAAACTGGATGTAGCTGTGGGTATGGTCCCCAAGGACAGATGAATACTTGAGTTGATCCACTGTGTGTTCCAGAATGACGAGTTCATCCAGGGAATACCACAAAAACATCCCCAAAGCAAATCACTTCCTCCTGCTTGCACTTTGTTTGCTTTTAGACGTTTCAAGCCATAGACCCCAAGGCCCATTTATCCAGTGGAGTGAGAAACGTGATTCATCACAGTGGACATCCAGCTGTGCTATTGGTATGCTAATTTCGGCCTTCGCCGCCAATGAGTAGCAGTCTGCATGGGTGCATGAACCAGGCGCCTGCAGCAGATAGCCATAAGCAGGAACATTCGCTGAACTGACATTGGGGAGACACTGTTGGTAGCCCCTTGGTTCATCTGGATGGTCAATGGATCAACAATTGCTCTCTTCGCCTGTCATTTACCCATGTCGTCTATGGCCCATGGTGCACTAGTTTTATTTGTACCAGTTTCGGAGAGTACCATTTTGCCATGTGTAGCGTACTTTGACCACAGAAGCATCCGAATAGTTTACAAACGTAGCCCTTTCAGAACTGGCTCCACCTTTGGACAGAAAACCAATGATCATGCCCTTTTGGAAGTCCAATAATCGCTCCGTTTCCGCAGTATGACACCGACTGCACGGTTTTCTACATCCTTACACACGCTTTATGTATCGTCCGCTGCTAGTGGCTTACCTGCTGCCTGTGAATGGTTATTGCACGTTGACGTCAAACATGGCTAGTGGTCACACGAATGTGACTGGACCTTGTATTTTAAAAACTTTGCGTAAATATGAATGTACTGGGAATATGCACAACTTGACTTGCAGCTACTGTAGCCACAGAACCGCATTGTTAACTGTCAACAAGCTTTGAAAAGAGAGAACAGCAATCAAAAGAGGACCCCAAGGGCGTTGTTGTGGTCCAGATCTATGAAATATATTATATAATTCATAATTACTTGTTCTTAATTATACAAGTAGTTATAAGCCAATCTCTCATAATTGTTTTGCTGATGATCTAATTCCACTAATTAAAGGAAGAAGCACTCTTAAAACTGAAAACATCTGCAACACAAACATGTAACGAATCACATCTTGGGCCAATAACAACAAACTCCGATTCAGCAAACAGAAATCAAAAGCTATGTTCATCACCAGGAATAGGTGATGTGCACCATCAAAAAGTAGCTTTTACGTTCAGAATGAAGCCCTTCAACAGGTGGGTCATTTAAAATACGTGGATGTCATCACCAACAGTAAGTTTATATTCAACAATTCAAGAAACATATTCAACACACTACAGACAAATGTATGGGGTCGAATTAATGGTCTCTCAAGATCAGCTAGACTCAAATGGGATCCTCACACTGAGGCACTACGAACTGTTTATGAAGGAGTTATATTAGCTGTACTATCAGATACCTCACCTGTATGGAGAGAAGACAGAACAACAATAAAACGGCATGAAAATTAATAGAGCACAATGACTAATCAATTCAAAGATAGTGAAGGCGTACAGGAAGACTTCTAATGAACTGCTATGCGTTTTTAGCAGGCTGACAACTGCAAGTATTAAGATTCGAGAAAGAGCCAAAAGTTATAAGATGGTCAACTGTAAAGATCCCAGATAGACTATCACCTTACAGTAAAGAAGTTGACCATACCCAGCAGAATTTTCCAGAATCACTGAACAGGGGAAATAAGTACTACTCTGTTGATGTATAAATGGACCGAAACAAATCAGACGATGGAATGCACTCAGGAGTAGCAGTATTTGTCAGCCAGAAGCTTACTCGTCTATTACAGCTCCAATTGGGTAATGAGTGCTCACACAATCAAGCAGAACTACTTGCCATTCTAAATGTGCTTGCTAATGATTACTGAAAGGGTTACAGTAATCAAAACCGACAGCAAGATAACATTGGATTCGTTACGAAATTCAGAGAATCATAACTTCTTAGTTGAAGAAATGCGATCCAAAATCAGAAGATGACAGAAGCACAGTAGATTTCGTATGGATTCAAACTCTCATAAGGGTTTAGAAAAATGAACTAACTGATAATCCAGTTAAAAGAGCAGCCCAATCATGGGAAACAGTCGGTTACTGGAAACTCCCTTCAGCTGCAATAAAGAAAAAACTAAGAGAAGAGCTCAAAATAAATTGGAGATTTAGTGCCAAAGATAATCTGTGAATGTTTAACTATTAAGCTTCCACTATCACCGAATTTTACAGCCTTGCTAATAGGTCATAGAAAGCCTACTATAAACTTTTCAAAATAGCTGAAGATGCCCAGTGCACATGTAATGGAGGAGACCAAACTATTGGCCATCTGCTTCTCGACTGCAGTAATTTAATGACAGACACAGAGGGCCACTCTCAGGAAACAAATAAATGACATTAATAGATCAGACTTGGTTCACAAATTTACAACAGATGTTTACAACTTTTGTAATTCGAGAAGACTAGCAGCTGTATGACAATACTTAGTGTCAACTATAGCTTTATACATACCGTGAAACACCTGGATGTATAGATGTTTACTCGTACAGTCATTGACTCAGCTATTATATTTTTCACACCACAAAGTGCCCATATCCAAAATCGCCATTCATTTCAGTTGTGAATAGCTTGATGATGCAGATCTATACATATACATATAAATGGGGGATTTGAGTTAATTGTTACATTTTGGCACATTCTAATTTTGATTTTGGAAGTAAGACACCTGATGTAAGCACATGAGTTGAATAGTACATACTTATTCAAATTCTATGGATCACCCTTTAAGTTAACTTTCAAACATGTGATGTTACATTATAATGAAGGAATTATAAATATTATAATAAAGGAATAAATAATAGTAAAAAATCTACTAAGTTCACATATTAAACTTCATTTATCTCTTTATTCACGCTTTCTATTAAGTTATTTACACATAACTGATGAGGTAGGACATATCTGTGCACTTTATTTGTGATGGCTATTTTTTTATTATTATTATTTTATCTACCAAGCTCCACATATGTGGCTGATGAGCTGACAGATATTACGATTCACCACTCTTCAGCCATACGATTTTAAAAGTTTAAAATGTATTTCAATTTTTACAAGATGTCAAAAATTGAATGTCTTCAAAGACAAAATAAGGCTGTTGGTTAAGAGGTAAAGGCTAATTTGCTGATTGTTTAAAATATTGATGTACATGAATGACATAATGAATTTATGTAGACTGCTATAGGTACAAGTGCTAAGGTATTTGTAGGTTTTTTCATGGTGTGTAGGATGGGTTTTTGTGTGGTGTGTATTTGGTTGAGGTGTTTTGGATTCAAAAATGGTTCAAATGGCTCTGAGCACTATGGGACTTAACATATGAGGTCATCAGTCTCCTAGAACTTAGAACTACTTAAACCTAACTAACCTAAGGACATCACACACATCTATGCCCGAAGCAGGATTCGAACCTGCGACCATAGCAGTCTAGCGGTTCCAGACTGTAACGCCTAGAACCGCTCGGCCACACCGGCCGGCTGAGGTGTTGGAGAGGACAATGGGCTATGACATTCCAAATGAAACTTTTGTATGTCGATGGAGTGATGAAGATGGGAGCCCTAACAAGAGGAAGAATGGCGCATTCTGTTAGGTCTGCTAAGATGGGCATGTATCTGGGTGGGTTTCACCATCAGGTAAGAGAAAGCGATGAAGTTTCATTGCGGGCCGTTACATTTCTTTTACCTAGTATCAGTAGTGCACTTTCAAGAACTGTGACGAGTTTGCCAGCTGTTGTCTCAGGGAGCATCATTTGCACCTGCAAAAATTACTACATAATCTATTGAACCAAGGTTTTCTCTTGTACATCTGTCTCCCTTTCTTTTGTGTGATTTCTAAATCTATTGGTAAAAATTAGAACCTTTCTTTCTTTTTTCACTCTTGAGGTTGGTCAACATATTTTAGGACCATGTTTAGTTGATTATATGTTTTAGAATGGCATTGCTTGCAGCATCACTTTGGACATTACTGTTATGTATTTTATGCACTTTCATTGATATTTTGAAGTTGTGAACTGGTTCTTGTTGTGCCAGTATTCCTTCTTTTGTTTACGTCATTGTTTTGTACAAAGAAGATTTTCCAGTTGTTTCTCTAATAAGTATACAGTCCTTTTAAGTTCGTCGACTTCATCGTTTTTTGTAATGAAAACGAGACGAAAGACGTCGCAATTTTTACAGTTGCCACAGTTTTCCAACCGATTTTGACCATTTGATGATTTAGTTTGTGTTTCATGCCTTAACTTTGCAGCAATAACATTTTCTGAGTAGAACCACGATCTGGAGAAGGAGGAGATTAGTGTTTAACATCTCATTGACAACGAAGTCATTAGAGACGGAGGACAAGCTCAGATTAGGGAAGGATTTGGAAGGAAATCGGTCGTGCCCTTTCAAAGGAACCATCACGGCATTTGCCTGAAATGATTTAGGGAAATCACCGAAAACCTAAATCAGGATGGCTGGAGATGGGCTTGAACTGTCATCCTCCTGAATACAAGTCCAGTGTGCTAACCACTGGACCACTTCGCTCGGTGAGCCACGATCTTGACTGCGTACATTACAATTCATTAATACTTGTTCGAAAGATCATGAATATGGTATTTAGTGATGATGTTGAATGTGTAAGTTTATCATAAGTTTTCTTTATATAATATAATTTTTTTTATAGTTGCTACATCATATCTAAAAATTCATTAGTTGAGTAGAGGGAGTTGTCATTCAGAAATTCTTTTAATTTGTTTTTAAATGTTGGTCAGTTATGTGTCAGACTTTGAGCTATTTGGCTAATGACCAAAGATTTTTGTGGCAGCATAATTTACCCCTTTTATGCCAAAGTCAGATTTAAACCAGAATAGTGTAGATCTTCCCTTCTTCTAGCGTTGTAGCCATGCAATTTGCTATTATTTTTGATTTGGGATGGTTTATTAATAACAAACTTCAAAAGTGAATATATGTTTTATGAAGTTACTGTGAATATCGCGAGTTCCTTAAGTAAATGTCTGAAAGGGGATATTGGGAGGGCCCCAGCTATTATTCCAATTACATGCTTTTGTGCAATGAATCCGTTTTCTTTTAATGATGAATTACCTTAAAACCTGATGCCATAGGAAAGCATTGATTGAAACAAGGCATAGTCAGCTAATATACTGATATGTTTATCATCAAAATTTGCCGAGACACCAATAGAATAAGTAGCTGAACCTGTTTTAGCAGATCACTAATGGTGTTCTTCCCATTCAATTTCTCATTAATGCAGACACCCATAAATATTGAATATTCTGCCTTAGCTACAGACTGTTATTAAAAGTCTATATTTATCAATGGTTTTATGTCACTTGCACACATAATTGTATATGCTGTGTTTTTTCAAAATTCAATGAAAGTTCTTAATAATTTTGCGAAACACATTTTTTACAATTTCCTCAGCTAATTCTTGTTTGTTTCTTGTGATTACTATACTAATATCATTAGCAAAAAGAATTAGCTTTGAATCTTTGGTGAACATAGTGTGACAAGTCATTAATATATATTAAAAATAATAAGGACCAAGACTGAACCCTGTGGGACACCATTCTTGATCCTCTGCAGTTAGAGGACTCACTTCATTTTTGCAGACTATCTTTGCTGTTAATTTCAACCTTCTGTATTCTTCCAGTTAAAAATGAATTAAGCCAATTGTGAAGTGTCGCATTCCTTCCATAATACTTAAGCTTATTTAGAAGAATTTCATGATTCACAGAGACAAAAGTCTTTGAGAGATCACAAAATATCTCAACGGATGATGTTCAATTATTCAGAGAATTTAATATCTTATCAGTGGAAGCATACAGGGCATATTTTGTTGAAAAGCCTTTCTGAAAACCAAACTGACATTTTGTTAGGGCTTCATTTTTACAAATATGTGAAGCTACTCTTGAATACAGTGCTTTTTTAAAAAAATGGATATAGCTGTCAGAAGTGAGACTGGGTGGTAGTTGTTAGCACAGGCCTAACTCCTTTTTTATGCTATGGTTTAACCATAAAATAGTTCAATCTACCTGGAAAAATGCTTAGTTTCACTGCATATGTATCTGAGAACCCTACTTACCTGTTGGGAACAAGCTTTTAGTACTCTGTAGGAAATGTCATCAATTCCATGGTATCTTTTGCTTTTGAGTGAATTTTTTATTTTCCTAATTTAAGTAGGAGAGGTGGGCTGAATTTCAGTTTTATCAAGCTGTATGGGTATTGGCTCCTCCATATACATCCTTGAATTTTCTAATGAATAACTGGATCCTATTTTCTCTAGCACATTTAAAAATGATTATTAGGAATATTTTCTACTTCTGGCTTTTTGTTAGCAAATTTTTCGTTGAACTTAATAGAAATACAGACTACTCATACTCTCGATTGACCTGTTCTCTTTTAACAATATTCCAATTAGTTTTAGTTTCAATATCAGAGGTGCTAATCTCAGATATAATGCACATACTTCTGGAATTTGTAATAATTTTTCTTAATACAGTGCAGTAGTTTTTATAATGTTTGACTGTTTATCAATCATTGGTCTTTGTAATTATAAGATATATTTCCCTTTTCTATTTAAAAGATATTTTTATCTCTTCGTAGTAATGACCTTTTAGATAGTCTCTTACAATTATGTTTCATTATTTTCTTAGGGAAACTGTTTTCTAATATTCTCACAAAGGTATAATGCAATAGGTTAAATTTTAAGTTAACATGATTCCCTGTATGCCTCATCCCAATCTAAGTGTTGCAAGCTTTTCCTAAAATTTGTTATGCTTAAATTGTTAATGAATGTACTATTTTGGAGGACTGTTTTGCATTACTGTAGCGAGCTACAGCATATACTGTAAGTAGCTGTGCATCATGATCAGACACACCATTCTTAAAAGGAAAAGTTTTTATCTGATTAAATTTATCTTGGTTTATAAAACCTAACTGTACTACCCGAGTAAGAAAACCAGTAACTGATGTCCAATTGAAAGAACCAAGTAATACTTCAAGATCACGATTTCTATCACACTCTTTCAGGAAATCTTCATAGAAATCCCACCTAACCTATAATTTGCTTCACTCTGAAAGACAGCACAACAAAGAATCCAAGTTTTTCAAAAATAATTGAAAATTTCTCAATGGGGATCTACATACAGCTACAATTATAACAGTACCATTATTTAGTTTAAACGCACATGCACATGCTTCTATATGTTACTGTACACAATTTTTTTTGTTTTGAAGTTTTTTTACACTGTGATTCATTTTAACATATATGGCTTCTCCATAGTGTCTCTACTTACATGTGCTAAAAGCACATATATTTATCTTTTCCATACCAGTGACTATATTATGTTCAGATAGGTGTAGTACATCTATTCCACCCTCAGTTTCTAAATCTTCTAAACAAACAAGAACCTCATCTACTTTGTTTTTTAATCCCATGATATTCTGATGCAATATTTTAATATTATTTTTCACTGTACTTTTATGAGAATCTTGTGATATTTTAACATCTCTAATATCAGCCTGTCTGAGCTGCTCATTACGCTTAATTTCATTCAATGTTCAACCATTGAACACTGATCTTAGCTTAAAAAAGAGGTACTACGATGAGTTTCAGTGCCCCTTCCTCCCTTAAAGATTTTGCTATCATCCCAGCCAATTTACCCTACCCTTTCGTATTGAGATGCAGGCCATGCCTTGTGAAGTGTCCCACCTACCAGTAGCATCAACAGAAACAAAAATTGTGCCTGATAAAATAGCCACACAAAACAACTGAGCTAGCTCCATATTGATCCTCTTGACAGAGCTCTTCAATTGGGGCCAATCATACCACATGAAAGCAGCAGCTGGGGCAACTTTTGAATGGTTTGAGCAGATGCTATTTTTACCAAGTCACATTCAATATTGTAGGCCTGATTCCTATCAATTATGTTTTCTGCTCCACACACTGTCACAAGAGATTCGTCCTTTATGTTTTTCATGAAAGTCGATTTTTGTGTACTGTGGTTTTTTCATTGTCAATTATGAAGCACATAAATGACTTGCAAGTAAAATATTCCATAGAGAATCACAGTAAGTTAACTGTAAGTTAGCTGGTTTCAAAAGGGTTTTGCAGGGAGCAGAGGAAGCAAGCCCAGCCTCCACAAAGAGCCATCATGTGGTGAGAACCAGTGTGGGGGAACAAATCGTACCTAGTCATGTGGTTCTGGCACGATAACAGTTATGCAAGAAAGTAAAAACAATCGCATAAATGTTGTTTGTAAATGAAACTGAAACTATTGTGCATATTTAAATGTTTAACATAATCCTAACTGTAGTGATGACTTACAGTTATCTCAAGGAATGGAAACAGCACTGAATACAGTGAAGCACAGTGAAGTAACACAGCAGCCAGTAATGTCTATATCACATAGTGCTGTCAGCTAGCTAGTGTTGGCTGAAACCAAAAACGAGTGACCATCAGCTGAAGTTATCTGACTTTTACCAATTTAGAACTAGGAGTATCTGCTAATTTAAAGTTAACACACTATTTTGTATGGGTTACTATGATACTAGCAATAAATTGTATTTGAGAGAAAACTATACATCCACAGCTACGGAAATCTACATCTATACTCTGTGAAAGAATATTTATTGAATCTTTTATCAGGGTATATTGCTTTCCATTTATAGATGTAGAGTGGAAGAGCACTTCTGTTGTTCTGTGGATGCTGTTATTCGTCTAGTTTTACCTTCATGGCTCCTGTACAAGCTGTTAATAGGAAGATGAGGAATGTTAATAGATTCCATCCTGAAAACCAGTTTTTTTTGTAATTTTGATTTTGCAAGATTATGGAGTCTTTCTTGAGCATCTGTCAATTGAGATTTTTTTAAATTATTTCTGTTACATTGTAGGATGAACTGAACAAACATGTGACCATTTCTTTGTACACATCCAATGTCTGACCATCTGATCTAATGCATGTACCACACATTCAACCACTTGCTGTCAAAGTTTACAGTTTTGCATTTTCTGTCGATTTCTCAATGAATATCAATTTGTGGCCAGTTTGTGTAACACCTTTGTGATGCATCACTTTCTTTCTCTTAGAGTGTATATGAAAAGACTGAAGTTGCAACTGTGAGGCATGTTCAGAAGGTAAGTTACTAGATTTTTATAACTGTTTGGAAAAAGTAAATTACAGGATACTGTTGATATACTTCCTAATTATTTTTCCAAATAATTGCCATCCTGTTCAGTGCATGTGGTGAGCTGTGGCAGCAGCTTCCTCATGCCTCCCTTGAAGAACTCTCCCGCCAGTTCATTCCCCCATTTCAGAACCTTCTTCTGCACTTGCTGGTTGAACATTTAATTACACTTACGTGTGCCTTCAGGGAAGTGAAAAGATGATAATTGAAGGCAAAAAGGCAGAGAAATGTTGAGGGTGGTTCAAAACATTCCAAGCAACTGAGTCCAAGAGCAACCTGATGGCTAAGGCTGTGTAAGGACGGACATTATCGTGCAACAAGCACACTCCTTTCGTGAGCATTCGCTCCTTTTGTTATGAATGTTCCTTTTGAGCTTTTTTGGGGCTTCACAATGTCCCTTCACGAGCAGGAAGCCCATCATCGCACATGGTTCGCACTTGGCAGGATTTCTTATTGATATGTTTCACTCAACTGAACACTACAACGAGAGTTTACATACTGTTATGCTCCTGCCATGCTCACTGTGGTCAGGGGGTTCTCTTCCCCCACTCTGTTGTGCCAGTGCTCAAACGACAAAAAACCATAGCCCACTATTGTCACTCTACACTTACTTCCTGAACATGCTTTGTATTACCGTACTATCCACTAGGTCATCACTACATAAATAATAATTAAGCCTCTTAACACACTTCTCAGGGGCATATCTTAAATTATTCCTGTATCAGTGCATGACTATCCATCCAGGACGACATGCTGGAGTTGTGAGTCAATAATTTTTCAGCATAGATGCAAACATGATTAGATATTCCGAATAAGCATATTGTTTTCAATAGGTGTTTGTGAATGAAAAGCTACACAAAAGTTTGGAAGTATCGGATAATGTTACGCTTATGTTACTAGTTGTGAAGAGCGCCACTTAAGTTTCTCGTAATTTGTGCTGATTGCTGTGGAAAATATCATTTTTCTGATGAATATTTTATGGAAACGGAGGTGTGGATGTAGGGTAGGGTTCTGTGAATCAGTTGTGCTGACAATTTTAGGTGTGTGTAACATACTCCCAATTCTAATAACTAGGATCTGTAGCTAATTCACTTCAAAATTTAGTATAGAATCTGAGTGGGACTCCATTGGGTCTCTCTCAGTTTTGGCAACTTCAGCTGTTGTTCGATATCTCTGATACCAATTACAATGTCAATTATATTCCCAACACTATGAAAATGATTTGGTGTAATATTCCTTGGTTTTACTCTGTGAAAGAACATTTGAACACGAAATCAGTTTTTAAATGATCTGATTTCCATTGCCTATTACAATGCCTGTGTCATTATTAAATATCTGTATCATAATGTTTGTCCTACTGACATCCTTTTTGGAGGACAAAAATTTGTTAGTAAAGGCAAAACTTCTGTAATATAATTTTTATGCAACAGTTTTCGAGCGAAAAATGTTCCCATTAATATCGAGTTTATTCTAGCAGTGATGCCTATTTTGTTTATTGTTTCTTGAGAATGCGCTGATATTGTTGGTAAACTGATATCATCTCAATAATCTTTAACAATCCTGCTGAGAATACTTCACAACCCACAAAAAAGAAAGAATGGCCTCTGTGTACAAAACGGTGAAAATTCGGAGCATTTGGCAGTAGCAACAAAAAAGCAGTATAGGTTGTACTGTCAAACAGAGGAAGCGCGTCATTGATTGAAGATATGTGAGATACAACGTTTACTCTGTTACTGCCTGCATTTCATGTGTCAGGAATGTTTATTTGACTGGCTGGGAGATGGCACTCCAGAATGACTGTTGGATGCCTGACTGGTTACAGACAAGATTGAACAAGATGTACATGAAGAAACATTAGCTACAGAAGTAGGTCCCAACAGAAAAGTTACTGTAACAATTCCTGAAGCAGCAGCAATAAAAAAACCAAGGACAAATATCTGAAGAGGAAAAGAAGATGGTCACAGTACACACATCAACACCAATAACAACAGCAGAAATAGATGGAACAGGAACAACAACACCAGAAAAAGTAAGTGAAATGTGCAGTGTAGCAATCATGTGAAAAACAATGCCTCCATTCCGCCTGAAGGATATTTTAATCTCAAGCATGAGGCAGGAGAGGCCACCTTGGTAAGTACAACTAAATATTTAACAGTCTTCCTACAAAATATACGATCCAGGAAAACAAAATTCAGCAACTAGAAGCAAATTTGCAAACACTAGACGGTTCAATTTTGTGTGTTACTGAACACTGGTGCAAAGAGAATGAAATTTTTTATTTAGCTTTATACTCACATGAACTTGCTTGTTTCTAAAGTACACTCTCCACGAAAGGTGGGGTTTCATGTACTTATGTGAAAAGAGGTATTTCATTTAAGGTGGGAAATGACCTTATTGCATTAAGTGTTGAAAAATATTTTGAACTATCAACTGTTGAAGTAAGAGAACATGTCAAAAAATTAATTGTGTTCTGCATGTACCAATCCCTCAGTGGTGATAAGGACATGTTTTCCTTAAAACTAGACCAGACACTAGCTAAGATGTCTTGCTGAAAAATGTACACAGTAATCTGCGAGGATTTAAATATCAGTACAATGAAGTTGGATGATGTTAGCAATGCTTGCTTAAATCTTATGTGCGGTTATAGCATGTTTTCACTTTTAAAATCTCTCAGTAGAGTGAGCAAACAGTTTTCCACATTGATAGACTATGTAGCAACAGACACAAACAGGGAAAAATGCTATATTAATGTTCAAAATCTAGGGCTATCAGATCATCTGTGTCACATATTAAAAGTTAATATTTATGTAGGAAAGATGCCTTAATTCAAAGTGTACCAAAGGGTTTTCTCGATGTCAGACCTGGATGAATTTCCATTGACTTACAATATTAAGGATGGAAGGAAATATATGCTGAAACAAATGAAAACAAAATGTTTAATAATTTCATATCCATTTTTAAGCTAAAATTTGAAGGACTGTTCCCCAGGACGTTGCATTCTATACCACAGGAAGAAATATATGAGTGATCAGAGGTATCAATAAATTCTCTGAAATTGGCAGGTATCTTCCATCCATCAAAAATGGACAGAATGACACAACCTTTTTGCAATTTTATACAAACTAAAGGAGAATCTACAGAAAGGTACCAATAGCTGCTAAAAAATGTACAAACCAGCAAATACTATTGCAGGCACTAAACAAAAACAAAGCAGCTTGGAATATTACCAAATAGGAGAAGCAAGCATTGGGCACAAATATTCGAATTCACAAATTTACAGCAAAAATTGTCAAATAAGCCACATTAAAGAAATTGCAAACTTTGTGAATGTTTACTTCAACAACCTTGTTGAGAAACTTATAGACACTTATGTATTACCCATTCAGTACCAGCCAACAAACTGAATGGTGCTCTATCTGGCAACAGAGAGAAAGGTGGCACAAGTTATATGCCAATAAAAAAATAAAAAAATCAACCAGTCTAAATGAAATCCCAGGTTGTGCTCTTAAGGCACGTGTTAATACCATAAAAGTTCCATTGACAAGAATAATCAATGAATCAATCAAATCTGGCAGTTTTCCTTAGCACCTAAAGCAAGCAAAAGTAGCACCCACACTTAAAAACGGTGATCTGGAAAATGCAGAAAACTACAGACCAATCTCTTTACTGTCTATCATTTCCAGAATTATTGGAAATCTAATGAAAAATAAATTAATGAAATACAAAATCTACTATTGCACAGTTCACAAAAGTCATTTTTGGAGCACTGGGCAAAGGTGATTGCGTGAATTGAATTTTTTTGGACTTATCTAAGGCATTCGACACAACTGACCACAGAATTACATAAATTAGAATGACTAGGAATAATAAATGTGGTTAAGAATGTAGGGAAGCAGCATACTCACGCCTTATAAAATTCACATCAGTCTTTCCACTGTGTGCCAGCCTAGTCCGCTGTAACTAGCTCTGACGTCATAAATGTTGCGCAATACTTAAAAAATCAAGTAAATAACATGAAACGTTTCTAGCATGTCAGGAGTAACACTAAATCAATATGTGTTGAACATCAGTTCAATAACTTTAACCATTTTCGGAATTTGGACATTTTTCTGTAAAAATCATTGGCGCAACAGAAAAGAGCTAGAAACTTAAAAATTTATATTTAGATTCCTTTTGCATAATAATTTAGTAGAAACAGTATTCTGGATCTCAAAAATTAAAATTTTAGTTGAAATTCATGATTTTCTGGTTTTTGTCTTAGAAATTAAGGAAGCAAGATAGATTAAGTAGGCGAATAAATAAGGCTAGGATGTTTAAATTTAAGTAAAAGGGAGATCCGCTATAATCATAAAGATGTGAGAAGTTTCAACAGAATAAATATAAAACTATAGCGATAGCATATCTCCAAAGGGCAAGTTCAGAGCTTGTCTACTGCGTGTAGTGTAATTAAATTAATTCTCTCGCCCAATATATTTGACTTAGCCACGTCAGACTTTTATTATGATTACTTACCTGTGTGCTGATTGCACATTTAAATTGAGAGCTTGATTGGCCATCAGCAAAGGAAGCAATGATTTATTCAATAACTTAAGGTGGTGCATTACTAGCCCAGCAGCTAGTCGGGAGAGCGGATTTGATCAGGCGTTCCCTGAGCCGTCCACACTGCGGCTTTATATATAAGAATGCTGCGCGAGGAAGGAAGGCCCCAGTTCTCTCCAGATGCTGATTAACGCACCACCTGTGCCGGGAGTCGCGTCGCGTCGGTATCATAGTTGTAAACAGCCTCGGATGCCATAATAAGTTAGTCGGGATATGCGTTACCATGAAATCGTTTTCGAGTGAAGTGTTAATTCTGGGATGACTTTAATGATCTATCTTCAGTTTACGTATGTCGTATTTTCACGTGCCACTGTGGGACAGACATTCCACCATTATTTAGTGTGGCGTTTGATGAACATTATCATCAAATTATGGCGAGCATTCACTTAAACATTGAATTTGAACAGTTATAGTTGCATCAGCGCATTAGACTCTGAACTGCTCTGTTAGTTGGATTGTGTGGATTCTTTTTGGTCTGTGACTTTCAGAATATAGTGAACATTTTAGAGAAAATGGTTTTTGATTATGAATGCCAGACAATCTCCTAATTCCTCAGAGCTATAAGCTGTAGCTATAAATGTATTTCTCAGATGAAGTGGTCACTAGGAATTCTAATTACAGGCTTGACGTTTTTCTAATCACTTTCTGGTTGCCAATATTGTAGTTAGAGAGGCAGTGTTGAGAACGGCAAACAACAGCATTAAATAAATAATAGGAACATTTTATAAACAATTAATTCCACCCGCCACCCCACTTATGGTGCATCGGCCGGGAAATGCATCTTTTCTACATTACATTCCACATTATAACAAACAAATATTCTACCTGCCGCCCCACATATGGTGCATCGGCCGGGAAATAAATAAATACAAAACATACATATAACAATGACCCCACCCACCGCCCCACATATGGTGCATCGGCCGGGAAATCGAACTGAGTAAGTGTGAAAGTGGTTTTTAAATATTCGGATTCAGGAGTGAAATGCGACATGCAACTGAGTAATAGAACAGTGATAGTGTTACGTGTGCATGTGAACGACGCAATTGGATTAACAACGCATTTGGATTGACGGAGCTGGCACTGAGTCTAGCAGCGCTGCCGGCATTGCGAGAAGCCAGTTTCGCCTCACCGCAGCAACAGGAGCAGTGCCTGCAGTTGCGGGCCATGCAAACACACAGCAGTCGTCGAAATGCCGTCTGCAGTTCAACGCGCCCCGTCGCATCAGTAATCCTGGTACGCTGCGCCGGCAACGCCATATGTCGTGCAGAAGGAACTAAGTTAAGTGAAAAGCTGTTAAAAATTTTACTAACCTGCATTAAAAGACTGTCGGCGATGGAACTGCCAGATGAAACCAAGGTTAAACTTAAATCAGAACCTATATCTGTTGAGGGAACTGTAAATCGAGACAGTGGTTCTAGTGTAAATTGCATGAAAATAGTAATGTTAAAGTGAAATATGAAGTGTTGTCTCCTGACAGTAGTGTGAAAAGGGGCAATGATTCAATAATAGAGACCCCTGTAGTAAAGCAGAAATCAGGAATTGTTAATTTATTGGATGATAGTTTCTCTGATGTATTAAAAATGAAACAGTCATCAGAGGTGGTAGAGTTTAAACAGGAGAAGTTAGATATGACTGATCAATCAGAAGTTTCATTTAGTTTTGATGATTCTGGTGTTGGAGCTAGTTATTCGTCACCTGAGTGTGATAAAAATCCAGCTAGTGAGCAACCCAAAGATACTGGGGCTATCGATTTAAATGTAATATTGCAAGCAATAGCTGCCAGTAATGCAAAAATGTCAGCCAGTAATACTAGAATGACAGCTGAGTTAAAATCTGCTATAATTGAGGTAAATAACAGGATTGTGGCCAACCAAACCAATTTTAATAAACGGTTTGAGGAAATGGACAATAAATTAGAATCCAATATAGCTGAATTAGAAACTTACTTCAAGACTGGCTGCAATAAGTGGAAAGAGGATCTGGACAGTTTAAATTATAAAATTGATTACAATCATGAGGATATTAAGAAAAGGTTGCTCAACAGTTATCTGAGATGTATAAAACAGTAAAATCCGAAGTTGCTGAGGTTCGCAAAGACTTCCAAATGGAAGATGCGAAGCTGGACCACAAGTTAACAGAAAAGATCGAGGCGGAATATGAACTGTGCTCAGATAGGTTTAAAGATGTTAATATAAAAGTAAATATATGTCAAGCAGAAGTAGGTGCAATCAAAACTGATACTACTCATATTGTGCAAAGAGTAGATAATGTTGAAATGAGAGTAGAAAGTATTAGTACTAACATTGCCAACATTGAGAGTAAAGTAGCTTCAGTGACTTCTGGTAATGGTAGTATGCAACAAATTGTAGCTGCAAACGCCGCTTTTATCGGTTGTCGGCAGTTCTTGCGGTTCGATCCAGATAAAAATATCCACCCACTAGATTTCTGGAACGATTTTGAAGAGGTGATTCCACCAACTTGGTCTGAACGAGAGAAAATCTCATTTATTAGAAGCCATTTAGCAGGTGACGCCATGCGTTGGTCAGCTGATGTTATGTTGAAGTGTAAAACATTAGCGGAATTTAAAACAGCTTTCATTAATGAGTATTGGTCTAGTAATAAGCAAAATGAAGTGTTGAGAGAATTTTGTAGTGGAAAACACTTCAATGCAGGCAAGGATTCTATTAAAGAGTTTGCCAGGTCATGGATCTCACGTTAGTCACATTTGGCTGAAAATCTAAAACCTGAAATGATAATACTAGGTCTTGAAGCCAAACTGCCATAGTATTGGCAAACTAGAATTATATCTGCCCCTAGAGACAATCTGGATCGTTTCATTGAATATTTGGAACGTGTAGAGCGTGTGGCTGCCAATGAGGAGCAAGGACGTAATATCAGAAATGGTAATAACACTAGTAGTAATTTTAGGAACGAGCAGAATTGCAATGTAAACATCAGAACAGTAGGTGTTCACCATCCTAAGAGAGGTAGGAATTGGAGAAATAATTATCAGAACCAACAATGGCATCCAAATGATAGTAATTTTGTTCCAAACAAAATTATGCAGGTAAACAACAGTGCGGAAAGCAATGCTGTGCCAGTTAACTATAATGGAAATAATGGAAACAGTAGTAGGCCGAGGCAGAAAAACTAGTTCCCGTCTATGAGGACACTGGCGCTCAGTTTCCCTAAGCCAGTAATTACAGTAATTGGTAAGACAGATCAGAATACTCAGACTGAACATGTGGATGAGGGGTCGGTAGCATCTAAGGATACAGCAGAAATATTAGATCACTCACAGTATTGGATAGATACCGTGTGAGAGACGCTTTCTAAGTGGGAAGAGAAAGAGAAGGCGCAGCAGTGTAACGGTAGGGCAGAGCTACAAAATACTGAATTGTCAGGTGAAGAAGCAGAAGAAAATCATGCTTATCTTTACGATGAAGATGATGTGCTCTTATCTAAAGTGCCTGTGCAGGATGTTGATATTGAACTAATAGATTTAGGACAGGAGGTAAGTGAGAATGTAGAGGATAGCCTGTTGGGGGTCGATGAACCCAGTAGCTGTGACCAGTTGTCACTTGAGAAGGAACCCGACGACAATAGTGAAAGTGGTTTAGCTGTAACTAGTGTTATGCCTGGTATGGAGGGGCAGAATCGCTCAGACCATAGTAATTTGGGTCATGTTCAGCAAACTAAATGTAATGAAGTCGTGCGGTGTTTCGATTTGAAATTAATAGACCGACTGGAAAAGGCAGCTGAAAATGTAGTTCAGGAAACCCCTACACACTTTGACCTAAATATAATGAAGACAGATGTCGATCACTTTAGTTGGAGACAAATCCAAAAGGAACTATTGGATGAGTTTGAGGAACCACCTGTACAACCTAGAATAAGCCACCCTATAACAATAGTGAATATGTTGGGTATCAATGCTCATTGTTTCTTAGACAGTGGAAGTGAGGTGAGTGCGATATCTCAGTCCTTCTTTGATGCATTACCTGATAAAGACAGGCTTACAGTAATGAGGGTATCAGGACTAAGAATAATTGGTGCTACTGGCAAGGTGTCAAAAACGGTAAAGCAAGAAGCTTTGCTGCCCTTTGATATTAATGGTAATTTAATTGATCATCCATGCTTAATTGTAAATAATCTCAGTATTGAGGTTTTAATTGGCATAGATTTCTTGTCAAAATATCAGAGTGTAGTTGACTTTGAAAGAAGCCAGTTAAAAATGGTTGTGCTGATAAGTGGAGTAATTACGGTACCTTTTACTGTGTAACCTCCCCGTGAAAATGAATGACAATGATACTGAAATTGAGCCAAATGTTGACTCCACACAAAAATGAATAATAAAAATGAATCAAGTGTAACCTCCTTGCAAAATTAAAGAATAATAATGGCCCAAATGTAAACTCCTCACAGTAATAAAACTCAATGATAATAAAAATGTGCAAAAATATTAAGTCCCCACAAAATTAACGTTAAGATGAACCTGATAAATTTTATAAGGGCAGCTGCGCTGACCTTCAGCCCTGTGCAATAATTAAACCTGAACACAAAAACCAAAATTCTTACCTCAGTAAACTGCATCTATATCTGCTCTTATTTTATGGCACAGCTTCGTGCAATGCTGGCCCATGTTTAATTTTGATTCTTGGAGGGAATGCATAGGAAATATTATTTAACTTGAAATGAATCTTTTTCTTTAAAAAGGTTACTTTGTAGAAAAATTATTATTGGGGCAATTCTTGAACAAATTAATTACAATTAACATATGTTATTAGCTGAGCGCAATGCTGCTTCATTACCTTCGATAACAATATACCTCGTCCAGAACTGTGACCAGAGACCCATGTCGACGCCCGCTCAGTACAACCGTCCACTCGCTACTGCTCCTCGCGACTCCCCACACGCAACTGCCTACTCGCAACTGTTCACTCGCGCGGTCAAGCGCAGACTAGCAACGATAAATAACTCTCTGGTCAGAGATTCTGTCATGCCTCGCCATCGCTGTTAATGAATACACTGAATACATACGTGTTTCATAACCCTCCACTGGGGGGGGCAAAAATTTGGCAGTGATGGTGAGTCATTTGGACTTGCCATGAGCAACAAATTTTTTTTAACTAATTGACTTTACAATCATAAAATATAAGTATATAGGTGTAGAACATGAAGTAAATATAGTGCACATGCACCGAGTACACAACATATCAGACAATGACAAAAATATATTTACAATGAGTACAGAACATATCAGCAAATCAGAAAAATGTATATACAAATCATATTGATAAATGACAAAAGTGCACACTTACTGACATTCAGCACAAAACATATTAACAAATGACATAAGTGCACGTGCACTGAAAAATTCTTCCAAAGTCTTCACAACAAATGGACATAATGAGCACAAATCTCATTGACAAATGACATAAGTGCACATGTACTGTAGTTCAGAACATATCAGCAAATGAAAAAAATGTACATACAATGAGTAGAAATCATGTTAGAAAAATGACAAAAGTGCACACGCACTATAATTCAGAATATATCAGCAAATCAAAATAATGTATTGGTCATGAATACAAATCATATTAGCAAAAAATGATTTTCACTATGTTACAAGAATTAGGATAGGAAAGGGAAGGATTGCATCATGGTTGTAGCGCTTTAGGTTGCACATAGCTGCACTGAAAGTCCATATCTTTCTACTGTAGCACAACACCAAGTGGAACAATCTGAAGTTCTTTTCCCAAAAGCATTTATCAGCGTAGCCAAGACACTGAAATGTCGTAGTAATATTCCATGTTATCATTTTAGCAGTACATTAGGTACACCAAACAGTGGGACCATAATAACATCTCCATCGCTTACAGTGGTGGACAGCATGTCGTGTCAACACCACGTTCTTGTAAGGTACACCAACGTAGAATTAGTGCAAAAACCAAATATAGTGCTCCATGATCAAGAGGATATACAGGATAAACGGATATTGCAGTAATTCAGGGTAGTTAGGCCAGAAGGTGAAGGACATTAAGTCACATACCAGTCTTCATTGAGAATTACATTAGTAGTTCGCGGCATTCATTGCCCAGTTATTGAACATTTCTGTACCATGTATGTACTATTACAGAATAATGTTCATATATTGGCGTTTTACAGAGAACATTGGCATTCATTGCCTAATCATAAATCATTAGAAGTCATAATATTCATGTGGTGCTTTACAGAGAACATTGGTACTCATTTCCTAATTATAAGTCATCAGAAGTCATAATATTTATGTGGTGTTTTACAGAGAACATTGGTACTCATTTCCTAGTTACAAATCATCAGAAGTCATTATATTCATGTGCTGCTTTACAGAGAGCATTGGTACTCATTTCCTAATTACAAATCATCAGAAGTCATTACATAATAATATTCATATAATGATTTACAGAGGACATAGGCACTTATTTTCTAATTACAAGTCTTCACAAGTCATAATATTCATGTGGTGGTTTACAGAGAACATTGTTACTCATTTCCTAATTACAAATCATCAGAAGTCATAACTTAAAACAGGAGGTAGTCAATAACATAGTATTACAGAATAATGTTCATAATTAATCATTGCTCATTTCAATACAGTAATCAGTAGCATTCATTTCCCAGTTACAAAGCATTATTATTCATTATGCAAGTGACATACTATTCAGAGCTGAGCAGTATTACTCAGAACTTTCTTAAACTGGTATCATTATTTGGGACTGGTAATACTTTTTTTGTTAGAAATGCATTGCGTTGGGTAATTACAGGGGAAAGAAAAAAATTGCTTTTGGGTTGTTGCTGTGAATGAAAATGTGTAACGTCATTCGTCATGAGTCAGCTGTAGCAAGATTATGAAACAAATAGAATATATGTAATCATATTCATAAATGACATAGATTTAATGAACAACTGCTTATAGCACATTAATTTCACAAATAATTTCTCCTGCAAAAATATACAAAAATGGATTATTAGACTGAAAGAAGAAACGCATATTATGCTGAAAAGGAGTGAACTTCGAATTAACAGGTAGTGAAATGTGTATAAAAAATATGTGTGTTCCATAGAGTAGCATGGAGAGCTGCATCAAACCAGTCTCAGGACTGAAGACCACAACAACAACAACATAGCTGTCCCTTCCAAAATCTTCATTCATCCTACTATGCAATAAAACACATACTGTCAAAACGAACTGCAACAAATACTTAAATAACTACATAGCATCAATACATAACTTCAACATTATCCTCATCTGTAAAGAAAAAAAAACTTCATTATCCATATTATCATAACTCCATTATTATCATCACCTGTAAAGAAAAACTTCATTATTCATAGTAGCATATTCTTCATCATTATTCATCAGCATTCATTATCATCTGCAAAAAAATCACTTCATTATTCATTATACAACTATTCCCTATTTCTACCATATTTCATCACTAAAAACTAAGATGTGTAGTCCTGTCAGACAGTCTGCATCAATCGCCTCGTATTCTGAAAGAAAAAATTAGTTAAGACTGCTATTCTACGATGTGTATAGTATATTCTTGTTAATGCTTGTTAATTCTGATCCATTTACTCTTCCTCACAAGGTTTGCATCTTCTTTCGTTCATTCCGAAGGTGAAATTCCCATTTCTGTTTAATTTATTTCTTTTACGCATCATTTCTTTCTGAAATTGATGAACAAAGATTAATGTCTTGCATTTACATCATACACTCACTAAATAATGATTGGTTAATGGTAACATAATTGAGCATACAGCATAACACGACAGAAAACGTAATATGTGAAAAAAATAGACAGTGTTCAAATGCAAAAATGTACACAGAATATCACAATGCAGCAGCAAAAAATGTAAAACAGTCACGATGTTGAGGTATCATAGGGCAAAATGTCAAGGTCAACTGGTGTTTGCTATATCTTAACTATTTCATAGTGCATACAAACAAAACATGAAACAATCGTACAAGAAATGTGACCTTCTTTGAGTTCAGCTTGTATGTTGCGTAGTTAGTAGAGACGAGAATTAAAGACTTTAATGGAGAGAGAATTTAATAAAATTAATGTGTCACTAGATAAAATTGCATAATTATTCACAGCATACGTAATTTTATCTGGAAAAATGTGCACAGTCTGATATGTAACGACAAGAAGAGCGACCTGCTAACCTTACCCTGCCGGGCACTTGCCAAGAAAAATACGATAATCATCAGTAAGTAGTCATGTGAATATAATTGCATAAGTGATCATAAAATTAGCAAATGGCATTATAGCATGTTAAATCATAAAGTATCTTTATTCAATAAAAGGTTTGATGTTTGACCAGTGGTGGTTTCCTTTCGATTTTCTGGTTTTCAAAGTTTCGACGTGTACAACATTGGGGTGAGGAATGTTGCGAATCCGATATGGTCCTGCGTATAGAAGTTCAAATTTACTGCACCTACCTTTTCCTTTATTAGATAAATGGTGTGTACGTACTAATATCTTCTGTCCAATGTGAAAGTCACGGCGTATACAAACCCGTTTTTGCTGTCTTCTCCGGCGCTCTGCGGCACGCTTGATGTTGTTCAGCGCAATGTCAACTATTTCATGGTGTCGTAGTCGACGAGATGTGGGAAATGTTACTAATTCTTTAATTTTGTTAGGTGGTTCAACATTTTTCAGTGTAACAGACGGAGATAGCATAGTGGATTCATTTGGTATGGAATTAATTACATCCTGGAATGAGAGTATGTGTGTGTCCCAATCAATATGTCTTTTGTGACAGTATATTCTACATACTTTACCAATTTCTTTCATTAATCGTTCACAAGGGTTCGAAGAAGCATGGTATCTGGATATATAGATCGGAGAAATGTTTCTAGCTCGTAACATACGTGTCCATATAGCAGAACGAAACTGTGATCCATTGTCGGAAATTACTTTCAACACATGCCCTACATGACATAGAAAAAGCTTTACATATGCTTTCGAAACAGTTTTAGCAGTAGCTTTGCGTAACGGAGTGAAGGTAACAAATTTTGAAGTAAGTTCAACAGCGACAAAGATGTAGCAAAAACCTCTATTAGTTCTGGGAATCGGACCAAAAATGTCTACAGCGGCCACATGACTCAATTTAACAGGTACAATGGGATATAATGGAGGAATATGTGAAGTTGTGTCTGACTTAGCTTTCTGGTGGATTTTACATGACGCTAAAACTCGTCGTATACGTTTCTCCATGTTGGCAAAATAACAGTTCTGTCTCAGTATAAGAAAACATTTTCTAACTCCGTAATGTGCATAACTTAAATGAGTATACCAGATTAGTTTGTTAACAAGCTCGTCAGGAATGCATAATAACCAAATGTTGCTGTCAGGGTGAGAGCGGCGAAACAGAATGTCATTGCGTACAGTGTAATGGTTTCTAATCGTAACATTTTTTCTATCTTGCCAGAGGTGTTTAATCTCTTTCCATACGTTGTCTTTATTCTGCTCTTGTGCTATGTCCTGTAATGACGACGAAATAAAATTTTCAAATGCAACTTGTTGAATGTACATGACGCTGGAATTTGCTTTGCAGAAGTTGGTTGCGACGTCTTGCTGATTGTTGCCGAGAGAACGAGATAGTGCGTCTGCTACAACATTTTGTGTGCCGGGAATGTGAACAATTGTAAAATTAAATTCCTGTAGATAAAGCTTCCATCTACTTAGTCTGTCGTGTGTGAATTTAGCCGAAAGTAAAAATTGAATCGCTCTGTGGTCTGTGTATACGGTGGTATGTCTGCCATAAAGAAAGTGCCGAAATCTCGTAAAAGCCCAAACAACACATAACGTTTCCAGTTCTGTAACAGAATAATTTCGTTCTGCAGGTGACAGACTGCGACTTGCAAATGCGGCGTTTTTAATTACTGTAGAGCCATCTTCTTCAATTTCCTGAAAAATATGTACGCCTAAAGCGGTGTTAGAACTGTCGGTGGCAATGGAAAAATTACTGGTAAGATCTGGGTGCGATAAAAGTGGTGCATCCAACAAAGCAGGTTTCAGGTTCATAAATTCAGAATGTGCTTGCTTATCCCAAGACCAAATAGTGTTTTTACCTGTCAATTGACATAATCTAGGGGTGTCTAAAGCAGAATAATGAATAAATTTACGAAAAAAGTTAATTACACCCAAAAAACTGCGTAGTTGTTTCTTCGTCGTAGGAACAGTAATGTCACGTAAAGCTTGAAGTTTTTCCGGGTCAGGCGCAATGCCTTCTGCTGAAATTACATGTCCAAGAAATTGTATAGAAGTTTTGCCAAAGTGCGATTTACTGAGATTAACTGTGATTCCTTGTGCATGGAAAGCTTGCAACAGTCGTTCTAAAATCACATTGTGTTCAGACCAGTTAGCTTCTGCGATAAGAATGTCGTCTACGTACGTCGTGATTCTGTCTTTAAGTTCTGTCGGAAGTATTGTATTCAAACTGCGAATAAAAGCTGCAGAAGAAATAGTTAAACTGAATGGTAATTTGCAAAATTGATAACAGTCGCCAAAACTGAAAAATGCTGTGTACTTTCTGCAGTTCGGATGGAGCTGAATTTGCCAAACTCCCGATTTCAGATCTAATGTAGAATAAATAGCAGTACCGTGAAATTTCTGTAGAAGTTACTCTAATGTCTGTGGTCGATCTGTTTCATTAATAATTATGTCATTGATGTGACGTGAATCAAGTACGAGGCGAAGTGAACCATCCTTTTTCTTAACAATATGTAGCGGGTTTATGTACGGACTAACTGCCGGTTCAATAATTCCTTGGTCGAGCATATTTTGCAGTTCTTTTTTAACTTGTTCTCTGTGGATATATGGAATGGGATAATGCTTTGCTTTAAATGTGTCGTGCTGTTTGACTTGAAATTCATACATAAAACCGGACATCGTACCAGGAATGTTGTCGAAAACTGGTGCTTGCTGTAAAAGAATTTTGTGTAGTTGCGTGCGTTCGTCGTCTGTATTTGCACTGCTTTGTTTAACTTTATCAGAAATCATCTGCATTATTCGTAGTCAGCTTCGTCTGGAATATTATAGTTATGTACGTACGTATCTGTGAACAATGTGGGATTACAGTCTATGTTACGTGATGCAGAAATGACCTCTGTACGATTAATTGTTTGTTCTTCCGCAGATAAAGAGTGCTGAAATTCTAAAGCCAATTGTACATTTTCATCCTTTAGCATTAAATAGGAATTTTGAAAATCAATAACTGCGTCGTGTTGTACCAGAAAATTAGTACCTAAAATAACGTCTGTTGTCAATAAAGGAACAATCCAAAAATTTGAGTGAAATGTGTGACCTGCAATGCAAAATGATAAATGTGTCTGTAATTTAACGTCTACTCCTTTACTCGATACTGCTCCTTTCACTTTCGTTTTGCCTAATGGTAATGTAGGATAGGTATTCTCTTTGTTACACTCTTTGAAAGTTACTTCATTTATTACTGACATAGGTGATCCAGAATCGATTACTGCTGAGAATTTCGATGAACCAATTTTAATTTCGATGACAGGGTGTGAAATAGTTTTTTGAACGATTGGTCTTTCCTGCAAAAGAGTGTCTCGGATGTCGTCAAAAGTAATAACATTTCCGTGAACAACATTCTGCGTGTCTAAAGTAGTGCTTGTGTTACTGGAAGATGCGACCTGTACAGAATCTAGTCACATTCTATCTGACGTGTTATTATTTTCAGGACTATTCTGTGGCATTTCTACTATTTGTACGGTTCTGTTATTCCTTCCTGACGTATTACGTTCGGGATGATATCTACTATCTGGTTCATTCATGAGAATATGTTCCTGTCGATGATTTTGCTGCTCGTAAGACCGACTGTTTTATACGTACGCTGATAATTGTGTTCATTGTTTTTACGTCTGTCGTGATAGTCATTTCTATACGGTGCATTGCGATAGGAATTGAAATATTGAGTTTTCTGTACATAGTTATTTCCTTGCTGGCGTGCGTTACTATTTGTTGTAGCTGGGACTATACGTGCACGCAGCGAAACATTAAAGCCTGGTTGACCTTGTGCATTACATTGTTGGTTAGGTATGTTAACCGGCTGACTTTCATACTGTTGTGGTGAAAAACGTCTATTGTTACCAAAATGTGGTTCCTGTTCCTGATAATTTTGACGATATTGATAATTAAAATTGTGTCTGTTATTAATGTTCTGGTGGCTGTCGTTCCTAAAGCGTCTATTAGCTTTGCTATTGAAATTGCGTGCCTGATCATAATTACAGTATGTTTGTTGACCTTGGTTATTATATGAAAAGTTTTTGTTTATAAAGGAATAATCCGATTGCTGTACTTCCAAAAGCTGTAACAGATCTCTGAATGCTGAAATGTTTTCCTTCTGCTGACCCGTTAAAAGTGACACTCTTATAGATCGTGGCAACTTAGAAATACATAATTAAATGAGAGCAGATTCACTATATGGTTCACTTAGGTACTGGTTTTGTTGGACCATATGCTCAAAAAATTGCGTGACACTGGGAAAACTAATTAGTTGATCTTTAATTCCGCGTTGTGTCGTCTTCGACCAATACGCTGATAGAAAAGCATTCTGAAACTCTTCTACCGAATAGCATTGTCTCGCGATCAGTCTCATACGAGTTGCCAGTTCGCCTTCCAAAAAACTACAAATAAATTCAAGTTTGTGTGTTACAGGCCAAGTCGGTGGAAAAGCAAAGCTGAATTGTTGTATCCAATCCAGGGGGTGAATCTGTGTTCTGTCATTTTTAAATACTTTAAATTTTCTCACTGATAGAAAATGTTTGTGATCAAAATTATCGTCTCTGTATGTCGGAACCGGTTCAGGATTGAATGAAAATCTATTTGTCTGGGACTGTTCGGAATCTAACTCACGTACTCTTTGTAGATTACCTAAATTATACTGGCTGTGTGAGTGCGAGAAATGCTCGGAATTCGCCGTATGCTGTGACGTGTTATTAACTGAAATATTTTTTATCTCTGTTACGTCTTGTTGTAAACTTGACAATTTTCTATGTAATGCATTATTAGACGAATCTATCTCACTGATTGTCTGCTGTAGATTTTGGAATTCAGGTGTTTGGTTAAACGAAATCGGTGCAGTATCGTCATATTAGTTGTCATTATTACTTTCGATAACATCAATACGACTGGCCAATTCATCATATTTTACAGTCAGTATTTTTACCTGATCATCGGTTTTAGTGTCAGAGGCATTAATCTGTTTTTGCATTTTACGTGTGGTTTCGTTCAGTTTTTTAACGTCAGCTTTGATGTCATCGGAATCCTGTGTTAGTCCTAATTGTTCGAGTCTGTCGGTCACTGTTTGAATATCCACTGTGTGTGTATCTGTTTTTGATTTAAGATAAGAAATTTCATCACGTAATTCGGTGTTCAACTGTTCGATGGTATTAATTTTGTCCGATACTGTAGCAATATTGTTGTCTACATATGTTTTTGCCTTCGCAAACATTTTACGTTTATCTTCTTGTCTCTGTGCAGTGATTGTTTCCATGACTTGACGTTTTACTTTATTTTGATCCTGTATAAATTTGCGGAAACGCGTATCACTGTTTTGTAGGTGAAGATTAAAACGTTCGTCAATTTGAGTGTTCTGTTGGTCGAATTTCGCGTCAATCTTTGCATCCATTGTGCGCGAAAGTTCTGCTGTCATTACTTTAAACTCGTCGCGTAATTGTGTTGCTTTTTCAGAGCATTGTTTACCGACTGCACTAATTTCGTGTCTAAGTGTTTCTGTTGTAGCTGTTTGCATATCCCTTAATTCTTGAGCAACAGATCTAATTTCCTCACTACTTTTCCTAGCACAAGTCTCAATTTCCTCACGTAATTGTTCTTTAGTATCATGACACTGCGCGGCAACGGCTGTAATCTGTTCACTAAGCTGTCTGGAATTGTTGTCTAATTTTTCCCTAAGTTGTTTGAAATTTTCATCATTGTTGTCTAGTTTTTCATTAAGTTGTTTGTAGTTTTTGTCTTGCTTATCATTGTTTTCATTAATTTGATGTACGAGATTTTCACTAAGTTTTTTGAGATTGTTCTCTCGTCTTTCATTCTGTTGTAGCAATACTGCCATAATTTGATCAAATCTAAAATGAACATCTCTATTCTCTGTGCTGTGTGATGGTGTGTCTGCAATTGTCACGTTTTGTGTATCCATTTGGACATTCTGTGATTCTTGAAAATGTTTGCTAATCGGATGTACACTGTTGGTCACTAAATCGGAATTAAATAAATCCGACGCATTCTGATTACACTGTTCGTTTTCATTAGACAAATTTGTCTGTTCATTACGTGAATTTTGCAAACCGGTTGTGTTAAGCTGGGCAGCGCTCATTGCAACAGAACGCCCCGCGTCATCAATTGTCGACAAATTAACAGAGGACACAATTGAATACGTCTGTTCATCACTAAGATCAAAATCATTATTAGTGGTCGGTACGTACTGATTGTCATTAAATGGAGGATTGTCATCATTACATTGTGTGTCACAATTACTATCGGTCAAGTTGTTTAATTCGGTTATTTCACTCATTATACCTCGCGATGCACTATTAATAGTCTTTCGCGGCATTTTTACACTAGTCACAATTATTCACAAATGAGACAAAGACAATGCAAAATCCAACAAATATAAATACAACAAAGAGCAACGAATTGCCGATGATCTGAGGAAAGAAAGTCACAAATTTGTAAAAGCGTTGCGCCAGATGCTAATTATATTAAGTAAATAAGAGCAGATATCTGACTACTTTTCAGAAGATCCTCAAAGAAATACGATCCATGTCCGGATGTCGCCAAGTGTAACCTCCCCGTGAAAATGAATGACAATGATACTGAAATTGAGCCAAATGTTGTCTCGACACAAAAATGAACAATAAAAATGAATCAAGTGTAACCTCCTTGCAAAATTAAAGAATAATAATGGCCCAAATGTAAACTCCCCACAGTAATAAAACTCAATGATAATAAAAATGTGCAAAAATATTAAGTCCCCACAAAATTAACGTTAAGATGAACCTGATAAATTTTATAAGGGCAGCTGCGCTGACCTTCGGCCCTGTGCAATAATTAAACCTGAACACAAAAACCAAAATTCTTACCTCAGTAAACTGCATCTATATCTGCTCTTATTTTATGGCACAGCTTCGTGCAATGCTGGCCCATTTTTAATTTTGATTCTTGGAGGGAATGCATAGGAAATATTATTTAACTTGAAATGAATCTTTTTCTTTAAAAAGGTTACTTTGTAGAAAAATTATTATTGGGGCAATTCTTGAACAAATTAATTACAATTAACATATGTTATTAGCTGAGCGCAATGCTGCATCATTACCTTCGATAACAATATACCTCGTCCAGAACTGTGACCAGAGACCCATGTCGACGCCCGCTCAGTACAACCGTCCACTCGCTACTGCTCCTCGCGACTCCCCACACGCAACTGCCTACTCGCAACTGTTCACTCGCGCGGTCAAGCGCAGACTAGCAACGATAAATAACTCTCTGGTCAGAGTTTGTGTCATGCCTCGCCATCGCTGTTAATGAATACACTGAATACATACATGTTTCAACTGATAAACGTGTAGTAACTAATGATGAAACTTGGGAGCTGCCTATACGAGTTCTGAAAAATAGGAGATATTGGGACGAAGGTGTTAATCTTAGTAAAAGCAAGCTAAACACAGAAGAAGAAGAAGCACTTATTTTGGACAAAATAGAAGCTAAGTTGCAGGTAATCGATAAAATTTCAGCTAATCAGAAGGAAGAACTGAGACTGATTTTAAAAAGGCATCATAAGGTATTTTCAAATCGACCTGGCGTGGTCAAAGGTTATGAATGTCAATTAAAGGTGAAACCTGGCCAAGTGTTTTTCAGGAAGCCATACCAAATACATGTAGCTAGGAAGGAGGCGGTTCGAAAGGAGATACAGAGAATGCTAGAGTGGGGTGTGATTGAAAAAGCGGTCAGTGAGTACAATAATCCTCTTGTTGTTGTACCAAAAAGAGATGGGAGTGTCTGATTGGTCTTGGACGCTCGTTGGTTGAATGAAATAGTAGTTAGGGAAAGTGATAGACCGCAGAACATGGACGAGTTATTGCAAAAGTTCCGAGGAGTAAAATTCTTAACCTCTATGGACATCACGCGTGGATATTGGAATTTGCCACTGGCGGAAAGTTCAAGGAAGTACACAGCTTTCTTGTACGAAGGAGTTTGTTACCAATACCGTGTGGTACCTTTTGGACTTAATATCTCTGTTTGTGCCTTCATACGTGTGATGTACCATGTTTTAGGACCAGCCTTAATTAATAAAATCACAGTCTACGTAGATGATCTGTTAATAGCAACTCCTACCTGGGAAGAACACATAGTTTTATTAGAGGAAGTGTTTGAGGCTATTGAGAGAGGTGGCATAAAACTAAAGATTGAAAAGACAGAGTGCATTAAAGAGGAAATAGGTTTCTTGGGATATATGATAAGTGGAAAAGGTATTCTGCCTGACTCAGGCAAGCTAGCAGTCATTGAAAAATTTGAGGCTCCCAGAAACAAGAAGCAGTTGAGATCGATGTTCGGTCTTTTCGGCTTCTATAGGCGTTTTGTTAGTGATCAGGCTTTTAATGCGCCCTGTCTTCACCTCCTGCTGAAAAAGAATACCCCTTGGGTTTGGACAGCAGAATGTCAACAGGCGTTCGAGGTGCTTAAACAATCTTTAATTAATAGTCCTATTTTACATCATCCTGATTTTGAAAAACCATTCTGTATGTCTGTTGATGGTAGTGGATATGGTATAGCTGTGGAGGTATTCCAATTAGAAATAGAGAACGAACAAGAAGTGCACAAGACCATAGCTTTCGCAGTCGATCTTTACAGGCAGCAGAGAGAGAGTATGGCATCTCAGAACTGGAAGCATTGGTAATTGTATTTGGGGTACAGAAATTTGAGCGGTATCTATTAGGTCACAAGATAATTGTTTACAGTGACCATAAGGCGTTGACCTTTTCAAAGACCTATAAGTTGAGGAATGCTCGTTTGGTAAGATGGTCATTGTATCTCCAGCAGTTTGACCTTGAGGTTAGATATATTCAAGGGAAAGACAATCTGGTAGCTGATGGGTTATCTAGAAGTGCGGAGCTCTGTGATGACGCGGGAATTACAGCAACAGACCTAAGTGAAGTACGAATGTTTGCGTTGCACGATGTAAAGGAAGAAAATGCATTAAAGAGGGTGATTACGAACTTGAGACGTGAGAAGAATGCAGATGACCAGCTGAAATTAGTAAAGAGCTATTTGGGAAATGCGAACTATCATAAGGTTTCGCAATACTACTGTCTGCATAAAGGTATTCTGTATAGGAGGAAAAAGGTAGGTGTTTCTGAGGGGAAGCTGTGCTTTCCCTCACAACATGTAGACTTACTAATTGACTATGTACACCTGAGGTATGGGCACTATGGTGCAAAGAAGTGCATTGCAAAATTAAAAGAGAAAGTTGTGTTTGACAACATGTACCGCCGTGTTGCCAAGCGTCTAGCATCTTGTGTAGTGTGCCAGAAAGTCCGTGCTGTTAACACCAGAATACAAGGGGATATGCATTCAGTAGAGCCAACTGAAACGCTAGAATTACTGGCTTGTGATTTGTTTGGCCCTCTTTCTGTTTCGAGGGTGGGTGTGCCCATGTTTTTGTTGTGGTGGATGGATTTAGTAAATATGTTAAGCTATACCCAATTAAAAGAGCAAATGAAAAAAACGTTGGTAGAAAAGTTGGAAAAAGATTTCTTCGTGAACGTTGGCGTTCCGAAGAATTTGCTGTCAGACAATGGGCCTCAATTTACTTCTGATAGATTTAAAGAATGTCTGAATAAGGCCGGAGTGAAACATCTGAAAATATCTGCGTATTTCCCCCAAGGAAATATGAGTGAACATATTATGAGAGAATTGAATAGGCTGTGCAGGACTTATTGTGCTCGGAAACACTCAAGTTGGGCAGAGCGCATGAAGTATTTTGAGAATGTAATTAACAACTTAAGGAATGATGCAACTGGTTTTGCGCCTTGCGAATTGATGTTTGGCCAAGAACCGCGCTATGTGGTTGCAGATATGGTAGAATTCCCTAATCTAACGCAAATATCCACAGACGAGAAGAAGTTAAAGGCTAGGGCAAATATAAGAAAAAGAGCATTGGAAAGGAAGAAGCGTCATGACACAAAAGCTGTACCCACCAGTTTTGAAATAGGTCAGTTAGTCCTTGTCCAAACCAAGGAAAAATCAAAGAAAATAAATGCAGAAACAGAGAAATTCATGTTGTATACCAAGGACCCTTTAGGATCATAGGAAAAACACATGCCAATGCGTATAGGGTAGAGTACCCTAAGATTCTCAGGAACGTGATCGACCTAAAGAAGTTCATGGGTAGTGAATGAATTCTGTAGGGAGGAGGTTGTTCTGTAACCTCTACACAGTGTGGCAGCTGTGGAGTCCCAGCTGTGTGAGATCTTCTTTCCCATTTCAGATTTCACTCTATCTTCATCTTTCCTATCTACAAAAATTTCGACTCCTTCTTTGCAATACAAAAATTATCCGTCATGGCTATCAAGCCATGAGTTCTGTAACCATTCTACCCACCGATTAGTGAAGAAAATACCTACTGTGACAAATCTAACAGTGACATAAACAATAAAGAAGTAATTAAGATACAAATGTATTTGAGTAACAAGTATGTATAGAACCCTGGTAATATTATAAGTACAAAGTTGTTGTTTTATTGGAAATGGTCCACCAACAGTAATTTTAAAAAATATACAAATTCGTGTACAAGTAGGATTTGAAGTGGCAGTAAAATATATTGTATGCTGTAGAGCTAACTAATTAATAGTAAAAGAGATTGCTTAGTGTTATGAAAAATATGCAGATAAGTTGTAAAAATGAACTCACCTTGTGTAGCAAGGAATGGTAGTGTAGTAGAACTGAACAGTGTTTGTGGTTGAGACGTGAAGGACACGTCCTTGAAATATTTATAAGGTTGGAGCTGGCCATTATTTGGTGTAGTGTGTGACAGAACGCACCTACATATTGAGGTTATGAGTTGGAGGCGTGAATGCGACCATAGGTACCCTTATGTTAGATGAGACAGAGCAGCTCATGGTGTCCTATAGGTTTAAGGAATTTAGCATTACGCTCGTCCATAATTACCAAATGCACTTTAGTGGTAGGTCGAGAGAGACTACCTGTGGTTTCAGCGTCCGATCGAGTGGAAATGGATTGCCACGTGAGCAAACTGATCAGCTGCAATACACTGTAGATATGAAATAGATGTGCTATCCTATGCGTTAAATGTTAATAGAGTGAGTGTTAAATAAGTACATACACTAGCAACATAATTGAGTAACATAATGGCAGACGTGAAACATTATTTATAGCTCAGCATAAATACACTTCGATGAAGTAAGTACATAATTGCAGATGTGTAATTGACACAGCAGCAGAGGACCAATAAGTGGATTTAGTGGTCAACTAAACGTAGTGTGTTTTCAACACTCAGAACTGTACTATTACCTCAAGTTACTCACATGTACAAAGAAGCTGAGAAGACAACTACTAATCAAATATACTCACACTATCTCTAAGAATAAGGTAATCGAAGATGAGTCAGCTAAGTAAATAAAATACAAATGTATCAGAAATGTACCGAGCATTGGTTCAGTGTTCCGGCCCAGAAATGATAAATTAAAATTAAATAGGATTTATGATGGTATGCCTTAAGCATAAATTTTCTCTAATACGTGACTAACGGCGTTTTGTGCCATTTGTTTACCGATTTTATGACAATTAAGTAACTGCGAGAGTAAAATTGAAAAAGTTCTGTTAACTTTGTTCCAGCATCATATTGAAAGATAAAATGTATATATCCCCATTTCATTGTGACCCACCCTTAGATGTTAAGTGAACAGAGTCTGAGGCACTCTTTTTGTTTGTTCTACAGGACAAACCAGATAATGGCAGCCTGGTAGCTGCGTGAAAGTGTGGAGTGACATGGAGACAACTCACAGTGACTCCTCCCCTTTCCCCACGTAATTTAGAGTGAATGTGAAGGACGCACACCATAGGAACTTCCCCTCCTCTACCAATGTGAATGGAAGTGTAGAACGCCAACCAAAGCGGCTACAACCACGTGTGTAAAAATGAAATTGTCATGATTTGTGAAATTTTCTTTCAGGTTTAGAAAAGACTGCTAAGATATAATTATCTGTTTATGTATCATGAATAATTGTGTTATTTTCTTTGAATTTGTGTATGTAAAAATCTATTTAATGGAGTTAAGATTTTCATAATTTTACATATTTTATGTGTTTGTCTGTCTAAGGCAATATGTATGCCAAAGTGTTTCATTGATTTTGCTTAAATTTTGAGTGATAATGTTGCTTATTAAGCAGTGAACATCCCAGCAATTTAAATAATTGAAGTAGGTAATAAGTTTTCTTTTAATATTTCTATATGTTTACATTTAAATTTTTAATTTTCATGGGGAGTTAAGCTGTACTCTTGCTTCCCTTTTTGTAATTAATTTTTTTTCCATTTACATTAAAAAAAATTAAGTAGAGGGTGATGTAGGGAAGCAGCATACTCACGCCTTATAAAATTCACATCAGTCTTTCCACTGTGTGCCAGCCTAGTCCGCTGAACCTACTCTGACGTCATAAATGTTGCGCAATACTTCAAAAATCAAGTAAATAAGCTGAAACGTTTTTAGCATGTCAGGAGTAATACTAAAACAATATGTGTTGAATATCAGTTCAATAACTTTAACCATTTTCGGAATTTGGACGTTTTTCTGTAAAAATCATTGGCGCAACAGAAAAGAGCTAGAAACTTAAAAATTTATATTTAGATTCCTTTTGCATAATAATTTAGTAGAAATAGTATTCTGGATCTCACAAATTAAAATTTTAGTTGAAATTCATGATTTTCTGGTTTTTGTCTTAGAAATTAAGGAAGCAAGATAGATTAAGTAGGCGAATAAATAAGGCTAGGATGTTTAAATTTAAGTAAAAGGGAGATCCGCTATAATCATAAAGATGTGAGCAGTTTCAATAGAATAACTATAAAACTATAACGATAGCGTATCTCCAAAGGGTAAGTTCAGAGCTCGTCTACTGCGTGTAGTGTAATTAAATTAATTCTCTCGCCCAAAATATTTGACTTAGTCACGTCAGACTTTTATTATGATTACTTACCTGTGTGCTGATGGCACATTTAAATTGAGAGCTTCATCGGCCAACAGCAAAGGAAGCAATGATTTATTCGATAACTTAAAGTGGTACATTACTAGCCCAGCAGCTAGTCGGAAGAGCAGATTTGATCAGGCGTTCCCTGAGCCGTCCACACTGCGGCTTTATATATAAGAACGCTGCGCGAGGAAGGAAGGTCCCAGTTCTCTTCAGACGCTGATTAGCACACCACCTGTGCCGGGAGTCGCGTCGCGTCGGTATCATTGCTACAAACAGCCTCGGATGCCGTAATAAGTTACTCGGGATGAAATCGTTTTCGAGTGAAGTGTTAATTCTGGGATGACTTTAATGATCTATCTTCAGTTTGCGTATGTCGTATTTTCACGTGCCGCTGCGGGACAGACATTCCACCATTATTTAGCGTGGCGTTTGATGAACATTATCATCAAATTATGGCGAGCATTCACTTGAACATTGAATTGGAACAGTTATAGTTGCATCAGCGCATTAGACTCTGAACTGTTCTGTTAGTTGGATTGTGTGGATTCTTTTTGGTCTGTGACTTTCAGAATATAGTGAACATTTCAGAGAAAATGGTTTTTGATTATGAATGCCAGACAATCTCCTAATTCCTCAGAGCTATAAGCTGTAGCTATAAATGTATTTCTCAGATGAAGTGGTCACTAGTAATTCTAATTACAGGCTTGACGTTTTTCTAATCACTTTCTGGTTGCCAATATTGTAGTTAGAGAGGCAGTGTAGAGAACGGCAAACAACAGCATTAAATAAATATGAGGAACATTATAAATACAAAACATTTATAACAAACAATTACATCATCTGCGGCCCCACAAGAAGTAGTTTAAATCATATGTAGAACATCAGCTGCTACGAGTTGTGACCTCACATACTTCAAACGGATTTCTAGTGAAACATCTGTGAGATCAAAAATATATTAATTCAGATGTCTCACAGGGAATTTTATTAGGCCCAATCCTTTACCTTATTTGTATAGACGATTTCACACAGTGTCAGATGTTAAGAAAAAAATCACAAGAACTAAAACATGGTTGACAGAAAACTCTATTGTGGTCATCACAGGTGTCACAACTGAAAAATAAATTAAATCTGAACATAAAAAAAAATTGTAGGCACTTCCAGTTGAATAAAAAACACAATGACGCTAGATTAAAAATTAATGATAATATATTAGAATGTGTAACAGATACCACATTCTTGAGTTTGAATTTAAAATTTCTTGTTGAAATGGACAGAACATGTAGGAGCTTTGACAAAGAGATTATCCACAGGATTTAATAGTTTGCAAATACTTGCATCTCTTCAGAATATTTCATTCCTCCATGTGACTTGTTGTGTGTACATATATTCAGTTTTCAGTTACAGAATGTTTTGGGTAACCAGTGCTGGAAACATTCAGACTGTCTTCAAGGTACAGAAAAGGGCTGTACAGATAATAACAAATAGTAGCAATAGGGTCCGTTGTACTAATCGATTCAGAAAGTTAGAAATTCTGACTGTCCCATGTTAATCCATTTCAGAAACTATAACAGACATAAGAAAAAATATTTATGTGTATACCAGAAACAACTCAGTACATGAGCATGAAATTGTAGCCAGATACTGGTTATATCAAAACAGGATAAACAAGTCAAAAACACTGAACATTATGCTATATAATGGCCTAAAACTGTACAACAGGGTTCCATAAAAGTGTAAATGAGCTTCATGCCTTTAGCCAAAAGCCAAAAACATATTTATTAAGTAACAGCAGTTACACTGTAAATGAATATTTAGAATAATTATAGATAACCACTTAACATTCATCGATATTCCATACATTAAGCAACACTACATGGCATAATTAGAATATAAGTACACTCCTGGAAATGGAAAAAAGAACACATTGACACCGGTGTGTCAGACCCACCATACGTGCTCTGGACACTGCGAGAGGGCTGTACAAGCAATGATCACACGCATGGCACAGCGGACACACCAGGAACCGCGGTGTTGGCCGTCGAATGGCGCTAGCTGCACAGCATTTGTGCACCGCCGCCGTCAGTGTCAGCCAGTTTGCCGTGGCATACGGAGCTCCATCGCAGTCTTTAACACTGGTAGCATGCCGCGACAGCGTGGACGTGAACCGTATGTGCAGTTGACGGACTTTGAGCGAGGGCGTATAGTGGGCATGCTGGAGGCCGGGTGGACGTACCGCCGAATTGTTCAACACGTGGGGCGTGAGGTCTCCACAGTACATCGATGTTGTCGCCAGTGGTCGGCGGAAGGTGCACGTGCCCGTCGACCTGGGACCGGACCGCAGCGACGCACGGATGCACGCCAAGACCGTAGGATCCTACGCAGTGCCGTAGGGGACCGCACCGCCACTTCCCAGCAAATTAGGGACACTGTTGCTCCTGGGGTATCGGCGAGGACCATTCGCAACCGTCTCCATGAAGCTGGGCTACGGTCCCGCACACCGTTAGGCCGTCTTCCGCTCACGCCCCAACATCGTGCAGCCCGCCTCCAGTGGTGTCGCGACAGGCGTGAATGGAGGGACGAATGGAGACGTGTCGTCTTCAGCGATGAGAGTCGCTTCTGCCTTGGTGCCAATGATGGTCGTATGCGTGTTTGGCGCCGTGCAGGTGAGCGCCACAATCAGGACTGCATACGACCGAGGCACACAGGACCAACACCCGGCATCATGGTGTGGGGAGCGATCTCCTACACTGGCCGTACACCACTGGTGATCGTCGAGGGGACACTGAATAGTGCACGGTACATCCAAACCGTCATCGAACCCATCGTTCTACCATTCCTAGACCGGCAAGGGAACTTGCTGTTCCAACAGGACAATGCACGTCCGCATGTATCCCGTGCCACCCAACGTGCTCTAGAAGGTGTAAGTCAACTACCCTGGCCAGCAAGATCTCCGGATCTGTCCCCCATTGAGCATGTTTGGGACTGGATGAAGCGTCGTCTCACGCGGTCTGCACGTCCAGCACGAACACTGGTCCAACTGAGGCGCCAGGTGGAAATGGCATGGCAAGCCGTTCCACAGGACTACATCCAGCATCTCTACGATCGTCTCCATGGGAGAATAGCAGCCTGCATTGCTGCGAAAGGTGGATATACACTGTAGTAGTGCCGACATTGTGCATGCTCTGTTGCCTGTGTCTATGTGCCTGTGGTTCTGTCAGTGTGATCATGTGATGTATCTGACCCCAGGAATGTGTCAATAAAGTTTCCCCTTCCTGGGACAATGAATTCACGGTGTTCTTATTTCAATTTCCAGGAGTGTATTATAAGAATAAGAATAAGAATAAGAATAAACTGTAAGCATCTGTGTATGTTTATTTAATAAGAAACATTGTTCTAACAATTCATGGCATCCATACAATTTGTATTGCTTATTGGATGAATAAATATTTCTACCTATTTCATGGAATTGTGATGTACATGGGTTGGACAAAAATAGTAAATATCAAAAATGCAACACATTATCATGCCTCATAAAGCACAGGAAAATCACTGGCATTCAAAACAGCTGTCATTCATCTCGAAATGAATAAATACAGCTGCTGTTCATCAAGGAAACCTTATACCATTCTTCCTGCAAAATAATTGCTACTTTAGATAATGGTGATGGGGATGAATAGCAATCATGCAGCCTTCTCTCAAAGTATAGCACAAAGGCTTAATACCATTGAGATCTGGTGACTGTGGTGGTCAGATGCAATAGTTCATCCTCATGCTCACAAAACCAGTCCACATTGATGCAACAGTGTGAACAGGAGCGCTTTCATCTTAGAACACAGTGTTACCATTGGGGAATAAACATTGTAGCATGGGATGAATATCATCATGCAAAATGGTCACATAAACCTCGGCAGTAGTGTGATCATGAAGACTAACCAAGGGGGCCCATTGAATACCGTGATATGGCTGCCTAAATCATTAATGAGTCCCCACCATGGTTCACTCTTGGGACGAAACGGGGCCAGAAGTTGGAAACAGTGTAAAAAAAGTCTCACCTGACCAGATGACTTTCTTCCACTGCTCCACAGTCCAGGTTTTATGTCTTCAGCACCTTGTTTTCCAACTATGGGCATTTGCATCACTGATGAGTAGTTTTGGAATTTCAGCTTAATCTATAGTTCCCTGCTTATGGAGAGGTTCATTTGTGTCAGTTTGATGCTGACAGGTCTTATGAGTGAGACATTCAGTTATGCGCTGCCTTTGGAAGCTGTTGTCGCCTTGCTTTTCGTGAGCTGTTCACGAACACTAAAGACAAACTTTCGTCCACATTGTAACGTAGTGGCTGATGTTCTTCCACTTTCCCTGTATGTGGCATAAATCTTTGATACGGTGCATCCTGAAACACCAGACACTTTGGCTACCTTGGTCACGGAAGCACCAACAATTTGCCCGCATTCGATTTCACTGAACTCCGACTACATAAAACACTGTTCAGAACACGGCTAACACTTGCAACGTATTGAGGACATTGCACAGGTGCCAATCGTAGTCAAATACCACAGCACATCCCGTGCAGTTGGCTAACACCTGCACGTATTTTTGTTCAGCCCCTGTACTTCTCTACTACGTTTACTTAGCTTATTTTTTAATCTGCACTTACACTCTCCCCTCTACTTCTTGCTATCTCCCTCCGATCTTCCCTCCCATCTCTCTCTCTCTCTCTCTCTCTCTCTCTTTCTTTCATTCATTCTCTGTCTCTTTCGCTCTCATCTTTCCAGTTGTATGTGCCTCTCATACACATACAAACACGAACACAAATGTTTACTCACTGATCCTCAAAAACACACACACACACACACACACACACATACACATACACGCAAGTCAAGTGAGATGCACGACACAGTGATTAATTTCGTTAGCGCATATGAGTTTCTTAGGACACGTTTGTTATCCTTGTGGATTAGACAAGTTACGTTTTAGGTGCAATCAAACTACAAAAATTCTAAGTTATGTTCCTGTGCACGGGCGCGCAGATTCAATACCAGTTTCCGACTTCTGAAAGCGATGTTATTATTTAACGTAGATGTGCGAGACTTCATGGAGGCGGCTTCTAGTAGTGCTGACTGGTTGGCAAGTTTTTAGTTCGAAAAGAGTATGTGGGGGGCTTAGAAGCATCTGATGTTATTAACAGGAGGCAACTTTATTCTTTAAATAATTTAATTACTTTTTAAATTTTTTAAAAAATGTTTACTCATATGCTTCCACGAGAATTGGTATGTTACATTTGTTGTGACTGTTGGATCTTTCTTGACTATGTTATTGGTCCCGAGAAGTTTTCTTTAATGAGATTTTTCACGATGTTGTCTGTTCTGTGTGAGAGTTAAACGGAACGTGGTAGTGAAGCATGTTTCCGTTTCAGTGACAGAAATTCGAAAACTTTACTGAATGTGATCACATTGCTACAGACTGATAGTAGCACCAGGTGTACAAGCATGAAACCGTAATTTAGTAGCAATTCTAACACGTCCATTGTTTTAAACTGATAAACAATATATTATTCAAAATAATGTACATTGTTATTTATACATTTCTCGCACCTCCCTGGCAGGCTGTGAATGACACGCCAAAAAAACTTCTTCTTTTGAAGCGAACCAGTCAGCGAGTCATTTTCGTACATTTTCATACGAATTGAAGCGTTGTTCAACGACAGCGAGTCCCAGTGATGCAAATAGATGATAATCGGATGGAGCCAAGTCTGGAGAACAAGCCGCAAGCCCTATTATTTCCCAACTGAACGCCTCGATCGTTTCCCTGACCCGTTTTGCTGTGTGTGATGGGGCGTTTAGCATGGAGCAGTGTGACTTTGTGTTGCCTTTTTCCATATTCCGGTCGGTTTTCACGTAACACTCGATTTAAATCGATTATTTGCTGTCGGTAGCGATCAATTTTAGCGGTTTCACCACGTTTTAGCAGCTCATGGTAGATGACACCCTTCTGATCGCACCATACACAGAGATTGTCTTCTTACCAAAGCGATTCGATCTTGCAGTGGGTGTCGATGGTTTGTCTGAATTCATCCATGATTTACAACGCTTAGGGTTCTCAAAATATACCCGTTTTTCATTACCTGTCACTATTCAATGGAGAAACGACTTTCTTTTGTACCTGGCGAGCAGCATTTCACAAGTGGTCTTTCGATTTGCTTGTTATCCTTCATTCAGTTCAAGCAGAACCCATTTTCTCACTTTCTGTACCTGTCCAATAGCTTTCAACCGATGAGAAACGGCTTTCTGCGTCACATTCAATTGCTCCGCTAGTTCCTGCTAAGTTCAAGATCATATTCATCCTATAGAGCATGCAGTTCGTTGTCTTCGAACTTTTTTGGTCGTTTCCCCCGCTCGTCGTTTTTCACGTCAAAATCACCACATCTGAATTTTTTGAACCACTCGGAACACTGTGTTTCCCAGGAGCATGTTCGCCGAAAGCTTCGACAAGCATTCGATGCGATTCTGCAGCAGTTTTCTTTAAAGGGTAACAGAAAACCAATGCTGTCAGCAAATCGTAGTTCGTAGGCACAAAATCTCGACATGTTTACGAGTTTAAAACAGGTACCAATGTACTGAACTCGGGTTACTGTGTGTTCACATTCGTCACCAGCCGCTACAAGAAGCAGATGCCATTACACACGCGGTCTTACGGGTCCTACACTGACGGCTAGCACCATCTAAAGGGAAATTCCGGTTTCATACTTCTACACCTGGTATATAAAACGAGCTCCTCTTCCAGGCCATGAAGGTCCAAGGGATGTCTACTGGCCGCTGTGTTATGCTGTGCCTTGCAGCATATGCAGAAGTGATGTGGAGGCCAGCACACTGATCTCCTGGCAGTTTTACAGGCTTTCCAGACTGTGGAGCCGCTACTGCTCAGGCAAGTAGCTCCTCATTTGGCATCACGAAGCTAACTGCTCCATTTACCAGTCCTTCCAACAAGAAAAAGTCCTTAGCAGTACGGGGAATGGAACCCCGGGTCTTCCACATGCTGCACTGACCCCTCAGCTACAGAGGCGGACAATAGTAAGTATATGAGGTGTTAAAAACAGCGTTCCATATTCTGAGAGGTGATAGTATGTACCGAAAAAAGACAAAAATGTACTGTAACATGGGCTTTAAAATGTATATCGTACTTTAAGAGCTATCAAAAAAAAAAAAAAGTGTGTGAAATCTTATGGGATGTTACTTAAAATCCGTCTTGATTGCAAATTTTTTTTTATATTATTCATATGACCGGTTTCGGTTCATGCAGAACCATCTTCAGATCTGATATTTCAGTTACAGGAGTAACCCGTCCAAATCCAGCAACTTTCACATGCTGAAATATCAGATCTGAAGATGGTTCTGAATGAACCGAAACCGGTCATATGAATAATATAAAAAAATTTTGCAATCAAGACGGATTTTAAGTAACATTATAAAATCACTGATTGTTGTTATCCCATAAGACATTATGTCTGTTTTTGCAAAATCTTATGGGACTTAACTGCTAAGGTCATCAGTCTCTCTGCCCGCATCTCGTGGTCGTGCGGTAGCGTTCTCGCTTCCCACGCCCGGGTTCCCGGGTTCGATTCCCGGCGGGGTCAGGGATTTTCTCTGCCTCGTGATGGCTGGGTGTTGTGTGCTGTCCTTAGGTTAGTTAGGTTTAAGTAGTTCTAAGTTCTAGGGGACTGATGACCATAGATGTTAAGTCCCATAGTGCTCAGAGCCATTTTTGAATCATCAGTCTCTAAGCTTACACACTACTTAACCTAAATTATCCTAAGGACAAACACACACACACCCACGCCCGAGGAAGGACTCGAACCTCCGCCGCCACAGTCCATGACTGCAGCGCCCTAGACCGCTCGGCTAATCCCGCGCGGCTAAGAGCTATCAGCACTTGCTCAACTTTGCTACTGTGAAACACATTTGCTATTATGAATGTCTTACATAATGCAATAAATAAATAAACATCTGTTTATGTTGTTACTATAAACCGGACTCACTGTTCTGAGTAAGTACAGGGCATACGGTAGCTCTAATGGAATCAGTTCTTGTTTTGATATATTTATGAAATGTTTTTGCATCGTAGTTTATCCTTGATTTTATCAGCATAATGGAAGCCTACCATTCAACATGGGCAAAGACAGACATAACCTTCTCTAACTGTCTGGAAAATGGAAGTAACTATCGACTCCATTTACTGTATACTGAAAAATATCCAGATCACAGGACACCATCTTCAACGTTATGCAGCCATCTTTTCCAGCGACTAGTAGGCTGTGGCTGCATAGCTCCAGCAGCGGCTGGAACTATGTAGGCGCATAGGTTATTTTGTATGGTCCGTCAGTGTTCTGTGGTGGTGTTCTGAATTTTTCAAGGGTCAATACACTCCGTTAATGGAGTGTGGAGATTAATAAATTTCCACTAATTAGGTGTTTGTATACTTTTGTAGAGATACTCTAGAATTGAAGCGTTTGCCAAAGAAAGAAGTGAAAACACTGCTGATATCAAAAAATCTCGCTGTGTTCCAGCACCATAACTAAGGTAATTGATTAGAAAGTGGGAATTCCTTGAAATAACGACACTGAGGACTGCGCTATGGTTTGCTTCTTGGATGTAACAATTCTGAAAGTACGCAGTGCTAGCTCCGGTTTCAATACCGCACATGGCTCTGTCCCTGTAAAGTATCTTAATGAGTGGCGCTGCTCGAAAGACCTTGCCTCGACTGATAAGGATATGAACGTAGCTCGCATCGTCTAACGACCGGTTCAGTATAGACATCCACATGTTTCTTCCTGTGAAGTAGATTCGCTTTAAAAGCAGGAGGGAAAAGAAAGGTACAGTTCATATGCAGGAATAACGAAATGTACAGAAAAGCAGGCCGATTTTCCTACTTTTAGTGTTTTGGATAATTTTACGGTCAGGAATACAGGTTTTCTGAACGCGAATGATAAATATTTTAGCAAATCGTTGTACGGAACGTTCCAAGTCAAATCTAGTAGACCCTGTCGACATGCCGTTACATACGTTCTAAACAGTGGCTTGAGCATCCAGTAATTATACATCGTTATTGGATAAGACATTTATTCTCTAGATGGTCGACCAAAATATTCGGAAATTTGTGGTAAGGTCTTATGGGACCAAATTTCTGAGGTCATTGTTCCCTAAGCTTAAACGCTACTTAATCTGACTTAAACTAACTTACGCTAAGGACAACACACACCTATGCCAGAGGGAGGAGTCGAACCTCCGACGGTGGGAGCCACGCGAACCGTGACAAGGCGCCCTGGCCCGCACGGCTACCCTGCGCGGCTACCAAAATATCTTTGGCTGTTTACGTATTTGCTTAATTGTGGAAGACAAAGCTGATTTCACCTGCAAGTGCCTAAAATGCAGTTCTGACTCCACAGAACAGCCGGCCAGGTTGGACGAGCGGTTCTAGGCGCTACAGTCAGGAACAGCGCGACCGCTACAGTCGCAGGTTCGAATCCTGCATCAGGCATGGATGTGTGTGATGTTCTTAGGTTAGTTAGGTTTAAGTACTTCTAACTTCTAGGGGACTGATGACCTCAGAAGTTAAGTTCCATAGTGCTCAGAGCCATTTGAACCATTCAAAAAATGGTTCAAATGGCTCTGAGCACTATGGGACTCAACATCTTAGGTCATAAGTCCCCTAGAACTTAGAACTACTTAAACCTAACTAACCTAAGGACATCACACACCCATGCCCGAGGCAGGATTCGAACCTGCGACCGTAGCAGTCCCGCGGTTCCGGACTGCAGCGCCAGAACCGCAAGGCCACCGCGGCCGGCATTTGAACCATTTCCACAGAGCATGTATTCATTTAAGCTATTATGTAAATTGATGTAGTGTAAACAAATGAAGTTCGCGGCATGAAGAATGATGTTTCTGGACGGGTCCCAACAGGGTTATCAACGCAAAATCAAATAGGGGTAAGGCAGGAGTAGGCCTAATAATGAATAACAAAACATGAATGCAGATATACTACTATGAACAGCGTAGTGATCCCATTATCGTAGCCAAGACAGACACGAAGCCAGTACGCATCATAGTAGTACAAGTATATACGCGAACTAGCTTTGCAGGTGATGAAGAGTTTGAAAGAACGTACGCTGTCTCGTCACATTAATGTGACCACTAGTCAAAAGCATGAGCAACAAAACCACATTTTGCAGTGCGGAGCACTGTGAGGGTGTGTGTATGTGTGTGTGTAGTGAGTGAAGCGGTGTGAAAAATGTGTGCATAGTGTGTGCAGTGACTGATAGTGAGATATGAGTGAACAATGTGGCATTACATTATTTAATAAGTTATTTGTAAAAAAAAGTATTGTATACCAGGAGTAAATCTAATGATTGTCTCTAACTAGAAGTCTGTAAATACACTCCTAGAAATTGAAATAAGAACACCGTGAATTCATTGTCCCAGGAAGGGGAAACTTTATTGACACATTCCTGGGGTCAGATACATCACATGATCACACTGACAGAACCACAGGCACATAGACACAGGCAACAGAGCATGCACAATGTCGGCACTACTACAGTGTATATCCACCTTTCGCAGCAATGCAGGCTGCTATTCTCCCATGGAGACGATCGTAGAGATGCTGGATGTAGTCCTGTGGAACGGCTTGCCATGCCATTTCCACCTGGCGCCTCAGTTGGACCAGCGTTCGTGCCGGACGTGCAGACCGCGTGAGACGACGCTTCATCCAGTCCCAAACATGCTCAATGGGGGACAGATCCGGAGATCTTGCTGGCCAGGGTAGTTGACTTACACCTTCTAGAGCACGTTGGGTGGCACGGGATACATGCGGACGTGCATTGTCCTGTTGGAACAGCAAGTTCCCTTGCCGGTCTAGGAATGGTAGAACGATGGGTTCGATGACGGTTTGGATGTACCGTGCACTATTCAGTGTCCCCTCGACGATCACCAGTGGTGTACGGCCAGTGTAGGAGATCGCTCCCCACACCATGATGCCGGGTGTTGGCCCTGTGTGCCTCGGTCGTATGCAGTCCTGATTGTGGCTCTCACCTGCACGGCGCCAAACACGCATACGACCATCATTGGCACCAAGGCAGAAGCGACTCTCATCGCTGAAGACGACACGTCTCCATTCGTCCCTCCATTCACGCCTGTCGCGACACCACTGGAGGCGGGCTGCACGATGTTGGGGCGTGAGCGGAAGACGGCCTAACGGTGTGCGGGACCGTAGCCCAGCTTCATGGAGACGGTTGCGAATGGTCCTCGCCGATACCCCAGGAGCAACAGTGTCCCTAATTTGCTGGGAAGTGGCGGTGCGGTCCCCTACGGCACTGCGTAGGATCCTACGGTCTTGGCGTGCATCCGTGCGTCGCTGCGGTCCGGTCCCAGGTCGACGAGCACGTGCACCTTCCGCCGACCACTGGCGACAACATCGATGTACTGTGGAGACCTCACGCCCCACGTGTTGAGCAATTCGGCGGTACGTCCACCCGGCCTCCCGCATGCCCACTATACGCCCTCGCTCAAAGTCCGTCAACTGCACATACGGTTCACGTCCACGCTGTCGCGGCATGCTACCAGTGTTAAAGACTGCGATGGAGCTCCGTATGCCACGGCAAACTGGCTGACACTGACGGCGGCGGTGCACAAATGCTGCGCAGCTAGCGCCATTCGACGGCCAACTCCGCGGTTCCTGGTGTGTCCGCTGTGCCGTGCGTGTGATCATTGCTTGTACAGCCCTCTCGCAGTGTCCGGAGCAAGTATGGTGGGTCTGACACACCGGTATCAATGTGTTCTTTTTTCCATTTCCAGGAGTGTATAAGTGTATACGAATTAGCTTATTTTAAATTGATCTAAATTTGTAAATACTTTGACATGTCCTATACCCTTGTAAAAAGAGATCTACGGATGAATAAAGCTACGGCTACTACTAATATGTGCAGGAAGAGAGTCAATGAGGCTTCAGACCGTGACGACTCGAGTGCCGTGGTCAGCTGCGCCAGGGTTCTCGGTTGAGGATCCGTGGCGCGAACATCCTGAAAGAGGTGGTCCCACGGATTCTCGATTGGGATTAAATACGGGGAGTTTGGCAGCCATGGGACTTTAGTGAACTCACCCTGGTGCTCTTAGAACCATGTGCATAACATGGGTACATGGAAAGACCTAGAGGTTGTTGAGAGTTCCAGAGGGAGCATTAGGAACTTGAACTGTATCAAGGGAGACGAGTACAACAGAAGGACGAAATGGAGAAGACAGTAGAAATCCTGGGATAAGACAGGAGATACTGAATATAACTGACGGAAGGAGAAAATATACAACGCTGTAAATGAAGCACGGAAAAGGGAATACAAAAGTCTATAAACGAGGGTGCCAGAAAATAAGAAACGGCTAGGCAGGAACGACTAGAGGGCAAATGCAGAGTTGTATAGGTATCCGACTCGAAAGAGGTTCCACAAATTTGTGTAGTAATTCCGCTGAAATAGTACCGTGTAATTTGTGACCTTTGACTTGGCAACACTGCACTCTGCAACATCGTCTGACGCAACAGTGTGTTTCCGCACATCACTGTGGCTGGAGCCCAGTGTTCAAAGTTCAGTGTTTAGTTACAATATATCTAGAGTTTCTTGTGAAACAATATTGGATTATTGGTTCCATTAAGACATGTCAGTGAATATTTGTCCAACGGTTTGGTGTCCTGCATACACCGTCTAAATGCTGCATACTTAGGTTAATGAACAAGCTGGGGAGCAGCGGAACGGTGTTGGATCCTGATGACTGGGGACGGCCGCCATCATCGGAAGAAAGAGTGACTGCTTAAAACAACGATTGTTGGCATCTCCTGTAAAGTCCGTTCATTTCAGGAATGTGGAATTTCTTGGAGCACATGTCACAGAGCTGCAAAGAAAGCTGGCATGTATCCACAGAGGTTTACAGCTGATCAGGAACTGAATGTCAATGAAAAAGACACATATTTTCCCATTGGTTTCAGCAATTTATTGCTCAGAGGCCAAGAATATTATAGTACACAGGGTTCAGTGACGAGCCGTGGATCCACCTCCCTAGTTACGTAAACACGTGGCCGAGCGGTCCTAGACGCTTCAGTCTGGAACCGCGCGACCGCTACGGTCGCAGGTTCGAATCCTGCCTCGGGCATGGATGTGTGTGATGTCCTTAGGTTAGTTAGGTTTAAGTAGTTCTAAGTTCTAGGGGACTGATGACCTCAGATGTTAAGTCCCATAGTGCTCAGAGTCATTTGAACCATCAGAATACACGTTTGTGGTGTGATGAAAATCCACATGCACTAATCTAGCAACTCCTGTATTCACAAAAGATTGGCGTGTTCCGAGCAATATCACAACAATTTTTTTCGAGTCTACTGTGACAAGTGTAGTTTACATCGAAATGTTTCGGGAGTTTGTGAACCAGTTGGGCGATCAAGAGCTGACCCTCGGATTGTACCAACATGCCACACATCTCGAGTGACCATGGCTGTGGTCAAATCATTCTTCCCTGGCAGAGTGCTTTCGAAAGGACTGTGCTTCCCAACGTCGACTTATTAACACCATCTGACTTTTTCATCTAGGGTTGCCTAAAAGGCAAGGTCTACTGGAAAAAAAAACTTCACAGCTTGGAAAAGTTACGAGAGAACATCATCCGTGAAATCCAGGCTGTGATACCAGTGGTTCTGGCAGCAACACACGAAAATCTGCAGTATTGTGTTCAACTGTGTTTGCAAGCCGAGGGCGGTCACTTCCAGGACCTTTTGTGATTCACCTTTATTTTCCCATGGACAAGGTATGACATGTTCATTTCATTTCCTGATTTTTATGCAAAGCCTTTAAGTGTAATTTAAGCAAATATTTGTTTGGGGGCACAATTTAGAAACATGCATGATTAATAGAAAAAGGGTTCCCGCCTACAAGAAAATTGTATGAATATCAAGAGCTGAGATGACGAGCCGTAATTAAGTAAAGAAGGAAAAGCTGAAAGGTGGAGGAATAGATAGAGCAGGAGTGTACGAACTCGCTAGTATCGTGGGCCTCAAACCTCTAACTCTGACTACCTAAGAGCCACGAGTTCAAAAATAATGTGCCATGAAGCAAGGTATTATTCTAAATCTGGATCACCTTGCCACAATGCCAGTTAAACTGGGTTCAGAAGAACCAAGTTCTACATGGGCCTGAACGTTCTAGGAGCGAATGAAAGATGAGTAAAAATTAATTCAAGAATGAACGGTGGGGGACAGGCCACCTTCAGATTGATGGCTGCGCTCTGTGCACCCCTCATATAGAGGCTCTATACAGGGGAAACAAACTTAAGGACAGTATTATAGAAACAGCAGATGAAGTAGGAGAAGATGAGGTGGGAAATAAGGTTCTATATGAAGTATTTGATAGAGCACACAAGTCTCTAAACGGGACAAAGCCCATGGAATAGACAAATTATGGTAGTTCTTGGGATAGCCAGCCATGGCCAAACTGTTCCACCTGATGTGCAAAATGTTTGAGACAGGGGAAATACCCTCAGGCTTCAAAAATAATGTAATAATTCCTATTCTAAAGAAGTCAGGTGTTGACAGGCGTGAATACTACCTTCACTAATTCTCACCTATCCATTACCCTTATTATATTTTCTAACCTACATGACCGATTAAGTGATGTAACAGTCCACTTTCCGATCCATAGAACACCAGTTTATTTCTCCTGATGATGATATCCTCCTGAGTTGTCCCCACCTGGAGATCCGAATGGAGGGACTATTTTACCTCCGGAATATTTTACCCAAGAGGATGCCATGACCATTTAACCATACAGTAGAGCTACATGGCCTCGGGAAAAATTACGCATGTAATTTCCCCTTGCTTTCAGCCGTTCGCAGTACAAGCACAGCAAGGCCGTTTTGGTTACAAAGCCGAAATCAGTCAGTAATCTCGACTGTTGCCCCTGTAACTACTGAAAAGACTGCTGCCCCTTTTCAGGAACCACACCTTTGTCTGGAATCTCAACAGGTATCCCTCTGTTGTGGTTGTACCTACGGTAAGGCTATCTGTGGCGCTGAGGCACGCAAGTCACACTACCGACGGCGAGGTCCATGGTTCATGGGGGGCTTGTAACTGTAAGAACTGAAAACAAACAATATGTCGACTCGCAATGAACAATGCCACAGGTTAGCAAGCTGCCTGTTAACTGCAGCGTAATGCAAGCTGGAATTGCCGTAGTTGCGGGGGCGAAGGTCCAAACCTGCTGAGGGTGAGATTGACTGAATGCTGCCGTGCCTTCCACTTAAGCCTCATCCCACTATTTTCTTCACAGCTGTCGTCCTAAAGTAATTCTGAACAGAGTATAGTAGAATAGAGAACAGCGAATTGTGAAAACGAAATCTATCGTTGAGCAGTCGGCTATATTTAAGATATACAGAAATAGTTAATTTAGTATTCTAAGAAGCGATAGAGGGAAAACTTTGTTGTTTGCAATAGGTACATAAGGATGAGATGATTTGTAGGAAACAATGGAAGACTGAAGATAGCATCGACACTGTACAAAGACTGACAGATGAAAAAGAGCTATGAGCACTTATTAATTATCGCTATTATGAAACACGTCTCATTGCACTTAAGAAATGCATTTTAAGATCCATGTTCACTAGCTAATTTTTTTCTTGCTTTGGTCCATACTAAAACATCCCGAAATATGGGAAGCAAAGAACTTGCAGACGAGATTTGTTTCACAGTATTGAAGATGAAGAAGTGTTCATAGCTCTGAAGGTATGCATTTTAGAGCCCACATTTACTAGACGTTTTTAGTTCGTCGTAGCCTTGAATATTGACCATTCCCTCTGGGACACCCTGTGTACCGACTCGATATAATTAACAAACTGTGTACTCAAGTCAGAGGATGGTTGTTACAAAGCAACATTAATTACCTAATGTATTAAAAATGATTTGTTATCCGTAACGTGAAAAAAAAATATACAAGTATTTTTCTGGATCGCTGGAAATCTCGTTGCGACAACGTCGCAATTCGTAAAAGAGATAGGGAAAATCTGTGCTGAGCACGGTCTGATGGAAAACCAATCACATGAATTACCATGTGAGGTCCTTCAAAAAAACAGATAAAGGCAGAAAGATCACTCTTGGGGAAATATTAGCTTTCAGTAAGCATACGACAGAGAATACTGGATTAGTTTCAAATTAACAAACAGATATTTATCTTCTATCTCCCACATGTAGTAACTTCTGTATCACACACACACACACACGTGCGTGCGCGCGCAGATCTTCAAAATAATATTTCTTTTTTGCGATTACCATTTTCAGCCAAGCTCTGACAAAGAATTCAGTTAATGCTATTTCTGGTTTTGACAGATCTTTCTGGGAAGAAAAACGAGTCAAACGAACGTCGCTCCGAACCGGGGACCACGGGTTTGCTTTTGCGTCATCTTCGATTCTAGGCTCGCCACATTGTGCCTGTTGACTTGAACAGATAAATGAAATGTCACCCCTCGTCACCCATAATGAACTTTTCCCGTAAATTTTTGTACTGTTACACATTGCTGATTTACATAAGCAACTAGTGACTTTCAAAACTGCTGAAATTTTGCTTCGTTTGAATGAGATCTAAACAGTGATTGTTTTCTGCGGCTGGTTAAATATTCTGTTTTAGAGAGAATAATCATATTATTGAGTGGAGTTTGTGTATTTGTTTCTTTTATTAGAAAACTTGAAATTAATATGAACGCACGTTTCTGTGACCGAAGTCAATCTAAATAACATACCTCTGCGTGTGTAGCGACGACAGGGTGCGAAATACTCCAGTTTGAGGAGTTGTTGCAGGTAGGTTTCGTTAATTGTATTCTGTTCATTACTCCTAAGTGGTTCGATACCGGAGTATTTTACACCACAACTCGTCAACATCCTCAATTATGCAGACTATAGCCGGCCGGAGTGGCCGAGCGGTTCTAGGCGCTACAGTCTGGAACCACGCGACCGCTACGGTCGCAGGTTCGAGTCCTGCCTCGGGTATGGATGTGTGTGATGTCCTTAGGTTAGTTAGGTTTAACTAGTTCAAAGTTTTAGGGGACTGATGAGCTCAGATGTTAAGTCCCATAGAGCTTAGAGCCATTTGATCTTCCGCATCTGCAAATCACACTGTATACAAGTTTCCTGTGTGATATTTCTTGGAAAATGCCCGAGCATTTGAGATTCCCACCAAATCGGCCAGCTGAAAGAGATCGATGGAGACTAAAGGTATGCTGACGCGATTGTCGCTGCAGAGTTTGGTCCATGCGAAAATGATCGGGGAAGTGTGGAAGAAAAAACACCGTTCTCTCACGAATCGTTGCTGGTTACATTTAGAGAACCAAAACAGCAAAGAGTCTTAAAAGTGGCTCTGTTCCTTTCTCCTTTCATCACGTAATTTGCGAATGGTCTGGTGGTATAAGATAACGAAGTTAGGGCAGCCACACATCATTTTTTTCCTCGCTCCGTATGCGAATAAAATGTGATAGAAAGACACCAAAAATAGTTAGAATCACATTTCGTCATGCACTATGAGAGTAAATCTTAGCGTTTCTCTAGTAACGTTTACGTAACCACTCATCTTATACCTAGAGATAACATTATAGATGCGTTCCCGTAACTTCTCATTTTCTCGTCATCTGTTCTTCCAGGACCCACTCTTGGTGAGTCCTTTCAAGTCGAGAATCGAACATTTTGTATGGCCGGATTCTATTCTTGACAGCACAACGTAATCACATAACCTAAGCAATGAACGCAGGTTGTATCATACTTGTCCGCTAATCGTGTAATACTAGTTCTGCAAAGTTTTAGTGTTTTAACAGCTTATCCTTTCCGGAGCGAACGTTTGAAATCAGTTCGGTTTCCGCATAAAATGTAAGAATTCGCCCAGGATCTGCTGGTTGGTTTAGTCGCATTCGATCTAGTCTGCCTTAACCCTCCTGTTGATTATCGTTTAAAGACATAATCTGTATAAGCGTGTCCGCGATCGTATATGGCTCTTTACTCGTAGTGTTGCCCCTCGCGACCTCACATTATTATATAATTTGCAATTTGTCTGCTTTTGGCTTACTGCCACCATCATATCGTTAGTTAGTTTCATGTTCCGCGGACCATTTGTACGATCACCTGTAATGATGTGAAATGAGTCATTTTAGATTCACATTACACGTTCATACCAATGTGAGTGAGTAACTCCTTTTACACATTACGAAAAATGAAATTCTTCTACGAAATAGAAAGAGTTGTCAATGAGAAACTTTTTCAGCATGTTTTCAAATTTAACTCCGCTATTTGTCAGTCGTTTTACATCATTGGTTAGGTGATCAGAAATCACAGCACGTTTCTGACAATGAACACTTCATTTCTTTCTAAAAGATGAGTTACTTCATAAGATTCTTCGATAGTTATGACATTACTGAATGAAAATAGGCAATACATGTCAACTTAATGACTTGTTTGTTCCTAAGGTTTGCAATGATAAGAAGTGAAAATGTGGCAGAACTAAGTTGTTTTACGAGTTCCAAAATGTGTTTCTTCAAGCTTAAATTCTCATCAATGTGGACGCCTAAGATGTGGAAGTTTCCACTCTACTTATCATTTCTCGTGTTGTATTACATTTATCGTTGGTGTTGTACCTCTATAAGTGTAGAACTGAAGATGTTGTGTTGTTTTGAAACTGAGAGTATTCGTAGAAAAATCACTCAGTAGTACTTTTAAGAACGTTACTCACCATTTCTCCTGTTCTTGTATGTATGTTTGGATTGATTACAATACTACCGTCAGGCGCAAAATGAACTAATTCTGCCTCCGGTATATTAAATAGAAGGTCGTTTACGTGTATGATCAGTAGTGGACCTGAAATTGAGCATTGTGGGACTCCATAAGTGATTTCTCTCCAGTACGAAGAATCTCCACTGATTACATTTATTGATTTAGTAAGCAAAAATTTCTGCATTCTTTTTGTTAGACGTAACATTATCCACTGCTTGGCTACATCAATGGTTGTATAAAAATTCAGTTTATCTAGGAGAATATTGTAGTTCACACTGCCAAATCCCTTGGATAGGTAACAGAAAATAACAATGGGTGCTCTTTTGTTGCCTGGTTAAACAAAATGCAAAAAAACACTAATGTATCGACAGTACATACGTTTTACTGTCAGCCACACACATCATCTGTGTGAAACCATTTTAATTAGTGACCATGAATGTCCTGTTTTAAACTATTGAGTTTGTGATTCTCGACACCCACGTTACATCACCACTAACGCCCTGCCAGCTATAGCTCTTGTTTAGCTCAGCGTCACGGCTAGCACTTGTTCATGTATCCCGTTTACAAAACATTCGGCGTTGACGTTGATACTCGTATCAGAATACTCTTAACGTTATGCCGTGGCCATCACCCATGTTATCCTCATTATGCGCGCCCCCTTTTGTCCCTCGAGAGCTAGTGGTATATGGTGGTAGCTGTAACATTTAAATTGAAAAGACCGTGTAAGAAGCTGAAAAAAGAAAGCACTCTTATTTAATAATATATAGCTTTTTCTCTTGAATTGGCCTACTAATTTACCATTCTGTACATTTTGTGAACTTGATATTGCACAATTAAACTTTGAAAAACTGTAACAAAACTTTAACAACGATTGTAAATGGCGTTATAGCCCCTGTGTAATAACTATGTGATGCTTTTCCGGTTTAATGTAAACATGTATATGGAAAAATAAGGAAACGTAATCCAATTTTTGTCACATTAAGATTTCAAAGTCACATGTAGTAGATATCCAACTTTCTCCCACTATGGCAAACTGTGTTGTTTATGTGGTTTTCAAACTGAACACGTTAATTCTGATGAGCTTCAACTATTTAATTTTCGATTAGAAGATATGCCCACTAGTCCAGTTACCCGCATGTTTCTGCATCTACAGGTATGTTATTTCATTTCCGCCTCTCCAGTGTATTAATAGATCGCGTTTTGAGAAAAAAAATTACATATATAGTCTAGAATACAAGTTTCTTTACAATACACTTTCGATGTTAATCGCTTCCCTATAAAGTAAAATTCGTACCTTGTGTGGGGTGATCTAGAAATTAGATAAGAAATAGTCAAGTGATTTGATTTCGCGGTTGCTGCTTATTGTTTACTTCTTTAAACGTGACAGAGAAGGAGAAAAATATATTCGGGTTCACCCAAGCCAGAGGCTAAATGAAGGAGAACGTTGATAATTTTTCTTGGTTAAATCCTGTTTGTTAGTTCAGAGTAGCAAGTGATCTATTTTGACAGGTTTTCTTGGAATACATAGAAATGGTGTCGTAAGATCCCATTACCGCCTTCGGATTATATTGTAAGTAGGCTGTTTAGGTTTTTATGTTGGTAACGCCACATAGCACTCTGTATGAAAATCACTGGCTGTGCTGTGTGCAGTCTGTGGCTGGTTGTCATTGTTGGAATATTCGCCATTTTAGCGTTGGGCAGTTGGCTGTTAACAGCGCGTAGCGTTGCACAGTTGGAGGTGAGCCGCCAGCAGTGGTGGATGTGGGGAGACAGATGGCGGAGTTTTGAGAGCGGATGATCTGGACATGTGTCCATCAGAGAGAGTAAATTTGTAAGACTGGATGTCATGAATATATATATATATATATATATATATATATATATATATATATATATATAAATGACTTTTGAACACTATTAAGGCAAATACAATGTTTGTTTCTATCGAAATCTTTCATTTGCTAACTATGCCTATCAGTAGTTAGCGCCTTCAGTAGTTTGAATCCTTAATTTAGCTGACAGTATTGGCGCTAGCTGTATTACAGTAGTTCGAGTAGAAGATTTTTGTAAGTGATTCATGAAAGGTATACGTTCTTGTTAGTCAGGGCCATTCTTTTGTAGGGATTATTGAAAGTCAGACTGCGTTGCGCTAAAAATATTGTGTCAGTTTAGTGTTGATCAGAATAAGTAAAGAGAGTAACGTCTGAGTACATTCATTTTTGCTCAGCTGTTTGAAAAGCAAATAACGTAAGAGGTTTATCAGCACAGTCATTCATGAATTTTTCTAAGGGGACGTTTCAATATGTCAAATTCGTATAGGTTTAATGACCACGATGTGCAACTGTACAGTACAGCATTGTGTTAACGTTGCTATGGATTTAGATTAAAGGAAAGAAAGGGCGAATGTTAGTGCTGGCAAAACAACTGCTGAATGAATGACATTTTCACTCTGCAGCGGAGTGTGCCCTGATACGAAACTTCCTGGCAGATGAAAACTGTGTGCCGCACCGAGTTCGAGTCTCAGTCCGGCACGCAGTTTTAATCTGCCAGGAAGTTTCAAAACAACTGCTGTTTAACATGAAGGGAATCGTCGCCCATCCGACGATGATTCAACCCCATGGAGGTATAATAAGGGGAGATGGCGTTACAGACACTCTGTAAGCTGCCTTGAATCTGGTGCCGCCATGTTAGATGCCGCAAAACATTTACAGACTCATGTTTACTACTGCTTCTTGTTCTTAATTTCCGTCCTGTGCACGAAACAGTTTTTTAAATAGAAAATATTGCTGAGCTGCCATGAATAACACACCGCCAAGAAGGAATTTTCGGACGTTTCTCATATCTTAAACGCTCATTTGACCCAGTAATAAGATGTATTTCGCCTCGTTAATGCAAATTTCTTTTTGTTATACTTTTCGAATAATCAACGAGAGAAGTGTGCGATATGAAAAAAACCTGCTTTCGTAATGCAGCATTTTCCTTAATACGCATTGACAAAACTGATGTTCGATCTATATCCTCTTCCCGAAAATTCTGAGAACATATTTTGTTTTGGCCATTTCCAATCTTTCCTTCTTACAGCGTACACCCAGAGAGCTTTTCGAAGTGGACTGATAGCGAAACTAAAGTTAAATGACAAAAATAAAACCGCTACAGTAAAAGTAAACAACGCAGTCAAAATTCACATATACAGGGTGAGTCACTAGCTATTGCCACCAAGAATGACTGAAAGTATGATAGGAGCTGTAAAGTTTGTGAGACAATGTTGCATGGAACAACGGGGGCCATAATGTGACGTTGGTTTTTTTTTTTGCTAGGTGGGGTCGGGTCAGAGATATGAAGGTCAACTTTGTTTTTTTTTTTTTTTTTTTTTTTTTTAAATGGGATGCTGCAGTTTGGTACTTATTTTCAGAGGTCAACGAAGGTGGCATGAACGTCCATTTACAGGTGTTCGAAGCGATGACCATTGGTATCAATTCAGTGCTGCAATCTTCTTATCATGGGTTGATTGGTATTCCTTATCACATCGGCACTTATCGAAGCACATATTCTGACAAGTCTCTCTCGCATATCTTGAGGTGTAGTTGGAACGTCTTTATAAACAATGTCTTTCACGAATCCGCACAAGAAAAAATTCAGAGGCGTCAAGTCTGGCGAACGAGCCGGCCACGACACATCTCATACGCCTCCAATCCAACGATTTGGGAATTGCCTCTGCAACTCATTTCTAGGTATCAGCGAAAAATGTGCCGCACATCCATCGTGTTGATACCGCATTCCGTTCCTTGTCCCCTAAGGTATTTCTTCCAATAACAGACCTAATGTTTCTTGTAGGAATGTGATGTACGTCCTACCATTAAGATTTCCTTCGATGAAATAGGGGCCTATAATTCTGTCCTGGCTCACAATTTTAGACGAACAGCTGGTAACAGGTAGGTTTTTTAAATTAAAATTCAGAATGTAGGTACGTTTGAACATTTTATTTCGGTTGTTCCAATATGATACATGTACCTTTGTGAACTTATCATTCCTGAGAACGCATGCTGTTACAGTGTGGTTACCTGTAAATACCACATTAATGCAATAAATGCTCAAATGATGTCCGTCAACCTCAATGCATTTGGCAATACGTGTAACGACATTTCTCTCAACAGCGAGTACTTCGCCTTCCATAATGTTCGCACATGCATTGACAATGCGCTGACGCATGTTGTCAGGCGTTGTCGGTGGATCACGACAGCAAATATTCTTCAACTTCCCCACAGAAAGAAATCCGGGGACGTCAGATCCGGTGAACGTGTGGGCCGTGGTATGGTGCTTCGACGACCAATCCATCTGCCATGAAATATGCTATTCAATACCGCTTCAACCGCACGCGAGCTATGTGCCGGACATCCATCATGTTGGAAGTACATCGCCATTCTTCATGCTGTGAAACATCTTGTAGTAACATCGGTAGAACATTACGTAGGAAATCAGCATACATTGCACCATTCAGAGTGCCATCGATAAAATGGGGGCAATATCCTCCCTCCCATAATGCCGCACATTAACCCGCCAAGGTCGCTGATGTTCCACTTGACGCAGCCATCGTGGATTTTCCGTTGCCCAATAGTGCATATTATGCCGTTTTACGTTACCGCTGTTGGTGAATCACGCTTCGTCGCTACATAGAACGCGTGCAAAAAATCTGTCATCGTCCCGTAATTTCTCTTGTGCCCAGTGGCAGAACTGTACACGACGTTCAAAGTCGTCGCCACGCAATTCTTGGTGCATAGAAATATGGTACGGGTGCAATCGATGTTGATGTAGCAATTTGTCTGTGGATTAGCCGCGACAGCAGCTAAAACACCTATTTGGGCATCATCATTTGTTGCGGGTGGTGGTTGACGTTTCACATGTGGCTGAACACTTCCAGTTTCCTTAAATAACGTAACTATCCGGCGAACGGTCCGGACACTTGGATGATGTCGTCCAGGATACCGAGCAGCATACATAGCACAAGCCCGCTGGGCATTTTGATCACAATAGCCATACATCAACACGATTTCGACCTTTTCCGCAATTGGTAAACGGTCCATTTTAACACGGGTAATGTATCGCGAAGCAAATACCGTCCGCAATGGCGGAATGTTACGTGATACCACGTACTTATACGTTTGTGACTATTACAGCGCCATATATCACAAAGCGAAAAAAAGTGGTCCAACTAAAACATTCATATTTCTTTACGTACTACACGAATATGTAATAAAAAATGGGGGTTCCTATTTAAAGAAAACGCAATTCATATCCGTTTGACCTACGGCAGCGCCATCTAGCGGGCCAACCATAGCGCCATCTGGTTTCCCCCTTCAAGCTAGACGAGTTTCGTTTTTTGTAGTTTTTTCGTTTGATGCTTATTTCGTGAGCTATTTGGCCCGGTCACTATCAATGGACCATCCTGTATACGAGAGAGAATTATCAGAGCATGTACTTCGATACGTGCCGAAATGATAAGGAATAGCACTCAATCCATGATAAGAAAATTGCAGCAGTGCACTGATACCAATGGTCACCACTTCGAACACCTTCTGTAAATGAACGTTCATGCCACCGTTTTGACTTTCGTTGACCTTCAAAGATCTTACTGTTACACATGATTGGATTCGTCTCAATAGCCGCTATCAGATAATAAGTCCCAAACTATAGCATCCAATTACAAATAAGAAAAAAAAGTTGACTTTCATATCTCTGAGGCGACCCCACCTAGCAACAACAAACCAACGTCATATTATGGCCCCCACTGTCCCATGAAACATTTGTCCCACAAACTTTTCAGCTACTGTCATACTTTCGGAGTTATTCTAGGTGGCAATAGTTAGTGAGTAACTCTGTATAATAGGAAATATCGCTTTAAAAAGTGCACGTACGAATGAAATTTGATTCTCTTACATTTTAGATCCGAGTTTCTCAACTTTTTTTTTCCTTTGGGGCACTCCGAAGTACGTTCTAAACTTTGTCGACATCATAACATGTGATTTTTTTTCTAGCTACGAAAAAGCAAATACATACAGAACATACAATACTTTTTTATTATTATGCATCTAGTCATGTCTAATGATGGGCGATTTCTTGCAAATTGGGCTACTGCAAGAAACGATTTGGCGATGAATTTTTTACGTTCCAGATATGACATCGGAAGAGTAGAAGAATCTCGCGACGCTTCTGACATACACTTCCAACATACCTATGTGTCGCAACACGGCGGTTGAGAAACGCTGCTTTAGAGTATACTCAGAATGCTTAGTACAACCGTAAATGAAACAAGCTGGTAGTTCTTCCATCAGAAGCTAATGTTTGGAGGAACAAACATGACAGATGTGGGTTTCGGGTTTGTGTCGTCATGCCAACTCCCTTTATCACATCTACATTACATACTCCGCAAGCCACCGTGCGGTGCGTGGCGGAGGGTACCTTGTACTACTACTAGTCGTAACCATTCCTGTTCCACTCGCAGAGCTAGGAGGAAAGTCTATTTATACGCCTCCGTATGAGCCTCAATTTCTCGTATTTTATCTTCGTGGTCCTTAACCGAAAAGTATGCTGGGGCCAGGAGAATAGCTCTGTACTTAGCTGCAAATGCGAATTTTCTCAGTACTCCTTGAAAAGAATGTCGCCTTCCCTCCAGGTATTTTCATCTGAGTTCTCGGAGCATCTCCGTTAACACTTGCGTGTCGTTTGAACCTGCCCGTAACAAATCTAGCTGTCTGCCTTCGATGTCTCCCTTCAATTCAACTAACTTCTGATCCCAAACATTCGAGCAGTATTCAAGAATGGGTTGCACTAGCGCCCTATATGCGATCTCCTTTGCAGATGAACCACACTCTCCTAAAATTCTCCCAATAGACCGAAGTCGACCAAACGCCTTCCCTACCACAGTCCTCACATGTTCGTTCCCTTTCACGTCGCTTTGGAGTGTTACGCTAAAAAAAACATTTGAAAGTTAACCCTTGTGGGGACAGTTTAAATGAGTGATTGTCTTGAGATAATTTTAGTGTTCTAACAACATTTATTGTAACTTCCTGGCAGATTAAAACTGTGTGCCCGACCGAGACTCGAACTCGGGACCTTTGCCTTTCGCGGGCAAGTGCTCTACCAACTGAGCTACCGAAGCACGACTCACGCCTGGTACTCACAGCTTTACTTCTGCCAGTACCTCGTCTCCTACCTTCCAAATCTGCCAGGAAGTTTCATATCAGCGCACACTCCGCTGCAGAGTGAAAATCTCATTCTCGAAACATCCCCCAGGCTGTGGCTAAGCCATGTCTCCGCAATATCCTTTCTTTCAGGAGTGCTAGTTCTGCAAGGTTCGCAGGAGAGCTTCTGTAAAGTTTGGACGGTAGGAGACGAGGTACTGGCAGAAGTAAAGCTGTGAGTACCGGGCCTGAGTTGTGCTTCGGTAGCTCAGTTGGTAGAGCACTTGCCCGCGAAAGGCAAAGGTCCCGAGTTCGAGTCTCGGTCGGGCACACAGTTTTAATCTGTCAGGAAGTTTCATATCAGCGCACACTCCGCTGCAGAGTGAAAATCTCATTCGGGGAACATTTATTGTTTTTAAAACAGACATTAATTATGCTAAACAAGTTATTGATTGAATACCGTAAACAACTAACAGTTGGTTTAAAACTACACTGGACAAGGATCCTGGATGGCAGAGACAGTTTAAGCAGTGGAGTGAATCAAGTACTCTGGCCCTAAAAATGTGGATAACGCAATCTGAATTGATCTGACGCTGAGCAGACTTTGACTGATCAAATCTACTGTAGTTTCTCTATATAGCTGCAGCTGACAGCAAGTGGCGATTGAGATCTGTACGCCCTGACAGTGCCGGAGCGATAAGTACATTACCCTGTTTGCTTCGTGCGACGATGTAACTTGCAGCTGGCGAGATGTGTGCGGAGGAGGTGAGACGTGAGGCGACACCTGTGAATCGATCGCGGACACGAAAGAAATGCAAAAATCTCACAGTCTAGCGATCAGGCAGATGGATCGCAATTTACTCTCTACCAGAGCCCTGAAATCACGGTAGATTTCAGTGTGTGACACACCAGTTCGCTGGTCGTACCAAGGACCAGTTTGGCTCACTTATACGACAGAGCGGACAAGGATATCAAACGTCAAGACTGATAAGCAAAAAAGGAATAAGTGTGCCCTCGGCAGACGAGTAGTCCGAGACATTGGAAGTTACTGTCGGTACAGTAAGAACTTCACCATAGGCTCCCCATTCCAAACTATTCGCAAGTGAAGTCAGTCTTAGGACAGGTCCAAGCACCAACATGCCAGAGCTTCGACCGACCAGAAGTGCTTACCAGACCAAAGTCCCACACCCGAGTGCTTCACACCTTTGCACACAAAAAATCCGTTTTCCCGCAAAGTGCACGAACGACGCCGCCTTCACGCCATCTTGAGCCAATCACGCGGCTCTAGAGGCGCTAAATCTCCCCTCCCACACGACAGCACAAACTCATGCCGAACCGGGGCTAGAGTTAATAAACCTGCGTCTCTGGAAAAAAAGAGAAACCGCCGATTACTGGCTTTTTAAAGTCTTCACAGAGAGGGAAGATGATTTTCTCCAAAGTTGTGTCACTTCCCACGACAACAAGCAAACAGATACAATATTAAAGATCTTTATCTAAATCGTCTGTGCCTTGGAGCTTGTTAGTCCTAGCTATGAGGATTAACAAAGATTCTGTCTCCAAATGTTTCTCAGACGCCGGACTTTTCTTATACAACCGGGGCAGACAGGGGGAGTGGTTCACTGGCCTATTTGTACTTTCGGCAACACAAAAACTTGTGAATTTTTATTGCACGTGACTCTGCACACAATACCTGGTTTATGACTTCACTGTGTAGATGCGTTCCTTCAGACTGTCACTCCCAGCCCAGGCTTCTGCTGGTGCCGTGGCAGGTAGCTCGGCATTATTCTGCGTGAGACCTGTCTTAATGAGGGGCTGCCCTGTCTGCCCTGTGCATCTGTGGGCCCCGTCCGCCAAGATTACTAAGGGATGGGCTCGCCGCCATTTGCTTTCAACTCCCAACATGCCGTTTCTATGAGCTTAGAACCATAAAAATAACTCATGCTTTTAGCGCCCTGTCAGGCTCCATCAGTGTCTGCTCAGGCTGTTAACTTTCTAATTCCACTCAAGGTGCGTGTGCACAAAATAGGTGAGAGAGTAATTTGTCCTCCTCCATTTAAACCACGTGACTGTGTCAAGCAGGACACTACTAATGCTGTATCGGAGCATTACAGGTTTGTTTTCCTACTGATCTTCATTTACTTACATTTTCCTACATTTAGAGCGAGTTTCCATTCATCACACTAACTAGAAATTTTGTCTATATCATCTTGTTTCATCCTACAGTGACTCATCTTCGACACCTTTCCCTACATCTTCAGCAGATAACCGTAGAAATCTGCCCACCATCTGTGCCAAATCGTTTACGTACATAGAAAATAATAGCCGTTCTTTCATACTTCCCAGGAGCACTCTTGGCGATAACCCTTGTCTCTGACAATCACTCACCGTCGAGGACAACATACTGGGTTCTATTACTCAAGAAGTCTTCGAACCATTCACTTAGCTAGGAACCTACTTCGTATGCTGATACTTTCGTTAACAGTTTGCAGTAGTGTACCGTGTCAAATGTTTTCCGCAAATCTGGAAATATGAAATCTGCCTGTTGCTCTTCATCCACAGTTCGCAGTATATCATTTGAGAAAAGGGCACGCTGAGTTCCACACGAGCGGTGGTTTCTAAAACCGTGCTGATTTGTGGGTATAAGCTTTTCGGTCTCGAGGAAATTTATCATTATTCGAACTGAGAATATGTTCAAAAATTCTGCAGCAAACTGATGTTAAGGATATTGGCCTACGATTTTTGCAGGTCCGTTTTTTTGCCTTTGTCATATACAGACGCTTGGGACTCTGCGCTGGACGAGAGATTCGCCATAAGTGCAAGCTAGGTAAGGGGCAAATTCCTTAGAATATTGCTTGTAAAACCTCCATGTTTAACCAACAATCACGGAAGATACTGTGGCAAGACTTAGATTTGATCTGGGACATTCAAGCGCAGTAGGGCGATCAGGAACTAAATAGTATGTGAAACCGAATTCTGCTGATAAGAGGCGTAATCATAAAGTTTCAATTATTACCCTAGGAAAACAAAGTTACGTTACTAATTATTAGTTCGTGTGCAGGGTCAGTCTAAAAAGCCTGTGGGGCAAGCCCGTGATCAGGTTATTGGTCTGACTACAGATAGAATGTGGTCTTTCTATTCGCCGAGAACTAGGAGGGGGAGGGTGATGGGCTTGTCGTCCCGGTCGCCTTTCACCCTCAGGGAAAAATCTCCAGTGCTCATTTGATAGCAGGCTGATTGGATCTATGGCTGTCCTGGAGGGACTGGGACAGCAAAATTCCCCGCCACTCTCCAGGATTGAAGTTGCGACCTCCAGAGAAGGAGTTTGGTGCCCTAAAAGGTAGACCACCGTGGGCAAAAGCAGATGTCTACAGTCCTGGTAAACACTGAAATCTCCTTCCAATAGTACCGTAGCACGCCGCCAGAGGAGCTACAACAAAATAGCGCGACTCACTGATAAAATGGTGTGTCGTGCAGCAGTGAAAATGTTGCAGTTGTGTCAGGCAAATCTTGATAATTTTTTCAGCCGACGAATTGACCTGATACAGGCGCAACATTTTCGCTGCTGTCGAAAACGAATACATCATTACTTAAATGTTTCGCGCCATTTTGTTATGTTACCTCTAGCTTAGGGAGGTGGAAAAACCGACCAGTTTGTGGTTGCGGCACAGTTTCTGGCGCCGTGCGCCACGCGAGAACCGCAGGAGGGGTGAGGAGGGGAGCGGGAATGCAAAAAATGGTTCAAATGGCTCTGAGCACTATGGGACCCAACATCTATGGTCATGAGTCCATTAGAACTTAGAACTACTTAAACCTAACTAACCTAAGGACATCACACAACACCCACTCATCACAAGGCAGAGAAAATCCCTGCCCCGCCGAGAATCGAACCCGGGAACCCGGGTGCGGGAAGCGAGAACGCTGCCGCACGACCACGAGCTGCGGACGCGGGAATGCAGTCCTGCCATATGCTCACTTAGGCATGGCGCATATGGACAGTCGAAGTATTGCCCGTCCGAAAAATACAGCCTTGTGGTATACTGAATTTTATTATCACTGAGTTGTATTTCGTTTTTCGCCGTTTAAGCGCTCCATCTATTTTAGTTAGTACAAAATAGTTTTCAGTTACAAATATATGTACACTTATTTTGTTTTGTTTCTTCTTTTGTCAAGAACAATGCACAGTTCAGTAACAGGTGAGCCATTAGGCACGGGGATTATATCTTCTGCCTCCAAAATGTTTTCAGATCGTAAGAAGGGACCGACGATTCATGCTGAGCGTAGTGAATAAGGAAGTAAGAAATATTATAAAATCATGTGATTGAGAAGCAAGGCAGTAAAGTAAAACAAAGTTATCTACTTGCTCCCTGTTATGCTGACGTATCTCTACGACCTGTTGCAAAAAGTCGAAAAGGCGTAATTTCCACAGATATGACCTCTTTGTGCTTCTGCTAAAGAATTGGATTAAAATTCCCATTAAAAAGTGAAGATATATATTTAACTAAAAACGGTCTTTTTTGGAGTTACCTAAAGAAAAAGACCGCTACAAATTTTAGACAAAAACTTATTATTTGTCTGTCACTTCTATCAAATAATAAAAGAGAAAGGAATTTAGGGCAACAGTAATAAAACCTTCACAATTCATTCATAGCGTGCAATAAAAATAGAAAGTCTGTAACCCTTCGAAACGGCAAGCTCGGTAGAGCACTTGCCCGCGAAAGGCAAAGGTCCCGAGTTCGAGTCTCGGTCCGGCACACAGTTTTAATCTGCCAGGAAGTTTCAATTCGAAAGACGTTTGTAAACGGTTCTTACAAGGAAACATCATCTACTTGGACTCATATTTTAAGGACAAAAAATGACAGTTGCAAGAAATCAGTTCCAGCAATCGATCTCGTGCAAAAATTAAAGCTTTAATTCTGACAGTACGCAGTTGTGACCTTCTGAAAGTACAGCTTTTGAATTTTGGCCGCACCATTTGTTTGTCACTCGCTCCGCCCTGCTGCAGCTAACATAATGCCCGAGAACGAGTACCGTCCTATACGGTGGAGTGAGTAAGAGGTTTATGAAACACTGCTTTGCCATTGGTAGGAACATTTTTACGATGCGATTCACAAATGCGGTGTACATGAACGAACCGGAAGAGTGTGCCGTTATACAAGTGGCGTAGCGCAGTTAAGTTATCAACACTGCTGTTGTGCGTTATTTACTCCGAATTTTAAAGCTGCCACTATTAAACTGAAGTACATTTGGAGGAGACACGCTGTACTTCAACGCAAATCGCGTGATTAAGTTGTAATTCGAAAATCATCAAGTTCATTTCACAATAATTCATGAGTTGCTTAGATTTATTCTCTTTGATTTTGAAGCATGTATATGGCTTTGCAGAATAACGATAAGAGAATATTGTTAAAAGGTACTGAACGTATAGGTGCTTGAGGTTATCATATTACGTACTGATACTGCCTAGTACTTTTCGCGTAGAGTAACATGTATTCTCGAACAAAGTTGGGCAGATGTGACCCACCCCTCCTTTTTCTTTCCACTGCTCTCCCTCTTCTTCCCACGTGTTTAACATGGCACGAATAGGAGGACAAAAAGTGACAGTTGCAAAATATCAGTATCGGTATTTGGAGCTCGGGCATTAGGTGGCTAGAATGGGACGCAGGGAATGACAAACAACCGGTGCACGCGAAAGTTTAAAGAAGTCTTTTTCTTTAAATTTTTTTATTAGCTGTTGGGACCTGCCCACGCAGCCATCTCAACAGTCGAATGTCATTTCTGACGATACGAACGTAACGATGGCACAACTCCCACTCCTCGAGCGAGAAAACTTCCTGTTCCGCCGGGAAGCGAACGCGGGCCCTTTCGGTTAGCAATCTGTCACCCCGACTGCCCATATACCGAGGCATTTACGCACTACGTCGACTCTCTAGACGATATCTGGGGCGGATAGCTTACAAGCGTGTTTTTTTTCTCATTAAAATGTGAGGTCACGTTTGTAATGTTTCCTTGTTAGTTACGTCAGAATTATTGTTATTTCTTTGCACATCCGCACCCAGTGACGCCTTAGGGCTGAGGATGACGCGGCATCCGGTCGGTACCGTTGAATATTTTTTCCTTGTTTTTTAAGCAGCAGATTTTTCAGACGAATCAGTACCCTTTACAGAGTGCGACAACTTCACCTGTGTGTTACCTGCTATACAACGTGTGAGTACCCTTACAATCTCAAATTCTCTCCCTCTTTACTTCGATGGATATCTATCTCCCCTGGGTCTCTCTCTCTCTCTCTCTCTCTCTCTCACACACACACACACACATACACACACGCGCAAGCACACACACAAAACAGGGAAGAGAGAGAGAGAGAGAGAGAGAGAGGGGGGGAGGGGGGGTGTTGAGATGTTGCGCACGAACTGTAGCGTGATTTGCTAGAAGGTTTTCCCGTAATTGGCTCCGTAACGATTAAATAATTGTTAGAGAAACGGTGGCCCTGCGGGCGCCGAATAACGGAATATTACACGCAGTGAAGTTACGTAAGACGAGGACACTGCTTGGAGCTCATTATCTTTCGGGTCAGCGCAGCACCTGGGGGACACTTTTTAAATGCCAGCAGTGAAAGCAATTGTCTCCCCCACAGCGTTCCGGCGCTCCCCGGTCTCCTCATCAAAGCTGCATGACGTTTTCTTTCTGGCACGCAACGTTACGGTCCCTCCAGAAAACTCGCTCACGCGACTAACTCCTACCACGAAACCGCCCCCTCGAGATATGATAGGGCTTCGAAAATTAATACTGGCATTTCTTTAAAATTAATTCATTATTGTTGTAAGGTAATACTACGTGACATAGAGCGCTCGAAACGTAACAAAAGGCCACATACGACGGCAACACTGAAAACTTTTAGAAAATCAAACAAGGATTAGTTTTTAAAAAATGTTTTTCAAAACTTTTCGCCTTAACATCGACGGATTTTTGCATTCGTTGAGACCAGTCTGAAAAATAACGCCAGTCTGGAAGAACTTAAGTAAGCAAATTTTTACAGTGTTCCACTGTTTTACCTCGGAACTGCAACTGGGCGTAACAGTTACCAGCAAATACTCATCTTCGTTTTTCGGCTCTCTTCCATGCTGTAGTGGCTGTAAAATAATTTACGAGTATCCGCTCCTCCAAAATTTGGTGCAACTTGCGGAGTTCTAAACAGTGTAGCAAATGACTTGAAAGTGCTGAGAGAAATTTCTAGAAATTAAAGTTGAGGTATCGTTTCTCTTTCAGATTTACATATTTACTGCGCAATACGGGTACAAAACTGTAACAAAAGTGACGCACGGAAACTGTCGGAAAACCGAGGCTCTGATAACTGTTCGCCACTACTTACGTATTGTTTTAACAATAACTGGTTAGGTCGTCCATTATTACGAACGGAAAATTTGTGGATTAAAATAAAAAAAAACTCGCTGCTGTATACCGCCTGATATCACGGAATAACGCGTTAATTCGTTTCTCTCACGTTGTAACGTACAGTTTTACACGACTTTTAGTTCTTTGTATCGAAATTCATAAAATCAGTTCGTCAACAAGGTATTTTATAGAGTTGCTTATACCATGAAGATTATTGGTCGGGAAATGTTCCTAACATCTACATGTGTTTTTTTTCTCGTAAATGCTCTTCTTGTGGAAGGTATTCTGAAATTACAAATGAGAACTGTATATGTTTTATTTTCAAGTATCGGTTAGTAAGAGTAGAACCAGAGCAGAGATGTGATGAAATTAGTGACGGTATAATAGAGTTTTAAAATAATCAGATAGATGAAATAAGAACGTTACAAAATTTATATAACTCTGTAAATGTGGCAGCCTGACATCTGAGATCGACACTTCAAGTAGTACTTATCCTGACGGTCATATGTTGGTCGGTTTCAGTCTGATGACGATAACTGATTCGACGCATTTTATTTTAATTTTTGGAAATAATAAATTACAGTGCTACGTCAGGGCTGTATGGGATTAGGGCCATGGTGATATCCTTGAGTGTGTCCAGATAGCTATGTTCTGCAGTATGCGACGGCGCGTTGTAGTGCTGTGAAGTTATTTTTCCTTTTGGGCGTTTTATGAAACTTGTTTAAACAATTGCCGTGAACAGACTTGTGTACCAATCGGCAGTAACGGCCCGTCTAACGCTGTAGTAACAATACAGCTCGTTTAAGAAAAAAATAAAGAGAAACCACCTTCTTATGAGCACTGCGAACTCGTCGGACTCCTGTTGGCTTAGATTCTGTTCGAGAGACCCATTGAGCCTATTACATATTCTTTTCGGAATAATAATAATAAATCCAAACACGAAGTGCCGTCTTGCAATTTTCTGCACCAATCGATACGTTGTTGTTTTCGATAGGAAGTTAGTTTAAGTGAAATCCGTCGAAATTTTCTTACGTCTAACTCTTGATGTAGTATGTTTTGTATCTGATTCAAACAGATGTCTGATGTTGCCCGAATAAATTCATAACATGTTCGTCGATTTTCTTCAAATATTGCTCGAAAATCAGCAATATTTTCATTAGAAACAACAGTTCTTAAGTTTCTTTCCCGACATCCATCACTAAAAAGCCGATCTCCCTTGTATTTGCTGCATCAATTACAAACTGTTGTCTTAGATAGGGCTTCTCCGCCAGATGCATTTCTAAGCCAACTTCGTGTATGAACATTTCCGACAACTGTTTTTCATTTATTATTATACGAGGAATTGCGTATTTTGATTTTCAGAACACGAACTTATTAAACCCTGTTAAGAGCACCGCCTTCTGAGGTTTTCAAAAACAATGAAAAAAATTTTGTTGTACAAATCGTTTTATTGTTTCTCAAAACTACCGCCTTGTATAGTACTTTCGAACTAATTTAGGAAACATCTTTTCTCCCATTCTCATACTGGTACAATAGAGACATGGTTTCGGAAGGATTCAGTTGTTTACAGCGATGAAAATGGCTGGCCACTAAAAACTGTTAACGAAGGCCCAAGCATATTGAATAGGTTCCGAGATACGTGAGTGGCTCTAATACTTCTTACGTAAAAGAACCCAGTACGTTGTCCTGGGAAGCGAGTGTTCATCGGAGAAGAGGGTACTATCATGGGCGCCCCAGAGAAGTGTGATAGGGCCACTCTTATTATCTAAATACGTAACTCATCCGACGGATACGATGAGCAACAATCTACTACTGTTTGCTGATAAAGCTGTAGTCTACGGGAAAGTATTTTCGTTGAGCGACTGGACAAGATTTCTATTTCTTGCTGTCAAGTTAATGCGAATGAGTTGGAGAAATAAACGTCTAATGTTCGAATACGGTATTAGTGATGTACTGCTTGACAAATTCATGCCCAGGCCTAACGCTACAAAGCGATACGGAATGGAACGAGCAGGAAGTTCGAATGTAGTGAAGGCGAATAGTCCACTTAAGTTTACTGGGAGAATCTTATGACAATGGTAATCTATAACGGAGGCTGTGTGTAGAATATTAGTGCGACCCATTCTTGAATACTGCTCGGTTATTTGGGAGCACCACCAGTTCCGATTAAACAAAGATATCGAAGACTTGAGACACGTGCTGCTACATTTGTTTAACGATACGTTCAATTAACACGCGAGTATTTCGGAAATCTTTGGAGGAAAGACAAAGTTCTTTTCGTAAAAAATTATTCAGAAAATTTAGAGAACCAGGATTCGCAATAGCACTATTATACGAAAATTTTTACAGCGACTTTCGTGTTGTTAATATTAGAACTTCCATAGCTCTTTATTGATTAACTGAACAATTTTTCAAGGCTTCTAACTTTACTCTGTTATTGTTTTAGGCTAACTGCTTTATAAATGCGAATGCTCACTATAGGTAAGCTTTCCTGCATGTTCCAAAATTTTTGACGCAAACAGATATTTGCTGTGTCATTTGAAATTCAGTTTAGGACTCAAATCCATAATACTTTTCAACTAATTGTGCATCGTTACGTGGTTCGACATCTTGAGTGTGTCTGATTTCTGATTTGTATGAATATAGGGGCGCTTCAGTCTGGAACCGCGTGCCCGCTAAGGTCGCAGGTTCGAATCCTGCCTCGGGCATGGATGTGTGTGATGTCCTTAGGTTAGTTAGGTTTAAGTGGTTCTAAGTTCTAGGGGACTGATGACCATAGATGTTAAGTCCCATAGTGCTCAAAAAAAAAAAAAAAAAAAAATATATATATATATATATATATATATATATATATATATATATATATATATATATATATATATATATATATATATAGGGGCTATAACATTTAAACCAAAGTGTCACACATACGTGTTATTTACTCCTGGCAATCTTGATAGCAATATTTTCGCAATTGGTCGCTATCTTCAAGCCAACCACACACGAGAAATTTGCTACGCAATTTCAACCAGTGTTTCGAACACCGCTGTGACGTGAGGTTTTGCTATGAAAAAAGAACGGTTATGCGGGATTTCTCATTGTCCACAGAGATCGTTATTGAATACGGAATATACAAATTTTCGGACTCAGTTAAAACAAGCATAGTATCTCCTGTACCCACGTAGAAGACAGAACGTTCTGGAAGAAGTGAGTTTTTAAAGATAACAAGTAAACATTTTATACTTGTTCCTCTTCCCCGCGTGGTAAACATATCAGTCGTGCAATAATCTAACTCGTTACAGCAATTGTCTATGGTAAAAAACGGTCACTGGCTAAGCAATTTCTCCTTCCGGGAAAGCAATATTGTCACTTTTCAGAAACTTTTATTTTAGTTGGCCTAAGGCGCAGCTGTACTATATAGATATTATATTGTCGTTACGCGTAGGGAGCAGCACGTGGTTATAATTAATAAGATCTTTTTGGGAGTATAAATATGTATGTGCTGCGAGTGTAATATTAATACATGACGTAATTCACAGAAAGAAGTGATGACGTAGAAAGGAGTTAATGCTTTAAATGTCGCAAAGGGTATTTATCCGTTATGTAAAATACAGTCTACATGAAAATTAAGATTAGTATAAGCGTAAGCAGAAGTAGTTGGAACGTGTCTATGTTGGCGCTGACTGTTACAAAAACGCAGACCTGCCTAACGACGTGTTATCTGGTTTCCGTCTCCGCTGTAGAAAACTGGTAATAAATAGCGTGTGACAGGCTGCAGCGGTGTCGTAGAAGCGTGTTCTGTCGTAAGAAAAACTTCGCGGTGCAGATGCGTTTTGCCGTTCTTTTGAATGTGCTGTTACTGCTTGTTTCCCTTATAGTCACAGAAACCAGTGACAGAAATATGAACGTTTTTATTTCTAATCGTTAGAGGATCTTTAAAGAAGTGGAAATAAATCGAAAAAATACATATTGTCTTAATGTGTGACAAATGCTTACAAGGTAAAATTGTAAAATTGTCAACTTTGATCTGTATATCTTGCCACCCATATGCCATGAAAACTACCGTAGGCCTAAATGCAATTAAAAATTACCGCACTGTAATAATGTGGAAATGAATGAGGTCATGTGGCTTCGTTATCTGAGTGGCGCAGTTTTCTTAAATAGATATCGCTGTAAGGGTTTATTTGACTATTTGTTTTAGGGTTGCCAGATACTCCATTTTTTCCGGATTTATTGGTTTTTTGTCTAATTTTGGTACTCCGTTTTTCTTTCCCTGATGTCTCTAATGGCCCGTTTTTATTTAAGTTCATGTTTATGCTACATACAGTCTGTTTGAAAATTAAGGGCAGTATAAGCATAAGCAGAAGTAGTTGGAACGTATCTTTGTTGGCGCTGAATGTTACAAAAACCTGCATTACGACGTGTAATTGGTAATAAATAGCGTGTGACAGGCCGAGAAGAAATGTAGGGAACCATATATATATATATATATATCACGATGGTTACAAATAGAAGTTGGTAATACAACCATTCACTTCTTGAGAGTAAATGCGTAGTGGCTAGCGTCAGATTACAGTCTGTGTGCTTAGAGCGGGCGTTTTGTCCTTATTATGCTTGAGATTTATCGGTACAATTTGATAGTTTTCATGAATACAATGTTTTGTTTTCGGCTGCTGACATCGATAGCGATCAAACAGTAGTTGTATTACAAAAGGTTTTATTTAATTATATTCCTTACTTCACATTAGTAGTACATGAATAAACGTCTCTATAACGCACTTTCGGAAAACGTTGTTACGTCCGTGTGTCATTTCTGCCGTAGAAGCTAATCAGTTATGTGGGCAGGCGTTGGGAGTAGTTTAGAAGATATACGTCCTCCGTTTCTCATTGCCTCACAGCAACTATCACTATCCGTTCCATTCCGCTCGTTATGCTCTGGGCTATGTGCAGACTGCAGCAGCCACAAACCATTGTTGTGTAGCCTATTATGATTACTAAGCGTTATTGTCAGTATTATCAGTTTTTGTTCACCTGTAGACCGAGTGAGAAGCATTTGCGATTTACTGATTTTCTTGCGAGACCTGCCGGTAAGAATACATTCTCATATTGTCATCATCAGTATTAAAGAAGGCAATGTACCTACCAATGTAGTAAAATGGCTGTTTTAATTAGCTTTAGAATGAGTGAACGTGGAACCGAAGATTGGCACAAGATTCCCAAAAGAAGAAACTGAAATATAAATACACTCAAGTGTATCTGAAGATCTGGGAAAATGCGTTAAACATGGACAGAACGAATAACGGGCGTTTTATGTTTTATGCAGAAAGGATTTTAGCATTTCTCATGGCGGACAAAAAAGACTTGTGCCAACACGCAGAATGTAAGGGAAATGCATTAAAAGAAAAATGTACCTAGCGTTCAATCAAAGAAACTGCAGACTTATTTCGTAAGTAAAAAGAATACAATGGAATATCATGCTGTCGCTTCAAGTGAATTGATCTTAGTGTATCATGTAGTGAAACACAGCCACAGTTACTCCAGTTTGAACTGAGGAAATAAGCTCGTTTCAAACGTTTTCGAAGATTCTGCGACGGCTTCACAGATTTCTTGTCGACGGACAAAAAGCGGAAATTTTGATGAAAAACATGCTGGCTCCTAAAAGTGTGAATGACTTCCAAGGCATTTCAAGAGGCTCAGTAAATATCAAACTTTTTTTTTTTTTGGTTAGAGACAAATCAAATAAGGGCAACAGAAAGATGTTTCCTGTTTGCATTCGCTGCTCCTGCTTTCACCCACTGAAAGGAGTACAAAACAAACTTTTTAGTTTCTTTGAAAATGCTGGTGATACCTCTTCTGAACTGACCGATTTGCTACTTCGAAGTTTCGATATCCACAAGCTGAGTGTAAACAAGGTGTCTTCATACAGCGCTTATAATGCAAGCATTAATTCTGGCACGAATAAATAAGTTTTTTCAGTCACTTCTCAGTAAGAATAAAAAATATTATAAAGTCGAATTGCACTAATCTTATACTCCACAGTGCAATTGAGAATGCAACTGATAAATTAGATATCGATGTGGAAAACACAGTTCTGAAAATTTACAATCATTTCAGTTTCTGCAAAAATAAGAGAGGAACTGAAAACTTCTTTCCAGTTCGCGGAACTGGAACGGACAGAGATACTGAGACATGTTCCCACAAGATGGCTTGTTTGGCTACATCTGTAAACAGGATTCAGCTGACCTGAGATGCCATCGAGAGCTATTTCCAAAGTACTGATGAGTGTCCAGAATTTCTGAGGTCAGTTTTTCTGCATGGAAACTCTGAGTAAGGCATCATGCCAGAAACATACCTCCATTTTGTGAGCAATGTTGGAAATCTGTTGGATACGGTTGACGGCACAGTAGAATGTTGTGATTTAAGTGTCCTGGAGACCTCGAAACAAATGCGTCTTTTGATGATCTTAAATAGAGGCAGAACTATGGTTTTTATGACTGTAACGCAAGGGATCTATTGGATGGCGTATCTCATTACTTACAAAAAAAAAAAAAGTTTCTGCAGATGTTAACGGCTTTCAGTATCTGTAACAAAGATATGATATTACCGCCAGTAATCGATAAGCATGCCTACCTGCTTTTTCCTTGGAAAATGTAACTGAATTTAAGGACTATTGAAACTAAAGCGAAAATTATTGATCTGAGAGATCTCGTTTGTATTGCCAGCTTGTATGAAGAATTCTTTGAATTCAAGACTAATATACTTCAAAGTGTGAATGAGAACGGTAGTGGTGTATCGAGGCAATTAAGTTTCTTTTCAGCTGTGCCAGAACATAAAGTGCCAAGTATTTTTAAGAAAGTGGGATTCTTGTTCAGTATACCAGGATCTAATGCTTTTTTTGGAAAGAATGTTTTCATTAATGAATAACAAATGGCACGAGACAAGAAACAGACGAAGTACAGAACTGACTGAGGCCGAGCTTCAAATTATATTGAATTTTAATCAGCCATGTAAAGAATTTTTTGAAAATGTAAAACAAGATATTACATTATTGAAAGATGCGAAAATATCTAAAAACATCAGTAAAAGTTAGATGAATTTGTATAAATGTTTCTCGTATTTGTAAATAAACCTCATTATTACAATGTTTGGCAACATGTAGAGTGTATTCGTTTATATCTCTCAAAAAATCTAGAAAATTTGAAAATACTCCGTTTTTTCCTCCAAACACGGAGAAGCTTCGAAAATGTTACTCTCTTTGCCTCAAAAAATCTCGCAACCCTATTTTGTGTTATAGACGGATCGCCTTTGAATTTTCTCGTTTGTATTTTCCCTTAGTTTATTTACTTTACCATAAAATCATAAGCAATTTCGAAGTCTTCGGCAAGTAAAAAGAGGCATTTGGATACCCTGATTATAGTTCTAATTCCTCCATGTTTTTCCCTTTGGTTAGAAACACTCAGAAATAAAATTTCATCACATCTAGATAACGTTAACCTGTGACGAGTTGAGAGCGAATTTTGAATACCAAATATTATTAATACGATGCTCTTGGAAAATTATGCAATATAAAATTAATGAGATGTACAATACATATTATTTCATCGTATCGGTGATTTATTTGTACCCTGCACATGTATGTTAAGTGATTTAAACCTCCTTATTTTCTCATCAGTAATTCATTTTCGTAGTAAGTGTGTAATTTCTGACGATCTTTGACACAGAGCAACACACATATGTTTCGCTATTCTGTTAACAGTCCTTGAAAGCCGTTGATAAAGGACACTGAAAAAGTTCAGAGGAGGACATCTCTTTATGTATTACACGAAATACATACGATAAACAAGCTGGGGTGGCAGTCATTAAAGCAAATGTGTTTTTCGTTGCGGCTTATCTTTTCACGAAACTGCAAACACCAACTTTCCTCGCGCGGAAAAATTTAGATACACATTTTTCTCCCGTGCTATTCGTGATTAGAACGGCAGAGAAATAGTCTCATAGTAGTTTTGTGAATCCTGCGCTAAACAGTTAAGTATGAATTGCAGAATGATCGTATAGATGTATATGTAGATTAACAGCTCTTTCTGCTGTGTATCGTTTGGGCCCCTCGACTTCGATAGGCAATCATTCTTCGAAATTACCGATTATAATATAGTTGCTGTTATTTTTATCTGTTCTTTTATACATAAGGGCGACCGCGAAAGTTGTATCTACCTACATATGAAAGGCTACCTCTCGAATTTTCACTGATGCTAAAGAGCCCATTAGTTTTTATCGAAAGAAGATACAACTGAATCAGAAAAAGAGAAACTAAAGGAAAGTTTAACACTGGCATTAAACGATATTAAACGTGCTAAACAATGCGCCAAGAAGTTCTAGGCAGGAACAGACATATCACCTATCAATGTGCAGATTCTTCTCATCTAAGTTTGTCACCGTTTGGCAGTCACATAAACATTATTATCCAAAAGCAACAGTTACTCATAAATACTAAATGTGTGTCAATTTTATTCAGAACAGATCTTAACATCGCTGCATCTTTCATTTTAAGCGATTTTAAGAACAGCAAATTTTGATTAGAGTATTTGGCAGCTGTACTGTACGAGAGTGAGTTTTAAACAGAAATCATTGCGATAGATATTAAAACATCTTTTAACTAAATCTAATATTCCACACACAGCTTCAGTTATGATCTCAATAAGAGCAAATTGCTGTTGTCAGCCATCTTCCTTAATGCACTGCACCACGATGCTTGTTTTCTTTTTTATTTATTGTCAGCACCTTCTGCAAGAAAAGTAACTGAGGTCTATGAGTTTATGACAATAACTTCTCAACAGCCCTTGTTGTAGTTCATTTGCTAAATTCGACCATGTCATCCATTTCTGATACATTAAAATGCTTCTCCACATGCTTCTTGCAACGCTGAACAGTGACATTTTTGTCACGTTCGAAGAGGGGTATGTCAGAACTAATTGCAAACTAAAGCATTTAGCTTTCAAATAGATTTAAAATGGCTCAAATGGCTCTGAGCAGTATGGGACTTAACATCGGAGGTCATCAGTCACCTAGAACGTCGAACTACTTAAACCTAACTAACCTAAGGACATCACACACATCCATGCCCGAGGCAGGATTCGAAGCTGCGACTGTAGCAGTCGCGCGGTTCCGGACTGAAGCGCTTGGAACCGCTCGGTCACAGCGGCAGGCAAATAAATTGCTTAAGACTAGTTTATAAATGTGATGAAAGCAAGAAAAATACTACGATTCTGTCAAACGTTTGCTCAATGTGTATATACGCACTGTGGAAGCGACCAGTCTTAGAACAGTAGTATTTGCTGCAGAGAATTTTTACACTGTCTTCTAGTAGCCTCCTTGTAAATGCAGTGAAGACGGCTTGCACTTGCTCCTTACCAGAATAATTTTCTAATTTTTCCACGCAAATGAAGTGCTCTCTGTATGCAAAAAGAAACCACGATTGGAAACCTTTCGTTCTATTAATTCCTAACGCTTAATGCGGGCAACAATTTGCCTTCCCAATAACCAGTCAGAATGGTAGGAATATAATTATTAAATACAAGTTTAATAGCTTCAGCTTCTTGCCTTATTCTTAATTCGATGAGTGACGTTGCGCTTCTGTTTTACACTGAAAAATATAAAAGGGTTCACTCCTATATTGCTTTAATTCGAAATGGAAAGTTATTTCTACGAATCGTCATATGCCCTTTACACCAGAACAAATGGTTCAAATGGCTCTGAGCACTATGGGACTCAACTGCTGTGGTCATAAGTCCCCTAGAACGTAGAACTACTTAAACCTAACTAACCTAAGGACAGCACACAACACCCAGCCATCACGAGGCAGAGAAAATCCCTGACCCCGCCGGGAATCGAACCCGGGAACCAGAACAAATGGAAGCGATGACAAGCGAATGCGCATTCGCAGACAGTACACCACTGTTATCATTCACTTGTACTGTGAACAAGTGTTTACAGTTGAGGGAACGGTGTGTTATTGTTTTTTGGCGGTAATAATCGGCACACACGATACAACACTATACATGGTGAGCCAGCTGCCCCCTACTGCTGTCGTTTCATGCAGTCCACTTCGCTATAAATGGCCTTCGTAAACCACGCGCGAAATTGTCATATTCTCTCGCTAGCTACGCGCTAATTGGTCCTACAGAAAAAATAAACAAGACGTTTTTGCAGGAAATTTACTGAAGTTAAATTTTACTGGGATACGTTTTCGCCAGGGGCCTTAGTTTTCGAGTTGCACTCAAGTTACCTTCAAACGCGCCGCCACTCCCGCGCTCATATGAATAATATGACTAGTGTCGAAAAAATATAAATTAAAAGAAAAACGATGAGCGGGACTCAATCCAACGATCCACCAATTACGGTGCTTGCACGCTAACCACATTTTTTTATCTCTCCTGGACAGGAAAGAGAACTATAAAAAAAGATTTACTTGCCATCACCACTTAAGAAAAAAATGAACTGCACCTTTTCAGGCGTCGGCACCTACCTATGCCTACCCCAAAAACAACTATTACTAAGAGGGGGGGGGGGAGGTTGGAAAGAAAGAGGGGAATGATGAAAATGAAAGGAGTTGCAGAGGGCATTTTTATTTTATTCTTTAATTTTTAATTTTTTTAAAATTTCTATTTTGTGTACCAGAATTTCGGGAGTCGCTCACGCCTTCGGATGGTGGAACACCGAAACCTGTTTACTCGAAATTTTTGTGGACATTCAGTTTGTAGTTCGGTCAGAGCATCTTGTCGGCAAAATAAGCATCAGCATGTTACGGCTTGAACGTTCCAGCTGGAAGGCGGGCCACCAAAGGCGGTCCCTAGAAAACTGGAAAAGAATTGCTTGTATCTGGGGTTGCGAACAAGTGCACAGTGTCGATCATTAAGGTATGTCCAATAACCCAGTTCCAGTTTTTCGTCGGGGCCACAGAGGTAGTGGACTGTATGACCTCGTATCCAATTCACAGCGGTAGTTTTCGGTGCGGGATGATGAATCACGTGGGGCAATAAAAGCGTCTGGAAAGCCATCTGAACAAGTGTCCGTCGGGTAAGGAAAGACAAGATATGCTATGCGCGCCTCCAGACGTCAGACGACGGATCACATGAGAATCGGTGGGTGTCTGTGTCGTCCACACCACAGTAAACACATAAGGATATGGCAGCGAGGCGCATGAGACTGGTTGACTTGTTTACCACTGACAGAGATGTACTGGAGTCGAGAAAACCTGCATGCACCGCCTTCCATTCATGACGCCATTTGATCTGGGAAAGCTTCTGTTCGGTGTGGTTGGGGGGCGGATGCATTTGTAATGTGTCGTGTGCAGTCTTTGTCCGGAGTATTCGTGGAAGAGGTAAGGAATGGAGGATCTAACTTAATTCCAGAAAGAAACGCCAATCGTAATAAAAGTGGGGGTGAATGTGTGATAGCATGAGTGTGCTTTCGACCGCAGTGCAGTGACGGCCTTCGGGTAATGGCGCCAGACTTTCAGTTGGGAACTAACAAAAAGTGCAGTAACATGTCCAGCACGTGGAATAAGCCAACCCCACCGCGCTCCCGCAGGAGGGCAAGGGAGGCAAATTGAACTGCTGAGTAGCACCTCGGTATAGACAAAGGATCCCATTGTCATCAACATACTACGGGTGAGAGTAATCGGGACTGGGAACACATGTGACACGTGAGGGATGCGAGAGGCGTGGTAGACATACACATGTCGCGCACGCTGTACACTGTCGAGGGATCGAAGCAGACTGCTGGAAACACCGCAGAAAAAGAAATCACATCGGTTTAGTTCTTTAGCATTTTTGCAACGCTGCCGGGACATGGAGGTAATTCCTCGCTTTTCGTTTGTTAAGTACCACATCCGAACTGCTGTGAACAGAATTTTGGAGAGGACAGTTCACGGCATAGTGAGAAATTGGATATGGCAGACGAGACAGGAGCTTGAGTTTTACGACAGAAACCTATTTGATTGGCATCAGTTTTTGTCATCAACCTTGTCGCCATTCGATTGGGAGTGGGTGGACGCAGCCACTGCAGCACAACAGCTGCAAGTTCGCACAGGACAATGTCTAAACGGTGTAACAAGTTTGACTGCTTAACTCAAGGAGGAACTGACGTGGGGAATGACAAAGCTCAAAGAAAATTTTGTACTCAAGAACTGAATGACGGCTCTGTGGCCGCGCTGAGTAAAGGCCTCAATCTTTCATCAGTCCCGCGACGTCTGCCAATTTTGGACATTAGTAGTAGAACAGAGCAGTGCATTCGGGATCTCTCGCACGACGTAGCTGAGGACGTCAGACTAGCCACCAGTCATACATTGACGAAAGGTAAGCAACCGAAATCTAATATTAGCCAGAGACGACGTGGCTTACGCTTGTTGCGTGAGAACGAGGACTTGTTTGTCTTACTAGCTGACAAAGGAAGCGCCACTGTGCTTTTGAACACTGAAAACTATTACCTGGAGGTTCTACATATATTAAAAGATGACTCATCCCGGAAGCTTATCGTGATTCGACACAGGCCATCGTCAGGAACACAGGGCTGGCTGGCTCTGAGCACTATGGGACTGAACTGCTGAGGTCATTAGTCCCCTAGAACTTAGAACTACTTAAACCTAACTAACCTAAGGACATCACAAACATCCATGCCCGAGGCAGGATTCGAACCTGCGACCGTAGCGGTCTTGCGGTTCCAGACTGCAGCGCCTTTAACCGCACGGCCACTTCCAGGAACACAGGGAAGTTAACTAGTTTCCAAGACGAAGTTGTGAAGAAATTAATACCCCGTGCAGCAAGACCTCACAGGTTCTATGGATTGCGGAAGATACATAAGGAAACTGTCCCTCTTAGGCCTATTGTTAGTGCAATAAGCTCACCCACCTACATACTGGAGAAACATCTTGCAGGATTGTTAGCTCCAAAACCGGGACATTGTGTACACCATGCTGTAAACTAGCAGAAATTTATTAAAACATCGAAGAAAATGAAAACAGGCCGAAAAAACATAACGGTTAGTCTGGACGTGGTGTCACTTTTTACGAGGGTACCAGTGCATCTGAAACTTTTGGCCCAACAGTTGCCAACTGGAATCGTCAAGTTGTGCATGTCATAACGACAAAGTACGTCTTGTACTACGACGAATGTTATGAATTGACGGATGGCAAACCGATGGGCTCCCCGTTGCCTCCGGCAGTCGCGAATTTCTATTTGAGGAACAAGCTCTGCACTCGGTGGCGTTGCGTCCGTTCTGTTTCCTAAGATGACACCTTACTGATATGGTCTGACATTGAAAATACGCTGCAGCAGTTCGTCGATCACATGAGCGTTGTGCATCCTAACATTAAATTTACCATCGAGATAGAGAAGGGTGGCATGCCATCGCTCTTAGATGTTTTATTTGAGCGGAAGGCTAGAGACCGGCTTGGTCATTCAGTATACAGGAAACCGACGCTCACTGATCAATACTTGAACGCCGATAGTTTTCACGACCCTGTACACAAGAAAGCGCTCCTGAACACAGAGCAAACGTTATTCCTGACGACGCCCACATACCGTCTGAATTGTGGCTCTTGAGAGACGTGTTCAGAGAGAGTGGTTATAGCAAGACAGACATAGCAAACGCTTCCAGGTGCCACTGATGAAGGACGCCTTGTGAATCGGCAGAAGAGGCCAAGCCCGCTGCGTTCCTGCCATAGTGTGGGGCAACGAGCATGAAGCTAGGACGTGTGCTGCAGAGAGATGTACTGAGACCAGTGTTCCGGCCCGCCTGCCGAGATACGAGATATGCTGCGCCCTGTTATAGACGACGTAGTCCTTAGTGGGCCTGGTGTATACGGTGCCCCTTGGGAAACCGGTAGCATCTACCAATAATATGTCAGATAATTCGCACAGTTACAGAGCGTTGTACAGAGCACAAGCGAAATATTAAACAAAGTGAGCTTGACATGTCCGCCACAGCTGAACATTGTCTGGGAAACGGAGACAAAATTCAGTTTGAAAACACACTCGTGAACATACTGGGATTCCGTTGTAAAAGAGGCTGCTGAGGTTAGAATGAATAGCAACAATTTTAATAAAGACCAAGAGTAGAAACTTAGTAGGGCAAGCGGGCGAGGTTTGGATGCTGAAAGGAAGCAACAACGAATGCTTGACGTATGTAGGAAGGTGCGAGCGGCAGTTTCAAACATGGCGCCGGCCCCTCGCACCACGTGACGTCACTCCGTTCCGCACCGCGGCTCACGCACGAGAAAGATAGGCCGCGGCGCGTACGTCACGATGGTAGGCCTTAGCTCGCTCGCTCAACTCAGTAAACTAAACGCGTTTCTACACCTGTTAACTTACGACTGTTTCCGTGCTAATGAGAATTACGTCTTCTACTGGAATCTGCTATTATGAAGTCTTACTGATTAATAGTGTTACAACAAAATTTAATTTAAGATCAATACTCGATATAAAAGTATAACGGCTTGTTTATGGTATTTTGTCTCTTTTTGTTAACAGTCCTCATTTCATACAATAAGTGATACCTTATGCAACTTCTAATCACTTTGGCACAATTTTAATTTTATTGTACCCCAGTACAGCCATAACAAATTATAAGTAGGCCTATGGACTTCCGGTCATTGTAGAACTAACAACAGTAAGACTCCATAATAGCGGATTCCAGTAGAAGATGCAATTCTCGTTTGTACATAAACACCTAGTAACGAGCTAACAGGTGTAGAAACGTAGTTTGTTAAGTTGAGCGAGCGAGCGAGCTCAGGCCTACGTTCGTGACGTACGTGCCGCGGCCTGTCTTTCCCGTAGACCTCGGTCCCGCGGCGAGCTCGAGGTGCTATAAGCTGCCCTATCAACTTCCGCGCATTCGCCGTTTAGGCCCTCTCTGATTGGCGCCAGAGGGTGCAGTCGTGGCTATGTAAGCGGAAAATCGTGCTAGCCCCGGCAGTCAGTAGCGCTACTTTAACGACGATGGCGGAGATGGCCATCGAAAGCTCGAGAGTTTTATTCAAACTGACGCGGCTTGCAAACCGAGTTTTTATTCAGAAAATAACCATAGTTTAGACTTTTAGATATAATAAGCGATGTACTTCAATAAATATCATGTTCCGACAAACAACATAAAAGAGAATACTATGGGCTATACTAGGATTTATTAACACCCTGTATGATCTTTAATTATGTTTATAAACGCGAAATCGGCGCTACTTCACCGCCAGCTAGGAAGCAAGAACACTCACTGTTTGTCGATTTACGATACCGGTTTCCATGCATTGTGAAACAATCAGTGCAATCAGATGTTAGCCATCCCCCCCCCCCCCCCCCTACACCCCTGCTCTCCAGTCCGCCATCATCGTCAACTTAAGCACCTATCACCTATCTAAACAATGGAATAAAGAAAAAGCCCGTGACAAATTTTGTTTTTAAAATAACTAAAGATAAATGATACTTAGTTTTTATTTTATCCCTTTTGCTTGGAGAACACCGCAGCTGTTTTTATAAATTACACTGTAGGAAATGCATCAACCAGCCTCAAGTTGTCTTGAAATGATTTTATTATACCGTTACTAGTTCTGGGCCTGTGCCCATCGCCAGACGGTAGCGTTGACTTCTTGCAAGTTTTACATTTGTGTCTTTCTGACCCTCCTATACATATTGTAAGGCGGAGGTTTGATTTTCTTTTACAGTTAGTACTAATGCATGAACTGAACTAAAAGGAACACCTGGTTTTTAGTTCAGTTTATGCATCAGAACTAAAGAATGAACTAGACAATTCATAAGGCTTATTTCTAGCAACTTTCTTTTTTATGAAATAATAAAACAATTGTCAGTGTATATTGAGTGCTGCCAACAAGTCCTTTTCTGAAAAGGACGTTAACTGTTCACATTGAGGGTAGGCAGTTGTTACAAAATATGCTTGTTGTGTACAATTCATCTCCCTAGCAATGCGTGCTTCAGCCACACACTGCACTTCCATTTCCCTCCTTACCTCTGAAATGAAAGAGATTACCACTGTCATTAGTTATTATAGCCCCTACAACAATGCAGTAGTCATCACATAGTTATTGTTGTGTTGTGCTGTCAGCTAGCTCTTTTATTGTTGCAAAGTGAATAACTTGGAAAAGGGATGTTCATGGTATATTTAAGCATTGTGATGTATATATCTCACTTATCTGTCACAGATGCATTTTGGAAAGTACAAAGTATGTTCATGGTATATTTAAGCATTGTGATGTATATATCTCATTTATCTGTCACAGATGCGTTTTGGAAAGTACAAAGTGTGTGTACAGCGAGTGCGATAAGTGAGAAAGATGTACATATCTTCATTTCATGAGCTGTAACCTCAACCACATTATATCAGGAATTGAAAGAAAATGAAATTATTGATAATTCACTCGTACGAAATAGTAATAATAATAACGATGTTTTAAAAAATTAGTTTCGTCACCGAAACATCATTGAATCCTTTTGTTTTTACTCCTGAGAAAATTACATGCTACTCCTCAAGGGGGTGGGGGGGGGGGGGGGGGGAGGGGAGCACTAGTCTACGCCAAAGCTAACCCGGATCAGTCAGCTTTGTTGGACTCTTAAAACTAAGAGCCATTGCTAACAGTGCTTACAGAACATGCTGTTCAGCTGTTCTGCAATTTTTTATTTGAGCAGCATTAACAGATGTATAATAGTAAGGAAATAAATAAAACAATAGATATTTGCTATTGTGAGCATGGTCATTTCGTCACTATTCAAAACACACTTTCTTTGGAACCGCATATTTCGTCGTCGCAAAGTTACTGTAACAACGTAACGACTTGCTGACTTAAGAAACACAACTAAAAGTAGGGGTGCTAGTTATCGCTGAAACAACCGGTTTTCGGTTATATCATTTTTTTATACGGTAGTTTAACTTCACTGTTAAAACCGCTCAAAATAACCGGTTTTCGGTTTTTTATTCCTATCATTTTCTGTAATGGACGTAGAAATGGAAGAAAAAGACTGAAAAATTTAAATTCAATAAGTTTCAAGATACATAGAATGAAAATATTAAATTAAATAGGCGAATAAAGAAAAACTTAGTCCGTCCACCATTCACAGCTTTCCTCGAAAATTGATAAGCTGTTGAATACTACAAAAAAAAAAAAAAATCACCAGTCTTCTCATGTTGCTTCTAATTTTTTGAAACTACTCAAAAAGTCATGTTATAATGGGTATCGTAGTATTATTAGGGGATTACGAATAGTCAGTGCTAAAGGGCGAAAACTGAGGTTGAAGAACACTATTTCTCGTGTTAGTTAGTCTGTTTTCAAGGGCTACAAACAGATAAAGGCATATTATGTAGACACAGACAGCATATCAGCTACTTTATATTTTGATTGTACTCTGTGAATTGTCTTTAAGTTTTTAATTTATTACTCTTATTGTAATTTTCCCCCTCATTTATTATTTCCATAGAAATGGAAGACGTATCTTTAATCTTTTAAAGCAATGAAGCACTGTACTTTTCTGCTACGTCACTTTTCAAAAATGTTTCCAGACTAGCGTTGGTGCCATTCTGCAATGTAACGGATGCCCATCGACGACATCAAGAAGACCAGATAGGGACAAATCTTGCAGACAGCACGTATACGCATGACTTAAACCACGACACAAGGCAACAGGGACATTATTGTATTAGCAATATTGTACCAATTCTTACACCATGTGTTTGCTGCTCGTTTCTGTCGGCTTTGTTATTAAAATAGCGCTGATTACTTTTCCCATTTTGTACAACTATATATACGAGGGTTGGTACTTAAATAGAAGCAACTATTTATTCACAACCGATACAAAAGAGTTACATGTTTGTACCTGTTACTGTCCTTCAAAGTAGTCACCAGCGTTGTGTAGAACCCGTTGCCAGCGATGTGGAAGGCGTAGTATACCGTTTGCAGAGCCTGTTCTGTTGATGGTGCGAATCGAGCGGTCTACTGCCTGTCGAATCTCTGAAACAGTTCTGAAGCGAATGCCACGAAGTGGTTCCTTCATCTTCTGAACCAAATGAAAGTCACAAGGACTTAAGTCCGGGGAGTATGGTGGATGGTACAATACTTCCCAGTCCCATCGACCGAACCGAGCAGCCACAGCATGCGCTGTATGCTCCCGCGCAGTGTCGTGCAAAATGATGGGTGGGTTGCGCAGAAAGTGTCGCCGCTTCTTTCGCAAAGCGTTATGGGTCGCCGCGAAAGTAAAAAATGCGTCAGAGCCCCAGTATGGTGAAAGTTATGGTGTACGACTGTGATGGTGTTATCCTAACGATTATGTTCCTCCACGGCATACCGTCAATGCACAGTATTACTGTTCGTTTTTGGAGCATCACCTGCGACCAGCTGGAGCACGGGAGAGCTTCTGTGAAGTTTGGAAGGTAGGAGACGAGGTACTGCCGGAAGTAAAGCTGTGAGGACGGGTTGTGAGTCGTGCTTGGGTAGCTCAGATGGTAGAGCACTTGCCCGCTAAAGGCAAAGGTTCCGAGTTCGAGTCTCGGTCCGGCACACAGTTTTAATCTGGCAGGAAGTTTGGTAGAGCTTGTTACCCCTTAACGTGCTCTACGTTAGCTCTGACAGAAAATGACAAGTATGAGAACAGTCGATATCTTCTCCTCACTCCGTGTAATTTAAACTCTGATGCCTCCCGCCGGAGCTTCGAGTCTTCCCTCGGGCATGGGTGTGTGTGTTGTTCTTAGCATAAGAAGTTTAAGTTAGTTTAAGTAGTGTGTAAGTCTAGGGACCAATGACCTCAGCAGTCTGGTCCCTTAGGAATTCACACACATTTGAGCATTTGAAACTCTGATAGCAGCCGTATACAGTGCTGTCGTAGACACGTAATGACTCTGTAACGACATGGCCACCACACAACCTTGTTGAGCGAATAGAACTCTAGATGTCACGTCTCTTCTATAAGTTCGACTTAATACGGGAAGTCTCCAAGCTGAGCCCTTGTATTTATTCAAATATCTGACAGCTAGTTTATTACCTTACACCTGAATACTAAGATCAACGCGCCACACAGATATACTCACACCCATAATTACAAAACAAAGAGTACAATAAAGCATATAACAGAAAAAATACACAAAATATTGTAGTTGTTGCTGTAAGGATAGTCGCTGTCAATTAATCATTTGGCTTATATAATCGGCTAACAGGTGGCCGCAGATTTCAAGCCCGTGATTACATTCTGGTTGTAAGTAGGGCCGAGCAGCTCAAGCTTCTTCTTAGTGTTTTTTCTTCTCTGTTAATAGGTGGCATGACATATTATATACCATTGGAAAGCTGAGAAATCGATTTCCTTCGATATTTTGCGAGTTATAAGCGATCATTTTCAGGTAGAAAACACACTCCAGAAATTGTGTAGTGTGCAAAGCAAGGAAGACGAAAAGTGATACACGGAGTGTGAGAAATGTCTAGTGGCCATGCACATGCCTGTATCTTTTCAGGTATATCACACCAACATAAACTTCTAAAACAGTATTATCTTCCAACTATGATCCCCACCTCCCCCTCCATCCCTCTGTCCCTTTCCCGGGCTCCCTTTCCCTCCCTTCCCCTTCTGTTTTTTCTCCACCTACCCACTCTTTGACTCCATTCTCTATCCCCGAGTCCTTTTTCTTTCTCCTCCACTGTCTTCCCTACTCCTTTCTCGCGTCCACCATGCTCCCCCCTTTTTCTGTGCCCTCTCCCTCCATCGGCTCCCCCCTTTATCTCCACCCCTCATCTGTCCGTTCAATTCTCGTAACGTCAAAGTACGACGAAAAAGAAGGAAGAATATGTTTCTCGGTGCATAAACGCAATTCCTGCTACATCACATCTGTTTGTGATGTTCTCACTGCGACGGAAAATTACGTGCTACTACTGCAATTGAAATCAACACTGTTACTTGTTTCCTAAAAGAATCACTATCACAGTCTAGGCAGTTCGCCTCAGCTTATCTGGTACTAGGATAATGATTCTGTTATTACATGATATAAGCAAACATGGAGTCGGGTTTAAAGTCACAGATGTATTGGCTTTTCTATCCTGTGCAGCCGCTGCCGTGAAGGCTGTACTGGAGCCGACTCGTTTACGGTTCTCGAAGACTACTGACCCGCTGCAAGCTGGAGGCGACAATAATAACCGAGCCTGAAATAAAATTTACGGCTTCCGCATCTCGTCGATTAGTGACAGAACGCACAAAAGAAATTAAACTTTAACGGTCTTCAGACCGAATATGGGACTGGATCTCATCGGGCTAGCAACTTATACACAGATGTTGCTTTTTAACAATGACGGGAGCTTAATTACGTATTCAGATATCTAGCCGTCGGTTTATCGTTCCATTCAAACAGAAGGGTGGAAGCTTGGCCTTCACACCTCTAACCAGAGTTCTGTATGAAGTAAATGACAGTTCAGTGTGCAGAATAAGTTCAGTCAAATTTCCACTTATCAGTAACTCGTAACTATAAAGATTGCAGCATCTGGCTCGTCTTATGTATCACAAAAATTTAGCTTGGTTGGCTGCTCAGTATAAACCTCGATGAAATAGTGTCGTCCAAACTGATCCGTATTTCCAGTCTATTAAGCCTTCACAAACTAACAAACTTTCCTCAAAATTACTCCACACTCGCGACTTCTCGTCTTACACATCCGCGTCCCCTTCCTCAACCAATACTCCCCTCAATTGTCTCCTTTTCGTTCGTAAAACTTTTACACAGATATATAAATTTTTTTTACCGGACCTAAAGGGCCCTCCACACGAGCGACGGATCGCAGCGTTCCGGCCCATGCGATATCGCTGCAATGGATGGCTGGCCTCGACCCCGCCACACACGAGCGATTTGCCAAACAATTTCAACCAGTATTACGAACGACACTGTGTCGTAAAGTTCAGCTATTAAAAATAAACTGCTATGTTTAACAACAGTAGTGGCAGTTAATCTCGGTATCCCCACGTATACTTGAAAAAGAAAAATTAAAGAAAAAAGAAGGGAAATCGTAATTTATTGATCTTGTTTTAAAACACTTTTATTGGGGACTGTCAGTTACCTTACGGAGTATAGTACATTTTTCACTGACATCAAGTGAGTTGTGTGCATCTTTCCAGAATGTTAATACAACTCATTTTTCGTTTATTAGTGCCCAATTCCATTTTCATTCATTAGTCTTACAGTTTAATTTCAAGAATTTATGCAATCTGTTCGAAAACTCGAAGTATCTATCGAAGCGTTGTCAACAGTAACACTGCTGATTATCATAGCTCTTCTTATAACTTTTATGAGGGAGAGTTGGATTATGTGGAATGACAAGGAACTCAAGTATGGCTGTGTAATAGATTTGCCCTCACCATTTAAAATAAAATTAATATAAATTAAAATATCCATTGAACATTACGGTATGTCATTCTGTTTAGAAGTTAAAACTTATTAATGGTTCGAGTCCTCCCTCGGGCATGGGTGTGTGTGTGTGTGTGTGTGTTGTTCTTAGCATAAGTTAGCTTCAGTAGTGTGGAAATCTAGGGACCGATAACCTCAGCGGTCTGGTCCCTCAGGAATTCACACACATTTGAACATTCGAACTTATTAATCGTTCGATTGTTTCATAAGTAACTTAGAATCATCACATTGCGCTCAGTGGATCGCGACTGTTACTAAGAACTTTCTATCAATTATGCTTCTACAGCAGAGGGTTCAAAGTGTAGATGCTAATCACTACACACCGGAAGCAGCTACTAGGGTAGCAGAGTACATGTGGCGTGCACACGGGGGTTTTTTAGGTTAGAGGGACCCCCCTTGGGCGAAACGATAAAATACCTGACGGCTTACCAGAGAGAACATCAGCATCGTTGATAAAGAACGTCCGTCCTTAGAATCATCACATTGCGCTCAGTGGATCGCGACTGTTACTAAGAACTTTCTATCAATTATGCTTCTACAGCAGAGGGTTCAAAGTGTAGATGCTAATCACTACACACCGGAAGCAGCTACTAGGGTAGCAGAGTACGTGTGGCGTGCACACGGGGGTTTTTTAGGTTAGAGGGACCCCCCCCCTTGGGCGAAACGATAAAATACCTGACGGCTTACCAGAGAGAACATCAGCATCGTTGATAAAGAACGTCCGTCCTCAGAGACCAAAAACAGGAAAAGTTAACGTAATATTGGTAAACTGCAGGAGTATCCAGGGCAAGGTTCCTGAATTAGTATCGCTTATTGAAGGAAATAGTGCGCATATAGTATTAGGAACGGAAAGTTGGTTAAAACCGGAAGTGAACAGTAACGAAATCCTAGACACAGAATGGAATATATACCGCAAGGATAGGATAAACGCCAATGGTGGAGGAGTATTTATAGCAGTAAAGAATTCAATAATATCCAGTGAAGTTATTAGCGAATGCGAATGTGAAATAATCTGGGTTAAGTTAAGTATCAAAGGTGGGTCAGATATGATAGTCGGATGCTTCTATAGACCACCTGCATCAGCAACCGTAGTAGTTGAGCGCCTCAGAGAGAACCTGCAGAACGTCGTGAAGAAGTTTCGTGATCATACTATTGTAATAGGGGGAGACTTCAATCTACCAGGTATAGAATGGGATAGTCACACAATCAGAACTGGAGCCAGGGACAGAGACTCTTGTGACATTATCCTGACTGCCTTGTCCGAGAATTACTTCGAGCAGATAGTTAGAGAACCAACTCGTGAAGCTAACGTTTTAGACCTCATAGCAACAAATAGACCGGAACTTTTCGACTCCGTGAATGTAGAAGAGGGTATCAGTGATCATAAGTCAGTGGTTGCATCAATGACTACAAGTGTAATAAGAAATGCCAAGAAAGGAAGGAAAATATATTTGCTTAACAAGAGTGATAGGGCACAAATCGCAGAATATCTGAGTGACCACCATCAAACGTTCATTTCTGAGGAAGAGGATGTGGAACAAAAATGGAAAAAATTCAGAAACATCGTCCAGTACGCCTTAGATAAGTTCGTACCGACTAAGGTCCAAAGCGAGGGGAAAGATCCACCGTGGTATAACAATCATGTACGAAAGGTACTACGGAAACAAAGAAAGCTTCATCATAGGCTTAAGAGTAGTCGAATCATAGCTGATAAGGAAAAGCTGAACGAAGCGAAAAAGAGCGTAAAGAGAGCAATGAGAGAAGCATTCAACGAATTCGAACATAAAACATTGGCAAACAATCTAAGCAAGAACCCTAAAAAGTTTTGGTCATATGTAAAATCGGTAAGCGGATCTAAATCCCATATTCAGTCACTCGTTGACCACGATGGCACCGAAACAGAGGACGACCGAAGAAAGGCAGAAATACTGAATTCAGTGTTCCGAAACTGTTTCACTGCGGAAAATCGTAACACGGTCCCTGACTTCAGCCGTCGCACGGACGCCAAAATGGAAAATATTGAAATAAACGATATCGGAATTGAAAAACAACTGCTACCACTTAGTAGCGGAAAAGCATCCGGACCAGACGAGATACCCGTAAGATTCTACAGTGATTATGCTAAAGAACTTGCCCCCTTTCTATCAGCAATTTATCGTAGATCTCTGGAAGAACGTAAAGTACCTAGCGACTGGAAGAAAGCGCAGGTCGTTCCCATTTTCAAGAAGGGTCATAAATCAGATGCGAATAATTATAGGCCTATTTCGCTTACGTCAATCTGTTGTAGAATAATGGAACATGTTTTATGTTCTCGTATTATGACGTTCTTAGATAATACAAATCTCCTTCATCATAACCAACATGGATTCCGCAAACAGAGATCATGTGAAACTCAGCTCGCCCTATTTGTCCAAGAAATTCACAGTGCCGTAGACACTGGCGAGCAGATTGATGCCGTATTCCTGGACTTCAGGAAGGCATTTGATACGGTTCCGCACTTACGTTTAGTGAAAAAAATACGAGCTTACGGAATATCGGACCAGGTTTGTGATTGGATTCAGGATTTCCTAGAAGAAAGAACACAACATGTCATTCTCAACGGTTCAAAATCTGCAGATGTAGAGGTAATTTCGGGAGTACCGCAAGGAAGCGTGATAGGACCTTTATTGTTTACAATATACATAAATGACTTAGTTGACAACATCGGTAGCTCCGTGAGGCTATTTGCAGATGACACGGTTGTCTACAAGAAAGTAGCAACATCAGAAGACTCGTACGTACTCCAGGAAGACCTGCAGAGGATTAATGCATGGTGCGACAGCTGGCAGCTTTCCCTAAACGTAGATAAATGTAATATAATGCGCATACATAGGGGCAGAAATCCATTCCAGTACGATTATGCCATAGGTGGTAAATCATTGGAAGCGGTAACGACCGTAAAATACTAAGGAGTTACTATCCGGAGCGATCTGAAGTGGAATGATCACATAAAACAAATAGTGGGAAAAGCAGGCGCCAGGTTGAGATTCATAGGAAGAATTCTAAGAAAATGTGACTCATCGACGAAAGAAGTAGCTTACAAAACGCTTGTTCGTCCGATTCTTGAGTATTGCTCATCAGTATGGGACCCTTACCAGGTTGGATTAATAGAAGAGATAGACATGATCCAGCGAAAAGCAGCGCGATTCGTCATGGGGACATTTAGTCAGCGCGAGAGCGTTACGGAGATGCTGAACAAGCTCCAGTGGCGGACACTTCAAGAAAGGCGTTACGCAATACGGAGAGGTTTATTATCGAAATTACGAGAGAGCACATTCCGGGAAGAGATGGGCAACATATTACTACCGCCTATATATATCTCGCGTAATGATCACAACGAAAAGATCCGAGAAATTAGAGCAAATACGGAGACTTACAAGCAGTCGTTCTTCCCACGCACAATTCGTGAATGGAACAGGGAAGGGGGGATCAGATAGTGGTACAATAAGTACCCTCCGCCACACACCGTAAGGTGGCTCGCGGAGTATTTATGTAGATGTAGATAATATTAGAGTGTATTTTGCATTAATGTACTTCTTATTTATAAATGCCAACTCTGCCTTCCAGTTCAGTTCTCAGTGTAGTTTGCGGTCCTTGAACAATTATAAATACTAATGAATAAAGTTCGTATTCAGTGTGGGCGAAACGAAACGAAAGAAAGCTGCAGAAGCACGCCTATCTAGAAAAATTAGTTGCAGTTATATTGGGACACACAGCTGCTAATCACCCAGGCAGCCATACTGCTTACACGAATTGCATGCGATTCATCAAATCGCCTGAGATTGCTATGTAATCAGCGACCGATAGCTCCCATCTGCCCACAAGTGTGCGATCTGCGAAACTGTCGGTCGCCCATTCGACGGATCACTGGGACCCGTCGCTTGTGTGTGGGGCCCGTCAGCATACATAGACAACATACACAGAAACGTTGCGAATGAAATTGCAACTCAAAATAATAACATCACCTTATATAACACTGTCTCATAATGTTAACACACGTAAGTCGCAAGATAACCGAAGGCAAGTAAAAAAAAGAAAAATAAAGTAGTTTTGTGTTACCTCCTACGAGATATCGACTTATTGAAACACTGTCCCAAGAATATCGAAAGGAAGGTCAAAATATGTCCGTCTCAATGTGGAGGGTGAATGTACTTTTGTAGAAACAGGAAACGGCAGCAGAAGAAGGGCTTTTTCTTCAGTATGATTGAAAGTCTGATGGATTAAAAAACTGAACTTGGTTTTGGTTTGAAACATTAAGGATAGCAAACCAGTGTGAATGGGTCACCAGAGATACTTTGCCCACAAGCAATGTTGTTAACCCGACAGTCTTGTTTGCGGGTCAAGTCGGCCAGCGTGCGATGTCCCCGTTCCCGGGTTATCGCCGTTTGGTGGCCGTTAGTGTGCTTGTCCTTACAGATAAACTGCTCGTCTGTCACAAGAGCGCGAGTGGAAGTCCCCTCCCACGAGTCATCTTCGAAGGTTTCCCGCAAGCCGTCTATGATGGCAAAGACGTGGAGTTTACGTCGGTTTCTAGGACGTATGCAGATGTCCCTGCATCACACGGTGTGTGGCAGAAGATGTACGACGTACGACGGTTATTTGCACCACTCCGTCAAGTTCGCAAACTGTGCGTGGGAAGAAGGTTGTCAGCATCGTTCTGTACACCATCTGATCAAAAGTATTCGCGCTCTGATTAGTGGACATTAATTTGGAGCGTGTTCATCCATCGCCTTTATGACGACTTGAATTGTACTGGCGACACTTTCAGTGTTTCTGAATAGCTGTGGAGTAATTACAGCACATTTTCCTACAACTGCGAAACCGAGAAGGCAGTGTTGTTAGACGCTCGAGTCTAGAACGAAGTCGACGTTCTGACTCTTCCCAAAGGAATTACGTAGAGCTCAGGTTTTGACACTGGGCAGGTCAGTCCATTTCTGGAATGTTATTGTCCACAAACCATTGCCTCACAGAAGCTGCTTTATGACAAGGTTCATTGTCACGCTGGTACAGCAAGTCATTGTCTCAAGACAGCTCATCTACTGTACTCGATACACAACGTTGTAAAATGCTTTCATATTCCTCCTCATTTAGGACTTTCTTAAGCGGAAAATGGGGACCCATCCTTGCCACGAAAAGCAACTCCATACCGTAAAGCCAGTTCCTCAATACATCGCTGTTGCCGGATAACGTTGTCCAGGATTCACCAATCCCAAATCATTCAATGGGAAATGAAATGACACAATTTCAGAGACTTTACTGGTCTCATGCAGATATGATTTTATGTATATAGACTGAAGCGGCGAGTGAAAATTTGCACCGGGGCCAAGAATCGAATCCGGGTCTCCCGCTATGTAGGCAGGTGCGTTAGTCCCTAAACCACCTCGGCTCAGCGCCTCACACAACAGCACGGACTACCGTGGCACGCCACCATCCACCATCCAAATCCTCACTGCCGTCCCAATCACACGAGCATAATGCCGAGGCTCTCCATGTTCTGGAATAGTATCTCAGCAAAACGTTTAAGTTTAAAGTAGACCAGGGTGACAGTGAGAATTTGAAAAAAAAAATGGTTCAAATGGCTCTGAACACAATGAGACTTAACATCTGAGATAATCAGTTTCCTAGAACTTAGATTTAAACCTAACTAACCTACGGACATCACACACATCCATGCCCGAGGTAGGATTCGAACCTGCGACCGTAGCAGTCACGCGGTTCCAGACTAAAGCGCCTAGAACCGCTCGGCCACCGCGGTCAGCGAGAATTTGAATCCAGCCGTGCGAGGGTAATCAGTGCAGTGTTGTCAACCGCTGTGACAAGGTGGTTTAGTGGCTAATGCACTTCCTTAATAAGCAGGGTGCCCGGCTTTGGTACAAATTTCCACTTGCAGCTTCGATATACAGGGTGGTCCATTGATCGCGACCGGACCAAATATCTCACGAAATAAGCATCAAGAGAAAATCTACAAAGAACGAAACTTGTCTAGCTTGAAGGGGGAAACCAGATGGCGCTATGGTTGGCCCGCTAGATGGCGCTGCCATTGGTCAAACGGATATCAACTGCGTTTTTTAAAATAGGAACCCCCAACTGACGGTTGTACGAGGGGCGTTCAGAAAGTAAGCTCCGATCGGTCGCGAAATGGAAACGACTATGAAAATCCGATAAAGCTTTGCACATATGTGTTGGGTAGTGTCTCTAGTATAACCCCAGTTAGCATCACGTCGCTCTTCTCATTTCTGAGCTCGCAGTGAGTGCGTAAAGATGTCTAGAAAATAGTGTCTGCCGCCAAGTACGAGGGCCTAGTGAGAAATTTCGCCTGAAGCTATGCAGCTAACATTACATAACTGTCGTGCTGTTTCTTCTTCAAGACAATTCTCAGCCGCATTCTGCAGGGGCAATGAAGATGCTCCTGCATCGTTTTCAAATGGAAATGTGAGATTACCCACAATACAGTCCGCAATTGTCTCCCCCTGAGTTTCATCTCTGGTCACATGAACCGCTGTCTTTGAAGACAACATTTTGACACAGACAACGAGGTGTAGGCCAGCGTGGAGAATTGGCGGAAAGCACTGGCGGCTGCCTTCTATGATGAGGCTATTGAAAAGTTGGTACAACGCTATGACAAAAGTCTAAGTCAGAACGGCGACTACGTAGAGAAGTAGCTGAAAGGTGTAGCTAATTGTTACAAGTAAAACATTTCTGATGTTCACTGTGGTTTCAATTTGGCAATCAATCGGAGCTTACTTTCTGAACAGGCCTCGTATGTTCAGGTATGCAAGAATTATACGCTCGTAAAATAGGATGGTTCTCTCGAAAAATTAAATTCTGATGTCCTATGTGTAAGTGAAAATACACCCAAAGTTTCTACACTAAAGCTCAAAAAAAAAAAAAAAAGGAAAAAGGCATGCGTATTCAAATACAGAGATATGTAAACAGGCAGAATACGGCGCTGCTTTCGGCAACGCCTATATAAGCTAACAAGTGTCTGGTGCAGTTGTTAGATCGGTTACCGCTGCTACAAAGGCAGGTTATCGCGATTTAAGTGAATCTGAACGTGGTGCTATAGTCGGTGCACGAGCTAAGGGACATAGCATCTCCGAGGTAGCGATGAAGTGGGGATTTTCCCGTACGACCATTTCACGAGTGTTCCGTGAATATTAGGAATCCGGTAAAACATCAGATCTCTGACATCGCTGCTGAGGAGAATCGTTCAACGTGACAGAAGTGCAACCCTTCCGCAAATTGCTGCAGATTTAACACTGGGCTATCGAAAAGTGCCAGCGTGCGACCCATTCAACGAAACATCATCCATATGAGCTTTCAGAGCCGAAGGCTCACTTATGTACCCTTGATGACTAAACGACACAAAGCTTTACGTATCGCCTGGGCCCCTCAACACCCACATTGCACTGTTGATGACTGGAAACATGTTGCCTGGTCGGACGAGCCTCGTCTCAAATTGTATCGAAGGGATGGACGTGTACGGGTATGGATACAACCTCGTGAATCCATGGATTCTGCATGTCGGCAGGGGACTGTTCAAGCTGGTTGAGGCTCTGCAATGGGGTGGGGCGTGTGCAGTTGGGGTGATATGGGACCCCTGATACGTCTGGATATGACTCTGACAGGTGACACTTACATATCCTGTCTGATCACCTGCATCCATTCACGTCCATTGTGCATTCCGACGGACTTGCGCAATTCCAGCAGGACAATGTGACACCACACGCGCCCAGAATTGCTACACAGTGGCTCCAGGAACACTCTTCTGAGTTTAAACACTTCCGCTGGCCACCAAACTTCCCAGACATGAACTTTATTGAGCATATCTGGAATGCCTTGCAACGTGCTGCTCAGAAGAGATATCCACCCCATCTTACTCTTACGCAGGATTCGTGGCGTCAGTTCCCTCCAGCACTACTTCAGACATTTGTCGAATCCATGCCACGTCGTGTTGCGGCATTTCTGCGTGCTTGTGGGGACTTTACACGATATTAGGCAGGTGTACCTGTTTCTCTGACTCTTGAGTGTAGAATTTCAATGTCATCGGCAAACCTCAAACTTTTTATTTCTTCTCCCTGAACTTTAATTCCTATTCCAAATTTTTCTTTGGTTTCCTTTACTGCTTGTTCAATATACATATTGAAAAACATTGGGAACAGGCTAGAACCCTTTCTCACTCCTTTTTCAACCACTGCCTTCCTTTCATGCTCCTCGACTCTTATAACTGCCATTTGATTTTTGTACAAGTTTTATACAGGGTGATACCTTCCAGGTATGATGGAAAACAGTAAATTTATCAGTCTGAGGTAAAGGACCTGGTCCGGAAACGATTGACTCGAGAATTATAAGCGAAAATCGCTCTGATTCTTCTGACCGTGGACTACATGTATTGGCACTGTTGTTGCTGTGGTTATAGGCTACGCAACTTTCAAAGGTGGTGGTATAGACCAAAACAACAACAAAAAAAGTCCAGTCAATACGTGCTCTAAAATGCATACCTAAAGAGTTATGGGCACTTGATCAGTAGAAGAGTTGTGTTTCACAGTAGCGAAGACGAACAGTTGCTTCTCTTCTCGCCAAAGGCCTCTTTAATTTTCCTCTGTGCAATATCTATCTTTCCGCTAGTTATACATGCTTCCATAGACGTGCATTTATTGTCTAGCTCAGGGATTTTACACTTTCTATCCCTCTTATTCTTTAGACGTCTGTATTCTGTTTCGCCAGTTTCCTTTACTCCATTTTTATATTTTGTCGTTTCATCCATTCAGTATCTCCTGTGATATCCGTGGATTGCTATTAGATGCTCCGTCTGCCGAAAGCAGTTTGTTATTCTAATAATTTTGCGAAAAGCGGACTTTTTTAGGTGAGCTGTGCTTACACCATCTACAAACGTGGAAAAAGGGGTAAATAAACGCTCGTAAAATGAGTATAAATTTCGTAAAGTTTTGTAATGTTTATGGGACGAAAAATAATAAAGGATATGGCTGAAATTAATTCCCGTTATTATTCAGTTAGTAGCATGAAAGTTCAAAAAGAGTAGATACATACGTCCTCCTTCGGATCGCGTGGAAATGTAATACTACGTAGTCTCAAAAAATAGAAAAGAACCCCACATATTCTCAAACCGCATACTGTTACTAGATGAGTGGGTGAGTGTATTGAAATACGCCCTGTATCCACGGATGACTTAATGAAAAACCGATACTGATTCTTGTACACTGGACAAAGCTTCTAATGGAACAAACAGATCTCATCTTGCGTACGGTGAGAATAAATCGGCGAAGCAGAAAAACATGTAATATGGAACTACGCTAATGCAATGCCCGCATCTCGTGGTCGTGCGGTAGCGTTCTCGCTTCCCACGCCCGGGTTCCCGGGTTCGATTCCCGGCGGGGTCAGGGATTTTCTCTGCCTCGTGATGGCTGGGTGTTGTGTGCTGTCCTTAGGTTAGTTAGGTTTAAGTAGTTCTAAGTTCTAGGGGACTTATGGCCACAGCAGTTGAGTCCCATAGTGCTCAGAGCCATTTGAACCAGCTAATGCAATGTTAGCAGGAAATGCTTCACCAGAAATCCTGAATACTACAGCTTAGAAACGCCTCTCTCACTAATATACAAGACGCTAACGTCTTAATTCAATACGTAGAACAAGGTAGCTGCTGCAGTCTCCGACTACGTGAGGAACAGCGATATGGCCAAGGGCAAGCGTACAACGTCAGCGACTTAGAAACAGGAAGCACCTTCCGCTTCCACATGGGCCATGCGGACTCACATCCTAACCGCCGGCAGGGTTCTACCTTCAAACTACACTTGTGTTCAAAATTAAAGCAACAAACCACTACTTCTCCGTTCTGTGTCTAATTCACGATATACTCGTAATCATCCAAACTGTCGACAGATGTCTGTACAATGCGTCCTGCACGGAAGATGGCATTCAGGTCAACGGACATCCACTCCAACGATGACCTCAGGGCACCTCTCAAACGGAATAGTGTTTGCAGGGTAGTCCCACATCCGCAATCGCTGTGTGCGCAGTCACAGACGGTGCAGTATGGCACAGAGAAGACGCCTACCAGGGTCTGTGGAGGAGGGCCATGGGAAGGATGGAAGCAGGACAGTCGCAAACTGATATGACCCGATGACTTAATGTGAATCGTTCTGTTGTTTCTCACACGCGGCGAAAGTTTATAGAGATCGATACTATCCTGAAGACGAGGCATGGATGTCCACTTGTAACATCAGAGAGAGAGAACAATTATTTGGCTGAAAGGGCACAGCGGTACCGCCTCAGTATTGCACGGCGACTGGAGCCTGACCTCGCAGCATCCACTGGACGTGTTGCAGCGAGGCAATATGGTGGAAAGAGACCGATATCAAGGAGGATCCCTAATGGCATGGGCAGGGATTATGTTGACCATTCAAACACCTCTTCTTGAAATTGTACGTGTGAATTAGCAAGGCTAAGCTGCTGTCAGGTACCCTGACTTCTTGAGAATGGCTCTGAGCACTATGGGACTTAACATGGTCATCAGTCCCCTAGAACTTAGAACTACTTAAACCTAACTAACCTAAGGACATCACACAACACCCAGTCATCACGAGGCAGAGAAAATCCCTGACCCCGCCGGGAATCGAACCCGGGCGCGGGAAGCGAGAACGCTACCGCACGACGTTCTTGAGAACCCACGTGCAGTTGTTGCGAAGTGCTGTGAGCCCCGTCTTAGAGCTGATGGACGATAATGCTCGACCTTATAGAGCACGGCTGCTTGATGTTTTCTTGGAACTTATGATGTTGCACACATGGCCTGGGCTGACTGTTCTCTCGATTCGAATCCTGTAGAGCATGTCTGGGATGCACTGTGGACACGGGTTGCATCACTTCAGCATCCACCAATCACTCTCCAAGACTTGCGAGCAGCGTTGCAGGAAGAATGAGCGTTATTGCCTCAGCATGAGATTGATGACATCACTTACAGCCCCCCCCCCCCCCCCCCGCCAATGTTTGTCAGGCCTGTATGGCTGCCAGAGGTGGTCAAACGATACACTGAGCGCTTTAACGAGTTGTTGGAATGTTTGTGTAAATATGTTAAGTTAGAAAAAGCGACGTTGTCTACCATTATGCATATTGCTGTTGTTTACATTCTGTATTCGTTATATTGTTTCTACTTTACTATCGCCTGATTACACTGATTTGTTGCAACAGAAACGCAACCTTGCAAAATTTCGGTTTGTTGCCTTAATTTTGGACACTAGTGTACGTCGTGCAGGTACGCTTCACTAGACAACCAGAGATATGTGTCCCCTAGCCGATTAAAACCATGGAGTATAATAAGGGGAGATGGCGCAAGACCATCTAGAGACAAGACCAAACAACCGAATCGTGACGTCATACCCAAGTAGCGATCGTAGCTCGTACAGCAGCCTATACCAAAAGATTTATGTGGCTCGTAAAACAAGCGATTTTTGAATTGATACTTGAATGAGGTTAGTTAACAGGGAAAACACATATAGTTGTTTATGTTAATATGAGCCTAATAGAATTACGAGCACATAATTGCGTTTAATTTCGTGCGTAGGGTATACAACATGACTTGCATGTTTCTAAGCAAAGCCGCTGACGACTTTGATAAGATGCACTATTTTCGTGCGTATGAACTGTTAGGAAGATCTGGGATGTTTTTAAAGGTACAATAGTGGTTTAGTGAAAACATTCACACATTTCCAAATCATATTTTGATACAAAACACTGTGGCATGTACATTACAGTCGGCTGTATTCACACAATTTTCTGTTAACAATACACCATCAAGAAGAAAATCAGTGACTAGAATTTTGTTTAATGAAGCTATTTTCGAATAGATCTCTACTTTCAAATGATTTTCAATCATATTATAAACTGAATAATGGGACTGCACAGGTAGATCGATACAAACAAAATTAATACACTCTTCTGTCACTATTTTCACCCAATTCTTCTGTAAAACTACACTCCTGGAAATTGAAATAAGAACACCGTGAATTCATTGTCCCAGGAAGGGGAAACTTTATTGACACATTCCTGGGGTCAGATACATCACATGATCACACTTACAGAACCACAGGCACATAGACACAGGCAACAGAGCATGCACAATGTCGGCACTAGTACAGTGTATATCCACCTTTCGCAGCAATGCAGGCTGCTATTCTCCCATGGAGACGATCGTAGAGATGCTGGATGTAGTCCTGTGGAACGGCTTGCCATGCCATTTCCACCTGGCGCCTCAGTTGGACCAGCGTTCGTGCTGGACGTGCAGACCGCGTGAGACGACGCTTCATCCAGTCCCAAACATGCTCAATGGGGGACAGATCCGGAGATCTTACTGGCCAGGGTAGTTGACTTACACCTTCTAGAGCACGTTGGGTGGCACGGGATGCATGCGGACGTGCATTGTCCTGTTGGAACAGCAAGTTCCCTTGCCGGTCTAGGAATGGTAGAACGATGGGTTCGATGACGGTTTGGATGTACCGTGCACTATTCAGTGTCCCCTCGACGATCACCAGTGGTGTACGGCCAGTGTAGGAGATCGCTTCCCACACCATGATGCCGGGTGTTGGCCCTGTGTGCCTCGGTCGTATGCAGTCCTGATTGTGGCGCTCACCTGCACGACGCCAAACACGCATACGACCATCATTGGCACCAAGGCAGAAGCGACTCTCATCGCTGAAGACGACACGTCTCCATTCGTCCCTCCATTCACGCCTGTCGCGACACCACTGGAGGCGGGCTGCACGATGTTGGGGCGTGAGCGGAAGACGGCCTAACGGTGTGCAGGACCGTAGCCCAGCTTCATGGAGACGGTTGCGAATGGTCCTCGCCGATACCCCAGGAGCAACAGTGTCCCTAATTTGCTGGGAAGTGGCGGTGCGGTCCCCTACGGCACTGCGTAGGATCCTACGGTCTTGGCGTGCATCCGTGCGTCGCTGCGGTCCGGTCCCAGGTCGACGGGCACGTGCACCTTCCGCCGACCACTGGCGACAACATCGATGTACTGTGGAGACCTCACGCCCCACGTGTTGAGCAATTCGGCGGTACGTCCACCCGGCCTCCCGCATGCCCACTATACGCCCTCGCTCAAAGTCCGTCAACTGCACATACGGTTCACGTCCACGCTGTCGCGGCATGCTACCAGTGTTAAAGACTGCGATGGAGCTCCGTATGCCACGGCAAACTGGCTGACACTGACGGCGGCGGTGCACAAATGCTGCGCAGCTAGCGCCATTCGACGGGCAACACCGCGGTTCCTGGTGTGTCCGCTGTGCCGTGCGTGTGATCATTGCTTGTACAGCCCTCTCGCAGTGTCCGGAGCAAGTATGGTGGGTCTGACATACCGGTGTCAATGTGTTCTTTTTTCCATTTCCAGGAGTGGATTTCGTTAACTTTAGCTTTCAGTTCATAATAGCTGCAATATGAAATTCTTTTTAAATACTCATTATGGCTGGCTAAACTAATGTTGATGCTTTCCTGCATTTATGCTGCCTCCAATGAGCCTTTTCCTCTGGTCCCTCTCTGGATGGTTGTGCAGCTGAAGATAGGTAGGCTGGACAGATCAGAAAAATGCGTGGCACGACATTTGAATCAAGCCTGTTTCTCCATCTGTGGCAAATGATTCCTAGATAATGCCGGTAGCTTTGAAATTCCTGTGACACATCTGAAAAATGAGCAATGAAATTCATTAATAGTTACAGATTCGAGCCAAGTGATCCGTCAAGCAATAACATACCATAATCTAACACATGTATTAATAAATTACATTCAAAACAAAACTTACCACTGAATAATTGGTATCTGCGAAATCCTGCCTTGGAATTAATGGAGCAATGTCTTGTTCTTTACATCGTATTTAGGAAACGTAAACACATGAACCTTGTTTCCTGCTGTGTATTTACATTACATTTTGGTATTGAACACTTCATAACCGTAATGAGTATGAAACTGAAGAAATGTATAAACTCACAGAAACACAACTTAGTAACACTTAGTATAATTTTTATTTACCGAAATAACAATTTCCCAAATACCACAAAGCACAACGAGTTTTTTTTTTTTTTTTATATCCAACACTCTGTTGGTACAGCACAGGACAGATGTTGAGCTGTTGACTTTCGCCGTTTCTCACTGACGTCTCAGCTTCGAGTTTTAGCAGTAGTTCGGCCTTTTCGTCTAGGTGGTGTTGGATGGCGCTGCAGACTTGCGCCGTACGTTGCTTTGAAGTCAGCGCCGCCATTTTAGATGCTACAGACATTAGCAGCCTACTGTTTGCGCCTGCTTCTTGTAATTAATTTCTGTCGAGTACACGCAACAGTCGTTCTAAATAGAAAATATTACAGTGCTTTTCATGAATAACACAGTGTCAGGAAGGCATTTTCAAACTTTTTTCTGGTCTTAGATGAATATTTGATCCAGGAATTCAACCAATTTAGCCTCATTAATGTAACTTACTTTTTGCTATACGTTTCGAATAACCAAGAAGAGAAGTATGTTATATGAAAAGGCTGGATTCTTAATCGTGTATTTTCCTTGATACAGGTAGGCGGTGTTCAGTCTCTGTCCTCTTCACGAAAATGCTGACAACATAGTATTCTGCTGTGGTTGGTCGGTTTCCAGCCATTCCTTCTAGAAGCGTTCACCGAGAGAGCTTTTTGAACTGCACTGATCTGAAACAGGAAGTCAAATGACAGAGGAAGTCAAATGACAGAAATAAAAGGCCGGCCGCTGTGGCCGAACGGTTCTAGGCGCATCAGTACGGAGCCGCGCTGCTGCTACGGTCGCTGGTTCGAATCCTGCCTCGGGCTTGGATGTGTGTGCTGTCCTTAGGTTAGTTAGGTTAAAGCAGTTCTAAGTCTAGGGGACTGATGACCTCAGATGTTAGGTCCCATAGTCCTTAGAGCCATTTGAACCATTTGAACAGAAATATAACCACTACAGTACAAGTAAACAGCGCAACCAAAATTCATGTACATGATAGAAAATATCACTTGAACGAGTGCACTCACGAATGAAATGTGATTCATATACGAGGTGTGGCTAGAAAAAAACCGGACTAGTACTGGTGAAACAATAAAACGAATGCAATAAGGCTGAAAGTCGCGTGGCCTGTCACGTGACTCTCGCTCCGCCTACTGCTCGAGTTTCATCTGCCTCCTGCACTCAGTCTGCCCGTGTCGTCTGTTTTAAGTAGTTGACGTTTTGTCTGTGCGTCGGAAAATGTTGAGTGTACAGAAAGAACAGCGTGTTAACATCAAATTTTGTTTCAAACTAGGAAAATCTGCAAGTGAAACGTTTGTAATGTTACAAGTGTACGGCGATGATTGTTAAACGGCGATCTTGTCGAACAAGTTTACCGATTTTTTCAATGTTTGCATCAGTTTTTGCTGACAATGGTCTGCCAGTGCGAGTGTCATCACTGGTGTCTTCGCGGCCATCTTTAAATCGTTTAAACCACTCAAACACTTGTGTTCGCGATAAACAATCATCGCCGTACACTTGTTGTAACATTACAAACGTTTCACTTGCAGATTTTCCTAGTTTGAAACAAAATTTGATGTTAACACGCTGTTCTTTCTGTACACTCAACATTTTCCGACGCACAGACAAAACGTCAACTACTTAAAACAGACGACACGGGCAGACTGAGTGCAGGAGGCAGATGAAACTCGAGCAGTAGGCGGAGCGAGAGTCACGTGACAGGCCACGCGACTTTCAGCCTTATTGCATTCGTTTTATTGTTTCACCAGTACTAGTCCGGTTTTTTTCTAGCCACACCTCGTATATTTCAGATTGTGATCGAAATGATTAGTACACCAATAAATGAAGCAAACTGACATTTTTTATGAAAATATTTCAATCAGAAGCTAATGTTTGGGGGAACTAACATGGCGAACGCCGGCTTAAAATTTTCTACGTCATGATAGCTCTCCTTATTATACTTCCGTGACGAAAATAGTTAGTAGATAGTCTCTGAGCAACGCTAGTGACTTACAACACGTGTAGCGCTAAATAATATGAAAGACATTTCCAACAGATACCTTTCAAATTTACAATGATAGTGGTTTCTTAAGACGAAACTGATTGTAGTTTAAATGGTCGAAGCTAGATAATTAAGTAGTTTATATAAGTGTGCTTAATACTACACGTTTTAATCTTTTTACAAGTCTACAAGAAATCCGAATTTTATAAGTTATTTCGGCAGGCAGTTCGTTAAAGTCCTTTCCATTAAAATAAATAACACCGATATAAATCCTAGGCAATATCAACACCGATATGTGCTCTGTTGTATTATTTCTCATATTTTCAAATAAACTCTTTCATTTTACTTGGTGCAGTAGCGCAGTAGATAATTCCATAGGACAAGGAGTGAGAGTAACGTGACGGCTTTGTCTGGATGTCAGCTCGTTATCCATCAGGGCACCAACACATTTTACACGTAGAATTTCATATTGTGCATGTCTGTTTATGTCCAATTCGAGTAACTGCAGTTCTTTTTTATTGTTTGAAAGCGCATAAAGCAAGTTATTGTGTATCTGTAGTTCGCCTGCGAAAGCCATAGTTCACAACATTTTTTTGCTGGAAAGTTGGTCCTGTTCGCGTGCTTTACGCTGGATTGACGAACGTTGGAGATCGAGAAAGGCAGCGTGAATCGTTACAGGTCTATTTTATTTGAGGAAGAGGATACGACAAAGCTGAGAAATATGAACTGGCAGACACGAAACAAAAATACCTTTGAATCTGCAAAAAATCTACTCCCAAGATTTGGTAAATGACTTTCAGTTAATGCTCTTAAGTGTTCCTAAATTTTCATTCTGTATTTGTTGTGTGTAGGATGCAAGGAAAACATATTACTTTCACACCAAGTATGTTGTTTGTGGCGAACAACAGATCAGTCCGATCTCAACTGTAATAATTTACCGTCGTTTTCAGAAAGAAGGTCACTATGAGAATCTTGTAAATATCATAGATTTATTTGTAAACATTTCTACTGAGCACATAAATATGTTTATTTTAATATATTCCTACGTTTTTTAAAAAATATTATATTTCGTTATTACACATTTTTTTACAGTATGACTAGTTTCGATCGCACTCGATTGTCTTCATATCTAAAAGCAAAGTAAAACTAAATATGCTACAAAAAATAGAAAAGTAGTGTTCATAACAGTTGTTTTTACCTTTGTAGACACGTACTACACACGCAACATCAACAGTTATTTATTTTACTTTCCTATAATTTGTAACATAGTAGAATCGCAACTTGGAAACTGAAAAGTAAGCAATTTAAATGAGGTATGATAGTATGAAAAGAGTACACATGAAACTGAAATTCCTCTAAGGGTCAGAAACACTACTTTTACTCTGCTGCAATACGGCCTTAGAAGACAAGGAAAAGACAGAAAGAAAAATCTTGCGAAATACGTTATGTCCAATCAAGAACAAAGATAGCCCAACTGGCTTTTGACACCAAGTAAGGAAATATACTTATTCTGCACTAAAATAACACATGAGATCAGGAAAAGACGTGCTACACTCTATGGACATCTAGAGAGTGAATGAACACAGATTGACAAAGAAGATCCACACATTCTTCCGAAACATGTAAACAGACATGGAAAATGGGTGCGGAGGCAACGCAAAGAAGGGATTAAAAGAAATGCAGATCGAACAAGTGAGCTTACTCATCAGATATATTCACACTAGAAGCTATGAAATTCAAAAAGTGTTTAGCAAGATAGAGTAAAATGGTGAGATGAGAGGAAAAGGGAGCCTTCTGGAAAAATGGAAGAGTTTTGGAGGAAGATGAAGAAGACGAGAAATAACTAATTGTCTTGACGTGGTACTTAGTTGGTCCATAGCGATATTAACAAAAGTAAAAATAAAAAATACAATTACAAAACCACATTTTGTAAAATAATAGAAATTGCATATTTAGTTTTACTTCCTTTTTAGATCAGAAGATGATAGAGTGGGATCAAAACTAGTCACACTGTATAAATGTGCACCGGCCTGGGTGGCCGAGCGGCTCTAGGCGCTACATTCTGGAACCGCGCGACCGATACGGTCGCAGGTTCGAATCTTGCCTCGGGCATGGATGTGTGTGATGTCCTTAGGTTAGCTAGATTTAAGTAGTTCTAAGTTCTAGGATACTGATGACCTCAGAAGTTAAGTCCCATAGTGCTCAGAGCCATCTTTTTTTTTTTTTTTTGTAAAAATGTACAATTAACAATAGAGTGGGATCAGAACTAGTCACACGGTAAAAATGTGCAATTAACAGAAGAAACTGAAGATAAAATTTTTTTCTAATATCAACACAGTTGCTGGCTTCTCTATCGACGAATATGTCAGCTATTGTGAAATTCCTATGTAGCAGATATAAGCTATTAAATGTTAGCAGATTACAGCTAGGGTTTATAGGAAGCTTGATAGGCCAGCAGTAAATTTCATGGGTAGGTCCATCTGTATATCACACCAGAAAAGTAAGATCTAACTGAAGAAAAAGAAAAGGAAATAAACGCCAAGGATTGAGTCTTCAGTGTGAGTTTAAAGGATGACGTAGTTGTCCCAGATATTAACGCTTGTCCATAGTTTGAGATCGTCAGTAATAAGTACTTCCTTTGTTGAAGAAATCCCAGTGCGTGAGGAACAGTCAGCCTTCTGAAATGTTAATAAACACGATGGTTACAGAGAGATACTGCTAAGGCGGTTCATCACTAATGAACGGCAGATCTCGAGGTACGTGATCGCTTTGTAATGTCGGCGTAATTGCAGCCTCTGCAGCTATTGACTTAATTGTTTCAAGTGAAGGGCTTGCTTTTCCTAGCATTCGGAATACATAAACGCTTATTGACAGCTCTGTGAAGCTGTTTAAGCTTAATATTCGCACCAGTTATTGGTAGAAAAGAGAAAGAAAGCATATATGGATGACCGCAAAAAACAATTTAATATGTTATGCTATGGAGAATATTATATTTTTGCTACATAGATTTTGTTAGTTATTTGTTCGCCAAGCAGAAAACTCCCGCCATTTAGTCAGCTAAAAAACATATGCACTGATGTAACTCTTGTATGAAGCACAAAAATTTACATAAATACTGTAATGAGAATTTATTAAAGTAACAATAGTACGATGGACACGTCAGTTTGATTTTTGTATGTTATCGTCGTGAACGTCAGAGAGAATGCAAGTTATGTTACTGTTATACAGTGTTTGGTCTTGTTGTGGCACAGTCTTTGAATCTGCGAGGTCTGATACATCCTTAGTTGAAATTTATATGAAGTTAGTATCATGTAAGTAGCAGAAGTTCTAGATTTCATTATAATTTCATAGTTTGGTAGGTGATGGATGTATCAGTAGTGCTGTGTTAGCTTTTGACGGTATCTGTTAAACGAAGAAAGGTTTATTGCAAAAGATAGCAAGGATGAATATGATGTATATATTGAAAGGCGAAAGAAATATAAAATTTTAATAGTTTTTTTAAAGGATTATCGGCAACTAGTTAACTTGTTCAGAAATGAGAGGAAGACCACTTCACTTCCCGGAGTCATGCATTAACATATTAACTGATTAAGCTGTTTGGTTTTTTACAGAAATTCACTGTTAACATTGTACCCTTTTCACATCATTGTTCAGATCAATATTATGTATGAAAATCACGAGAAGTTTTACTCTGTCTTTTTGAATACATACGTGATTCTAAAATCGTTGTCTTGTAACATCACCGCGCGACCACTTCGGTCGCAGGTTCGAATCCTGCCTCGGGAATGATGTGTGTGATGTCCTTACGTTAGTAAGGTTTAAGTATTTCTAAGTCTAGGGGACTGATGACCTCAGATGTTCAGTTCCATAGTGCTCAGAGCCATTTGAACCATTTGGAATATCATTTCATAGGTGTAGTTAGTATCCCCATCCCACTGTTTAAGAAAGGTTTATTATTATGCATTACCACATTGGACCATATGGTATGCAACAGTTTGGATATTGTTTGGATGTATTTAAAAATAGAAATCTAGGTTAGCCGCTTTGTGCTTTCTGTTTGCTCTTGTGCTTTCGAGAAATCTGCAATTATGTTGTCAAGATGCAAGGTACAATTATGTTGTCAAGATGCAAGGTAAGTGGAAATTTTGATTAGGGTCAGGTAGTTGTTTTACTTCAGTTGCGCATTTAGCATGGAGACAGGTTGTATTCCGGCCAGTTGCAGTTTGGTTCAAATAGGTTTATGTTTGGTCAAAGGTTAGATTACGAGTTTAAGTTGGATAACAGTTTGTGAGTGCATAGTTTTGGTAATATGTGGACTTTTATAGTGTGGGAGGTAAATTTAGACTAATTTTCATACAGAAACACATAGTGGGGAGGTTACACAGTTTAACAAAAGGATAGTGGGGAGGTTACACAGTTTAACAAAAGGTCTTCTGGTCAGATAAAAATGCGTATGTTAATTGAAATAACATGAAAATACGCTTTGAATGATGAACACAGCATGGAACTGCAGAGTCATCAAAAACAAGTATTTGACGAAAAGCGAAAACAGAAAAAGGTGAGGTTACAAAAAATGGCTCTGAGCACTATGGGACTTAACATCTTAGGTCATCAGTCCCCTAGAACTTAGAACTACTTAAACCTAACTAACCTAAGGACATCACACACATCAATGCCCGAGGCAGGATTCGAACCTGCGACCGTAGCAGTCCCGCGGTTCCGGATTGCAGCGCCTAGAACCGCACGGCCACCGCGGCCGGCTAAGGTGAGGTTACAACACGTCGTAATGAATAACAGGACTGAATTGCACAATACTCTAGTTAAACAACGTGTGCAGTCGTATTGCACATACTTGTCCCGGGATTCCTAATGGTGTATTGTAAGAGAGTACCTAGGGTAGGGGTGTACATCTCGTATTGTAAATACAATAGGTTCATGGGAACGGAAAGCACAGAGAAAACTAAGTACAGTTTCTTAGAAAATGAAACTAAAACAATTGAAAACGTGTGTTCTGACCACCTTACAAACTGATGTTACTACTTGATTAGACACCAACTGCATATAACATACGTAACTGAGAGTTGTTAAATCCTCACTTTTACAATAGTTTTTAGCGCTGGTTTGTAAAAACAGACAAAAGACTGTGAATTGAAGAAGCAACGATGCTGGAAGCTTCTACGATCTAAAGTCATACGGCATTTTCAGTTGCATAGAGAATAATGGCGAATGGTGAAATAGTGGTGAGAATTCACGACAAATGACTCTGTGCACATTTACTCCTCACTAGCCAGTCTCCGTTAGGTGCTCTGGCTTTCTTCGTCTGATACTGAACTGATAAGTCTGCTTGTATTGCGGGACGTGATTTGCGAGAACAACGATTTTTTTTCAGGGGAAAAATGGGGGAAATCGCTACCCCCCTCTCCCCTGTCTCCCGCTGGGTACGTTCTGGGTGCGTAGTAACAAAAAGGGTATCATGGAAACAGGTTAAAATTTAAAAACTTTTTTATTAATACTTGGATCTCAAGGAAAATAGAATGGGAGCACCTGCTGGGGAAATCTACAGTCAGGCTACACGACTGTTACTAAAACGTTCGTCAGTTTGTTTGACATTTTGTGCCTAAAACAGATTGTCGGTAACGTCACTTTCTGTGGGACTAGGAATTGATGTTGTCGCAATATGAGGTTGGACTGATTCCACTGTAGTGATAATATTCTCATCTCAACGAAGAGGAAATGATGTTATAATTTTAAAAGAGCCGGTCAGAGTCTAAAAAACTACGTAACTCAGTATAGGGACAGAATTAAGTGTGCTCGTATGGCCTAATGAAGTGTTTCCAGGTCACTAGGCTATCGGTTTTGATTCATTAAATTACAGAACGCGGCGTTTTCTAGAGTTCATTGTAGCCACATTAAGGGACTCTGGGTTTATCTATTACGTAAAGGTTATAGGGTGTTTGAATGAAAAGTAATGCCTCCACCTTCATTAATGGGGTTTGGATGGGAATATTTTAATAAATCAGACGCAGAAATAATCCTCAGAATGTGATCTTTAACTATCATTATTCACTTTTCCACATAATCACTAGCCAATTGGATACATTACTGCCAACGATGAACAAGTTTTCTGAAGCCGTCACGGAAGAAGTCGCCACACTGTTTCCGCAACCACGGCCTCACATTTCTCTCAACGTCTTCATCAGAAACATAATGATGTTCCTGCTGATCGTCTTTCATTATCGGGAACAGATGGAAGTCAGACGGTGCTATATCTGGACTGTATGGGGGATGCCGTACGGTGGTGAGATTCAGTGTCTGAAGTTCTGCTGTGATGACAGTGAAGTGTGTAGTTTGGCACTGTCATACTGCAGGAAAACATTACCCTTTTCCTTTCGGACCCTTGTTAGCCGTCGTTTCAGAGTTCGCAGCATTGTGATGTGATGCTCTGAATTTACTGTTGTTCCACGATCAAGGAAATCAACGTGAATAACACCATCTGCGTCCCAGAACACTGTCACCATGATCTTTCCAGCTCAGGGCAGCGTCTTGAATTTATTTTTCTGGAGCGAGTCTTTGTGTCGATATTCAGTAGACTGACGCTTCGTCTCCGGGTCGTAATGGTGTACCCACGTTTCGTCTCCTGTCACAATTGAGTAGAGAAAGGCGTCACCTTCATTCTCGTAGCGCGAGAGGAGTTCCTTGCAAATTTCAAGTCTGTGCACTTTCATTTCAGGAGTCAGCATTCGGGGTACCCATCGTGCACAGATCTTCCGATAGCCAAGCAAAGCAATAATGTGACCCACACGTTCTTTTGAAATGCCGATTGTACTTGCAATTTCACCCTGAGTGATACGACGATCATCCTGAATCAATCTGTCAACATTCTGCTTGTGAAATTCAGTGGTTGCTGTCACAGGACGTCCAACTTGTTGTTAGTCAGCATCTTTAAACTTACTCGCCCAACGACGCGCAGTACTCATATCAACACAATCACCATAAACTTCTTACATTCTCTGATGAATCTCGTTTGGGGTGACACCTTCTGCTGTCAAGAATTCAATGACTGCACGTTGCTTAAATCGCATTGGCCGACAGTATGCGCAGGGTTCCGTACTTACACTGTAACAACACAACCGTTCAGTACTAAGGCTTCCCGACAACTGGAGCTGCAGAGTAGAGGCTACGGAACAAGCCAGTACCAGCCAACTGTTGAAGAGTTACGAAGGTGGAGGCATTACTTTTCAGACGACCCTCGTAGGAAAACTTGCAAGTACGTGAATGTAAAAATGAAGTCTCACTAGAATCAAGGAATTTCTACCACCATTTTTTTTTTGAGAACGGATTCTCATTTGTGAGTATTCATTTACATTACCCACTCATGTGTGCATTTTCGTTGACCAAAATTCAACATTATGCACTGTCTTTTGTTTTTACTACAGTATGGAGAAAAAAACATGACTACGCTTGGAGAAAAAAAGAAAGATTAAGTGTGCACGTTCAACTCTCCAGTATTTTGAGTCCTCATCAAGTAGACTGCTGTGATAGACTGCACTGATACTGAATTTATTAAAACACTTTGGTCACTTTTATAGACAATACATGCTGCCCTCTTGGTCGCCAGAAACAGAGTAGCCTTGCTTCTTGCTGTGCTGAGCCATTCCAGCGTCCTCTGTGGGACGTCACATCCCCCTAGCATGCAGGGTATGTTCACTACCTTGATATAGTTTAAAATATGTAGCCTAATACACTGAAGAGCCAAAGGAACTGGTACATCTGCCTTATATCGTGCAGGGCCCCGGCGAGCACGCAGAAGTGCCTCAACACGATATGGTATGGACTCGACAAATGTTAGAAGTAGTGCTGGAGGAAACTGACACCATGAATCCTGCAGGGCTGTCCATAAACCCCTTTAAGACTACGAGGGGAAATCTCTTCTGAGCAGTACGTTGTAAGGCATCCCAGATAAGCTAAATAATGTTCATGCCTTGGAAGTTTGGTGGTCAACGAGGACGTGTGGGGTGTCGTATTGTCCCGCTGGAATTGTCCAAATCCGTCGGAATGCACAATGGACATAAATGGATGCAGGTGATCAGACCGGATGCTTACGTACGTGTCACCTGTCAGAGTCGTATCTGGACGTATCAGGGGTCCCATATCACTCCAACTGCGCACGCTCCACACCATGAACAGAGCCTCCACCAGCTTGAACGGTCCCCTACTGACATACAGGGTCCATGGATTCATACACGTGTCCCCCCCCCCCCCCCCCCCCCCCCCGATGCAGTGTTGATGGACCCAGGTGAGGCGTAAAGATTTGTGTCGTGCAGTCGTAAAGGGTACACGAGTGAGCCTTCAGCTCCGAAAGCCCATATCGATGAAGTTTCGTTGAATTTTTCGCATACCGACACTTGTTGATGGCCCAGCACTGAAATCTGCAACAATTTGCAGAAGGGTTTCACTTCTGTCAGGTTGAACGATTCTCTTCAGTCGTTGCTGGTTCCGGTCTTGCAGGATCTTTCTGCGGCCGCAACGATGTCGGAGATATGACGTTTTGCTGGATTCCTGATATTCACGGTACACTCGTGAAACAGTCATATGGGAAAATTCCCACATCATCGTTACCTTGGAGATGCTGCGACCCATCGCTCGTGCTCCGACTGTAACACTTCGTTCAAACTCGCTTAAATCTTGATAACCTGTCATTGTAGCAGCAGTAACCAATGTGCCGGGCACTTGTTATCTTATATAGGAGTTGCCGACTGCAGCGCGTATTCTGCCTGTCTACATACCTCTTTATTTGAATACGCATACCTGTACCAGTTGTTTTGGCGCTTCAGTGTAAAAAGAAGTGAAGCACCCAGAAGAGATTGTCGAATGCTATTGTAACTTCCGTGCAGTCCTAATCCATCGACTGCACACCGAACAGCGCAGCACCGCGAAACGGCATCAAGAAGGCACTGACCCACGCGCCAATGGAAAGAGTGGGCAGCACCACACCTCCAGGAAGACAGTGCTCAGTGGCCACTGTCAACTCTGACTTAACCAGTCACCCATTGCTGGTCGGGCCCAGTTCGGTGGCAGACTTGGAGAGCATCAGTACTGAGTAATAGAAAGACGATACTTAGCCTGTGTTCTGTGAGTAGTAATAGTGTGTAAATGTAATTGCATATGGAAGGCACAGGAAGCACATCAAACCGCCTAACGAGATGTTATGTTTCTTTCCTTTTCAGAAATAAAGTATTTTATTAATCTGCAAATGATGTCCACAAACCATTTTGGATTCCTGCCAGCGGCCATCTCAACTTCTTTCCTTCCTTGTTTGTGTCAGTGCTGACTCCCACAGTAGCCAACCCAACAGCTTTGTAAACATACCCACCATTGGCAGGTATGTAAATCATGAGAGTTGCAATTATCTGTGCAGAATGGCCAGCAGAGTGCATTAGAGTTGCTGATGTTTAGTGTTGTTACTATTCCTGATAGGGTACGTAAGAGGCGTGAACAGCGTCAGACGTTGAGTGATTGCTGTTAGTGACAATGAGATACTGTGTACACGTTTAAGACAGCGTTATCAACGCTGACAGAGTTTGAAAAGGCTTCATTGTGGGTCTCCATTTGGCTGGCTGGTTGAATCATGCAGTATCAATATTTGTGTGGCAGCGGCGCGATGTTAGACACCACAAAACATGAGGGCAGGCATAATGGAGGACCGTCATATTGCGCATCAAGTACAGTTTAACCCCTTCACATCTGTGTCTTCAGTGAGAAGTAATGCACGCCCTGTAACATTCTGTGTCATCCCGCAGCATTGGTCTAATACTAAGCAGTCTGACTAGGAAATTAGCGCCCTGTGCGTAAGGTGCTGCTAACACAACACAAAGAGTTGAGTTTGGAGAGGCGTTGTGAGCGGGAAACAAGGACTGCTGAACAATTAATCATACATCTGCACGGTCCTGGATGACGATCGTCGGCAAACATGGAGGCAACGTAAGGAGTGATTCCATGTTTTCAATGTTTTGGAGACACAGCAATATTACTCCTGGCTTCACGACATGGGGAGCCATCGCGTGTGACATTAGAGGATGCCTGGTAGTGACCGAGGAAACTCTGATGGTACAATGGAGCATCACAGGCATTCTGTAACATATGAGGTACCTCTCATGCAACAGTACTGTGGTGCCATTTTTCAGCAGGATAACTCTTGTCCACACGTGGCATGTATCTCATCAAACTGTCTGCGTTATGTTGAGGTACTCATGTGGACAACAGCATCTTCAGATCTGTCCCCAGTACATCTCTACCACAAAATTATCTTTTTATGACAGCTGTAAGTCTTTGCGTGTTGAGTTCGCAGTAGATGTATACGTTCGTGTTGTATTTGCGTTATCCACAGGATGTGATTCTGAAGTATTCGTGTTTCTTTCAGGTGAGCGCCCAAAGCTAATCTCCAAAATTCAGACCCATAGAGAACTATTGGGAGGATGATGGTCTTGTGGAGTCACACACTGTCGCTAAGTGCTCTGCTATACAGTATACCCGCAAGCTGTCCATTTGCCCTGCCTATTACTATAGTGATGGTGTAGGGCAAGTGCGGGCTGCATACCTCACCAAAAGGCCATTGTGTTAGCCATATCTATATTTTGTTTATAACTGATCACACCTCATAATGTAATACACAGTATTACCAATATCGGTTTTCTACCATGATCAGATCTATAAAACAAAATGGAGAGAACACTAATGTAACAGCAATAGGTTTAGTTTGGCTGAAGGCCACGTCTACCGCAACTAAAAGTACACAATAGCCACGTAGCATAATAGGAGTATTTTGAGATGAGTATCAGCGTTAAATGATTTTACACAAAGCTACATGTTAAGTACTAGCGATGGCCTGAGAGTGTCCTATACTTGTGCCATCAGAGGACCCTCTGGATGAAATGGAAATTTACCTACACAGGAAATGGCAGCCGGCGTTACAGCTTTTGGAACAGAGTGAGTTTAACTTGAGCGCGTATTTTGATGCATTCGGGAAGCATCATGACAGGAAAACATTTCACAGAATGGCCAAGAGGCAGTGGTGTCTGAACTGTCCTCTTAGTGCACTGTCGGCCATCACGATTTTTCATTAAGTTACTGCTGTGTCAACTAGAAGATATGGTGCACTGCCTTGTAGACAGAGGATGCCACACAGCAAGGCCAGCCTCCAGAGGGGCGCAACACAATTATTGTGCTTCTGAATAAGGCCAAGCAAATAGTTCCCAGGTGGTCATCCTACCATCAAATGCAGATGTAAGCAGTTGCACGGCTTCACTCATTGACTTCGACGGTATCAACGCCACGTCTCCTGAAAGCATTAGGACTTCTCATCAGTGTCAGCCCAGAAGAGGCCCAATGGGCACGTTATGGGTTATGTTAGGCATCGTTGAATGGATTCAGGTCTACATCAATGTTCAAAGATCGATCAGTGCAACTCAACTTTGATCTACGTGATCCTGCATCATCTTTATACCCAATTTATGTAGTGTATAATTTATCTTACGAAATTACTGTATATTGTTGCTAATCTGTATTTCCAACATCTTTGCTGTAGTTTGCCTAAATTTTTTTGGTCCTGTGAAGTGGCTGTGTAGTTGATTTGTGGAAACAAGCCACCCCAATAACAGCAATTGCTTTTGGTGGTAGGACGTTCTGTTACTGCTACATCTATGTTTAATGCCAAGATTGTTTGGTGGATACAACAGTTTCTGTTTCAGTTAATAACTTTTCACTCAACGTCTCGCTTTATTTACTTTGCGATCCTAAAAGTATGGTGTTGTACATTATCGACACCACGCCAAGCCTTTCAAGTCTAGAGGCTACAATAACATATGTAAGTTTCCTGCCAACCTGCAGACGGCTTGTAGATTCACCCTCTGCTGTACACTTGAGTAGCACAACCATCGAGCTGGCTGAAGAAGATGCCGCACCAATGCCATCCCTTCTAATCGTGTTCACTTGCACCATTCGCAGCGCTTCCAATTTGCCTCTCAGTTACTGCGATTGTTTATGGCGAACTTGCCTGTGTAACAGACTAGTATAGAAGACTATTTGGACTTGCAGAAGAAAGTTAAGTAAACGACATTATACACATATTGCGTGTGCTTCTGATTATTTTGCTCTTTTCGCAATACCCACCTATTCCTCTCCATCCGCTCCTGGACTGATCCAACGAAAAGGTTTTACATAATTACCTTGTACACGACTTGTGCACATTTTATTCTGATATTAAGTGTGGATATTATTGATGCTTGTTATATTATAGGTTACCAGAGACCTGCCCCAGCTTCGCTTGGGTAGTGTGGGGCGGCGGTAGAAAATAATTGTGGTATATATAATTTGTTTGAATGTAGAAACACTGCATTTCCCGGCCGATTAACCATATGTGCGGCGGCGGGTGAGGAAATATTATTGTTAAATGTTCCTATTATTTAGAATGTTATTTATGCTGTCTTTCGCCGTTCTCAACACTGGCTCTCTAACTACAATATTGGCAACCAGAAAGTGATTAGCAAAACGTGAAGCCTGTAATTAGAATTCCTAGAGCCCACTTCATCTGAGAATACACATACAGTTACAGCTTATAGCTCTGATGAATAAGGAGATTGTCTGGGATTTATAATCAAAAACGGTCGTGAAAAAAAACCTTCTGTATTCTGAAAGTCACAGATGAAAACAAAAGAATCTACACAATCTAACTAACAGAGCAGTTCAGAGTCTAATGCGCTGATGCCACTATAAGTGTCCAAATTAAATATTTAAATTAATTCCCGCCATAATTTGATGATTAGGTTCATCAAACGCCACGCTAAATAATGGTAGAATGTTTGTCCCGCGGCAGCACGTGAAAATACGACAATACGCAAACTGAAGATCGATAATTAAAGTCATCCCAGAATTAACACTTCACTCGAAAATGATTTCATGGTTACGCGTATCTCAAGTAACTTAATACGGAACCCGAGGCTGTTTGTAGCAATGATACCGACGCGACGCGACTCCCGACACAGATGACGTGCTATTCAGCGTCTGGAGAGAACTGGGGCCTTTTTTCCTCGCGCAGCGTTCTTATATATAAAGCCGCGGTGCGGAAGGCTAAGGGAACGCCTGATCAAATCGGCTCTCCCGACTAGTAATGCACCACCTTAAGTTATTGAATAAATCATAGCTTCTCTTGCTGATGGCCGATGAAGCTCTCAATTTAAATGTGCATTCAGCATACAGGTAAGTAATCATAATAAAATTTTGATGTGGCTAAGTTAAATATTTTGGGCGAGAGAATTAATTTAATTACTCTGCACGCAGTAGACGATCTCTGAACTGGCCCTTTGGAGATACGCTATCGCTATAGTTTTATAGGTATTCAAATGAAACTTCTCACATCTTCATAGTTATAGCGGATCTCCAATCTACTTAAATATAAACATCCTAGCCTTATTTATTAGCCTACTTAATCTATCTTGCTTCCTTAAGTTTTAAGACGAAAACCAGAAAATCATGAATTTCCACTAAAATCTTACTTTGTGTGATCCAGAAGACTGAAAGATGAATCTACATATAAATTTTGAAGTCTCTAGCTCTTTTCTGTTGCGCCAATGATTTTTACAGAAAAAGTCCAAATTTCGAAAATGGTTAAAGTTATCGAACTGATATTCAACACATATTAATTTAGTACTACTCCTGACATGCTAGAAATGTTTTAGGTTATTTGCTTGATTTTTAAAGTATTGCCCAACATTTATGACGTCAGAGCTAGTTACAACGGACTGGCTGGCACACAATGGAAAGACTGATGTGAATTTACTACGGCGTGAGTAGGCTGCTTCCCTACATCACCCTCTATTTAAATTTTTTGTGTTATGAATGTTAATGAATAAAAAAAAATTAATTACAAAAAGGGAAGCAAGAGTACAGCGTAACTTCCTATGAAAAATTAAAATTGAAATATAAACATGTAGAAACATTAAAAGAAAACTGATTACCTACATTAATTATTTAAATTGCGGGCATGTTCACTGCCTCTTAAGCAATATTATCTTTCAAAATTCAAGCAAAATCAGTGAAACACTTTGGCATACATACTGCCTTAGACAAACACATAAAAATATGTAAAATTATGAAAATCCTAAATCCATTAAATACATTTTTACATACACAAATTCAAAGAAAATAACATGATACATAAACAGATGATTATCTCTTAGCAGTCTTTTCTAAACCTGAAAGAATATTTCACAAATAATATTTATACACGTGGTTGTAGCCGCTTTGGCTGGCGTCCTACACTTCCATTCACAAGGGTAGAGGAGGGGAAGTTGCTATGGTGTGCGTCCTTCACGTTCACTCTAAATTACATGGGGAAAGGGGAGGGGTCACTGTGAGTTGTGTCCAAGTCACTCCACGCTTTCACGCAGCTACCAGGCTGCCATTATCTGGTTTGTCCTGTAGAACAAACAAAAAGAGTGCCTCAGACTCTATTCACTTATTATATAAGGGTGGGTCACAATGAAATGGGGATATATACATTTTATCCTTCAGTATTTTGCTGGAACAAAGTTAAAAGAACCTTTCTAATTTTACTCTCATGGTTTGCTTGACTGTCATAAAATCGGTAAACAAATGGCTCAAAACGCCTTTAGTGACGTACTAGAGAAAATTTATGCTCTTAAGGCATACAATCATAAATCCTATTTAATCTGAATTTATTATTTCTGGGCCGGAACACTGAACCAATGCTCGGTACATTCCTGACAAATCTGTATTTTATTTACTTAGCTGACTCATCTTCGATTACCTTATTCTTAGAGATAGTATGAGTATATTTGATTAGTAGTTGTTTTCTTAGCTTCTTTGTACATGTGAGTAACTTTTGGTAATAGTACAGTTCTGAGTGTTCAAAACACACTACGTTTAGTTGACTACTAACTTCACTTATTGGTCCTCTGCTGTTGTGTCATTTCCACATCTGCAATTACGTACTTACTTCATCGAAGTGTATTTATGCTGAGCTATCAATAATGTTTCACGTCTGCCATTATATACTTACTTACTTTGCTAATGTATGAACTTAAGTAATACTCACTCCATTAAAATTTAAAGCATAGGATAGCACATTTATAGTATACCTATAGTGTATTGCAGCTGATCAGTTTGCTCACATGGCAATCCATTTCCACTCGATCGGACGCTGAAACCACAGGTAGTCTCTCTCGACCTACCACTACAATGCATTAAGTAATTATGGATGAGCGTAATGCTAAATTCCTTAAACCTATAGGACACCATGAGCTGCTCTGTCTCATCTAACATAAGGGTACCTATGGTCGCATTCACGCCTCCAACTCATAACCTCAATACGTGTAGGTGTGTCCTGTCACACACTACACCAAAATAATGGCCAGCTCCAACCTTATAAATACTTCAGGGACGTGTCCTTCACGTCTCAACCACAAACACTGCTCAATTCTATTACACTGCCATTCCTTGCTACCCAAGGTGAGTTTATTCTTGCAATTTATCTGCATATTTTTCATAACACTAAGCACTCTCCCTTACTATTTATTAGTTAGTTCTAATGTGCACACTAGGTCTCATTGCCACTTCAGATCCTGCTTGAACACGAATTTGTATATCTTTTTAAATTATTATTGTGGGACCATTTCCAATAAAACAACAACTTTGTACTTACAATATTACCAGGGTTCTATACATACTTGTTACTCAAATACCTTTGTATCTTAATTACGTCATACTTCTCTATTGTTTACGTCACTGTTAGGTTTGTCACATTAGGTATTTTTCTTCACTAATCGGTGGATAGAATGGTTCCAGAACTCATGGCTTAATAGTCATGACGGAAAATTTTAGTATTTGGAAAGAAGAGGTCGAAATTTTAGGTGGATAGAAAAGATGAAGAGTGAGTGAGACCTGAAAAGGAAAGAAGATCTCACACAGCTGGGACTGCACAGCTGCCACACTGTGTAGAGGTTACAGAACAACCTCTTCCATACAGCATTCATTAGTTTAATTATTGGCTTGATAACCATACCGGAAAATTTAATGTGTTGGAAAGAAGAGGTCGCAATTTTTGGGGACAGGAAAGATGAAGAATGAGTGAGACCTGAAAAGGAAATAAGATCTCACACAGCTGGGACTGCACAGCTGCCACACTGTGTAGAGGTTATAGAACAACCTCCTCCCTACAGCAATCATTAGCTTAATGCTGGCTTGATAGTCATACCGGAAAATTTAATGTGTTGGAAAGAAGAGGTCGAAATTTTTGTGGATAGGAAAGATGAAGAATGAGTGAGATCTGAAATGGGAAAGAAGATCTCACACAGCTGGGACTGCACAGCTGCCACACTGTGTAGAGGTTACAGAACAACCTCCTCCCTACAGTATTCATTCATAACCTTTGACCACGCCACGTCGATCTGAAAATACTTTATGATGCCTTTTTAGAACCTGTCTCAGTTCTTCCTCCTGATTAGCTAAAATTTTATCGATTTCCTGCAATTTAGCTTTTATTTTGTCCAAAATAATTGCTTCTTCTTCTTCTATGTTCAGCTTATTTTTACTAAGATTAACACCTTCGTCCCAATATCTCCTGTTTTTCAGAACTCGTATAGGCAGCTCCCAATTGTCATCATTAGTTACTACATGTTTATCAATAAAAGGTACTGTAATTACTCCGGTTATTGGCAAGACCATTTTTAACTGCCTTCTTTCAAAGTCAACAACACTCTGATATTTTGACAAGAAATCTATGCCAATTAAAACCTCAATACTGAGATTGTTTACAATTAAACATGGATGATCAATTAAATTACCATTAATGTTAAAGGGCAGCAAAGCTTCTTGCTTTACTGTTTTTGACACCTTGCCAGTAGCACCAATTATTCTTAGTCCTGATACCCTCTTTACTGTAAGCTTGTCTTTACCAGTAATGCATCAAAGAAGGACTGAGATATTGCACTCACCTCACTTCCACTGTCTAAGAGACAACGTACATTGATACCCAACATATTCACTATTATTATAGGGTGGCTTATTCTAGGTGGTTCCTCAAACTCATCCAATAGCTCCTTTTGGATTTGTCTCCAACTAAAGTGATCGACATCTGTCTTCATTACATTTAGGTCACAGTGTGTAGGGGTTTCCTGAACTACATTTTCAGCTGCCTTTTCCAGTCGGTCTATTAATTTCAAATCGAAACACCGCACAACTTCATTACATTTAGTTTGCTGAACATGACCCAAATTACTGTAGTCTGAGCGATTCTGCGCCTCCAGACCGGGCATAGCACTAGTTACAGCTAAACCACTTTCATCATTATCGTCGGGTTCCTTCTCAAGTAACAACTGGTCACAGCTAGTGGGTTCATCGACCCCCAACAGGCTACCCTCTACATTCTCACTTATCTCCTGTCCTAAATCTATTAGTACATTATCAACCTCCTGCACAGGCACTTTAGATAAGAGCACATCATCCTCATCGTAAATATAAGTATGAGTTTCTTCTGCTTCTTCACCTGAAAATTCAGTATTTTGTAGCTCCTCCCTATCGTTACACTGCTGCGCCTTCTCTTTCTCTTCCCACTTAGAAAGCGTCTCTAACACGGTATCTATCAAATACTGTGAGTGATCTAATATTTCTGCTGTATTCTTAGATGCTACCGACTCTTCATCCACATGTTCAGTCTGAGTATTCTGATCTGTCTTACCAATTCCCGTAACTACTGGCTTAGGAAAAGTAACCGCCTGGTGAGCGCCAGTGTCCTCATAGACGGGAACTAGTTTTCCTGCCTCGGCCTACTACTGTTTCCTTTATTTTCATTATAGTTAACTGGCACAGCATTACTTTCCGTACTGTTGTTTACATGCATAATTCTGTTTGGAACAAAATTATTATCACTTGGATGCCATTGTTGGTTCTGATAATCATTTCTCCAATTCCTACCTCTCTTAGGATGGCGAACACCTACTGTTCTGATGTTTACATTGTCATTTTGCTCGTTCCTAAAATTACTACTATTGTTATTAGCATTTCTGTTATTACGTGCTTTCTCCTCATTGGCAGCAACACGTTCTACACCTTCCAAATATTCAATGAAACGATCCAGATTGTCTCTAGGGGCAGATATAATTCTAGTTTGCCAATACCATGGCAGTTTGGCTTCAAAACCTAGTATAATCATTTCCGGTTTTAGCTTTTCCGCCAAATGTGACAAACGTGAGATCCACGAGCTAGCAAACTCTTTAATTGATTCCTTGCCTGCATTGAAGCGTTTTCCACTCCAAAATTCTCTCAACACTTCATTTTGCTTATTAATAGACCAATACTCATTAATGAAAGCTGTTTTAAACTCCGCTAATGTTTTACACTTCAACATAACATCAGCTGACCAACGCATGGCGTCACCTGCTAACTGGCTTCTAATAAATGAGATTTTCTCTCGTTCAGACCAAGTTGGTGGAATCACATCTTCAAAATCGTTCCAGAAATCTAGCGGGTGGATATTTTTATCTGGATCGAAACGCAAGAACTGCCGACACCCGATAAAAGCGGCGTTTGCAGCTACAACTTGTTGTATACTACCATTACCAGAAGTTACTGAAGCTACTTTACTCCCAATGTTAGCAATGTTAGTACTAATATTTTCTACTTTCATTTCAACATTATCTACTCTTTGCACAATATGAGTAGTATCAGTTTTGATTGCATCTACGTCTGCTTGACATATGTATACTTTTATTTTAACATCTTTAAACCTATCTGAGCACAGTTCAGATTCCGCCTCGATCTTTTCTGTTAATTTGTGCTCCAGCTTCGCATCTTCCATTTGGAAGTCTCTGCGAACCTCAGCAACTTCGGATTTTACTGTTTTATACATTTCAGAAAACTGTTGAGCAACCTTTTTCTTAATATCCTCATGATTGTAATCAATTTTATAATTCAAACTATCTAGATCCTCTTTCAACTTATTGCAACCAGCATTGAAGGTACTGTCCATTTCCTCCAATCGTTTATTAAAACTAGTTTGGCTGGCCACAATCTCATACCTTAATTCAGCATTACTGCTTTTGACCTCAGTTATTTCAGACTTTAATTCAGCATTACTGCTTTTGACCTGTTCACTTATTTCAGACTTTAATTCAGCTGTCATTTTTGCATTACTGGCAGCTATTGCTTGTAATATAACATTTAAATCAACAGTCCCAGTATCTTTGGGTTGCTCAGTAGCTGGTTTCTTTTCACACTCAGGTGACGAAAAACTAGCTCCAACACCAGAATCATCAAAACTAAATGAAACTTCTGATTGATCAGTCATATCTAACTTATCCTTTTTAAACTCTACTATCTCTGATGACTGTTTCGTTTTTAACTCATCAGATAAACTATCATCCAATAAATTTACAATTTCTAATTTCTGCTTTACTACAGGGGTCTCTATTATTGAATCATTGCCCCTTTTTACACTATTGCCAGGAGACAATACTTCATAATTCACTTTAACATTACTACTTTCATGCATATTTACACTTGAATCGTTGTCTGGATTTACAGTTACCTCAACAGACATAAGTTCTGATATATGTTTAACCTCAGTTTCTTTTGGTGGTTCCATCGCCGACAGTCTTTTAGTGCAGGTTAGTAAAATTTTTAACATCTTTTCACTTAACTTAGTTCCTTCTGCACGACGTATGGCGTTGCCGGCGTGGCGTACCAGGATTACTGATGCGACGCAGCTCGCTGAATTGCAGACGGCACTCCAACGGCTGCTGTGTGTTTGCGTGGCCCGCAACTGCAGGCGCGGCTCCGGCTGTTCCGGCGGACGACTGCGGTGAGGCGAAACTGGCTTCTCGCGATGCCGGCAGCGCCGCTAGACTCAGTGCCAGCTCCGTCAATCCAGATACGTCGTTAATCCAATTGCGTCGTCCACAAACACACGTAACACTTTCACTGTTCTATTACTCAGTTGCGTGTCGCATTTCACTCGCGAATCCCAATATTTAAAAATCACTTTCACTTTACTCAGTTTGTTTCCCGGCCGATGCAGCCATATGTGGGGCGGCGGTAGAAAATAATTGTGGTATATATAATTTGTTTGAATGTAGAAACACTGCATTTCCTGGCCAATTAACCATATGTGCGGCGGCGGGTGAGGAAATATTATTGTTAAATGTTCCTATTATTTAGAATGTTATTTATGCTGTCTTTCGCCGTTCTCAACACTAGCTCTCTAACTACAATATTGGCAACCAGAAAGTGATTAGCAAAACGTGAAGCCTGTAATTAGAATTCCTAGTGCCCACTTCATCTGAGAATACACATACAGTTACAGCTTATAGCTCTGATGAATAAGGAGATTGTCTGGGATTTATAATCAAAAACGGTCGTGAAAAAAAACCTTCTGTATTCTGAAAGTCACAGATGAAAACAAAAGAATCTACACAATCTAACTAACAGAGCAGTTCAGAGACTAATGCGCTGATGCCACTATAAGTGTCCAAATTAAATATTTAAATTAATTCTCGCCATAATTTGATGATTAGGTTCATCAAACGCCACTCTAAATAATGGTAGAATGTTTGTCCCGCGGCAGCACGTGAAAATACGACAATACGCAAACTGAAGATCGATAATTAAAGTCATCCCAGAATTAACACTTCACTCGAAAATGATTTCATGGTTACGCGTATCTCAAGTAACTTAATACGGAACCCGAGGCTGTTTGTAGCAATGATACCGACGCGACGCGACTCCCGACACAGATGACGTGCTACTCAGCGTCTGGAGAGAACTGGGGCCTTTCTTCCTCGCGCAGCGTTCTTATATATAAAGCCGCGGTGCGGAAGGCTAAGGGAACGCCTGATCAAATCGGCTCTCCCGACTAGTAATGCACCACCTTAAGTTATTGAATAAATCATAGCTTCTCTTGCTGATGGCCGATGAAGCTCTTAATTTAAATGTGCATTCAGCATACAGGTAAGTAATCATAATAAAATTTTGATGTGGCTAAGTTAAATATTTTGGGCGAGAGAATTAATTTAATTACACTGCACGCAGTAGACGATCTCTGAACTGGCCCTTTGGAGATACGCTATCGCTATAGTTTTATAGGTATTCAAATGAAACTTCTCACATCTTCATAGTTATAGCGGATCTCCAACCTACTTAAATATAAACATCCTAGCCTTATTTATTAGCCTACTTAATCTATCTTGCTTCCTTAAGTTTTAAGACGAAAACCAGAAAATCATGAATTTCCACTAAAATCTTACTTTGTGTGATCCAGAAGACTGAAAGATGAATCTACATATAAATTTTGAAGTCTCTAGCTCTTTTCTGTTGCGCCAATGATTTTTACAGAAAAAGTCCAAATTTCGAAAATGGTTAAAGTTATCGAACTGATATTCAACACATATTAATTTAGTATTACTCCTGACATGCTAGAAATGTTTTAGGTTATTTGCTTGATTTTTAAAGTATTGCGCAACATTTATGACGTCAGAGCTAGTTACAACGGACTGGCTGGCACACAATGGAAAGACTGATGTGAATTTACTACGGCGTGAGTAGGCTGCTTCCCTACAGTAGCATTAAGTATCTACAATCAGACGACTTGTCCGGCATAGCGGTAATTCTGTTTATAGGCCTCTGCTTACAGTTATAATTAAATTTCAGAGAACAACCGAACATCATCACTTTCCTATAACGTAAGCGATTTAAGCTGGCCCACCATGAAAGTTCTGTGGCGAAAAAATATTTTCTGTTCCATATTTAATTGGAATTTGGAGAGACATCTCGAGGCAATGATCTGAGCTGCGAGCTACTGCGCTGCGCTGCACTGTCTGGTCCGCCAAATACAGCGCCAGTTCTGTGCCAAAATTCTATTCTTACCTGTTTAATACCTGGTATCTCGTCCATCCCGGTGAAGGTAGCTTGCTGGACTCCTGGTGACGATAACTCGTGCTGACATGGTACTGCAGGTAGGCAGCATAACGCGATTCCAAGGAGTTTTGCCATCCGATAGCTCGTGCCAGCTTCTCAGTAGTGGCGGCACATGCTGGCCTGGCATTACCGTCAGTAGTCTTAAACGATTCCAAAGAGTTCTGCCGCAGTGGTAGCTCACACCAGCCTCCCTGTAGTGATAACCTGTGCAGGCCTGGTGCTGCAGTTACGTGGCCTTACATGATCCCAAGGAGTTCTGCCATTCACCGCTAGGCGGCAGTGACATTACTTTCACAGCTGCAGGAGGGCTTTAATTATCATTGTTCAGTCAATTGGTACAAAATATTTATTAATTTAGTACTCAACCTTCCTAGAGACTCAGTCTATTTGAATGTAAACTGTATGAAAATTCTTACTTTGTTCCTGAGATTATCCCGCACATACTGTGACTTTACTGTTACGTATTGCTAAGCGAGATTGCGAACAGTGAACCTGATAAGGAGAAGCGAGTCTCCCCACAAAGATGGGCAATTTTCATGAATTTTTGGCTGTGGGCGGTGGGGAGTGAGCAGACCTGGCCCCTGTCCTCGAAGAGAACAGAGGATGCTGTGCCGCCGTGGGAATTTTAACTGCTCCATGTGAATACATGTACCAGTCAGCTGTACACATCAAAAATAACATTGGTAAATACTGCACGAACAGTTCTGTCCATGACCATGGAACAAGAACTAGACTCAACTTACCCATTTGCCAAGAAAAAATAAACACAAAACTCAAAACAGTATTTTCTACCAAGGGATAAAACTGTACAATAAATTACCAAAAGACATAAAAGAAATTCCAAAAATACACTTATTTAAAAAGGCAGCTAAAAAATACCTGTTATGCAATACATTTTATACATTGAAGGATTACTTAGATAAAACAGAGTAGGGGTTTGGCAAAAAAAGGTTATACAAATAAGCAATAATAATGATTATAAAACATCCAACATTTCACATAAAACCTTCACGCTATGTTTTTTTCCTTGTTTTTTTCCTTCTCTAGAAAAACTTACCCCCAAGCTATGCATTGCACAATACTAACACCTCTTCCCCTTTCTGAGCTCTACATCTCACTGATTGTAGACAGATGCTGACTCAGTTTTTCAGGATAGCAACTGGGTAGTTGTGGTACAGGCATTGGCCCAGAGATCACCAGTGTGTGTGCGTTTGTGTGTGTAGTGAGTGAAGTGTTATAAAACAATGTGTGTATAGTGTGTGCACTGACTGATAGTGAGATATGAGTGAACAGTGTGGCACTACATTATTTAATAAGTTATTTCTAAAAAAAGTATTGTATACTAGGAATAAATCTAATGATTGTCTCTCACTAGAAGTTTGTAAATGTATGTGTATACGAATTTTCTTATTTTAAATTGGTCTAAACTTGTAAATACTTTGACTTGTCCTATATCCTTGTAAAAAGAGATCTACGGATGAATAAGAACTACTACTACTACTACTACTACTACCGTTGAATGATTCAGTATGACGCTTTTACTTTTTCTGCATAAACGCTAAAGGACGAGACGGTGCGGTGCCGCCCGGACGGCATAAGAAAGTTGGTTGTTTTCACTACAAAAAATTTCAGTCTATTCAATAAAATGTACCTCTCCCACCAGAGTGCTTGGCGTGAAGAAGCCGACCAATCGAGGACACACTGCTCCAGCCTGCTGCCTACCTCATGTTTGATAATGTTTGAGTACATTTTCACTCGCCAGGTGTGGGAAGTTTCTGCTTTCTTCCCCTAAGTTTACTTGAAATTAGCGATATTTTCGTCCATCACATTGTAAACACCACTGAGGCGTCCCCTCCATGTAGAGCTTTTTCGTGAAAGTAGAGAGCTGAGAACGCAGAATTCAGATTCATGGCTATTCGTCTCTTGGCCACCATCTAGTGCTGATGGGCACACACTTTGCTGATTTTGGGGAAATGTGTCACAATACACTGTAGTACAATCATTATTCCCAGCAGCTAGCTACTTACTTGTTTTGGAATGCAACTTGAGATGCTGATTTGACTTTTTAAATTTTGTCTTGTTAATTTTTAATTCATTAGCTACACAGATATGGGTTTTGGTGCGTTCTCTCTACGCAATCTTTCATATAATTTGGTAGCACATTTAAGGGATCTTGGTATTTAAGTCAGATCTACTTACAACAGATCTTTTTTTGCTATAACTGATGGACACAGTTCTGAAGAAGGTGACAGAGAGCAAACTTCTAGAAATTCCGGATTGAATTTATTCAAAATAACGCTAAGACTGTGCAGAGGTAGCAAATTACATGGAACTCAGCAACAAAATATCCTTATCTGGGCACCTCACAAATTCAGAGTTAATGAGCCAAAATAATAAATTTAAAGTAAATTCGGCATCTCAAGTTGCATACCAGACTAAGTAGGCAGTGATCTGCTCAGAATATTGGTCCGCTACTGCGGATTGCCACACTTACATTTCCGCAAGATCAACAGAAAGCGCGCCCATCAGCACCACGTGGTGGCTGGGGGATGAGTAGCCACAAATCTTAGTGGTCTCTCCTCAGCTCTCTATTTTCACGAAAAAACTTCACATGGAAAGGACGACTCAATGGTATTGCAAATGTGATGGACGAGAATATCGCTTATATCAAATATAGGGTGATACAGCAGAAATTTCTCACTCTCGGGATGTAAAAATGTACATTAATAAGTATGAGATTGGTACCAACCTTGAACAGTGTCTCCTAGAATAGTCAACTTCTTCATGCCAAGCAAGCACTGTGGTAGGGGTAGTAGATTTTATTGGATACACCAAGATCTTTTTTGGAGCGAAAGTAAGAGACTTTCTCATGATGGCCAGGTGGCACCGCAGCATACGTCTGTTGATGTTCACGCAGAAATGACAAAAATCTCTTGCTTAATTATTCTCATCTGACAGCAGTGGTGACAGAGCAACCTCTGTCCCCAGCGAGGACACGTGTCAGCTCTGCCTGGAAAAGGAGGAACAAGTTGCAGTTCCACTTCAGCGAAAACTGCTTATCTTTGTGGCTAGACTTGGCATTCTTGATGAGTTTCACTGATAGGCTTCTGCTAATAAACAGAAATGTGAGACCACAACGGAGTGCACCTTGCCAGTGAGAAATACGCAACGTTGCCCTCCCCAGCAAATATCTTCAGTATTCGCAATAAAACAGCCATGAAATGGTGGCAGAAAATGAAAAACCATCACATAGCGTTATGTGACAGTAATTCACTCCTTCGTCCCTCTCTCAAAAAGAATAAAAACTCCAAAAAATACGAAATTCGTTCATCACTTGGTTTAGGTACCCCAGAAATTAACTGACTGAGACAACTACCCAAACGAGAAAAAGACGTAACAGTCTTCTGTCAAGAGAAAGAAAATGGCAAGGCATTGTATAGTGTGCTAGATTTATGAAAATCTAGGTGTGCGGATAATTCAAGCTTTCTACATAGATAACATCTGTTAGCAACATTAAAACGTAGTACCAAGAATGTTCATTTCACATGAATAATCGTGAAGTTATACTTTCAGCCTCAGTACAGATTGCAGTGTTGATACTTGGAGCATAGTCCCGATTAATGTAACTGCTCAGATTTTCATGTTACATTCTATAGAATCTGTGTGTAATATACAAAAATGCAACAGGATCTGAAATAGAAACTACCCGTCTTTAAAGAAAAGGTCAGATGTCGCAAAATAATCTCCTGATTACAGTATCAGTGATTCTTATTTGCGTAAATAGGACACAATGAAGACTTATATCCAGTCATCCTGCATGAAAAGGACATGTTGTGAACTCAGTGCTTCATGTAAACCTATTAACTCATATCCTCTAACTATAGTATCTAATGTACCTTTTACTAGCAAAAGTTCGTTGTATCTTTTTCAAATTTACAAGTGCCATAAAATTAATTTGATTGTAAAAAGAAACAAATAAAGTAGTCTCAAAATGAAATCTAGTGGCGCCTTTGGTATATCGTAATTCCGATCTAGTGAGTAGTATATGTTGCACTATCGCATGGTGGCGTCTGCCATATGCGTGCAATGTAAAATAAATAAGCAGGAATAATTATTCACAGTTCTTGTTATTCCTAAGATTTAAAAAGTAAATTTATGTATGTATGTAAAAAAGTATGTTTGTACATAAAATTGTTCTTAACAAAAATAGATTGTTTTTACATGGGTCTAATAGATTAACAGTGAAAACATTTTTTTTTCTGGGATACAACTGGGTTACACATTTTAATGTAAACTGTATGAAAATTCTTACGTATTTCCTGCGATTATCCCGCACATACTGTGATGTTACTGTCACATGTTGCTAAGCGACATTGTTTCATTGTTCTGCAACTATATTGGGGTATTTTATTGTGAACACTGGACATATTTGGTTGGGAGGAAAGCATTACATTTCTATGGCTGGGAAGGTGCTCTTCCAGTGTGGTCTCAGTTTTCCGTTTGTTGGCAGATGGCAATCAGTGAACCTCATAAGGAGGCTGTTTGTCGGACCTTACGTCCTAACGATCTGACAGTGACCACTAGACTCTGATGCAAAGACTTTGAAACACAGTGTAAACCTGAATGCAAGAAACGATTGTGAAGTGCAAAATAGAAGTTTATCCGTTTGTTTATCAGAATCTTCTTTTCTGTGCTGTTACGCCAACGGTAAATATCTCAAGTGTCTTTCCAATGAAACAAGGAAATGTTTTGACTACGGTAATTTATACTGCTGCTGTTAACGACTCTCCTTCAGTGTCTAATTGTATACAAAGCCGGTTAGCAACGTCAAGTCCTTGTTGTTGATAAATAAAGAGGAAGTTCTTCCATGTTTTGACAGCCCTTTGATGATATTTGTTTCCCTTGTGAGACTAAAAGGTTTCTCTTTCTCCAGACAGATCGCGCGAAGTCTTTGAGGATTGTGTGACAAATACAGGAGTAAAAAATGGTTCAAATGGCTCTGAGCACTGTGGAACTTAACACCTGAGGTTATAAGTCCCCTAGAACTTAGAACTACTTAAACTTAACTAACCTAAGGACTTCACACACATCCATGCCCGAGGCAGGATTCGAACCTGTGACCGTAACGGTCGCTCGGTTCCAGACTGTAGCGCCTACAGCCGCTCGGCCACCGCGGCCGGCAAATACAGGAGTATTCGTCTGAAAGCCGCTACGGTGCAACTTTTCCAAATGCTTTTTGCGAGCATACGTTCTTGTCTTTCAAACTTTTTGCAAGCGACAGGGAAGAGAGCGCTGGTATGAAAGCAGTGTGCTGGGTTGCTGTAGCATCACCGCCTTTATGAAATTTAAATCGGATGGACGTACATAGCAGCCGTAATCTGGTAATACTGAAAGGTGAATGTATCGTCGCGTGAAGTTTCCATTACTAGATGCAAAGTTGGGAGATGATTTATTCAAGTGAAAGAGCTTCACAAATTAAGTAACTCAATAATGCGTTGATCCACCTCTGCCCCTTATGCAAACAGTTATTCGGCTTTGCATTGATTGATTTGTTGGTTGACCTCCTGAGCTGAGGCATATCGTGCCAACTTCTGTCCAATTTTCATGTTAGACTGTCAAATCCTGAGATGGTTGAAGGGCCCTGCCCCGAATGCTCAAAGCATTCTCATTTGGGGATAAATCCGGCGACCTTGCTGACAAAGGTAGGGTTTGGCAAGCATGGAGACTCTCGCTGTGTGTGGGAGGGCATTATCTTGCTGAAATGTAGGCGCAGGATGGCCTGCCATGAAGGGCAATGAAACGGGGTCGTCGATGTACCGCTGTGCTCTAAGGTTGCCGCTGGTGACTGCCAAGTGGATCCTGCTGCGAAAAGAAAAGACATCCCAGGAGGATCACTCTTGGTTGCTGCGCCGTATGGCGGGCAACAGTCACGTTGGCATTCCACTGCTGTCCGGAGCGTCTCCAGACACTTCTTCAGCCTGTAATCTCATTGACTGGAGTAGAATTGTCTTCAGTGATGAACACCGCTTCGAAATGAGCCCCGACGACCAGCAAAGATGTGTCTAGAGACGCCTTGGACAACTGTGGGATGCCAACCTGATCGGTGCATTTCGTGGCTTACGAGACGACTGCTGCCAAGTTCAGTGATCTAACAGCTGTGACACTATTACAGCGCGGCAAAGTCTTGTGTTTCATTCTGTTTTCTTTGATACAGCTCGAGTGCAATGAAGTTCGAGTATTCGCTTTTGTAAGCCAAATGTAGTAAACGGAGTTTTCCTGTACACCTACAAAGCGTCATCTTTATAGTGAAGGGGATGAAGCAAATAGTGAATGTATCATACCGAAAAAATGCGCCAGAATAGTGATATAACGGTAGGGAAGAAAAAAAACTACTGCAGAAGTATAAAAGTAAATGGAAAATCGAACATGGTGCATTATTAAACAATTTATATGATCAAATATATACTTTTGATGAACTATCCACTGCACAAAAATGCAACAATTTAAAAAGTCAAATGGTAATTTCACAAATTCGTACAAATTAATTTCTTTTCTATTGTTGATTCCCGCTACTTCATGTTTCACATAAAGTTTTACTATGATCAAAATTAAGTGGCAGAACGAAAAAAGAAAAGAAAGCAACTCGGAATTTGATAAAATATGAATTACTTAATTGTCTCAAATATAAACTTCAAAAATGCTGTGAAGATGTTACGCAGTGAAAAATATTATTATTTCAGAAGTAAAAATCTGTCAGTGGCTTATTTTGTTCATGAAAAGTTAGCCGATGGCCTCCAAAGTACTGCTTCGATTTTATTATACAAGCGATGCCCTCATACTTTCATTTCGCGCAGACTGCTTCTTTTCTAAACTGCCTGCAATTTTTTCTCTGTTCTTTGATCTTTTTCCTCTGTGTGCTCTGGTATTACAAGAAGTCGGAATGGACAATGTGTTGGTTTCGTTGTTGAGGTTTGCGTCGGGCAGCTTAGCTTTGGTGTTGAGGTTTGTGTAAGTGAAATTTGCTCATCACCTGGCGAAGGTGAATCTATTTCCATCTTCTTTTCTTGTGACAAACTGAGATTGGAGAAGCTCCTGAAAGGAAATCATATCTACAATATATGTCACCTACTATAGTTTTAGGAGTTAATTATTTTGAAAAATGGTTACATACCCACGATGTTTTTTCAGATGTTCTTTCCTTTTTTCCATGCAGTAGCTGTTGAGCCAGTGTTCCATTTTTACTGTCACAGATGTTTTTTACTTTTCACCAGCATTTTTTGGATTGAGTAACTGCAAACAAATTTATTATAGGTAAATCGAAATAAATTGCTAATTTAGAATGTAATAACCTATAATAAATTGATATGTAATAATGATTCGATCGTTCTAAAAAACAGTACAAATGGCTCTAAGCACTATGGGACTTAACATCTGAGGTCATCAGTCGCCTAGACTTAGAACTACGTAAACCTAACTAATCTAAGGACATCACACAGAGTCATGTCCGAGGCAGGATTCGAACCTGCGTCCGTAGAAGCAGCGCGGATCCGGACTGAAGCGCCTAGAACCGCTCGGTCACAGCGGCCGGCGAATCGTTCTTATTTCCAGTGTTGAATCCTTCCATTCGTTGCAGTTTCGTTTTCGATTAAGTGTTAGTCAAATTAGTACAATCGTAAAGCACATGTTAACACCATTCCAGGAGACTTCAGTGTCATTAATGTTGCTATCACTGACTCAAGAAGACTTTAACAGAAAAGCAAAAAGAAAAGAGGAAAAGAATTTGCGTTGAAATGGGATTTCCCCAACTGTTCAGGAACCATTGATGGGAAACACATTCGAATCGTATGGCAGAAATATTCCTCCTCTCTTTTACATAAATACAAAGGTTTTTTTCTATAGAGCCTCTGGCTCTATAGATGCAAATTGTAAATTCGTTAATATCGACGTGGGTCCTATGGAAGAGAAGGTGATCCAGAAATTTTTGAACTATCTGCGCTGGGAAGAAAGTCCTATAATGGCGCGCTGCTTCCACCCCCTAGCAAAGCACCCAACTCCGACGTGGTGTTACCTCACGTGATCGTCGGTTATGACGCTTTGTATGTAGGCTGTTTAGGTTTTTTTATTGGTAACGCCACCTCTGTATGAAAATCACTGGCTGTGCTGTGTGCAGTCTGTGGCTGCTTTGCATTGTTGTAATACTCACCATTGTAGTGTTAGGCAGCTGGCTGTGAACAGTGCGTAGCGTTGCGCAGTTGGAGGTGAGCCGCCAGCAGTGGTGGATGTGGGGAGAGAGATGGCGGAGTTTTGTAATTTGTCATGAACTGCTATATATATTATGACTATTAAGGTAAATACAGTGTTTGTTCTCTATTAATATCTTTCATTTGCTAACTATCCCTATCAGTAGTTAGTGCCTTCCATAGTTTGAATCTTTTATTTAGCTGGCAGTAGTGGTGCTTGCTGTATTGCAGTAGCTTGAGTAGCGAAGATTTTTGTGAGGTAAGTGATTTGTGAAAGGTATAGTTTAATGTTACTCAGGGCCATTCTTTTGCAGGGATCTTAGAGATTACGGTATTGGTGGGCCACCAGAGGTGCAGACCCACTGTAGTCCTTGTAGAGATGATGGTACTGGTGGGTCATCAAAGATGCAGCCCCACTGTAGTCCTTGTAGAGATGATGGTACTGGTGGGTCATCAAAGATGCAGACCCACTGTAATCCTTGTAGAGATGATGGTACTGGTGGGTCATCAAAGATGCAGACCCACTGTAGTCCTTGTAGAGATGATGGTATTGGTGGGCCACCAGAGGTGCAGACCCACTGTAGTCCTTGTAGAAATAATGGTACTGGTGGGTCATCAAAGATGCAGACCCAATGTAGTCCTTGTAGAGACGGCCAGCAGCCATCTGTTGCGACTGTGCAGGTGCACAATCACCATTGATGAGTCTTGCGGAGAATATAGCAAGTCCATAAACCACCACTTGTCCACTCACAAAAAAAATTTGTTTGAAATGTCCTTAGAACCAGCAATGCTGTTATCCAGTCCCTTGCTGAGTTATTAACACATGTGCAAACACCCTTGCTGAGTTATTAACACATGTGCAAACACTATCAGTCCCTACTTCTCACATATTGTCCATATACTACGACCAACAGAAACGTGTGCAGTGAAATGTAACTTACAAGTTACTAATATGATGAACTGGTGTCAATTACAATTTTATAACATAAGAATACAATTACAAAGGTACAAAATACATCATTAAAGAACATAACAATACAGATAACATTTGTAGTACAGGCTTTACAAAAGAATCGAAATAACATATACATCAGTGTTACAGGAATTATGAGATAAGTAGATACATAAAAGATCAGAATAAATTTTGAAACATTAACTTCACACATGAGCATTAAAACAAAACAGAATAAATAATGTCTAAGCATATTTACAAGGTAAATAACATATTATTAATGCCAATTATATTTGAGGATAACAGTATTCCTCATCATAGTGAATGTAGCTTAGTATTAGAAAAATTCTACAACATAAGTCTTATCAGATAAACATATAAATACAGGAAAAACATAAATACCCAAGGGTACACAAACATATAGCGTAATAATACAAGGAAAGGACAGGGTTTGTTTTACTGTAGTATTTTGCAAACAAAACTTTCTTTACTTCTCGGAGATCTCCCATCGTTCTTCATTATTTCCAAAAGTCCTATCTATACCTGCTTTCTGTACTTTTCTCGTATAGCCTCTCGGTGCGTTTCTTCCAATTCATCACAACGCATTCTCTTCTATAGTCTACCCCCTCTTAAGCTAACTTAAATCTACTGAGCTCAGATACTAAACTAAGGGACGAGGCAATGCAGCAGCACAAAACAATTAACACAAACAGCAATGACAAAAAATACAAAAGGCAAAGCAAGCAGCATAAATTACAACTAATATAAGGCAATGAGCAGCAAACAAGAAAAATAAATCAGTAGTAAAACTGGCTTAGAAGAGTAACACAAATTAAAATTCAGTAGCACTATGCCTGGCAAACAGCATAACTTATACCTAAACATGACAAAGTTCAAGCAGAAAAAGTATTACACTAAAAATGGCCATGTCTAATACCTATGTCACATCTTAACACTAGAGTGATGCATCACAATTTATTCTACAAAAGAAATTACCAAGTACTTGAAAAGAAAACTATGATTGCAGTTCCTGTGAAGGTAAATGTCTTTTTGTGCTCCCTCATTTTTTTCAAAAAAATTATTATTTACTCGATCTGTAGACAGAAAATATTTATATTAGTACATCTATAAAATTTTATTTTAACCAATGCTACAGTGCAGCTAGAAACTAGATATTAAACGAAATGAGCAAATATATACATAAAGCAAGCCATATGGCATTTCTGTAAATATCATAAATTAAGAGCTCCACAGTGTAATCATAAGTTTTCAATAAGGCCGTGAAAGCCTACACACTATGATCATAAGTTTTCAAGTTCGACCGTGTCGTTTTTGCGATGCTTTCTACAAAGGAATGTCAGAAGCGAGGTTAATGGCCTCTTTTTTTCTCCACCTAATGGATTTTTCTCCGGGCGGCTGGCCCAGCTGGGCACCACAACGCATTACATCAAGGTCACTTACCTTTCTTACTGAAATATTTACGACAGCAGTTTCCGCTAGAGATGGGTCGAGCTCGTTCACTCCCGTGAACTACTTCATTCATTTCACTCTTTGCCGTGAAGCGTTCAAATGAAGTAGTTCATTCGTGAAGTACGGAAGGCTGGCGAAGTTGCCCAGTTCGCCGCTCAGCCGCGGCTACGCTCGCTTCGCCTCGCTCGTACAATAAAGCTTCATAATACTTCATAATTTTACCAACAGATGGCCGAACTATGCAGTAACGAGAACGCAACTTTTTACGCTCTTACAGAGTCTGAGAGTTAAATAGAACATGGTCGAAGGGGACAAAGGAAAGATAAACAGAGAACCTGTCACATATAAAGAAGGTATTTCATTTAATCTTGCTCGACATTTCCTCATGAAGCGCCCAAAAAAGTCTTTATCTGCCAAGTGAAACCTAATTTGTTGTATTCATGGACTGAAAACTAGGGCTACCAACGAAATGCAGTCCAATTTTGTTCCTTTTAAAGTTTAATCCAAAATAGAATGAGTATGTTTACCACTGTTACAAAGTCTATATACCTACGTAAAGTAATTATTCAGAAGTTTTCCTGTAGATTTTATTTTTGTTGAGAATAATAACCCTCCAAATTCAAAACGTAAACTGTCACCTGTAGGCATTGGTACGATTTCAGGTAAAATCCCTCTTTATTTTCTTTGGAAAGCAGTTTTTGTGTCTGTTCACTCTTATACAATGGCTAGCAACTCGCGATCGCGTAGAAGTAGTGAGATTTGGGGTTTCTTCGCCGATTTAGGTGATGGTAAAGCTAAGTGCAATTATTGTTCTAAGTGTATTTCATATAAAGGAGGAAATACATTTAATCTAGCGCGTCATGTTCGAGTGCTGCATCCAACAGTGTCATTGTCAGTCAGGCGCTTAGCGCCCCCTGCTCCTGCATCTTCCGATATTTGTTGGATAAAAAACCCGGACAATCCGGAACCATCATCAAATGCCAGAAGCGAACAGCAGTTGGTGCCAGAAAATAACAGTATCACTTCAGTATCAGAAAGCAGACCTCAATATCACGGAACATTACCCATGTATTTTCCGAAACCTCTTTCTAACAAAAGAAATCAGGAGATAGGTTTCGCACTTCTGCAGACTGTTGTAAAGGATTATTTGCCCTTCAACATAGTGGAAAGCAAACATTTCCAAAGTTTTGTAGGCAAACTGAATGGTGCTTACAGAATGCCATCTCGGAAGACCATTTCCAATACGCTGCTACAACAACAGTACGCCATGATAAAAGAAATTGTGAGAGCCAAAATTAATTCTGCGGAAGCGGTTGTGCTGACAATGGATGGGTGGACCTCAACTACAAATGAGAGTTATTTGTCGGTGACAGCACACTACGTTAAAGACCTGGAGCTGGCGTCTTCCCTCCTAGAGTGCTTTAAATACGACGAAAGGCACACGTCAGAAAAACTCTCGGAAGAACTGCTACGTGTCACAAGGGAATGGGGCATTCAAGAAAAAGTCGTGTGTGTCGTCAGCGACAATGCTGCTAATATTGTGGGAGCTATAAGACTCACAGCCTGGAAACACATCCCCTGCTTTGCGCACACACTCAATTTAATTGTTCAGAATGGGCTTCCGCACATTCAACCCATTCTGAATAAAGTAAAAAAAATTGTTGAATTTTTTAAAAGAAGTTCGCAGGCCTGCACGAAACTGAAAAAGATGCAGGAACAGTTAAAAGAGCCAGTTCTGACACTAAAACAGGACACTGTTACAAGATGGAATTCAACCTATGATATGCTGCGAAGAATTATCGAGGTTAAGAATTCCCTAATGACAGTTATCACTCTTAATTATCCGGATCTTCCAAATCTGACTGCAGAGGACATTTCAAGTGTAACACAAGCCTGTGACCTGTTGAAAGTTTTCAAAGACTGCACCGAGGAAATGTCAAGTGAAAATGTTGTCACTGCTTCTAAAGTTATACTCCTTAGTCGCTCGCTGAAAAAATGGTGTTGCAGGTTTGTTAATAACACTGAAATTCATGTAGACGTGCAACAGATGGCCGAAAAGTTAGCTGAAGACCTAAAACGACGATTTAGAAATATAGAGGAAAATTCCATTTTCGCGGAAGCAACTGCATTGGATCCCCGGTTCAAATTACATGGTTTTTCTGATAAAAATTCTGCTGAGAAGGTGAAATTAAACCTGATCAGGCACTGTGAGAAATTTGTGACGAACACGTCCACTGCTACTGCAACAATCTCAGTTCCAACCACTGAATCTACTTCCAGGCTCTGGCTCGATTTTGATGAAGTGTTTTCCAGGCTGCAGAGTAATCCACACCCGAGAGCTGCTGCAATAGTGGAAGTGGACAAATACTTACAAGAGCCCCTGCTACAGAGACAAGGCAATCCACTTCAGTGGTGGTCTGAACGGCTGTCAGTATACCCCTCGCTCTTTGAACTTGCAAAATTACGACTCTGTATTGTCGCAACCTCCACGCCATGTGAAAGAGTGTTCTCGAAGGCAGGACACCTTATAACTGACAGAAGAAATCGTCTGACAGGGAAAAAAGTGGAACAAATCATGTTTTTAAACGGAAATCTCTGAAGATTCACCAAATCCGTTGATGCTTATTCATAAATATATGTGTGTATTTTTTTAAAATTTAATTAGGACAATCCTCAAATTGACATTTAGTGTAATTATTACAATAATGTGTACGACATAAACATTCCTACATGAACGATTATCTTTCAAGCGTGGATTCCACGCATGCTTCAGTTCCAGACTCACAAGGTAAGCATTTTATTTTCATGTTGGCTGTGCGTACTCACACAGCCAGCCTCTTCGTTTGTATTTTAATATTCATTTGTCTGCAAGCGCTGCCAACGGTAGCTTACCCGTAGAAGCGAAGTATAACTGCACAAATAGTCGCTGGTAATGATGTCAGCACTGCAGGGAGCAGCTGACGCTACCTTCCCCTCTCCCCTCATCGCCGCAACCCCACCTATCCCTATCGTTCACCACAAACACCGCGCAATTCGTCGACAGGCAGTGGAGGGAGGACTGAAGTGAAGGGAGAATGAGTGACGTAGCGCCGATGTACTGGGGGAGGGAGAGGGGAAGAGAGTGAGTGAACTAGAAAGAAGTGTGGAGTGTGCTATCTGTGAAGAGTTTGAAGTACCAGTTCTTTGAAATTGAGTGGTTAGTTCACACTTCACTGGAGTGAAGCGTTCATTTGAACGACTCATTCACGAGCTCCCCATCACTAGTTTCCGCTACAGTGGCAGTCTCGTATAAAAATATTTCACAGGTCAAGAATTTGCGTTACAAATCTGTAGAAACAAAATCCTATTGATATAATAGTGTCCAAAAAGTTTTCGTCGGCATTGTAATACATTCATGCATTTACATACATTTCATAACTCTTAAAGTACGATTCTTGGTTTCCAACAACCTGTTTCACAAACCAGAGTGAGTCCCTAACCACTACTCATTATTCCTTACCTTACTCATCGACACTTCTTCAATATTTTATGATAACAGATACGTAGCATACTCAAATAACTCATATAGCATCAGCTTATTGATCATAAACGTACCGCAACAGCATAATACACATAGTCATCGTAATAATATCATAACACCTCAGTCAACTCTCAAAATCGTCGTAGGTTCCTCCAATAATTTCAAAACCTAAAAAAAAATTCTCTGCTCATGTCAAAAGTGTCATCTGCCTCAAACATACTTTAAAAATCGTGATCCCATACCAAATATATCATTCAAAGCTCTCATAGTATCACAATGGTTCCAAAAAAATATGAACAGTTCACAAAGTACAAACAACATACAATTTCGTAAGTGTGAAGTTATCCAACTGTGTGATTACGTAAACATCTGTCACTGATGTAATAAAAAAATGTTTGTTTCTCTGTTAAATAATCAGATAGCTGTGTAATTTATGTGTTAGAGAAATATGGTACCGATGTGTAAAGCTGTATAAGCAAATACCATATTAGCTAGGGCTCCTTGTGCTTGCCAAACACATGGTACACAAAGTAAGCGTGTACCCCCCTGAGGATTAATGTAATTATACCCTCAGGTGTTACAGATTACAGCAATGGAATGAAATGTATCATGGAAAACTTTTGTATCATTATACTCCAAATATTTTTAAAAATAAATATTTTAAGTACAAAATTAATCACTCAAATACGTGTACTGTAGCGCTAAATGTTCGTCTTGTTGCAACATAATCTCTGTGGAAGTCTCGTAGTTATTTTCCTCCGAAAGCTAAGTTCTGCAAAAGCCAATGTACTTACCTCATGATAAACAAAAGTGAAATGCTTTGCGTATAGATATCGTAGTTATTATGCTTATTGGCGTGATGAAGAAAGTACTGTACAGTAACGTATTGTTGTGCCACGAAAAAGGCTGTCTCATTGTTGTTATACCACAAAAGTTACTACTAAAACATGTTTTTCTTTCCAAAATAATGCAGAAAAACTTTGCAGATCTAAAACAGAAACACCGCAAAAGCAACATTGCAAATTGTCACTCATTAGTAGCGTTGTGATAAAACCGTGTAGTTGTCACATAAACTAACCACTGTGTCGACTGGTATCTCACAGAAAGTATTTTAAATCCAGAATATATTTTCAAGTAAACCAAAATGTTGCATTAAAATCTCATTAGCAGTACTGGTAAATGTTCTAAGTATGTTAGCTTTATAGTTGTTACATAATCGTGCAACTAACAAGCAAGAATGTACAATTACAACACTGTGTCGTCTGTTCACTATAACAATACACTCGTAATTCCTGTTGAAATAAGTTCTCTTGGTTCTTGACTGGATATTTAACTTCAAACATTGTTGCATGTTAACAGTTTCTCAGTGTGACAAGCATACTAGTAACGTAAAGTGAAAAGTTTTATAGCAAAGACTAAGTTAAAAAGCAGATTATCTTTCAATAAACGGTTTTACATTTGAAATGTGGTACAATCTTTTACTCTTCAAAGTACTCAGAGTTTCAGCTTAAACGCAATTATCATGCAGTATACGTCAGTAAAGAACACTGGAATTTTTCTCAAGGTTAGCTTCTATGTTATTTTTCTCTGAGCCAGCCGGCGCACGTGGGTGCCTGCGGCGCGAGTCATTGTCTGTCTCTTTGTTGGCGTGCGTCGTTATTGGGATTAGGAGACCTAACGTCTACAAATTCGCCTTGCCGAGAGGGCCCAGCTCTGTTAGAATCCCCCCAGTTCTGATGAAATTCAGGTCTGTCGTTATGTTGGTAGTTTACATAGTTTCTTCTCTCTCTGTCATGTGGTGGAGAATTTCTCCTGGAATCGTAACTGCGCGGTGGACCGTTGCGTCTGAAGTTATTCTGTCTCCCTTGATAATAATTGTTTTTGTACCCATATTGTCTGTTTCTATGGTCATCTCTGTCATATTCATTACTACGGAAATGCGAGCTTTCTCTGTAACTGTTATTACTCTGCCAGTGGTTGTCATATGGGTGGTGTCTGTTTTGGTCACGATTTGCGTTGTAAGAATAGCCTTGTCGCGTCAAGTTATTAATTCTTTCATCGTGGAATTGCGACGGATATGACCTGTAATTGTTATGTTCCTGTTTCCGCTTTCCCCGATTGTCAGTGTCAATTTCTAGTTCTTGTAAGAGCCCCTGAAAAGCTTCAATGTCGTCTTTGCAACGTCCTGCCAAAATAATATGTCGTAAATGTTCAGGTAATTTGATTAAGCAAATGCGGATGAGTTCTGAGGGGCTGTATGGGTTTGACAGGTACTGATTCTTGTGTAACACGTCTTCAAAATATTTCACAAGACTGGTGAATTCAGATTGTTCGAAATGTTTCATCATTATGATGCCATGTTTTACTCGGTCTTGTGTGGCTTGAGACCAATATGCTGAGAGGAAGGCATGGTAAAATTCTCCTTCACTGTGGCAATCGTGAATGACCGATCGCATTCTTACGGCTGGTTCATTCTCTAAGTAGCCACACATTGTGTCAATAATGGCGTGTGAAAAACGTAACACTAGGCTCCAAAGTAAACTGAGAAATGACAGTGAAGACGAAAGCAGTGTGTTAGCGCCGCAGAGTAATGAATTAACTAATGTTCAAAGTAGTAATTTGGTAATTGCGCGTAGGGAAATGGAGCGGGTTGCAAATAATGGCGTAGACAGTGAAACAATTAGTGAACAGGCAAGCATTATCGATCGATCGGTCGGCAACAGCGCGCCTCAGGAATCCGAAATGACAGGACACAATCTCGCAAATACTGTAGATTCAGGTTTTGGGTCCTCACCGTTTTCTCAAATGAGTCAAGACACATTTTCTGCTTGTCAAAATGTGAATGTTGCCGGTGAAAATGCACTGCCAAAAAGCATAGAGAAACAGATTCCGGACACTAATACATTATTATTGCAATTAATGCAACAAATGGAACAAAATCAGAGACAAACACAGCAACAGTTAGACACAGTGGAACAAAATCTTCAAAAGTTAGACACAATGGAACAACACCAGAGACAAACACAGCAACAGTTAGACGCAATGGAACAAAAGCTTCAAAAGTTAGACTCAGTGGAAAATAAGCTTGAACAAACACGTGAAGATTTAACTACCGAGTTACATAACATTGAATCGAAATGTCAAAAAGTCTGTAATGACGTAAAGACACAAATTTGTGAGCATTTTCAACCTATTTTTTCGCGGCATGAAAATGCATTACAGAATCACGAAGCAGCCATAAAAGAACTGCAAACTATTGTTCATGAAAATCATGAGACCTTGCAAGCTAAAATTGACTCAGTTGCATCTACCGATACGGTTATGCAACTTGCAAAAACTCAGGAAAACTTAAAGGACACAGTAGATACGATTTCAACACAAATGGACACACTGAAACTTGGTTCAGAAAAACATACAGAGGAAATAATTTCACTATCGGATAAAGTAGCCGAACTTTCAGATCAGTTCACTAACTTATCTACAAAGGTAGATGATGATCTGAATGACACAACACCTGTAGCCTTTACTGACACTGAAGAGTATGAACAAATTAGAAAATTCAAACAAAATCAAAATCAAATCAATACACAGTACAAAAGAGAAATCCGGGAAGTGCAAGATCAGTTGGCACAAGTAGTACAAGAATTACGTATTTCAGAGGACACTCGCGCCCCAGTACGGGAAGAGGGACATAGAAATACGGAACAACCACAAAATAATAACACAGGACATTTCGGAAATTATGAAAGAAATTGGCAAGGTGCATTGGATTTTGAGATGGAGCCGCCGACGTAACAATGACCGATATGCTACTCGCCGACACGATGATTTTGACTATAAGCTGTTCATTACTACACGTAAATTCAAAACGTTTAAGAATTCTGCCAACGACATTCATCCACAAGCGTGGCTCCATCAATTCTCTCATTGTTTTCCTCCCAACTGGTCATTGGAGCACAGGTTAGAATTTATGTGTGGCTACTTAGAGAATGAACCAGCTGTAAGAATGCGATCGGTCATTCACGATTGCCACAGTGAAGGAGAATTTTACCATGCCTTCCTCTCAGCATATTGGTCTCAAGCTACACAAGACCGAGTAAAACATAGCATCATAATGATGAAACATTTCGAACAATCTGAATTTTCCAGTCTTGTGAAATATTTTGAAGACATGTTACACAAGAATCAGTATCTTTCAAACCCATACAGCCCCTCAGAACTCATCCGCATTTGCTTAATCGAACTGCCTGAACATTTACGACATATTATTTTGGCAGGACGTTGCAAAGACGACATTGAAGCTTTTCAAGGACTCTTACAAGAACTGGAAATTGACACTGACAATCGCGGAACGCACGAGCACAACAATTACAGATCACATCCGTCGCAATTCCGCGATGAAAGAAGTAATGACTGGACACGACAAGACTATTCTCACAACACAAATCGTGACCAAAACAGACACCACCCGTATGACAACCGTTGGCAGAGTAGTAATAACTACAGGGAAAGATCACCTCTCCGTGATAATGACTATCACAGAGACAATCAGAGAAACAGGCAATATGGGAACCAAAATAAATATTATCAAGGGAGACAGAATAACTTCAGACGCAACGGTTCAGCGCACAGTTACGATTCAGGGAGAAATTCTCCACCACGTGACGGACAAGGAAGAAACTACGGAATCTACCGACATGACGACAGACGATATATTCGTAACGTCAGACCTGAATTGCATCAGAACTGGCGGGATTTAAACAGGGCAGGGCCTTCTCGGCAAGGTGAATTTGTAGAAGTTAGGTCTCCTAATCCCAATAACGACACGCGCCAACAAAGGGACAGACAATGACTCGCGCCACAGGCACCCACGTGCGCCGGCTGGCTCAGAGAAAAATAACATAGAGGCTAACCTTGAGAAAAATTCCAGTGTTCTTTACTGACGTATACTGCATGATAATTGCGTTTAAGCTGAAACTCTGAGTACTTTGAAGAGTAAAAGATAGTACCACATTTCAAATGTAAAACCGTTTATTGAAAGATAATCTGCTTTTTAACTTAGTCTTTGCTATAAAACTTTTCACTTTACATTACTAGTATGCTTGTCACACTGAGAAACTGTTAACATGCAACAGTGTTTGAAGTTAAATATCCAGTCAAGAACCAAGAGAACTTATTTCAACAGGAATTACGAGTGTATTGTTATAGTGAACAGACGACACAGTGTTGTAATTGTACATTCTTGCTTGTTAGTTGCACGATTATGTAACAACTATAAAGCTAACATACTTAGAACATTTACCAGTACTGCTAATGAGATTTTAATGCAACATTTTGGTTTACTTGAAAATACATTCTGGATTTAAAGTACTTTCTGTGAGATACCAGATGACACAGTGGTTAGTTTATGTGACAGCTACACGATTTTTATCACGACGCTACTAATGAGTGACAATTTACAATGTTGCTTTTGCGGTGTATCTGTTTTATATCTGCACAGTTTTCTGAATTATTCTGGAAAGTAAAACACGTTTTAGTAGTAACTTTTGTGGCATAGCAGCAATAAGACAGCCTTTTTCGTGGCACAACAATACGTTACTGTACAGTACTTTCTTCATCACGCCAATAAGCATAATAACTACGATATCTATACGCAAAGCATTTCACTTTTGTTTATCATGAGGTAAGTACATTGGCTTCTGCAGAACTTAGCTTTCGGATGACGATAACTACGAGACTTCCACAGAGATTATCTTACAGCATGACGCACAGTTTAGCGCTACAGTACACGTATTTGAGTGATTGATTTCGCACTTAAAACATTTATTTTTTTAAGATATTTGAAGTGCAATGATACAAGGGTTTTCCGTGATGCATTTCATTCCATTGCTGTAGTCTGTAACACCTGAGGTTATAATTGCATTGATCCTCAGGGGGGTACATGCCTACTTTATGTACCATGTGTTTGGCAAGCACAAGGAGTCCTAGCTAATATGGTATTTGCTTACACAACTTTACACATCGGTACCATATTTCTCTAACACAGAATTACACAGCTATCTGATTATTTACCTGAGAGAGACAAACATTTCTTTACTACATCAGTGACACATCTTTACGTAATTACACAGTTGGATAATTTCACACTTATGAGATTGTATTTCGTCTGTACTTTGTGAACTGTTCATATTTTTTCGGAACCATTGTGATACTATGAGAGCTTTGAATGATGTATTTGGTAAGGGAGCATGATTTTAAAGTACGTTTGAGGCAGATGACACTTTTGACATGAGCAGAGAATTTTTTTTAGGTTTTGAAATTATTGGAGGAAGCTATGACGATTTTGAGAGTTGACTGAGGTGTTATGATATTATTACGATGACTATGTGTATTATGCTGTTGCGGTATGTTTATGATCAATAAGCTGATGCTATATGAGTTATTTGAGTATGCTACGTATCTGTTATCATAAAATATTGAAGAAGTGTCGACGAGTAAGGTAAGGAATAATGAGTAGTGGTTAGGGACTCACTCTGGTTTGTGAAACAGGTTGTTGGAAACCAAGAATCGTACTTTAAGAGTTATGAAATGTATGTAAATGCGTGAATGTATTACAATGCCGACGAAAACTTTTTGGACACTGTTATATCAATAGGATTTTGTTTCTACAGATTTGTAACGCAAATTCTTGACCTGTGAAATATTTTTATACGAGACTGCCACTGTAGCGGAAACTGTTGTCGTAAATATTTCGGTAAGAAAGGTAAGTGACCTTGACGTAATGCGTCTTGAGCGGCCACCTGTGCCAGCCACCTGGAGAAACAGCCATTAGGTAAAAAAAAAGGGAGGCCATTAACCTCGCTATTGACATTCCTTTGTAGAAAGCATCGCAAAAACGACACGGTCGAACTTGAAAACATATGATTATACTGTGGAGCTCTTAATTTATGATATTTACTAAAATGCCTAATGAAACGATGAGAAACATTTCACGGCTATTGTCGTGCTAGTTGAGAGAAATGCCATATGGCTTGCTTTATGTATTTATTAACTCATTTTGTTTAATATCTAGTTTCTAGCTGCACTTCAGCGTTGGTTAAAATAAAATTTTGTAGATGTACTAATACAAATATTTTCTGTCTACAGATCGAGTAAATAATAATTTTTTTCAAAAAATGAGGGAGCACAAAAAGACATTTACCTTCACAGGAACTGCATACATAATTTTCTTTTCAACTACTTGGTAATTTTTTGGTAGAGTAAGTTATCGTGATGCATCACTCTAGTGTTAAGATGTGACATAGGTATTAGACATGGCCATTTTTAGTGTAATATTTTTTCTACTTGAGCTTTGTCATGTTTAGATATGAGCTGCTGTTTGCCAGGCATAGTGTTACTGAATTTGACTTTGTGTTACTCTGCTAAGCCAGTTTACTACTGATTTATTTTTCTTGTTTGCTGCTCATTGCCTTATATTAGTCGTAATATTACAATTGATTTGCCAATGTCCATTTTTTTTGTCATTGCTGTTTGTGTTAATTGTTTTGTGCTGCTGCATTGCCTCGTCCCTTAGTTTAGCATCTGAGCTCAGTAGATTTAAGTCAGCTTAAGAGGGGGTAGACTATATAAGAAACTATGATGAATGGGAAGAAATGCATTGAGAAGATAAAAGAAAATGGTTTGGCCAAAAAAAGAAAGGCAGTGTACAGTGGAGAAAAACTATTTTGAAAGAGGATGTGAACAGAATACAGAAAGCCAGCTTAGATAGTACTTTTGGGAATAATGATGAACAAAGGGAGATCTCCATGCAAAATACTGCAGTAAAACAAACCCTGTCCTTTCCTTTTGTGTCATCCCTCTATATGTTTGTGTACCCTTGTGTATTTGTGTTTTTCCTGTCTTTATGTGTTTAGCTGATGAGAGCTATGTTGTAGAATTTTCCTAATACTATGTTATTTACTTTGTAAAGATGTTGAGACATTATTTATTCTGTTTTGTTGCTCATATGTGAAGGTGATGTTTCAAAAGTTATTCTGATCTTTTATGTATTTACTTATGTCATAATTCCTGTAACACTGATGTATATGTATATTTCTATTCTTTTGTAAAGCCTGTATTACTACAAATTTATCTGTATCGTTACGTTCTTTAATGATGTATTTTGTATCTTTGTAATTGTATTCTTATGTTATAAAATTGTAATTGTCACCAGTTCATCATATTATTAACTCGTAAATTACATTTCACTGCACACGTTTCTGTTGGTCATAGCATATGGACAATATGTGAGAAGTAGGGACTGTTAGTGTTTGCACGTGTGTTAATAATTCAGCAAGGGACTGGATAACAGCATTGCTGGTTCTAAGGACAATTCCAAAAACTTTGTGAGTGCACAAGTGGTGGTTTATGGAGTTGCTATATTGTCCGCAAGACTCTTCAATGGTGATTGTGCACCTGCACAGTCACAACAGATGGCTGCTGGCCATCTCTACAAGGACTACAGTGGGTCTGCATCTTTGATGACCCACCAATACCATTATTTCTACAAGGACTGCAGTGGGTCTGCACCTCTGGTGGCCCACCAATACCACTACCGTAATCTCTACCAGGACTACAGTGGGTCTACTCTGTGATGACCTACCAAACGATATTCTTCAAAACTTCTATTGACTCTGCTGTGGGTTTGCTCTGTTGTGGCCAATTACCTGTCTGCATGTCAAGAGTCAGCACTGTCTTTCCGTTGGAAGGACAACACTACTTCTTCAAGACTGCATGGAAATCCACTACTTCTGTGTGCAATTTCTTTTACTAATGAGAGTTTGTGAAAAAAACTGTAATTACTATTATGATGAATGATCAGGACTATCTTTATGGACTGTGAGAAAATTTTAGCTTTTGACCAACATTGTATCAATAAGTGTGTGCATTCGATTTCTTTGTTATTGTAATTACGATTATGAAAAATTTTAACAAATATGTATTGCTCAGTGCCCAAAACAATTTGTAAAATTTTTTGTGGGGAGCATGGGGGCAATGTAAGTAGGCTGTTTAGGTTTTTTTATTGGTAACGCCACCTCTGTATGAAAATCACTGGCTGTGCTGTGTGCAGTCTGTGGCTGCTTTGCATTGTTGTAATACTCGCCATTGTAGTGTTAGGCAGCTGGCTGTGAACAGCGCAGTTGGAGGTGAGCCGCCAGCAGTGGTGGATGTGGGGAGAGAGATGGCGGAGTTTTGAAATTTGTCATGAACTGCTATATATATTATGACTATTAAGGTAAATACATTGTTTGTTCTCTATTAAAATCTTTCATTTGCTAACTAAGCCTATCAGTAGTTAGTACCTTCAGTAGTTTGAATCTTTTATTTAGCTGGCAGTTGTGGCGCTCGCTTTATTGCAGTAGCTCGAGTAACCAAGATTTTTGTGAGGTAAGTGATTTGTGAAACGTATAGGTTAATGTTAGTCAGGGCCATTCTTTCGTAGGGATTTTTTGAAAGTCAGATTGCGTTGCGCTAAAAATATTGTGTGTCAGGTTAAGCACAGTCTTGTACAATTGTTAAAAAAAGGGGACGTTTCAGCTTTTCGCTTGCCTCAAACTATACTCACGAGGAAGTGCGATCAGAGACAACTGGAAAGCTGTATGTAATTACACATTGCGCCATGCTGATTATGCGTTTGGCTCATTAGCACTAGTTTTTCGCATTTTGTATACCCCAATAAATTTACTCCCAGAAATGTTCGACGATGCTGTAATAGTTCCCTGCTGCTTACACAACATGCTGAGGGATGCCTATACAGCAAAAACTGTATCCTCTTATCATGAACCAAACCCTTCATAAAATTCACACAAGGACAATTTGACTCGTTTGGCTAGAGCTCGTGGGTACGCTAATGCTGAACAATTTTAACTAATAGACTCATTTACAGAATATTTCAGCACCGGTGGGAGGTCGGGCCGGCAAGATCAACAAACTAATAGAACCGACCGAAATTATTTACGGTACTATTATCTTGTGCCACGTATTACTGCTGTCTGACAGACCTTACTCCATTGGTCTCAGTTACCAAAAAATGTCACGAATGTTTTAAAACTGTCTTATTTTTAGGTTGGTTCATAAGTTCGTGACGTTTATGTTTTGCGTATTGGTATTCTGGTGCTATGGATTTATTTATCGACTGTTATTTTTATTTGTAGTTCACTGTTGCTGTTTGAATTTCAATATTGCCATTTTAACATATGGAGACAGTAAGTGGTACTGTGGACGATAGAAAATGGACTGCCAAGTGGGGAAATCGGAACATTTCCGACGTATTTTTCTGTTCGAGCTGTCCGCACGGCTCCCCCCGGTGGAGGTTCGAGTCTTCCCTCGGGCGTGGGTGTTTGTGTCGTCCTTAGCGTAAGTTGGTTTAAGTCTGATTAAAATAGTGTGTAAGCTTATGGACCGATGACCTCAGCAGTTTGGTCTCATAAGACCTTACCACAAATTTCCAAAATTTCTGTTTGAGTTCAGTAGCGAGGTGACAGCAGCGGTGGCTGCCGTGTGTGGAGGTAATGACACTGGGCAGAGCACGGCAAGAAAACGTTTTCTCGTTTTGAGGAGAATCAGTTTGACATGAGAGACTCCCCACATTCAAGAAGATCTTTGGAGTTTAATGAAGATAGTTTTAACGCATTAATCCACAATGGTCCACGTCAGTGTACTCGAGAAATGGCAAATCTGATGGACTGTGATCATTCCACTATCGTGCGACATTTGCATGCAGTGCAGAAGGTTAAAAAACTAGGTGTATGGGTGCTGCATGCTCCAAGCCAAAATCACAAAAATCAGCAAGTGGTCATCATATGTACATCTCTGCTTGCTCGTCATGAATTGGCTCGTGATCAGTAGCGACCATTCCTGTATTGCATATAGCTATACCGTAGGTGCAACCGCAACGGAGGGGTATCTGTTGAGAGGCCAGACAAACGTATGGTTCCTGAAGAGGGGCAGCAGCGTTTTCAGTAGTTACAAGGGCAATAGTCTTGAAGATTGATTGATCTGACCTTGTAACATAAACCAAAGTGGCTTTGCAGTGTTGGTACTGCGAACGGTTGAAAGCAAGGAGAAACTACAGCCGTAACTACGGCTTCACTGTATGGTTGAATTATGATGGCGTCAGGAAGTAAAATAGTCCCCCATTCCGATCTCCGGGCGAGAAATACTCAGAAGGACGTCGTTATCAGGAGAAAGAATACTGTCCTTCTATGGATCGGAGCGTGGAATGTCAGATCCCTTAATCGGGCAGGTAGGTTAGAAAATTTAAAAAGGGAAATGGATAGGTTCAAGTTACATATAGTGGGAATTAGTGAAATTCGGTGGCAGGAGGAACAAGACTTATGGTCCGGTCGCTGCAGGGTTATAAATACAAAATCAAATAGGGGTAATGCAGGAGTAGGTTTAATAATGAATAAAAAAATAGGAGCCCGGATAAGCTACTACGAACAGCATAATGAACACATTATTGTAGCCAAGATAGACACGAAGCCCACGCCTAACACAGTAGTACAAGTTTATGTGCCAACTAGCGCCACAGATGACGAAGAGATTGAAGAAATGTGTGATGAGATAAAAGAAATTAATCAGATAGTTAAGGTAGACAAAAATTTAGTAGTCGTGGGGGACTGAAATTCGATGGTAGCAAAAGGAAGAGAAGGAAAAGTAGTAGGTGAATATGAACTGGGGGTAAGGAATGAAAGAGTAAGTCGCCTGGTAGAATTTTGCGCAGAACATAATTTAATCAAAGCTAACACTTGGTTTATGAATCACGGAAGAAAGATATATACGTGGAAGGGGCCTGGAGACACTGGAAGGTTTTAGATAGATTATATAATGGTAAGACAGAGATTGAGGAAACAGGTTTTAAATGGCAAGACATTTCCTGGGGCAGATGCGGACTCTGATCACAATTTATTGGTTTAGAACTGTAGATTAAAATTGAAGAAAATGCAAAAAGGTAGGAATTTAAGAAGATGGGACCTGGATGAACTGAAAAACCAGGGGATGTAGCGAGTTTCAGACAGAGCATTAGGGAACGATTGACAAATACAGGGGAACGAAATACAGTAGAAGAAGAATGGGTAGCTTTGAGGGATGAAATAGTGGAGGCAGCAGAGGATCAAGTGGGTAAAAAGAGGTAGTAGAGATCCGTGAATTTAATTGATGAAAGGAGAAAATATAAAAATGCTGTAAACGAAACAGGCGAAAAGGTGTACAAACGTCTCAAAAATGAGATCGATAGGAGGTGCAAAATGGCTAAGCAAGGATGGATAGAGGACAAATGTAAGGATGTAGAGGCATATCTCACTAGGGGTAAGATAGATACTGCCTACAGGAAAATTAAAGAGGCCTTTGGAGAAAAGAGAACCACTTGCATGAATATCAAGAGCTCAGATGGAAAACCAGTTCTAAGCAAAGAAGGGAAAAGCGGAAAGGTGGAAGGAGTATTCAGAGGGTCTTACAAGGGCGATGTACTTGAGGGCAGTACTACAGAAATGGAAGAAGTATATGATGATGAAATGGGAGATATGGTACTGCATGAAGAGTTTGACAGAGCACTGAAACAACTGAGTCGAAACAAGGCCCCGGGAGTTCCATAAGAACTACTGATAGCCTTTGGAGAGCCAGCCCTGACAACTCTACCATCTGGTGAGCATGATGTATGAGAGAGGCGAAATAAAAATGGCTGTGAGCACTCTGGGACTCAACATCTGTGGTCATAAGTCCCCTAGAACTTAGAACTACTTAAACCTAACTAACCTAAGGACATCACACACATCCATGCCCGAGGCAGGATTCGAACCTGCGACCGCAGCAGCCGCGCGGTTCCTGACTGAGCGCCTAGAACCGCTAGACCACCGCGGCCGGCAGAGGCGAAATACCCTCAGACTTCAAGAAGAATATCATAATTCCAATCCCAAAGAAAGCAAGTGTTGACAGATGTGAAAATTACCGAACTATCAGTTTAATAAGTCATGGCTGCAAAATACCAACACGAATTCCTTACAGACGAATGGAAAAACTGATAGAAGTGACCTCGGAGAAGATCATTTTGGATTCCGTAGAAATGTTGGAACACGCGAGGTAATAATGACCCTACGACTTATCTTAGAAGATAGATCAAGGAAAAGCAAACCTACGTAACTAGCATTTGTAAATTTGGAGAAAGTTTTTGACAATATTGACTGGGATACTTTCTTTCAAATTACGAAGGTTGCAGGGGTAAAATACAGGGTGAAACAGGCTATTTACAATTTGTACAGAAACCAGACTGCAGTTATAAGAGCCGAGGGGCATGAAAGGGAAGCAGTGATTGAGAAGGGAGTAAGCCAGGATTGTAGCCTATCTCCGATGTTATTCAATCTGTATATTGAGCAAGTAGTAAAGGAAACAAAAGAAAAATTTGGAGTAGGAATAAAAATCCATCGGGAAGAAATAAAAACTTTGAGGTCTGCCGATGACATTGCAATTCTGTCACAGACAGCATCGGACCTGGAAGAACAGTTGAACGGAATGGACAGTGTCTTGAAAGGAGGATATAAGATGAGCATCAACAAAAGCAAAATATCAATAATGAGTGTAGTCGAATTAGAACAGGTGATGCTGAGGTAATTATATAGGGAAATGAGACACTTAAATAGTAGACGAGTTTTCCTATTTGTGGAGCAAAGTAACCGATGATGGTCGAAGTGGAGAGGATATAAAATGTAGGCTTGCAATGGGAAGGAAAGCGTTTCTGAAGAAGAGAATTTTGTTAACATCGAGTAAAGATTTAAATGCCAGGAAGTCTTTTCTGAAAGTATTTCTGTGGGGTGTTGCCATGTATGGAAGTGGAAAATGGACGATAAATAGTTTAGACAGAAAAGGAATAGAATGTCTTCGAAATGTGGTGCTACAGAAGAATGCTGAAGATTAGATGGGTAGATGTCGTAACTAATGAGGAGGTACTGAATAGAATTGGGGAGAAGAGTACTTTGTGGCACAACCTGACTAAAAGAAGGGATCGGTTGGTAGGATGCGTTCTGATGCATCAAGGGATCACCAATTTAGTATTGGAGGGAAGCGTGTAGGGTAAAAATCGTAGAGGGAGATCAAGAGATGAATACACTAAGCAGATTCAGAAGGATGTAGGTTGCAGTAGTTACTCGGAGATGAAGAGGCTTGCACCGTTTAGGGTAGCATGGAGAGCTGCGTCAAACCAGTCTCTGGACTGAAGACCACAACGACAATGACAAGGAAGAGAAAGGAGTGGTTGAGCCCAAACATCGGCTGGAGTAATGACGATGTGTTGTACAACGAATTGCTTTCCCAAGGTGTAACCATCACTGCTGTCATTTGCTATCAACAACTGAGACGTCTTGCAGACGCAATCCAAGAACAACGAACAGGAAGACTGCGTGAAGTGATGCTGCTCCACGATAACTTCCGACGGCCCGCATTCTGTAAGACTGACAAAAAACGCTATACAGAAGGTGAGATGGAAAATCATTCCACACCCACCTTAATCATCTTACCTTGCGCCCTCAGTTTTTCCACTTTTTCCGCTCTCTGTCGAACAAACTACAAGGAACCTCCTTTCGGGATGTAAATGCGCTTGCAGCATGCCTCGACGAGTTCAGCGTCATAAAACCATATGATTTGTACAATCGGGGAATCGAAAAGTTATCCGAGCATTGGCAGGCTGTTGCAAATAGTGAAGGAGACTATACTATTGAAGTCTCTGTTACGTTGATCTGTCGTGTTTATTAAATTTACGGAAAAACGCTACGAACTTATGCACTAAGTATGTGCGAATTGTTTTATTCCGTTATCAGAAATGACGTCCACTTTTATCTGTCACGTTCCGTTCTTACACGAAATAGCATTTATGTTTTATGACCTTAACTAACTCTAGTACAGATACTGAAACAATATTAAGACAAGATGCACAGTATGTTGGAATACGTTTGTTATTAAGTAAATTTGTGTGTGCTCATTAAGAATATTAATACATGCTTCATCATAATTTTTACTGCACGCCGACGTTCTTATGCCATGGAACGTAATTTGTTTTTGTCTTCTGAAAGCCGTTTTTAGCAACTTCCACAGATTTCGCTACTTCACTAAGAGATGCAATTACTCACGATTTTGCTTGTTTTTCCTCTATGTGCCAAAAGCAATAGAGAATTAAAAAAATAGCTCTGTGTGGTCGCTTGCGAAAAAATTCTTTCTTTTTCGGCTGGAGTGCAAACGTTCCTTCGTATTTAATCAGTGTCAATTTTGCTACCAACACTGATGTTTAGGTAAAAAGAAGTTACGATCGTGTCATGGACACAAAAAAAGACTAAATATTTAACACCTCAAAAATTACTTCAAGTACTGATCATTGACGATACAATTTCATTTCCCCTGAGTACAAATCAATGATCGGATCTCGAAAAATGTTAGCAAAATTTTGCTCTTTAAAACTCCTTTGTGGGACGAAATATTTTATCCTTTCACATATTTCTCCTTGTAACCACACACTTAACAAGACCGCAGTTAGAATCAAGTAATGTGAAAGCACTACTATAAAGAAAAACTACGTTTATGCTGCAGCATATATCTAGCAGCTCTACGACTTTAGTGTGTTACAAAGAATATCAGCTACACATACGAGGAGTTAAGATTTTTGTTTCGAGCTAATGGTCTCCACTTCCAACAAACGCTTTTGGGATGGTTTGATTTTTTTTTTGAAACAGAACTGGAAGTCCCCTGTTTCCGCAGTTATCTGTACGTCGCCGCCGTTAATGATTATCCAGTCGGAACGCGACGCTTGTTCCAAAGGAACTGGAGCGATCCTTATGGAGACCCAGAAAATATACAGTGAACCACAACTGAAAGTGGCAGGGCATCGGCGAACATTGAGAAAAAATATTTTGCACGTAGCCAGTTTCGCTTCTCACTTATTTGACATGTTAAAAATGCTGTTCAACTTTTCGAAACCAATTTGAGCGACATGTGTTACCCAGTAACCAGAAAAACAGCGTTTACTATTTCATAATTCTTTAATTATTTGCGGTCTATCTCACTGTTCCATTTTTTTTTAGGTTTTGTTATTCCCTTTATAGGCTATTTTAACTCCTTGTCACTTAGATGATACTGTGTCTTCACGTACCGAGGCTAAACAAATAAATCACAAACAGAAAAAAATCGCGGCCGAATATTACGCTGGTACAGAAGGCAAGAAATAGGGTAGCGTGACTAATATTCGCCAGGGAGATGGAAATATCAGGCGCTGCTCTCGCACCTGTAGTTATGACACCTTATACGGGCAAATCCTGCACACGCTGGGACTGCAGAAGCCGCGGAACCAGTCGGTGTCCTTCCATGCAGCGCAGACCTGCCTTACGTAAGCTGCCACGTGCATCGCTAATGGAAAGCTGTGCTGATGCCAGGCGCAGCTGCGGTGCTACTACCGACCTATTGCCCTGCGGCATTTGTGGACTGTCTTCGGTTACAAATGCTGGCTTGTGAAATATTTGTACTCGAAGAGACGCAAAAATTGATATGCTGAAGTATTCGACGCATGTAATCGCTTTCATTCTGTTTCGGCGTTATGCGTTGCTGTGTTTGTTGCCTACTAAATTTGCACTATACTAGGTTATCCATGTACACAATATCTGAAGCGTGACAGTACGTATGAAGGTAACTCCATGTTGTTGTTGTGGTCTTCAGTCCTGAGACTGGTTTGATGCAGCTCTTGATACTCTATCCTGTGCAAGCTTCTTGATCTCGCAGTACCTACTGCAACCAACATCCTTCTGAATCTGCTTGGTGTATTCATCTCTTGGTCTTCCTCTACGATTTTTACCCTCCACACTGCCCTCCAATACTAAATTGGTGATCCCTTGATGCCTCAGAACATGACCTACCAACCGATCCCTTCTTCTAGTCAAGTTGTGCCATAAACTTCTCTTCTACCCAGTCCTATTCAACACCTCCTCATTAGTTATGTGATCTACACATCTAATCTTCAGCATTCTTCTGTAGCACCACATTTCGAAAGCTTCTATTCTCTTCTTGTCCAAACTATTTACCGTCCATGTTTCACTTCCATACATGGCTACACTCCATACAAATACTTTCAGAAAAGACTTCCTGACACTTAAATCTATACTCGATGTTAACAAATTTCTCTTCTTCAGAAACGCTTTCCTTGCCATTGCCAGTCTACATTTTATATCCTCTCTACTTCGACCATAATCAGTTATTTTGCTCCCCAAATAGCAAAACTCCTTTACTACTTTAAGTGTCTCATTTCCTAATCTAATACCCTCAGCATCACCCGGCTTAATTCGACTACATTCCATTATCCTCGTTTTGCTTTTGTTGATGCCATACGCAATGCCAATTTTTTTCAGGTTCATAAGTTGACAGCACAGACTCAACAATGACCTACAGTAACCGGTTTCTTCGTTGTGTTGTTTCAGTGACTAGCTCTATTCGGAGTGATTTCAGAGCATTTTATTATGATTGCCCTGTTTTTCGTATGCACCAAGGAATAAATAAGTGGAGTTTTTTTCTCTGCTGTGAAGGGACTAAAGCTGTAGTGATTATTCCTAGATTGTTGCTGTAGTACTGTGATGACAGTTTCAGGGAATGAAGCATTTACAAAAAGAGGATTCTGGCAGGCCATTCACTTCGTAAACGTACAGGAACATCGAGACATGTAAGGGAATGTTTCGGGATGATAGTCGTACCAGAATTGATGATATTGCACACCAGTTAAACGTATCTCAAGGTAAGTAATAGGAATTGTTGTTGAATCGCTAAATTATCGCTAAATTTGTACTCGTTGGCACCATGCCAACTGACAGACAGGCCCAACAACGAACGTTTGGAGCTGTTGTAATCACAAAAAATGGTTCAAATGGCTCTACGCACTATGGACTTAACATCTGAGGTCATCAGTCACCTAGAACTTAGAACTACTTAAACCTAACTAACCTAAGGACATCACACACATCCATGCCCGAGGCAGGTTTCGAACCTGCGACCGTAGCAGCAGCGCGGTTCCGGACTGAAGCGCCTAGAACCTCTCGGCCACAGTGGCCGGTGTTGAAATCACATTTGAGGCATTTTGAAGAGGAGGAAGAATTTCTCAGTCGCGTAGTAACCATTTATGAGAATTGAAAATGTTACTATGTAGCACAGAGTAAGCGACCGGGCATGGTGTGGAAACAACCATCTTCATATGCAGCAAAAAAATCGAGGATCCATGCTTCTGCATGAAGCTAGCGACGATAGTGTTTTAGATATGAAAAGTTCACTGCTGATTCATTATACTCTCTAAGGTCAAAGAGTGAACCTAGTAAATAACTAATAAATATATGACAGTGAATATAATAAAATTCCTGGAGGCAGAGCAACTTCTGTCCACAAATCAGAATGATTTAAAAAGCTTCGTTCTTGGGAAACTAAATCATCCCTTTTCTCATACGAGATCCTATGAACCGTGGGTGAAGAACAACAGGTGGATTACGCATTTCTGAATTTTCGGAAGGCGTCTGTCACAGTGCTACAATGGAGACTTAAGGCAGGTCCGAGCATACGGAATGGGGTCCCAGATATACGAGTAGCACGAAAACCTTTTAAGTAATAGAAACCGGTATGTTGTCCTGGGCGGCGAATGTGCGTCGGAGACAAAGAGTGCTCGAGGGAAGTGTGACAGGGTAGTTCTTGTTTCTCTGTATACACAAACCATCTGACCGATAGAGTGGACAGCAACCTAAAACTGTTTGCTAATGTCGCTGTAGTGTATGGGAAAATGTAGTCGTAGAGTGATATATGACGATACAGGATGACGTAGATAGTAATTCTGCTTGGTTTAATAAATGGCAGCTGTATAAAAACGTAAGATGATGCAAATGAGTGGGAAAAACAATCTTGTAATGGCCTAATACAGTATTAGTGGTGTGCCGCTTAACACAGTCACGTCGTTTAGATATCTAGGCATAACATTGCAAAGCGATATGAAATCGAAAGCACTTAAGATTGATAGTAGGGAAGACGACTGGTCGACTTCGGTTTATTGGGAGAATTTTAGGGAAGTGTAGCTCATCTGTAAAGGAGACCACATATAGAACACTAATGCGACCCATTCTTGAGTACAGCTCTATGTTTAGAATGCTTGCCGGGGATTAAAGGAAGATATCGAAGCAATTCACAGGCGTATTGCTAGATTTGTTACCGGTTCTATCAGCATGCTTCGTGAAATCAAATGGGCATTCCGGGAGGGAAGACGACGTTATTTTCGCGAAATATTGTAGAGAAGATTTAGGGGGCATTTGTGGCTAACTGCAGAGTGCTTCTACTGGCGCCAACGTACACTTCGCTGTAAGAACACGAGGACAGGGTAAGAGAAATTAGGACGCGTTCAGAAGCACAGACAGCAGTTTCTCCTCGTTCCATATGCAAGTGAAACAGGAAAGGGAGTGTCTATTAATGATACAATGTACCCTTCGCCATGCACTATGTGGTGGCTAGAGAAATATGCATGTAGATGTAGATGTAAATGTTGACAGCTTCTGTGACCTGCTGCGACATCTTAAATCCGAAATCAAAACGAGCAAGAGGCGGAAGCCTTAAAAGATTTGAATTTGTTTCAAGATAATGTCCACTTTCGTCAAACTGGGGAAAAAATCGAGTCTTTGGAGCATCGAAGTGACATTTACCTTTTTGGTCTGATGACTGATCACCTACGTGAATTCTAATTTCCAGTGTATGGCAAGATTGTGGAGGCCGTGCAAGAGTAGGTGTACACAATACTACAAGGCTTTTTCTAGGAAGGAATTAGGGAACTTGTCAAGAGATGGACCAAGTGAATAGAAGTTGAATGGTATAATACAGAGGTAAGATATTGCTTGCAACTATTTTCACAATAAAAATACATTTAATTTCTGACTTGCTGTCATGTACACATTTGAAAATAGCATTGAAGACTCTCTTCGCTTAGCCAGAGAATTATTTGAGGTCATTGCCGTGGGATAAATATTTTCTTAGTTTTTCTTTCCCCCTTGGTTTTTTTGTAGTGTAAGTTGGTTCAACATTTGACTGGGAATGTCACCATCTGATGTAGCAACCTGTAAGAAAATAAGTACACGCGACAAACTATGGCTTGTGTTTGTTCACTCAGTTTCTTACCAAAGTTTTATATGTATTCTCTTTTTTCACAAACGTGATTAACTGCGTCTGATTTTCAGTGACCTAAACGGTTGCGTGAGTAGTTCGGTCTCTGTTGCTGTTCGTGATGGTTATGCGGTACTATTGCTCGACCTAATTAAATGTCTGCTTAGAAAGCGGCGAATATCGGAACTAATTGTGGGGGAAAGATTTCAGTGGCACTCTTATTCCTTGCCTCCTGTGTTCTTAAATCAAAAAGAAATACAGTAATCTATATAAGGTAAAAGACTGCAATGACTGATTATTGCTTGACTTAAATACATGAACGGCACCATGTCATTTCTTCCAAACCACAACAGTAAAATTCTGCCATACCACCAGGGACACATTTCATTTGGTAGGGCTATAGCGAGTTAGTTCAATCAGCGTGATTTATGGGACTGGCGTCAACTTCGAAGATACGCAACAGTCCGTGAGTCATACGAGTAAACAGATAAAACACAGTAATGACTGACTACCGTGACACAATCGAAAGAAACGGCAATGAAAACAGGGACAAGAACGCAATCAGTTTTAGAATTCCAAAACTTTAACGTAAACACTTGTGATACAGCTATTGAACTCGCCGCTCTTTTCATAAACGGATTCCGACCCATAGATCTATTCCAAATCGATTACTTCAGAGAAAAATTCCTTTGTGAAGTGTAAATTAAAACTTAACATAGTAAAGTTTTGTTCTGATGCAACATAGGAGCGATTTTCAGGCACTACATGAAATTGCTTGACTTTTCCGTCCGTTTCCATATCTATCGTTTTACATGTATTTACTTTATCTGTGTATCAGGCCTTCGTATTTGATTTTCCTTTAAGAATTATCTTCAGGTGTATTGGAAGTCAGAACCACTTCTTATTCACAGTGACGTAAGAGATTTATGGGGGATAGCTTTACGAATCCTGCAAAAGCCTAATATGAAAACACTGCTCATCTTAATTTTGACACATTTTTGGAAAAGCCTTTTGTCGCAATTTTATTGCGTATCGTGTATTTGAACCAGGGACCTAGAAACGACAGAGAGGCTTCGTTCCGCCGTAGCCCTCAGTGGTTCACAACCCCACAACGGACTACAGCCACCGCCGCCCCACACCGAATCTAGGGTTATTGTGCGGTTCGGACCCCAGCGGAACCCCCCCCCCCCCCGCCCCCCTTCCCCGAGAACGTCTCATACTAGACGAGTGTAACCCCAAATGTTTGCGTGGTAGAGTAATTATGGTGTACGCGTACGTGGAGACAGTGTTTGCACAGCAATCGCCGACATAGCGTGACTGAGGCGGAATAAGGGGAACCAGCCCGCATTAGCCGAGGTAAATGGAAAACCGCCTTAAAAGCCATCGACAGGCTGGCCGGCACACCGGACTTAACACTAATCCGGCGGGCGGATTCGTGCCGGGGAGCGGCACTGCTTCACTCTCGGGAAGCAGGGCGTTAGACCACTCGGCTAGCCGGGCAGTCTTTGACGCACTTAGTGCACTTCAGTCGAATTACGGGGTCAAAATACCTCGATTCTGATAATAGTTTATTTGTAAGGCGATGTTTGATACACAGCACAATAACACTGTTCGATTTTTATTTTGGCATTTTGCTTTCGATTTGTGTTTTTATGTTTTCAGGCCTTCCATCGCCTCTCAACCTCGTTCAGTCGATGTAGTAAAAACACGATTTGTACTCATACAGCGCCCGCAGTTTGTTAGGGATTCCGGATGTCATTCAGACGCGAGGAATCATTCACATAATTGAAAACCTAATTTGATTCATAAGACATTGTGATTCTGACGTAGAACTTTTTTGACACTATAGAAATGACGCCACAAGTCATAAGAGTTAGTTAAAAGACGCATTCTCAGCCGAAGTAGCGGCATTTGTGATGCGAGTCGACGGGCATAGGAAGCGCACGCTTTAAAAGTTACAAATCTGGGTATTTGTCACGGTGGCACTGTATTGTTTTGTGAAATGGCAACACTGAAGCAGCGAGATATTTCAGGGCATTTCACTTCTGATGTTCTTTTTACGCTAAACAGTAATAAACAAATATTACTCAAAGTTTTGTTTGTTATTTATAAAGTTAAGATCATGTCAAACAAAAAATAGTCCAAGCTTTTGCAATCCTCGACAAGCAACGACTATAATACAAATACACCATCCATCGGAAACGTCCCTAGACTGATTTTATTCCTGGTGCACATGCGACGGCAGCGTAGCAATTACCGAGCGACTTGGAGTAGTGGTTAGCATACTGGACTCACAGTTGGGAGGACGGCGGTTCAAACCCGCGTCCGGCCATCCTGATTTAGGTTTCCCGCGTTTTCCCTAAATCGCTTCAGACAAATGTCGCAATGGTTCCTTTGAAAGGGCACGGCTGACTTCCTTCCCCATCCTTCCGTAATCCGATGGGTCCGAATACCTCGCTCTTTGGTTCCCTCCCCCAAATCAACCAACCAACGGTAGTAATTGAAGCGTCCACGGAAAAAAGGGGGTAAGTAAGGTCTTCTTAATAAGATTTCAACACCAAACCTTCTGTACCAAATGCAGTCTTTAGCCAGTCGTTTTGAAATTTACGTTTAGTGTAGCCTTACTTGATGAAAAATATTATTTTAAAGGCAAGAAAACATTTTATTAACATTATAATTACACTCTGGATATGAAAAAAAACACATTTACTGAAAAAACACAGAAGTTACACAAAAGCAAAGAATAAAGATATTGACAGCAGAGTCATGGAGCAGCACATAAACATATACCTCAAGGTATTTTTTTCTTTTCTTTTAACACTTCCTCTAAAAGAAAAAAAATCATGAAATTATTGCTTTGTCTCTTGCATGCCAATTTCTGAACATAGAAAATTAAATCGAACTCGTTCAAGGGGTTTCGTCAAAATATCTGCCAACTGGTTGTGTCCATCAATGTGTTCCAAGAAAATCTCACCATTCAGATGTCTTTCACGATCATAGAAATGTCGGACCTCTATATGTTTAGAACGTCGATGATATTCTGGATTTTTTGCTAACTTCAGTGCACTAGTATTGTCAATGTAAAGAACTGGAGGCTGCCCCGACATTACCACTAATTCTGAAAGCAGACGACGTAACCAAACTAACTCTTTCGCTCCTTCACTAGCTGCAATTATTTCCGCCTCGGTTGTGGATGTGGCCACTACTTTCTGCAACTGACTTGTCCATGACACTGCACCGCTTGAGTACTTCGCAAGAATTCCCGTTGTTGAGCGCCTTGTCCGGTTATCACCTGAGAAATCTACATCAGCGTAAATCTTTAACTCTTCTTTTTTATTATATAGAATTCCAAAATTTAAGGTCCCTTTCAAATACCAGAAAATGCGCTTTACTCTATTCCAGTCTTCAGTCGTTGGTTTCCCCATAGCTCGAGCAGCTTTATTGGCTGCAAAAGTGATGTCTGGACGAGTTACTGTTGAAAGGTACATGAGACAACCAATTGCTTCACGGTAAGGTACAGATGACGAAACTTCTTCGTTTTGATTATTGTCCTCACGTCCAATAGGTATTGAGACTGTGTTGCATTCTGCCGTTCGAAATCTTTGCAGAATTTCTTCTGTGTATTTCTTCATGTTTTGCTAATTCATCGTTCAGGTCCACAAATAACTTTTGCAGTTTGGCCACATGTGCACTAATATCTTCCGTTTCATCACGTTTAACACGGAAAAATGTTTCAATCAACATATTCAAACGCTGAGTACTGCTACGTTCAAATCGAGCGCGTAATTTGTCCCAGATTTCTTTAGCATTCTTGCACGTTAAGACGAGTTCTGCAACAGGTTTACTTAGCGCACTTGCTATAAGACTTGCTGCCTTTGCGTCGTCCTTGTGTCATTCCACATACGCTTCTTTTTGTGTACTTCTCGTATCTTGCGGCAACTGTACACGTTCACGCGTACCGTTAATAGTATCTTCTAGTCCATATGAACGCAGCACCATGGAAAAATGTCATTTCCATTTGGCCCAGTCCTCAGGGCCTTCAAGCTTATCAATCCTGACCTTAAAATCGCCGCTAGCAATCATGTTTCTTTACAGACATAGGCTCATTAAATATTGTTTTAATTAAACTATGTTGTTTGTCTTTATACGTGTACTGGACCGATAACCCGATGAAAAATATTATTTTAAAGCAAGAAAACATTTTATTAACTTTATAATTACACCCTGGATAAGAAAAAAACACATTTACTGAAAAAAAAAACACTGAAGTTACACTAAAGCAAAGAATAAAGATATTGACAGCAGAGTCATGGAGCAGCACATAAACATAGACCTCAAGGAATTTTTTTCTTTTCTTTTAACATAGTCGTTAGATAACCTCTACAAGGTTCTTGTATAAATGTACTGTAACAACCTAAAGAAAATACACTCCTGGAAATTGAAATAAGAACACCGTGAATTCATTGTCCCAGGAAGGGGAAACTTTATTGACACATTCCTGGGGTCAGATACATCACATGATCACACTGACAGAACCACAGGCACATAGACACAGGCAACAGAGCATGCACAATGTCGGCACTAGTACAGTGTATATCCACCTTTCGCAGCAATGCACGCTGCTATTCTCCCATGGAGACGATCGTAGAGATGCTGGATGTAGTCCTGTGGAACGGCTTGCCATGCCATTTCCACCTGGCGCCTCAGTTGGACCAGCGTTCGTGCTGGACGTGCAGACCGCGTGAGACGACGCTTCATCCAGTCCCAAACATGCTCAATGGGGGACAGATCCGGAGATCTTGCTGGCCAGGGTAGTTGACTTACACCTTCTAGAGCACGTTGGGTGGCACGGGATACATGCGGACGTGCATTGTCCTGTTGGAACAGCAAGTTCCCTTGCCGGTCTAGGAATGGTAGAACGATGGGTTCGATGACGGTTTGGATGTACCGTGCACTATTCAGTGTCCCCTCGACGATCACCAGTGGTGTACGGCCAGTGTAGGAGATCGCTCCCCACACCATGATGCCGGGTGTTGGCCCTGTGTGCCTCGGTCGTATGCAGTCCTGATTGTGGCGCTCACCTGCACGGCGCCAAACACGCATACGACCATCATTGGCACCAAGGCAGAAGCGACTTTCATCGCTGAAGACGACACGTCTCCATTCGTCCCTCCATTCACGCCTGTCGCGACACCACTGGAGGCGGGCTGCACGATGTTGGGGCGTGAGAGGAAGACGGCCTAACGGTGTGCGGGACCGTAGCCCAGCTTCATGGAGACGGTTGCGAATGGTCCTCGCCGATACCCCAGGAGCAACAGTGTCCCTACTTTGCTGGGAAGTGGCGGTGCGGTCCCCTACGGCACTGCATAGGATCCTACGGTCTTGGCGTGCATCCGTGCGTCGCTGCGGTCCGGTCCCAGGTCGACGGGCACGTGCACCTTCCGCCGACCACTGGCGACAACATCGATGTACTGTGGAGACCTCACGCCCCACGTGTTGAGCAATTCGGCGGTACGTCCACCCGGCCTCCCGCATGCCCACTATACGCCCTCGCTCAAAGTCCGTCAACTGCACATACGGTTCACGTCCACGCTGTCGCGGCATGCTACCAGTGTTAAAGACTGCGATGGAGCTCCGTATGCCACGGCAAACTGGCTGACACTGACGGCGGCGGTGCACAAATGCTGCGCAGCTAGCGCCATTCGACGGCCAACACCGCGGGTCCTGGTGTGTCCGCTGTGCCGTGCGTGTGATCATTGCTTGTACAGCCCTCTCGCAGTGTCCGGAGCAAGTATGGTGGGTCTGACACACCGGTGTCAATGTGTTCTTTTTTCCATTTCCAGGAGTGTATTATATCGAATAACTTCAATTTTTGTTGGGAAAAAGGGGGTAAGTCATTATAAAAGGGGGAATGTCAGTAAATCCAGCTAATTCATTAACTTTGTTAAACCTAGTACTATTAGAACTAGCTACTAGTAATATTTAATATCTCATTAAAATGTAACAAATGAATGTGCAAAAATTTATTAGTTACCAAAAATCCATAAAAGTCATAAGTTAGAAAATTATAGACTAGAATTAATTCTTTATAAACAGAACTAAACTTTGTAGGCCAAACAGTTTCTTTGTAAACTATGTTCATTCATTGTTTATTCATTCCCACACTGGGTCTGCTTCTTAGCACTTGCACTTATTGGTTCTGGAAAAAGTGTCATCTTGATGACACAGTTCCTTGTTATGCTTTTGTCCTTTTTTCACTTTTGGCAACTGGGAGAAAAGCTGCCTACCCTCTTCTCCGCAAAACGTCTTTAACTGTTGTAGGTCTACATACTTGTCATGGATAAAAGGTTGTGCACCTACAACAAAAACACGTTTTTGTAGGTTTTTTAAAAAGTAAATGTAAGTGTAGTTGTTTACAAAATTTAAAATAAAACTGTTTTAAGTGAATAATGCAATAAAAATGATGATAGAAATAAGGATGAAACAAAAAACACTCACCCTTACATGCACAGTCAGGTAGAAAGAACTCTCCTTGTGGGTGAGGTTGTTCTGTTGGAATCGTAAGTGGCTTGTTGATAACATGGCGATTCCAATGGCCATGGAATGTACTTCTGTAGCCCAAGAATCGGGGATGCTCTTTTGCAGCCACTAATTCTCTAATTGGTCTAGAAGGAAATGGGCATTTCTTGAAATATAACTGATCGAGGTGTGTAGACCAACCTCTTACAAACTCGCTGTCTACTTCGACAACATGAAAACGTGAGGGTTTTGCTCTTGCACTATTTCCTCTATCCAGTCTTTAGGCATTTCAACCTTTTTTTTTTTTTAACTGTTCATGTTACGATCACGTTCGAGATACGAGATACTTTTCTAACCGACGGATCAAAAATTGTCGTCACAAAGTAAAACAAAAAGGAAGAGACCTCGTTAGACCCGTTGTAGGCTACTGTTTCGCCATACACGAAGAAATGTGATTCATCGGTTGACAATACATGAATATTAAACATGCACAACCTTAATTGTCTCTTGTAGTGCACATCGTTAGTTGTGATGTTAGGGATACGTAAGTTCTTCTGCAAATCCATAGTAATACTTTCACATGCTTTTGATGCTTTGCTGTTTGCTTTGGAACTTCTTTTACCAATATAAAACATGTCAGATTTTAATATGTGAAGTTTTTTCACCGTTGACAGTTGACTTTTTTTTCTGCACTCGCCCATCCTAAGCTATTTTCCGGGTTCGATTTCGAAGCATGTTCAGCATCTCGAACTTCGGCAGCATGCCTATCATAGTAACTACAAGTGTCCATTCTAGGGTACCCGAAACCGACGTTAAATTCTGTATTGAAAGCGAGCCTATATTTGTCATACGACACAAATTGGGTAGGGTATGATTTCTTAAATAATTTATACATCTTACTGATGTTTAGATCTGGTGGGAGATACACTTTATTAAAGGTTTTCAAGCTGTAATGGCTTCGTTCACCTTTAAATGAACTAATGTGTTGGCGAACTGCGTCAAGTGCCTCCGATGTCACAGGATATTTCTAATCGGAAACATCATGTGATTCCGATTAGAGTGTTGGTCTCGACCATCCTTGGGACTCACACCTTTTTTCAGGTAACATTGTATTACTTCTATTTTTCTAGATATTCCATGAAAAGATGTAAAGGCTTTATAACAAACATTTAATTCAGTGACAGAATTCTGCCTCTTCACTCTTACACGATGTGAATAACTGTTGTCACGCAATATAGCTTCATTTTCCGGTTGCCTAGGTCTCCTTTGCGATGTACTATTGAAATTAATTATGCCTGCTAAGTAAACATTCTTCTCATTGACAGTCATTATGTTATAATTAGATACAATATATCCACGTTCTGCGTCAGTGGTACTCTGAAAACATTTCAATTTGGAACATTTACAATCTGGCTCTAATTCATGGGTGGATGATAAAATTTTCTTTTTCACGTCGGAAAGTCGATCTGTTCGCTTCATTTTCTTCGTCGAATATGACAGTTGGCTGAAGGTGATACTTCCTTCATCTTCATTTTCCTTGTTCACTTCCACAGTTCACTTAAAACGTAAAATAAACTAAACAATTCACACAAAACACAAAGCACTAACTTAACCTCTCCAATATCACATACTCAATTCCTGATAATCATAAACACTGGAACGTAAACAACAGCTGCGATCAGTACCGCCAACTGACTAACCCATTTTTTCTGGTTTTACATTATCTTACCTCCTTTTTCCATTGGACGCTAAATTTTTAAACCGCTGTAACTTTGAGACTGTCCCCCTTCCCTCCATGAAACAAAAACTGATAAAAGCAGATTTGTTGAAAGCTTTCTGAAACTGTAATAACCTAAAATTTCATTTTTTTGACTTACATAGGCAGTCTGAACACAACAGGTGTATATTCGGCCACTCAGATATGAGCAGGCAGTCTTAAGTAGTGGACGTGCGTTCGTAGTGTGAATGTTGTTGTTATGTCATCAGTCGCAATGGGGCAACATCTCTAAATCAAGCGCTGAAGTCATTCTCCTGAATCTTTGAAGAGAAGGGAAGTGTTTGCGAAGTTTGTCTCTCACACATTGACTCCCGAACAAAAAACAACGACGCGTGAATGCCTGCCGAAACTTGATTGAAACGAAAAACACGGACAGTTCTTTTCTGGAAAAAATAATCACAGGTGATGAGACTTGGTGTTATCAATACTAAACCACCACAAAACAACAAAGTGCACAAATTCACATGAAGGGTCAACGCTTTGACAGCATAACAGACATTTAAGCGAGTGTGACGCGTGGTAGAACAACATCCAACTCTGTCCAAAACAGTGAATTTAGTGAAGAACGAAATTCTGTGGATAATTCAACAAGCACAAGTGTGTGAAATGGAACTAGCACTGGAGCGCTAACAGCAGCTGTACAGTAGATGCTTAACGGGAGCGATATTCAGGAACTCGAAAAATTACAGCTGTAACGCAACAAGAAGCAGCGTGGCTACACTCAGAAGCATAGAAATTACAGAGGGAAAATAATCGGGAAGTTTGAGAATCTGTAGAAAAACGGTAACAGCTAAATAGAAGTAGGCACAGTTTCAAAATTTTGATCATGGGAAATTATCGAGTATGTGGCAATTCAAACTATTTAACAAACTCGGTACCGTTTATGAAACGTTTCTGTAATATTTTGAAATAAGCGAATGAAAACTGACTAGCAGTTTAAACTTCGTGCTGCGTCGGACTGGAATCTAGAAGCCCGTCACTCACGAACAGTGCTCTGTCCAGTTGAGTCATTCAGACTCGATACATGACTGCCTCTCCTGACCCCCAATTCGTCCGTTCAGCACTCAACCACAGCTTCAATTCTACCACTTCTCCGCCGATTCTTTCCAAACTTCACAGAAGCTTCCCTGCTTACTTTTCTGGAATATAACTGCTGGCAGAAAGAATATCTGTGTTACTCAATGGCTAGAACGGTCACACCGGCCCAGTTGTGGTTATCAGGGGCAACAAAAATTAGATTTTTCGTTATTTCACGTAATTATGAACCAAATTTAAAAATTTAAAATGCTGTTATGATTTCTCATTAAGAGGTACGCAGTCCATTCACTTTAATGTGACCACCACCTACGTTCACAGTATTAGCACTAGCAGAGGAGGGTATACAAAGTGTGTCAGGGGACGCCGTAAATAGTGCAGTCGTCGCCGTAATGCGGAAACGGAGCGATTTCTCAGACGCCCAGACGGGCCAAAGGTGGAAACACTTCCGAAATAACGAAGTCTGTAAACTGTTCACATCCCGCCATCATTAAAGTATACCGTACATGGCAAAATGACACTATCCAAAACCGGCGCCATGGCAAGGAGCAGCAAGGGCCATGAATGACAGGAGTGAACAAAGGCTGCGAGATGTGTACAGCCGAACAGATGTGCACTATTGAACAACTGACTTCTCGTATGAACCGAGGGGCTACCAACAATTCCTCCTTAACGAATGTCCAGCGAACGTTGGTGCGTGTGGGTTCATGCAACCATGACAACTGCTGTTCATTGGCGATGGTACCGTAACTGGACGTCTACTGAATGTCGACCGATGACCTTTTGAGATGAATCACGTTTTATGTTCCATTGCACAGATGGCCGTTGACGTGTATGACGTGAAACGCCTGAAAGCAGCCACGAAAGCTGGAGGAAGCAGTGTTATGGCCTGAGGCATGCTTTCATGGCATTCCCTGGGTGATCTCGCCATTCTGAAAGGCACTGTACATTAAAACAAGTATGCATCTGTCCTTGAGGACTATGTCCACGGCTGTATGCAGTGTGCTTTTCCTCCACTTCATGGCATCTACCTGCAGGACGCAGCTTGCAGTATGTTTGCGTGCTTCGAAGAGCTCCAGGATGAGTTTCCCATACTCCCCTGGCCACCAAACTCTCCAGATGTAAGACCAATCGATAATCTGTGGGACCACCTTGCTCGGGCTGTTCGTGCCATCGATCTTCAACCAAGAAACCTAGCGTAGCTGGCTACGACAATGCCTCCACATCACTGTCGCTACCTTCTAGAGCCTCACTGAGGCACGTCTCACCGTGGTCCACGCTGACAAAGGCTTCTGACAAGTATTCACATTAATGATGTATCTATGCGGACTGAAGCGACGAATGAAAATTTGTACCAATGCCGGGATTCGAACACGCGTCTCCTGCTCACTAAGCAGGTGCGCTAAATACTACGCCACCCTGGCACAATAGCTTTGCACAACTGCACGGATTACCTAGCACACCTCCCTTCTCAGTCCAAATTCCCATTCACTCCTCAGTCCAGTTGATACTCCACCTAATCCCGAACAGCTATGCAAGCGCTTTCCAACTTCACCAATTGAAATGGGGGAGCCTGCCTGAAACCCAGGCATAGACTCTTTAATCAATTGAATCTGTATGTTTCCAGAGATCTTTTCAAGTCTCAAACATCTTTGATGTATATATGCAGACTGAAGCAACCAAATTGGTCAACATACTACCGCATGCTCTATGTGACCTATGCCTGAATCAAAAAATTTAGGCACATGCTCAAAAGTAGAGATTTGCGCTTCACTCAGACCATACGCCACTTGTGTTCTCCTTGCATCAGAAACCAGACCAGGCATCACTGCTCCAGTTAGGCCAAATAGACTTCATTGCACAACTTACTACAGATGTTCAACATGTTGATCGTGAGCAGCATGGACCAGCAGATGCACTACATTCGGAATGACGCCAATGCAGATGACCTTTACTTCAGAGCACTTGCCATAGGCAGGAAGGAGACAACGAGCTGGAGACACTCATTAAGTCAGGCTCACGCCTCAGATGCATCCAGATACAGAGTTCCAACATAGAGCTGTATTGTGACGTATAAATACCGCAAGCGCTACGTTCGGTACCGCCCATTTTCGGAAACAAACAGCTTCATCTCCCCATAGCCTCTCTCATCCATGAGTGAGGGCTACTGTAGAAGAAGCCATTTGTTTGGCCAAATATTGAAAAGGATTATAAGGCGTTTGTTCGCCAGTGTAGTGCTTCTCAGCTCAATAAAGTAGCTCGACATGTAACAGCTCCACTCTGTACCTTCATCCCAAAGTCAACACTTTGAACTTGTTCCCATCCACATCGTTGAACCTTAGCCACGGACAGAGGGAGACCAGGATTGTCTGACAGAGATTGAACATCTCTTGTTGCCTGAAATATATGGCAGACGCACCGACAGCCACTGTACCCAGTACAATTTATTGTGAGCAGACCGCACTTCGGCGTTTCTCTTCAAAAAATGGTTCAGATGGCTCTAAGCACTATGGGACTTAACATCTGACGTCATCAATCCCCTAAACTACTTAAACCTAACTAACCTAAGGACATCACACACATCCATGCCCGAGGGAGGATTCGAACCTGGCGACCGTAGAAGCAGCGCGGTTCCGGACCGAAGCGCCTAGAACCGCTCGGCCACAGTGGCCGGCGGCGTTCGTCTCCATGTCATTACTGACCAGAGCAAGCATTTCGAGTCTCATCTTTGAAAGTATTTGAGCCGTATGGTTCAGTTTCCTTCGAATTTCCGGGGTCTGTCTGTCCTTTGTTTGTTCGCTTCTGAAATGTTCTTGTTCTGATGGAGGCGCTGGCCTCACGGCGATAGCTCGATTTCAGTGACTGTGGCCCCGAAAGGGCGCGATCGGCAGTACGGCGGACGGAGTGACCGATGCAAGGAGTCTTGTGGAGCGGCTCTGGCCGGACGGAAGAGGCAGCGGGAGTTAGGACGCAACCGCCTGAATGGACAGGAGGAGGCCCTATTGGTTTCCAGAACGAGAGGCCCCTCTGGTGTTTGCGTTCGGTTGAAGGGGATCATCGTCTGCGTTGGTCATTTCTGCACTTCTTTAACTTTTGTTATGGAATGGCTGTAGTGCTGTGATCCCGGACACGAATTTTGATCCCCATTACAAAACTCTGACTGATGGCCTAGTTACTTGCTTTCTTGAATTCCCGAAAGAATGAGCCTCGGGCAGCTGTTTCGTATTTATTCAGTTAATCTTAAGACCCACCCGGTGTTCTATTCTAGATATTTCAAAAATGGTTCAAATGGCTCTCAGCACTTTGGGACTTAACTTCTAAAGTCATCAGTCCCCTAGAACTTAGAACTACTTAAACCTAATTAACCTAACGACATCACACACATCCATGCCCAAGGCAGGATTCGAACCTGCGACCATAGTGGTCGCGCGTTTCCAGACTGTAGCGCCTAGAACCGCTCGTCCACCTCGGCCGGCCTAGATATTTCCTGTCACTCTCAAGGTAATGAGTGAGTAACCTTCAGTCCCATCCTTGAACTGTGCGAGTTGCTATCTTCTCCATAGCTGACCTTTTTGGGCGGCCGTTTGGTTCCTGACACTCCATTCGTCAGGCATCAGCAAACATACCCTGTGAGTGCGTTAGCGTCACTAGAATAAATTTCTGGGGTTAGGAGTGGACCCTTATTCTATGATAGGTCACATCGGTAATTAGCTGTACAAAATTTAATTTCTGTATTGTTGTCAAAGAAGCACAGTGGTTTACATAGATTGTGACATGGCAATTTCAGGACAGTTGTCAAGATAACGTTTTAGGTATTAGCGGAAATAACACTGAACACAACATATCAGATTTAAATAGAAGGTTCTCTACAAGATTTTTCTTACATCTAGACAGTGAAGCACTGTCTGAGTTGGCTAATATTACGGCAAATCATCAAATTCCGGTTCTACGTTCGGTATTATTTAGCATGAAAATCAAGTCTACGCAGAGTGGATAGTTTTTGTGACAAGATGTGCTGCTCATGTTCACAAAGACGCAAGCTGGTGATCCAACAATTTTACGCCTCTGCATTTACCTTTAGCTGCAAGGGGTGGTCGACTGCATGGCTGCTCATACTCTCTGAAAATCCTATAAAAAGCTAATCAAAATCTTTACTGATTTTATCAGCTGAAACTGCCCTATATTTCTCTTTAGGCGAGAAAACATGCACACATACCTAGTCTGGAAAATATGGCGATATTAACGTGCATAGATGGAGCAGCGTATATACTTCAACGCCCTCTCAGTTCTCGCAAGAACATTTAACTACGTGGCTGTTTCGTTTCTCCGCTATCGGAGCTCAACGACTCTTCAGCTAATTTCTAGCTGAATATCAGTCGAAGAGAGCGCAGTGTTCTCACAAAATTCCCCTTTTGCGTCGTACAAAGCGTGATGCACCCTGTTCTGCACTTGACGCTCGTTCAGAGGAGACTCCCCGAAGTTTTCGGTATTCTGTCTTTCGCAGCAAACTGTCCCTCACCTGTGTCCTTTCCTGCTTCACGTCACGGCGGAATTTGGGTTCGATGTGTTAATACCATAGAATCGAGTGTCATCCCTTTTGACATTACCTATTTTACATTTTGATAGGCAAATTTGCTAACTATCACCAAAGTATGTCAGGTGACATATCCATCTCCTTGTTACGACGTATAAAATCTCATGTAAGGTGCGAAATTGACATTCATTCAAGCTGCCACTTTACAGGTTTAAACTTTGGATCTGTCGGGCACCTCACTGAGTTTTTCTGGTTCTCCGCAAAGTCTCTCTTGTGTTTTGGTTCGATACAGCCGCATGGGGGTTGCGGGCCTTTGTTTCTGCCCGTTGCCTTTTGAGCCCCTGGTAACTCGGTGCTTCCATATCGACTGTGGTTTCACAAAGGCACTGCGCTAGTTCGCACCAGACTTATATTCCCTTCCGTGTGTATTTATTTAAACTACTTCTAGACAAATGGTATTAAACTGATCGTTAACACACGCCTTAGTGTGTTCTAGTTTTGCCGGGGCAAGGGCCACGCCTTGCACAGAAGACGACGCCTCTCTGACGGATGGAAGGACGCCCGGACCTACGACAATCGAGGGACGACATTTCTGCAATCAAAAGTTATGCATATATATGCATTTGCAAAGTTGAATTGAAAGCACATTTTGGGAGTGTCTCTCAAATGGTTGCTTTTCTTAAATGGTTAATACTTTAAGAATTTTCCTGGTATTTGTTTGACTGAAAAAAATTGTAAGGTTAATTGTGGTAGAATATGAGACTTTATTATTTTAAAACAATTATGCATAATTTTGAGCTTGCCTTGATAACACATTTGGGGGCTGTTTCTTAAATGATTGTTTTTCTTAAATGGTTAATACCTTTCTTAAAAAAAATTCCTGTAGCTTATTTAACTGAGAGAAAATGTAAGATTTTTCTAAACATTCTGGACTCATTGGGAGTTTAATATCTTAAAGGATATGATACGTATTTGCAAAGTTTAGTTGAAAGCACATTTTTGGGGAGTTTCTTAAATTGTTTTTCTTTGCTTAAGTGGTTAACACTTAAGCATTGGGGAACAAACCTTTCTCAAGTGCCTGAGTAGGCCTGTAGTTTATGCTACGTGTTTTTTATTTAAAACTTTTGGGTCTTGTTTAGATAAAGTGGCAAACTGAAGGGTGTAAGATTTTTCCCTGACCCTTGCCTAGCCGTTCCACATCCCTTTGGATTGTTTCTAAAACTGTTGTTATATTCTGATTGGCTATGTCAGCATTCTCAGCGTTGCTTGCCGTCAGCCGTGTTCGAATCTGCGCCTATCATCGCGCCGCTAACAGTCGTGCCTTTAACTGCCTGACAGACCTAATCTTCCACGGCCACGTCCGAGCCTCCAAGTGAACCACAACTCACAACATGCTTCGGACGCCGTGTAAGTTTCAACCCTTAATGTCGCTGACACTCGGAGAGGCGGGGGTGGGTGGAGGTGAGTAATGTGGACAGTGATGCGGATAGTGAATCGTATGTTAATTATTTGATATGAAGCCGTAAATACACTTAGGTGATAAAAATTATGGGATGTCGATATGCACAAATACAGCTGGCGGTAGTACCACGTACACACGGTATAAAAGGGCAGCGCATTGGCGGACCTGTCATTTGCATTCAGGTAATTCATGTGAAAAGATGTGAAAAGGTTTCCGACGTGATTATGGTAGCACGACGGGAAATAACATTGAACGCATGGGACATTCCATTTCAGAAATCATAAGGGAATTCAATTTCCCTAAACGGAAAGTCTCAGGCGTATGCCTTAATCCAAATTTCAGGCGTCACCTCTCACCACGGACAACGCAGTTGAATATGGCCCTTACTTAACGAAGAAAGCAGCGGCGTTTGCATAGATTTGTCAGTGATAACAGATAAGCAACACTACGTGAAATAATAGCAGAAATCAATGCGGGACGTACGACGAAGTGTCTGTTAGGACAGTGCGACGAAATCTGGCGTTCATGGGCTATAGTAGCCGACAACCGACACGAATGCCTTTACTAACAGCACGACATTGGCTGCGGCGCCTCTCCTTGGCTCGTGACATATCGGGTGGACTCTAGACGACTGGAAAACCGCAATCTGGTCAGGTGAGTCCCGACTTCAGTTGGTAAGAGCTGAGAGTAGGGTTCGAGTATCGCGCAGACTCCACAAAGCCATGGAGCCAAGTTGTCAACAAGACACTGTGCAATCTGGTGATGGCTCCATAATGGTGTAGGCTGTGTTTGTATGGTGTCAATGATCGGTTCATGTGGACGAGAGGACGTCCACATGAACCGATCATTGACTGGAAATGGTTAGTTCTGGCTACTCGAAGGCCGTTCACAGCCATTCATGTTCCCAAACAACGATGTCATGTCACTGAGCCACAACTGTTTGCAATTAGTTTTAAGAAAATCATGGACAATTCGAGCAAATGATTTGGCCGCTCAGATCGTGCGACATAAATTCCACCGAACATTTGTGCGACATAAGCAAGAGGTCAGTTCGTGCACAACATTCTGTACTGACATCAATTTCGTAATTATGGACGCTTTTAACATCTGTGGACTAGACGTAGTGACTTTGATTAGTAATCAAAACGTCCCTGGTCCAGGGTTCGAACCGCACCATATCTATGAATTTGAATAATAATCGGCAAAGACTACAGAAGACTTCCGTCATAAGAAGTCACTCTCATTCAGCCAACGGCATTGTCAAAGATGGTGGAGGAGCGGACAGAGATTCAAGGCATTGTCTTGACCTTGGGGTGGGAAACTGCCCCTGCAGAAGAATCGACAATAATCAACGGCATGAGAATGCAGAAAGCAATGGAAACCCCCTGCATTAAAGACATAATGTGCATCCACACGACATGTGGCATGTAATTGAAAAAGTCTCATGATGATCTCTCCACTGGCAAAAGATTCCTGCCTAGTCACCTGCTCGGATCTCTGGGAGTGGACTGCCAAAGGGAATTTGATCATTAGAAAAAGATTAAGTAACCAACCGAAAGATAACATTCTACGAGTCGGAGCGTCGAATATCAGAAGTTTGAATATGGTAGGGAAGCTAGAAAATCTGAAAAGGGAGACACTAAGGTTCAATCTAGATATAGTAGGGGTCAGTGAAGAGAAGTGGAAAGAAGACAACGATTTCTGGTCAGATGAGTGTAGGGTAATATCAACAGCAGCAGCAAATTGTATATTCGTTGCGAATAGGAAGGTAGGGCAGAGAGTTACTGTGAACAGTTCAGTGATAGGGTTATTCTCATCAGAATCAACAGCAAACCAATAGGTCAGGTATACATGCCGACGTCGCAAGCCAAAGATGAAGTGATAGAGAAAGTATATGAGCATATTTAACGGCTAATTCAGTACGTAAAGGGAAATGAAAATCTGATAGTCATGGCTGATTGGAATGCGGATGTAGGGAAAGGAATATAAGCTTGGTACTAGGCATGAGAGAGGACAAAGGCCAATTGAGTTCTGCAATAAATTTCAGCTAGTAATAGCGAATACTCTGTTAAAGGATCACAACAAGAGGAGGTATACTTGGAAAAGGCAGGGAGATACCGGAAGACATCAGTTAGGTTACATCACGGTCAGACAGAGATTCTGAAAACAGGTACTGGACTGTAAGGTGTACCGAGGAGTGATATAGACTCAGATAACATTTAGTAATGATGATGAGTAGTTTGAAATTTAGGGAACTAGTCAGGAAGAATCAATGCGCAACGAAGTGTGATACGGAAGTACTAAGGAATGAAGTTCTCTGAGACTGTAAATACTGCGATAAGGAATATCTCAGCAGGCAGTTCCGTTGAAGAGGAGTGGATATCTCGAAAAAGGGCAATCACAGAAGCTGGAAAGAAAAGCATAGGTTCAAAGAAGATAACGGTGAAGAAATCATGGGTAAAAGAAGAAATACTTCAGTTGATCGATGAAAGAAGGAGGTACAAAAATGTTCAGGGAAATTCAGAAAGACAGAAATACAAGTCGCTTAGGAATGAAACAAATAGGACGAGCAAGCAAGCTGAGGGCAAAAGGCTGAATGAAAAATGTGAAGAAATCGAAAAAGAAATGGCCGTTAAAGGATCACAACAAGAGGAGGTATACTTGGAAAAGGCAGGGAGATACCGGAAGATATCAGTTAGGTTACATCACGGTCAGACAGAGATTCTGAAAACAGGTACTGGACTGTAAGGTGTACCGAGGAGTGATATAGACTCAGATAACATTTAGTAATGATGATGAGTAGTTTGAAATTTAGGGAACTAGTCAGGAAGAATCAATGCGCAACGAAGTGTGATACGGAAGTACTAAGGAATGAAGTTCTCTGAGACTGTAAATACTGCGATAAGGAATATCTCAGCAGGCAGTTCCGTTGAAGAGGAGTGGATATCTCGAAAAAGGGCAATCACAGAAGCTGGAAAGAAAAGCATAGGTTCAAAGAAGATAACGGTGAAGAAATCATGGGTAAAAGAAGAAATACTTCAGTTGATCGATGAAAGAAGGAGGTACAAAAATGTTCAGGGAAATTCAGAAAGACAGAAATACAAGTCGCTTAGGAATGAAACAAATAGGACGAGCAAGCAAGCTGAGGGCAAAAGGCTGAATGAAAAATGTGAAGAAATCGAAAAAGAAATGGCCGTTGGAAGGACTGACTCAGAATACAGAAAAGTCAAAACAACTTTCGGAGAAATTAAAAGCAAGGATGATAATTTTGAGAGTGCATCGGGAATTCCTCTGTTAAATGCAGAGGAAAGAGCGCATAGGTGGAAAGAGGAAATTAATGGCTTTTATGAGGGGGAAGACTTGTTCGATGACGTCATAGAAAAATAAACAGGGAGCGACGGAAAAGAGATAGGGGATCCAGTATTAGAAACAGAATATAAAAGAGCTTTGGAAGAATTAAGATCAGAAAAGGCACAAGGGATAGCTGACATTTCATAAGAATTTCTAAAGTCATTGGGGTAAATGGCAACAAAACGTGTGCTCAAGTCGGTGTGTAGAATATAGGAGTCTGGCGCTATACCATCTGACTTTCAGGAAAACATCATCTACACAATGTCGAAGATTGCAAGAGCTGACAAGTAAAAGAATTATCGCACAATGAGCTTAACTGCTCATGCGTCCAAGTTGCTGACAAGAATAATATACAGAAGAGTGGAAAGGAAAATTAGGGGTTTATTAGATGACAACCAGTTTGGTTTTAGCAAGGGTAAAAGGCACCAGAGAAGTAGTTCTGCCGTTGCGGTTGATAATGAAAGCAAGACTGAATAAAAATCGAGACTCGTTTATAAGATTTGTCGATCCGAAGAAAGCATTCGACAATCTAAAATGGATATTCGAAATTCTGAGAAAAAATAGGGGTAAGCTATAGGGCAAGGCGGGTAGTATACAATGTATACAAGAACGAAGAGGGAACAATAAGTGTGTAAGACCAAGAGCGAAGTGTTCGAATTAAAAAAGGTGTATGAGAGGGATGTAATTTCTCGCACCCCACTGTTCAGTCTATACATCGAAGAAGGAATGATGGAGATAAAAGAAGTATTCGAGAATGGAATTAAAATTCAAGGTGAAAGGACATCAGTGATAAGATTCGATGTCAACGTTGCTATCCTGAGTGAAAATGAAGAAGAACTGCAGGATATGCTCAATGGACTGAACAGTATAATGAGTGCAGAATGTGGATTGAGAGTAATTCGAAGAAAGACGAAAGTAAAGAGAAGCAGCAGAAATAAGGACAGAGAGAAACTTGATGACCAAAAACTAGATGAAGTTGAGGAATTCTGCTGCCTAGGTAACGAAATAACCCCTGGCGGATGGAGCAAGGAGGACACCAAAAGCAAACTAGTACTGGCAAATAGGGCATTGCTGGCCAAGGTAAGTCTACTAACATCAAACATAAGTCTCAATTTGAGGAAGAGATTTTCGAGAATGTACGTTTGGGGCACAGTGTTGTGTCGCAGGGAAACACAGACTGTGGGAAAACAGGAACACAAGAGAATCGAAGTATTTGAGACGTGGTGCTACAGAAGAGAGTTGAAAACTAGGTGGACCTATAAGGTAAGCATGACAGGGTTTCTTGCAGCATCAGCGAGGAAAGGAATATATGGAAAACACTGACAAGAAGAAGGGCAGGATGCTAGAACATTTGTTAAGATACCACGGAATAACTTCCATGATACTAGAGGGAGCTGTATAGTTAAAAACTGTAGCGAAAGGGACTGGAATACGTCCAGCAAATAACCGAGGACGTAGGTTGCCAGTGCTACTCTGAGATGAAGAGTTTGGCCCGGGAGAGGAATTGGTGGCGGGCCGCATCAAACCAGCCAGAAGACAGATGACTAAATAAATAAATAGAGGCAGCAAGGCTCAATATTTTTGCAATGGACTTCCAACGACATGTTGAGTCCATGCCACTTTGAGTTAAGCACTACGCCAGTCAAAAGAAGGTCCGACAGGGTATTAGTAGGTATTCCATTCCTCTGTCATCTCAGTGCCTTAGTCTTAGGGAAAGAAGCTCTCTTTGTCCTAGTACTTTCCGGTCGTACAGGGTCCACTGTTTTTCCGATTTGGCAAATTTATTCCATTTTAACTTTGGGCGGGATGCACTTCCTGTCACCGCAATCGTGACAATAGACGAGGGAAGTCATGTGCGCCATCTGTCTATGAAAAGTGTAAACTTCCTTATGTGTGTTATACTACTGCAACTGTATGAAGTCGTAACTGTTTGAGCATCTTCCTCGAGGACTGGCGCCTTACTGTGGCGAGGAGGTTTGTTCACTCCTCTATGACAAAGAGGGCTACTGGACGGAGAGCAAGCTCCTGGCCGGGACTCCCTAGCCAGACAGTCTTTTGGGCAGAAGTTAGACGAAGAGCAGTCCACAAGGTAGGAGTGCAGGAAGGGGCGTAGGGAAGCCGATCCTCCTAGAGGAGATAACCTTGACAGGAAACAGGGCAGTACACTGTATGAAACCTGGAGAGTGGACCCGTAGCCGTAGCGAAGGCAGCCATTCAAGAGTACATCTACATCTACATGGATACTCTGTAAATCACATTCAAGTGCCTGGCAGAGGGTTCATCGAACCACCTTCACAATTCTCTATTAAGCCAATCTCGTATAGCGCGCGGAAAGAATGAACACCTATATCACTCCGTACGAGCTCTGATTTTCCTTATTTTATCGTGATGATCGTTCCTCCCTATGTAGGTCGGTATCAACAAAATATTTTCGCATTCGGAGGAGAAAGTTGGTGACTGGAATTTCGTGAGAAGATTCCGTCGCAACGAAAAACGCCTTTCCTTTAACGATTTCCAGCCCGACTCCTGTATCATTTCTGTGACACTCTCTCCCATATTTCGCGATAATACGAAACGTGCTGCCTTTCTTTGAACTTTTTCGATGTACCACGTCAGTCCTATCTGGTAAGGATCCCACACCGCGCAGCAGTATTCTAAAAGAGGACGGACAAGCGTAGTGTAGGCAGTCTCTTAGTAGGTCTATTACATTTTCTAAGTGTCCTGACAATAAAACCCAGTCTTTGGCTAGCCTTCTCCACAACATTTTCTGTGTGTTCCTTCCAGTTTAAGTTGCTCGTAATTGTAATACCTAGGTATTAGTTGAATTTATGGCTTTTAGATTAGCCTGATTTATCGTGTAACCGAAGTTTAACGAGTTCCTTTTAGCACTCTTGTAGATGACCTCACACTTTTCGTTAGTAGGGTCAACTGCCACTTTTCGCTCCATTCAGATATCTTTTCTAAATCGTTTTGCAGTTTGTTTTGATCTTCTGATGACTTTATTAGTCGATAAACGACAGCATCATCTGCAAACAACCGAAGACGGCTGCTCAGATTGTCTCCAAAATCGTTTATATAGATAAGGAACAGTAAAGGCCCTATAACACTACCTTGGGGAAGTAGACAACCCCTAAGGAAAAACAGGTGTGCGAAAGGTCGCAGCCCCACACCTAGCTACCCTGGCTACAGGTCTGTATCTTGTGAAGTGGGAATTACAACGTTATTCACAAAAGTCAAGTAGAAAACGGACTGATCTTTCCATGACGAGGAAATAAATTAAGAATAAAATAAGTGGAAAATGTCGAAGACAACCGAATGGCATGTTAGAGGAATGAGCAATAAAGAATAACAGTTAACAAAGGAATTTAACACAAAAAAAATTGATATAGCTTTGATATGAGAAACAAATAAGAAACTACAAGGCTCTAAAAAAGCAATGGTTACATTATGATATACGGTGGAGTAAGTAGAACTGAACGAGCGAGAGCTGGTGTTTCAGCAATGATCAAAACTACGCACAGAAAATGGCTGCAGTCATATACGTTTATAATGAAAAACTGATGCAATTCATGTTGCATGCATGGAGACGACGACTAATGGAATACCTAAAGTACAATATTTTTTACTTAAATGCATGCAGAAGACGATTAATGGACCTCTTAAGGGTAACAAATAGTTTTTCCCCCATAAAGATATTCATATATTTACATGTAGTGCTAGGGTACTAAATCTATACGTTATTACACGTTAGAAAGCCATCCCATTAATGGAAGACATCAGAGTCTACAAAGGATATGATGTTAATACTGACCCTTTCCTGATAATATCAAAACTAGGAATCCAACTTTATGACTATAAAAGCACAATCAAAAAACCCGAGAAGAAGACTAGAGAATACATTTGATTCAAGATACAAGCATTAGATGGTTATACAGAAAACGTCTAGATGAAGTACTAAAACATGTGGAAGAAAACAGAACAATAACGAAGAGTGGAAGGAAATAACAAGAATAACACTCATAGCTGCTGGTGAAACTATAGGGAAAAGGATGAAATATAAAAAACAAAAGGAGACACCCAGCCTGGGACCAGGAACTAGCAGACATTATAAAATGTAAGAAACAGGTCTTCATGAAATATGTACAATCAGAGAAACAAGTAGACTATATCGAGTATAAGCGACATTCAGCAATGCTCAAAAGAGAGGCAAGAAAAATAAAACAACAAAGCTGGGGACATTTTCTGAGTGAAACTGAGCATGCTGTACTTTGTTGTATGATGCTGAAACAACTTAATAAAACTGAAAGAGATATGCTTCCCATTTCAGAAAATGAGTGGTTTGACTTTTTCCAAAATCTGTGGGCAGGCAATGAGGAAAATGTGAAAACTACAGTTAGTGACAAATCTGTGGACAGGTGATGAGGAAAATGTGAAAACTGCAGTTACGGACAAGCATGTTGATCTTATATCAGAGGAAGAACTAGAGTTTGGGGTTAAAAACATCTAAAAAAAGAAAATCCCCATGTGGAGACAACCTCAATAAGGAATTATTTAAAGATATTTCAGAATCGTTACTCACCGGACTACTGGATTTTGTAAATACTTGTTGGAGAAACAGCAGGGTTCCAGAGGAAAAAATCAGGGTTCCAGAGGACTGGCAAACAGCAGTTTTTATCTCATTATTTAAGAAAAGGAATCGCATAAAATATGACAATTACCAAGTGGTGGTGGTGGTGGTTAGTGTTTAACGTCCCGTCGACTACGAGGTCATTAGAGACGGAGCGCAAGCTCGGGTTAGGGAAGGATTGGGAAGGAAATCGGCCGTGCCCTTTCAAAGGAACCATCCCGGCATTTGCCTGAAACGATTTAGGGAAATCACGGAAAACCTAAATCAGGATGGCTGGAGACGGGATTGAACCGTCGTCCTCCCGAATGCGAGTCCAGTGTGCTACCACTGAATTACCAAGGTATTAGTCTTCTTCACCCTGTATACATGATTTATGCAAAATTAATAACAAACAGACTAAAGGTACTTTTGGAAACGTGTCTTACTGAAGAACGTAATGAGCTTCAGATCGGAAGATCTTGCTTAGACAATGTTTTTCTAGTCTGCCAATTCATTGAAAAATACAGAAAATATAGTCATCCCACATACGAAGGTGAGTTAAATGAAAACCTTACATTTGTAATAACAAATCGAAATTTCGCGCCGTTATCCTGTAGGTTGGTAAGCGTGCTACAAACATCGTGCAGAATGGCCTGTAGGTGGCAGCATAGTGCAGTGCAAACATACCATCGCAGTATCAGTATAAAGATGGCCGCCCCACTTGCGACTTGCACCAGGGAAGAACAGCGCTCTGTTATTCGGTTTTTGCGTAGTGAAAGTGTGAAACCTATTGAAATTCATCGACGGATGAAGGTTCAGTACGGTGATGTATGTTTGTCACAGCAGCAAGTCTACGAATGGAGTAGGAAGTTCGCAAATGGTGTGTCTTCAGTGGAAGATGCTCCTCGTGCAGGTCAGACACAACGAGTTGTGACTCCAAAGAACATTGCAGCTATTGAAGCCATAGTGAATGAAAACCGCCGAGTGACACTGAATGACATTGGAGCATGTTTACAGATTAGTCATGGGTCAGCACACCACATTGTGCATGATGTGCTCCAGTTTCACAAAGTGTTTGCAAGATGGGTGCCACGGCAGCTGACTCCTGAAATGAGAGAACGACGTGTTGATGCTTGTGAAGAACTTCTTCGGCGCTTTGAACGAGGAGGTGATGGCTTCCTTGCTCGAATCGTTACTGGGGGCGAAACCTGGGTTCACTTCCACCAACCGGAAACGAAGAGAGCGAGTAAGGAATGGCGCCATTCCTCATCAGCAAAACTAAAGAAGTTTCGAACAGAATCATCAGCAGGGAAGGTTATGCTGACTCTCGTTTAGGACGAAAAAGGCGTCATTTTGTAACATTACATGCCTAGAGGGACCACTGTCACCAGTGAATCATACACAGATCTAAAAAAATCATCTGCGGCCTGCAATCAAATCAAAGCGACGTGGGTTGCTGTCAGTAGGTGTCCTTTTGCAACATGACAATGCAAGGCCCCACACTGCCCGTACAACAGTTGCAACAATCACAGACCCGCATTTTGAGTGTCTTCCTCATCCACCATACTCACCAGATCTTGCCCCAAGTGATTTCCACATGTTTGGACCACTCAAAGACGCAATGGGAGGAAAGAAGTTCCGTTCTTATGAAGAGGTACGCCACGCGGTGCACGAGTGGTTGCGGGGACTACCAACAGATTTTTTTTCTAAAGGAATTTGTGCACTTTGTAAGCGCTGGAGGAGTTGCATTTAGCGTGGGGGAGATTATGCTGAAAAGTGATACAGCTTTGTACCACTTTTGCACAATAAATAATATTTATAAAAATACAGGGTGTCCAAAAAGTCTTTCCCTGATTACATAAATTGATAACTCAGGCTAGAAGTAAGATACAAATATGAAACTGGTGTCTAATTGTTTACAAACTATCAAAGTTTTTTTCACACATCAGTAAACTTCCACATGAGCACCCTTGGTAGCACGTAGCACATCTAGGCGATATTCAATTTCCGTCCACACATTAGCCAACATCACTGGAGGGATCGATTCAACGACTGTGGTTATCCGTTGCCGCAGGGTTTCAAGATCTGGTACACGTGTTCGGTAGACCTCGTCCTTGACATAGCCCCATAAAAAGAAGTATAATGGGGTTATGTCAGGAGAGCGTGGAGGCCAAATCGTTGGCCCATCACGACCAATCCATTGCCCAGGAAAGGTCATATCGAGATAGGCACGGACGTCGAAACCCCAATGAGGCGGTGCACTGTCTTGCTGAAACAAGACATCGGGGTGATACTGAAGCAGCTGAGGAACAGCATACAGTTGCAACATGTCCAGATACACTGCAGATGTGATGGTAGCCTCAGCGAAGAAGAATGGCCCGATAATTCGATCGTGCAATAGTGCACCTTTGGACTGCCTCTGGTGCACTCCACGACGTCGCCAGGGGGTTGTGAACCTCAAATGCGCACATTATGGCGATTCACTACTCCACTGACAAAAAGGTCGATTCGACGGAAAAGGCAATTCGTCTGAGATGACCATCATCGTCCTCAATACGTGATAGCATTTCGACCGCAAAGTCATATCGACGTGTACTGTCATTGGGCAACAAGGCCTGAACGATTTGCACTTTGTATGCACGAAACAATAAACGTTTTTGTATAATGTCATGGAGAGAGCTTTTTGGCATCTGTAATTCTCGTGAGGCCATGCGCACCGAATTCTTCGGACTTCGCAGAAAAGACTGCCTTACAGCTTCCACCCTGTCTGCTGAGGTTCTTGGTCGACCAGACCTCGGAAGGTCAGCAACCGATCCTGTGTTCTTGAACTTCTCATACCAGGCTTTAATACTCTCGACATCAGGTGGATTCCTTCCAAATGTTGTCTGGAAGTGTCTCTGCACTGTGGTTGGTGATTATGTTTCATGGTACCACAGGACACACTGTGCCTTCTCCTGATTGGTTAACATGGCTTCTTGGGCACTGCACCTCATCCACTGGTTACGTACTCCGAACCTAAAACAGAAAAAAAACTTTGATAGTTGTAAACAATTCGACACAGGTTTCATATTTGTATCTTACTTCTAGCCTGAGTTATCAATTTATGTAATCAGGGAAAGACTCTTCGGACAGCTTGTATTTAAGGTTTTCATTTGACTCACCTTCGTACATAGCCTTTATTGAATATGAGAAAGCTTTTGATAAAGTTAACAGAGTTAAATTATGGGACACTTTAGAAAAGAATACCCCAGCATCTATCAAGTTTAATTCGGAGTATGTACAGAGCGTCTCACGAAAGACGCCAGGCAGGGGTCCGCGGATGGCGCAGCGCGGCCTCCAGCCACCGGCCGCCGCCGCCGCACCCTACCCTCGGACACTAATCTACCGTAGTAGGCTGCAAACGCGCTTTCCCTGAGGTACGTATCAACAACGTTGCCATCTGTTTAACTTAAGCTTAACTTTGTTTACAGTAGGTGCTCAGAATGATGTCCCTCTGTGATAAGAGCAGCCTAGCATCTGAACACGTTAGCAAACACTCGACGAATTTCCGCTGCCGAAATCTGGGAACTGACTAGCCTAACCCTGTCTTCGAAATCCTCGAGCGTGTGGGGATTGACTGCATACACCTTGTCTTTTAACAGTCACCAAAGATAGAATCACACGGATTTAGCTCTGGAGAACGAGGAGTATTGCTGTCAAAGATGCATTGGCGATGTGTGGTCTTGCATTGTTCTGCTCGAAATAACCGTTCATCTTTTCATTAGGTGTTAATTCTCGAGAAAAAGGATGCAGTGTATTGTTCACATACCTGTCAGAACGCATTGTTTTGTGGAAAGGGATTGGTCCAACAACTCTTCTTGCAAAAACTGCACACAACTCTCCTGTTTTCACATCATTCAGAGATTGATTTAAGGAGCTCCAACTTCGCTTGTTCTGAAAATTTGCGTACCCTGACGAATGAAGCCATGCTTCATCAGAAAAAAACCATCTCAGGATCAGCTTCTCTATCATGCACAGACTGTAACAGCCAGTTGCAACAACGATCACGAGCAACAGTATCTGAGTTCCTCAGTTGATACCCTGCCATTAATTTGTATGGTTTCAATTTCACTTTGTGCACAGCTCTGTGAGCAGATGCTCTTGACACACCAGTCTCAAGAGCCAAACGGCGCAATTTTTTCAGACTTCCTTCCAGGGCCTCCCGTTTCTCACGTAATTTATTTTCGGTTAAAACATTTAGTTCTCTATGCCTTCGTTTGTGTAACATAGATCCAGTCTCTTGAAATTTCTTCACTAATCTGCGTATCTTCGAAACATTGGGAACATGCACACAGGAAATTTTCGTATCAATTCAATCCGATCTTTATATATGTTTCTCGTTTTGCATAGTTCAGTACAAGAAAGACTCATTGATCCTTTGTGTACACCATACTGATTGGAAACTCGACAGGAAACTCAAAAAAAGACCCGAATACTCAGTCGCACAGTACAGAAGACACTCGCACGGTGTTTCTGTCTAATGACCTGGCCCAGCGACATACGGGTGGGGAAAGCCCCGGTTTCGGTGCAATTGCAATAATGACGTCTAGCAACAATATTTGAAGCGATTAAACTTGACAAGAAATTCAAAAGAAAACACCAGAACACCCAGCTGCACAGTCTATGCCTATGGGCCCGCGTTAAGTATTGGTGTCCGAGAACTACGTATAGCGACAACCGACAGACCCATCGGCAATAGCCGGCAAACGAGCCGTGCGGCCCCCGTACCCATCCCGAGCGTCTTTCGTGGACACCCTGTAATACACAACAAAATCAAAGTACAAAAAGGCAGTCCATTTGTGAGAAACATCGGTCAAGAAGTGAGACAAGCATGTTCTTTATCACTCACATTATTTAATATGTACACAGATCACGTCATAAAGACATGGAAGAATGAAGCAGTTCACTATTATAAGCTTAATAATAAGGTTATAAATACACTCCTGCTTGCAGATGATCAGATAATCTTGGCGGACTCAGAAGATAAATCACAGTGAGCAGTTTGGTCCTTGCACAAAGTAGCAAATGATTATATTACGGCAATATCTAAAGATAAAACGAAGATAATAGCTTTCTATGGCAAGGAGCATTTAAGAACAAAAATGATAACTGATGATAGACCGCGAGAATATATCTAGAATGGGAGGTCTCATGTGCTGTACACAGTGATCAAGAATACAAACTGCAAAAATTCCAGCAGTTGGTAGGTACTACAAACCACACTCCCCTCAAAAAAGTTAGAAAAGAAACAGTATTAAAATTCAATAATGTTATGGCAGTAGCAATTCTAATGTATGCGTCAGACACTTCAACTTTAACCACTAGTCAAAGGAGGAGGATTGAGGCGGCTGAGATGAGACTGCTAAGACCTATACCTGGTACCAGACTCATAGATCGAATAAGAAAAAGTGAAATAAGTAATGAACTGTGAGTAAAAAGTATACTTTAGAAAACAAAGGAGTACAGAAAGAATCTTCGCATTCAAAGGATGTCAGAAATACGACTACCTAAATTAATATACAAATATACTTCTCAAGAGGAAAGGTATGTTGAGCATCCTAAGAAGAGATGGAAATATAAGCTGCATTCTACTTGAAAGTGGAGCAGGCAAGGATGCCTAAACCAAAACTGGAGATGATGATGATGATGATGATGATGATGATGATGATGATGATGATGATGGCCGGCCGGAGTGGCCGAGCGATTCTAGGCGCTACAGTCTGGAACCGCGCGACAGCTACTGTCGAAGGTTCGAATCCTGTCTCGGGCATGGATGTGTGTGATGCCATTAGGTTAGTTAGGTTTAAGTAGTTCTAAGTTCTAGGGGACTGATGACCTCAGAAGTTAAGTCCCATAGTGCTCAGAGCCATTTGAACCATTTTTGATGATGATGATGGCGACGAGGGGCGTTCAATATGTCATGCAACATGTATTTTTTTCTGACAACAGGTTCGTTTTATTCAGGATTCCAATACACCATATTATTCCCCATTCTTTTGGACACAAAACCTTACTTTTAAACATAATCCCCGTTTAACCCGTCAGTCTTACGCCACCTTATTGGGATGGCTTGTATGCCTGCCTGGCTCTTCTGGTCGACGTCTGAGCCACCACCTTGCTGCATCAACAACCGTCCCATCATCCACCTACTGTTTTTGCGAAGTGCATCCTTCATTGGGCTTTACAGGTGGAAGTCGGAGGAGGCGAGATCCGGGCTGAAGGATGGATGAAGAAGAACAGTACATTGAAGTTTCGTGAACTCCTATATAGTGCCCAGAATTGGGTGAGGGCCTTGCGTTGTCAAGGAAAAGTGGAAGTTTTTTTTCTTTTTTTTTTTTAGCGACAAACACATTGAAGCCGTTTCTTCAGTTTCCTGAGGATGGCACAATACACTTGCGAGTTGATCCTTGAATTGAGAGAGAGGACATCAAACAGAATAACCCCTTCAGAGTTCGAGAAAACAGCCTCCATGACTTTGCCGGCTGAGGGCGCGGCCTTGAACTTTTTCTTCAGAGGAGAGGTGGTACGGCGCACCTCCATGGATCTCCGCTGTTTCCGGTTGGATGTGATGAACCTATGCCGGCCACTGTGGCCGAGCGGTTCTAGGCGCTTCAGTCCGGAACAGCGCAGCTGCTACGGTCGCAGGTTCGAATCCTGCCTCGGGAATGGATGTGTGTGATGTCCTTAGGTTAGTTAGGTTTAAGTACTTCTAAGTCTAGGGGTCTGATGACCTCAGATGTTAAATCCCATAGTGCTTAGAGCCATTTGAGCCATTTTGATGAACCTATGTTTCATTGCCTGTGACGATGTTCTAAAAATATTGTTACGATCAGCCCTGTAACGCTTATGCTGTTGTGGATAGATGGTAGAGGTGGAGATGGAGCCCCTCCAAGCCAACACCGGTATGATGGCCAACTCAAAAGGTCTACTGCCAGCTCTGCGTAAGGGTTAGTTTTCACTAAAGTGAGGTAGCGCAGGATGTGGGTACTGCTACGTTTGCGTACGTCTGGTCAAGGTTAACCATTAATACGCGTTCATCTGGAGATAGATTGGCTCGAAAGTCGAACGAAGGGTAGCGATTTGAGGGGCAGAGGAAAAAAAGTGCCAAGGCAAGAGCCAAAGGAAAGAAAAAACGTCTGCGATAGTTCGGTCTAGTAGTAAGAGCAGTAGCGGATGTCTTGCTGCCTGCGACAGGTCTTGCAAGGGTAGACTTTGTTAGTATTGGATATCAAGCATGTCGATACCTTTGACGCTGTGCGGTGCTGTTCCTCGGCGGCTGCCGCTGGGTGCCGGTGTTGATCTTTCGGTCAGCGTCAGCATACCTGTAACAGGTTCGTCATCGTTTTGTGTCCGATATGTCATATATCAGATGCACACTGTAGGGTGATGTTGGCGATTTGTCTGTGCGTCAGTGTGCAAGCTCATGGTCGTTCCGTGCTCTTTATATCCTGTTAAACGGTGAAGCGCCCAGTGGGCACACACATTTGAGTATCCCAACTGGATGACGGGTGACGAGTGTGTCAACAGTACCAGCAGAGACGTCCAGTTGAGCAGCGGGGTGTCTGTGATCTATTGACAACCCCGAATGAGAGTGTGCGCACGTCGCAACGTTGCAGGAGTCACAGCTGCCGTCCGGCCGGCCGGCATGCGGGAATTCGCGGCGACCTTGTTGTGATGGTGACAGATGCCTCGCCCAACGACTCACCGTGCTTTTGTTCACTTCCAGCCTTCGTAGACATTCTGCAAACACCTTTGAATAACTGCAATGCTCTAATTTCCCGACAAAAAAGCTCAATGACAGCCCTCTGCTTGGAACGTGCCATCGTTACAGCCTCCATGTGGAAGGCTACGTATAGCGTCACCACCTGTCGGAACTTTATGAAATTGTAGGGGCTGAAGCCGTAATATTCCACGAGCTGAAACCGTAATATTCCACGATGTCCCACAAATAATTACGCATTTATCAAACGAAATTGTCCGAGAAAAAAATATGTTGCATTACTTACTGAACGCCTGTTATATTTCCTGAGGTACAGATTCTGATCCAGCCCATCATGTGCAGAAACAAGCGCTGAAGACGGCCTAAAAACAACGCTCAGGCTGGCCGATGCATTTTATTATAAAATAGATGTTAAAGGAAAATGCTTTATTAGTAGTTAGGTGTTGTAGTTTGGCACAGTTATACAGATAAAATTGCAGTAGCTACAATCAACGACTCCATTATTGACGAAACAGTGGGAGTTTTCAATTGCACTGACAAACTTGACTCACTTTTTTTTTCTAAAACGGGTTCGGAAATTATGAGAATCAGTGGCACTACATGGCACAAAGCGCTAGCTATACATTATGTTTAGATGTGAGAAGCGGTCAAAGAAAATACGTAAAATATACCCTACTTAAGTGTAGAAGGTATTTACTAAAATATAATGCTGATTTAAAATTACGAAAATTGGAGGTACACATGTAAAAAGGATCCCCTTCAGCTCAAAGTCAAACTGTTGAAAGCTGTTTCCTCGTAACAAGGATAAAGGCTGGAGATAAAACGTAGTGTGTAACATTAGTGTTAGTACGAAAGAATTTTTTTCTTTACGGGAAATGCTTTGGTTACAGAAAAGCATTAGCTTAAAAATCGGTCTTCTATCATTATATTAAAATCTTGCCCTCCGGCAAAGTGTACAAAATTATTGCAGTTAATATCATGGCTACACATTGATTTTGTTATTCAAAATGAGTAGTAAATGCTAATATCTTCAAATACTACATCTATCGAAATATAAATGTTTTAATGTATTTGTATATTCCTTTGCCTTGCATCGATGTGAACTGCACGGGGACAGTAATTAATGTTAAGTGAAATGTGAGTTGTGTTTTTATTCGTGTATGAATTAGGTTTTCGTATGTGCAATGGGCACAGATCGTGGGTCACTGTTGGAACAATGCGTGTGCACGATGTCATGTTTGAACGTTTCGAAGACGGTGCTTTGATGTGAATAACTGTGTCGTATCGGTCATCGAACTCAAACAATTTCTCGGGTGCCACTGAACAGGATATTGTGTAAACGAATATATCCCATAAATACGCCAGTGTCGCGTATTTCAGAATGTACACCCTGGAAGTGCAGTCCCATGACATTAAGCACACAACGACAGCTGCGACATCCCAGCACTCTTATCACTACCTGCAATAGATGTATAACGGATCTGGAGACATCATTTTCAACGCAAAACCGTCAGATACTAGGTCGCGTGTCGTCGCTTTCACACTTTCTCGGAATCAAGCAGCAAGGTGAGGTGCACCCAAAGCAGAGATTTAAAAGAAATTAAAAGTGCGATCGGGCTCTAATCGCAAAATTAATGTTGTACCTTTTTCCTCAGTGAAATAAAATATTCTTCCAGTTGTGATATCGTAATTTATCGATCTACGATAGCGTTGTCGCTGTAACAGTGCCAATGAATAAATATATTGTTTGCTACACATCCTTCCCTACAATTTTTCTGATTATTTGTAAAACAGCACTCACACAATCTCCTGTTCGTGTAGTGCATCAACATAAATATTTTTCTAAGATGAGCAGATTAGTCAATCGCCATTAAACGGCCTGCGTGCAAACCTATCATAAATGGGCTTTGTTCTAATTGGCCAAGAATGCTACGCGGCATTCGTATTTGATAGCTGATCAAGTACACATGACGGAGTGGAGGTTAGCACACTGGAATCGCTCGCAGTCGGGAGGACGACGGTTCAAACCCGCGTTCGGCCATCCTGGTTTAGGTTTCCTGTGATTTCCCCTAAACCGCTTCAGGTAAATACCGGGATGATTCCATTAGAAGGGTACGACCGATTTCTTTCCACATTCTTTCCTAATCCAAGCTTATGCTTCGTCTCTAATGACCTCGTTGTCGGAGAGACGTTAAACACTAATTTCCTTCTCCTAATACACGTGACTGGGGCTGGTTACCACAATATTACACGAGACATTGATACTGATATCGGTCCAAGTACTCCAAGACTGTCGAGAGTATTTTAATTCCCAGTTTGAAGTTACATAAGAAATGACAAGAGAAATATTTTTTTCCAAATAATGGAAACTCCAGATAGGAATCAATAATGTAGGGAAAGATAGCTTGCTGCTTACCGTAAAGATAACACACTAAGCTGTGGACAGGCGCAATTAAAAGACACACGTAGGCTTTCGGCCACAGCCTTCGTCAGAAAAAGAGAAAAACTCACCATTCATTTACACAAGCAAGCACATCTCACGTACACATGTGGAAGTAAATGCGGTATGGAGGGAGTGAAAAAACAAAAGAAAGAAGAGAAAGAACGGACGCTATGACGAGAGAATAGTAACAAAGGAAAATATTTTTTTCGTATGATGTAATTACAAATTGACAATTTTCAGATTTTTTTGGTTTGTTTATATTGTGAAACCTTTCTTCTTGCCAAAGTTCATGATTTCATAGGTGTTAATGAGTGAGCTCGTGATTATCAAAATATGTGACATAAATAGCCGTGTCTTTTGGTTGCACTGACTTCGAAGCTTAACATATTCGTGCCAGCAAAAGACTGTAGACCTCAGCATGTAACATATATTTCAACTTGATACGCCTTTCCGTTCCTGAGGAAAATGATCCTTAACAGGCGGACGGACAGACGGACATCGGTAACAAATGATTTGTTTTCGTGTTATATAATCACAAATTAACAGTTTCCGGATTCTTTTCTTTGATTTTAATTTGAAACCTTGTTTCTTCGCAAATTTCCCGATTCTACGTCAAAGGGATGTACCCTGTATGTTTTCATGACTAAGTTCGTGCTTCAGTCTGGAACCGCGGTGCTGCAACGGTCGCAGGTTCGAATCCTGCCTCGGGCATGGATGTGTGTTATGTCCTTAGGTTAGTTAGGTTTAAGTTGTTCTAAGTATAGGGGACTGACGACCTCATGTGGTAAGTCCCATAGTGCTCAGAGCCATTTGAACCATTCGAACTAAGTTTGCGGATATCATTATAGGAGACATAAATGTCCATGTCTTTTGATTGCATAGACTTAAAAGCGTCACAGTTTTACATAGCCAATAGCCCTTGACATACGACATAAATTTCAGCTTGACACGTCTACACGGTCCTCTCAAAAAGGTCAGACAGGCGGACAACAGAGTGACCATATAAGGTTCCGTTTTTAGCGACTGTGGTGCGGAGCCTTAAAAACGAAATAGGAAACGCTATCTGTTAGGTCAAGACTGCTTAATGAAACGAGAAACGTATTCTCTCTAATGTAAGTTACCCGAAGATATATTCAGAGTTCTCTATTTACCCGAGTCAGAAACCGTGCAAAGCTCTACATCATATAAATTTTTCATATTATAGGCTATTATATATCGAAATGATTGGTATAATTATTTCAGGATAAACGAGAAACACATTAGAAGCTCTTATTAGAAGTGAGGCGCGGTCGGAGAGAAACCGTAACACCACACGACAATCTGACGACAATATTGTCAACTGTCGCTCGCTTGAAGGGTTGTGAAGGTTTCAAATACGCATCTGTAGACATCTGTAATAAACGATTGTTGACGTGTGTACTTCGTTTTTTCCCCGCTGTAATAGCTCAGGAGAAATTTATCATCTTAATAGTAACATTTGTGTTTATGTCAGCGTCAATTGCTTTGAATTTTGTTAAAGGTAGAATGTGCTTTGCCGTGATAGGTTTCGGAGTTAATGCTGTTGATACAGGGCTTGCTTTCGTATTCGTGAATTTGTTTGCTCAGTAGTTTGCTGTTGATTTCTTCCTGTTACTCGACATAAGGCAGCTCCGGAGATAGTCTCACAACTTACACTTGCTTGCTCGACCTGTACACTGTTGGTTCACACGGTGAGGCCATATGTACTTTGGTATGCTTGCACAAGCCTGCATGATTGAAATTTGGTCAAGCGTCGAGCAGCTTGAACAGTGTGCTTCAATAAGATATCGCTATAGACGACAAAGCGTGCTTTCACAAAGTTCTTGATTATGCACGTTTTTTTTATCTTGCAGTTATGTGCGTGGGCGCCTTAAGATATACATACATCAAACCCTCCTTAGATATATAAAATGGGTGTACTTGTACATCAGTAGAAGAAATTTTAAATTATCAAACTGAACGGTACAGCAATGTAAACACATCGCCAGCAGTTGTCTGAGCAAAGCTGTAAGGGTACTCCCAGTTCTGCCTCCCACGCAATATATTCCAACAAGTCTGGCGGTAATTAACTTCTATTAATAGATATATCTGATTAGTTTTTATCGGCGATATTTCGAGACACACAGTGGATGTTTACTTACTGTTAATGCTGTATTAAGATAAAGAAGAATAAACAAAAAAATTATTAACAAACAGCATAATTTAGTAGAGGATTTACATTCCACGTTTGTTATACATTTTCTAACTTCGCCGTTTGTCCACGTCGTAGTATTCCCACCCGACTGTGACGTGACATTTCGAAAAATTTCTGGCCTTACTCCCAGAAATATCTAATTAAACATCACAGACGTGTTGGAGGGTTAGGATGTGTTTTGTTAATGACGATATCGGCCTAAAATTTAGCGAGACCTCGATATAGCGGTTACTGCCAGTACACGAAATCCGTCGTCGGCTCAGGTGTCATACAGGGGCGATTAACACGGATGTCTTAAGTTCATCGGATAACGAGAAAGAATCAGTAGCGACAAACTGTTCCATATGGAACATTGCAGAAAATTCAAAAATTACTTTATCTCTTCTAAATTTTCATTCGAAGGAATTATATTTTAAAGATTTCACAGTAAACCGTGTTTCTACTCCACTATCTTCTTTAACAATATCTCTTCCTTCAAACTTCCATGCATGCCTGAAGAGATAGATATTGCTGACGATTCGCAGCTTTATTAAATATTACGAAAGTCATTCGCTAATTGAGGATTCTTTGCCCGGTGTATTTGGTATAAATGTACTGCCTACTAGTAACACATGACAATTTATGCCGGGCCAGGATTCGAATCCGGATTTCTCCTTCTTCGCGTGCGGTCGCCTTAATCACTTTGGCTATCTATGCAGGCTCCAGCCGCCTCCTTCTAAATCTCCATCTGCTACACTATCCCCTAACGCTCGCAACATTACTTGAATTCTCGCAAGAATGAGACTACGGGGCATGGTATTATCGTCATTTTTGCCCGCCTAGGCTTGTAGTATTTGTTTTATTTTAGAGTGTCTATTCCCTCAGACATGGATGCGTGCATATTACAGGTCGAGACGAGCAAGAAAGGCGATAACAGCATTCCTCGTAGTACATGAAATGTATTCTCTGTTTCGAATACAAACAACCATCAGCTGTATAAGGGAATAAGAATGAAAATTTGTTGCAGACTGGGACTCGAACCCGAATTTCCCGCTTCGTGCGAGCGCTCGCCTTAACCGCTTTGCCTATCCTTACAGGACACAAGGCCAGACCTAAACTGTAATAAGCCGGCCGCGGTGGCCGTGCGGTTTTGGCGCTGCAGTCCGGAACCGCGGGGCTGCTACGGTCGCAGGTTCGAATCCTGCCTCGGGCATGGGTGTGTGTGATGTCCTTAGTTAGGTTTAAGTAGTTCTAAGTTCTAGGGGACTTATGACCTAAGATGTTGAGTCCCATAGTGCTCAGAGCCATTTTGAAACTGTAATATGGCTTCGTTCCTGCCTCACAATCTGTACTCGTACACACATTAGGTAATTCCCATCTAGGGGTGGATATGTTAACTGAAAGTCGCGGCCTGTTATTGGCGGATAAATACGATATTGTGGTGCCTGTGTTGTTAAGACAAACAATGCAATGAAACTTCCTGGCAGATTAAAACTGTGTGCCGGACCGAGACTTGAGGTGCCGAGTTCGAGTCTCGGTCCGGCACACAGAAGTTTCATAGCAGCGCACACTCCGCTGCAGAGTGAAAATCTCATTCTGGAAACAATGTAATGTTCTCGCCGTGAGTCGTGCACGGTTAGCCGAAACGATTAAGGCGAGCGCTCTCATAAATCGAGAGTTCCATGTTCGAGTCCCTGTCCGACACAAATTTTCACTGTCGTCATTCCAATATACAGGTGATTGTCGTTCGTATTCGCAACTGCGAATACATTTAATTTAATTCATGACGGCTGTACTGGCCGCAGTGCCTCTCCCTTCAGACACGCATGCATATCTGAAGGTACGCAACGTCGTACTTCGTAACAACACAGTCACTGCAATATCGTATTGCCTGTAGTCTCATTCTCTTTATTGCGGGAATCCAAGCAATGTTGCGAGCATTATGGACAGTGTGGATATGGAGGTTTGCATCGGTCCTTGGAGCGGGCACAGATAGCCGAAGTGGTTACAGTGACCGCTCGCGATTTCAAATAAAACGTGTCAGAATTATAAGTTTTCCAACATATATGACTCACATTAGCTCGATGTGGACAGCAAGAGGTATGCTTATTTAATAGTGAGGTATTGTCTAAGAAATTCGAAGCTAAGAGAATGCAAAGAACAGCAAATGAAGAACCAAGGGGCGGTGTCGAAGACACTGGGCTCTGATGTGGGAGGTACTGGGTTGGGTGACCTTATTTTCGTTGCCAGTAGAAACCGAGCAGAGGGGCGCAGTGGTCAGCTGTCCGTATTCGCATTTGGGAGAACGTCGGTTCCTGTCCCCTTATGCCCATACAGAATTCCCTAAAACTCTATAGGTGACTACCGTTATGGTTCCTATGATAAAAGCACGGCCGATTTCTTTCTCAATCCGAATTTACTTTCTGTTTCTAACGACGTTGTGTGGACGACTTAGCCGGTAGAAGGCTTGCAGAAATGTACTCAAAAATTAAATTTCTGCATTTTGTGGTGGTGTTATTGTTGCAAGTTTGCCCTCACTATCAATAGAAAAATTAAGACATAGCCGTTGTTGGGCACTTACCGCTACCATTGCTTTAGTTACAAGAAAAAAGACTGAATTAGTATACTCGGTAGAGAACGTAACTACCTGTGACGCAACTCGTTGGCGTCCACTATGCAAACGGACTCCTATAATTTACATTTTTGAAGTTACCGGCCAGCATTCAGTATTCTCGTTATACTAGCCTGCCGTCAGATCTAAGACGGCTATGAGTGGAAATAAGTAAACGTCGCGTAGCGCTTTCGCCTATCAATTAAACAACGTCCTCTTGTATAACAGAGCCATTACGAAACTAAGTCGCTTGTTTGTCGCAGAAGACTATCAATGATGAATAATGCTTTACTGTTCATCTGTTAAATGAATAGAGAGTACCATTTAAAACTTTTAGCTAGATCCCAATTTCCACCCATGTAAGGCCATTGGGCATCATTAAATAAATGAGACCTTCAAAGAAAATCCGCCCACTGATACTTAAATTATCATGAGACATGTGTTATTCGACACTAGCCATGGTTGAGACATACTTCAATTGTAGGTGGAAGTAAAGAAAAAATATTCGAGGAGGTTCGTAAGAACGGTGATACTCTGTGAACCGGTTTCATCCTTAACAAAAAAGTTGAAAAACTCTGTATGTTAGTACAATAGAGTTGGTAAGAATTTCGTAAGTTTTCAGGACAGATTCCGGATACAGAGCAAGCTCGGATTATACTTTCAGGTGGCCCAGCACCATCGAGCACAATACGAACATTCATTTTCTTTTATGATGGTGGGTGAGAAATACAGTAGTGTCTATTTCTTACATAGTTTTTCAATGTACGTTTCCTTACAGTTAGCGAACCTATTATGACACTGCTGAAGTAAGTGTCTATATTGATAAATATGGAATTTTCTTGCATTTGTGACTCATCATCGAAAGAATTCTCGGAGCTAGGGATAAGAAATTGAGGTTGGAATAAAATACACCAAGTGACTCCATCATATTTATTGCAGACAGATAAGCGTATTAATTAGGAACATCGGTTTCCGGGCCGCGTGGTGTGGCCGCGCGGTTTGAGCCGTCATGTCACGGACTGCGCGGCCTCTCCCGCCGGAGGTTCGAGTCCTCCCTCGGGCATGGGTGTGTGTGGTGTTCTTAGCATAAGTTAGTTTAAGTCGTGAGTAAGTCTAGGGACCGATGACATAAGCAGTTTGGTCCCTTAGGAATTCACACACATTTGAATATCGGTTTGTTGTTGCTCTTTTTGGAATAAACTGGAGATGAATTTGATCATTTTCGAAACAGACGTACCCTCTCAGAACTATTTATCATCATTTGGGGGTCTCTCGCGAGTGTGATGTGTGTGTGTGTGTGTCTGTATATGATGTGAATGAAAATCTTGTGCTAAGATACCGGAAAACATTCTCTCTCTCTCTCGCTGTAGTATGTATGTATGTGTGTGTGTGTGTGTGTGTGAAAATGTATACTGCTGAACGACTATCCAGCAACGTGGGACCAGTAGTAAGACACATTTGCAGGTTGCCTATATAACGACTTCCAGGGGCAACTAAATTTCAATTTCAATATTTCGCGTAGTTATTGAACGCATTTAAATAATTTAAAATGCTGTCAGAGTGTAGTCATTTACAAGTATAATTTTGTGTTAAAATTTTTAACACAGAAGACAAGTATTACAGAGAGGAACTGTGTTTTGAACGTGCGGTTCTAGGCGCCTCAGTCTGGAACCTTGTGACCGCTACGGTCGCAGGTTCGAATCCTGCCTTGGGCATGGATATGTGTGATGTCCTTAGGTTAGTTAGGTTTAAGTAGTTCTAAGTCCTAGGGGACTGATGACCACAGATGTTAAGTCCCATAGTGCTCAGAGCCATTTGGACCATTTTTGAACTGTGTTTGTCACGAGTTTACGTAACTGACGGCTCGCAAATAACCGAGCTTTAGTCATCCAGTACTTGAGAACGTGACTATTTAACGACTTCCAACAAACTGTCCACATAATTTCAAAGTTTTTCAAAACTTTTTCTCGTTGCAACTCTCTTCGCGAAGTTTACCGCTAACTATATTATAGCATCAACATGTATCACTGAAAGTACGTACAAAATGATGTCGTTGTACGACATATAATGCAGGCGATATGACGTCATAAAAATTGAGATGCACGATAAACTAGCTTTTGCTTAAAATACAGCGCAAAGTACCCAGTTTGTATTTGTGGGGATACCGATACAAAACATGCAATATCGGCGAGCGAAAGGGGTTTATCTTTGGACGGAGCAAAGACTTCAGTGTGTTCTGTCTCATGATTGAATGTGGACGTGTCCTTTTATCGCGCACTGCCCGACATCCAGACTGTTCCTCTGTAAAAGCCAGTTTTCGTTTCCTGCTCTGTACTTCATCAAACCGAACTTAAGGCGCACGTTTTACATTGACTAATATTTGTACATGAACGTGGAATAATTAAAAAAAAAAAACATTAGCAGCTCCACAACGTATATTTAATTTTTAATGTTTATGAACAGTACCAATCGGTAAATCTTTGCTTGTTCGAAATAACAGACACCATTGGGTCAGTCCGCGGTAGTATATATATACTTGACAAAAGAAATTTACGACTTTTGTTGCAATGGCGCATTGAAATAACTCCATGGCAACAGATGAAAATTTGTGGACTGGAACTCGAATTTCCCTCTTCACACGAGCGGTCGCCTTAACCGCTTCAGCTATCCCAGCACGTCTTCCGTCCGACGCAGATCTCCGTATGGCACACATTACAGAGCTGGGCCCCCTATCCATTATTCCTCTACGCTCGCAGTGCTACTGACACCGTGCCTATATAAAATATGCGCCTGACGGCATATCGATCTTTCAGGGAAGATGTACAACAATGTCCGGTCTCTAGCGGGAATACAATAGTGCTTCGAGGGAAAAGGAGTAGTGGCTTCAAATGGCTCGGAGCACTATGGGACTCAACTGCTGAGGTCATTAGTCCCCTAGAACTTAGAACTAGTTAAACCTAACTAACCTAAGGACATCACAAACATCCATGCCCGAGGCAGGATTCGAACCTGCGACCGTAGCGGTCTTGCGGTTCCAGACTGCAGCGCCTTTAACCACACGGCCACTTCGGCCGGCCAAAGGAGTAGTGGACAGGGGGCAATAGTGTGTAGTGTGCGGCATATACAGATTTGGGTCAAACAGGAATCGTGCGGGGATAGCCGATGCGTTTTGGGCGACTGCTCGCGTAAAGAGGGAAATACGGGTTCGAATCCTAGTCCGGCGCAAGTTTACATCTGTCGCCGCTGTGTTATTTCGTTGCCCCAGTGCAGCAAAAGTCGGAAATATCTTTCGTCAAGTATAAAGCTAATACTACCACTGCAGGAAGTAGATGAATACATACTGCGGCATCACGGAGGTGCTTCAGTACTCTTAGTTGTTGCTGTAAAAACATTTGCGTTCTATACTTTCTCCCTTTCACACATACACCCACACGCAGGCACAAATATACAATATAGTGATAGTCTACGCAAATGCATCTGAAATGAAAATGTTTCGAACAATTCTCCGTCTAACTGGGCTCATATTTTGCTCACGGCCTACCTTAACAATAAATATAATACTGAAATGCTTCAGCGCGTTACGTGTTGCAATTTACTGTACACTCATATTTTTAATGAGGTTTTCTTAGTATCGTTGTTGCTTTTGGAAGCAGTACTGCACTCGTCTGTGAAATGAGTTACGAATTCTTTCAAACACCTTCGGGTCGTGCCAGCTAGCATGATTCCGCAAGCACGGCCCATGTGAAATCCAACTCGCTCGTTTCTTTTAATATATGTAACGGCGCTGATAGCTTTGCCTCTGAGCGCCCGTAAGCCTCAAATACACACACACACACACACACACACACACACACACACACACACACACATCTCCAACTCGCATTCTTCTCACGTGACATCGTGATTTTTCCTTTTTTCTCCTTCTTTTATTTATTTACTTTTAATTTTCGATTTTTCACTATTTTGCGTGTCTGCCAAGTAAGCAGGAGATCCCGGGTTCGAGTCCCGCTCGGGGCACACATTTTCAACTGTCCCCGTTGATATTTATCAACGCCTGTAAGCCGCTACAAAGGTCTAGATTTCGCTGTAATTTCGTTCTTCGAGAGCTGCAAGATCACCAGTGGTGTCTGTTCTTTCGGACACCGTATTCACATAGAGTAACTAAAGGTGTCAGTTCACGGAATCCATGTTGATTTTCATAGTGAAGATTTTCGTTCTCATAAAACGTCATAATAATTAGGGTGAAACACGTTCTATAATTCTGCTACAGATTGACGACAACGACATAGGCCTATAATTATGTGCGGCTGACTTGCGAGACTTCTTGAAAACGGAAATGGCTTGCGCTTTTTTCCAGTCACTAGATAGCCACCACTGCTCCAGCGACCTACGATACACTGCTAGAAGAGGAGCACGTTCTTTCGCTCAATCTCCGTACACTGTCACAGATATCTCATCGGGTCCTGATACCTTTCCACTATAAAGCGTTTACTGATTATACGTAAGACCAAAACCTCTTGAGCCGGCCGAAGTGGCCGTGCGGTTAAAGGCGCTGCAGTCTGGAACCGCAAGACCGCTACGGTCGCAGGTTCGAATCCTGCCTCGGGCATGGATGTTTGTGATGTCCTTAGGTTAGCTAGGTTTAACTAGTTCTAAGTTCTAGGGGACTAATGACCTCGGCAGTTGAGTCCCATAGTGCTCAGAGCCATTTGAACCATTTGAGCCAAAACCTCTTGGAATTTTTACTAAGATCGGTTGACAAAATTTTGCTTTTAAAGTCACTGAATTCTTGTCTCATTGCTCTCTTTCCGGTTATTTTCGCTTCGTTCAGCTTTCGTTTATCTGCTACGTTTTGACATCTCTTGAAACTTGTAAGAAACTCTCTTTGTTTATGTGGCTTTTTTATAACACGGCTATTAAACCAAGGTGGATCTTTTCTACCCCTTAAGACAATGCTCGGAACATACTTTTCTAAGGCATATCTACATCTACATCTACGTGGATACTTCGCAAAGCGTGCTTAAATGCCTGGCAGAGGGTTCATCGAACCACCTTCACAATAATTGCTAATTGGTCTACTGCCTGGATTGGAAGACTTGCTTTTATTAAGTGATGTAAGTTGATTCACTATTCCGAGGATATCTAGTTCTAAGTTACTCATGTTGGCAGTTGTGCTTGATTCGAATTCTGGAATATTCACTTCGTCTTCTTCGGTGAAGAAATTTCGGAAGGCCGTGTTTAGTAACTCTGCTTTAGCATCACTGTCATCATTAGCATGTTGAACGATGTTTTCGAGTTTTTACCATTTTTGCACCACATCTTCGTCTTCAGGACTGAGTAGTTGATGTTGACTGTTTGGATAAGTTGCAATTTGTACCCTGTCGCTCTTGCTGAACAAAAATATTTTCTCATTTTTCTTAACACTCCTTATGACACCCGGAGTCATAGTTGGTATGACGGTCTCATGATCACTGGTATCTCCTATGGTAAGTGATCCGAGAAGTTCAGATCTGTTTGTTGCTAGGAGAGCTAAGATGTTACCTTGACGAGTTGGTTCTCTAACAGTCTGCCCAAAGTAATTTTGAGATAAGACATTCAGAATAATATCACACGTACCCCTGTCTCTGGTACAAGTTCTGATAGCATGTCTTTCCAATTCTAAACATGGTACAAGTTTTGATAGCATGTCTTTCCAATTCTAAACATGGTAAAAATTTTTGATAGCATGTCTTTCCAATTCAAAACATGGTTAGTTTAAGTGACCCCCTATTACAAATGCATGCCCAGGTTTCGCGAAATTCTACAAATTCTCTCTAAAGCACTCTGCCACTACAGCTCTTGGCGCCGGTGATCTAGAAAAGCATCCGTAATGGAGCTAAATGTGACTGGACTGAGGCTTTCTTAGTTGGGAGGACGCAACACGTTACCACGGACATATCCGAAAGAACAAACATCCCACATTTATAAATACACTGATAGAAAAACATCGCAACATCAAAAAATAATTGACCTTGAGTAATGATATTTCGCGAAATTTGTCTAGGTAACCTATTTAAGTGATTAACACTGGTAGGTTACAGTTTCAATTTACCAGATATAGACTGGGACACTCGGATGTTTAGGGTGGGTGGTAGTGACAGAGCATCGAGTGTATCCGAAAATTATCTCGAGCAATTAAACAGAGAACCAACTCGTGGAGATAACATCTTGGACCTACTGATAACAAACGGACCCGAACTTTTCGACTCTGTAAGCGCAGAACAGGGAATCAGTGATCATAAGGCCGTTGCAGCATCCCTGAATATAGAAGTAAATAGGAATATAAAAAAGGGAGGAAGGTTTATCTGTTTAGCAAGAGTAATAGAAGGCAGATTTCAGACTACCTAACAGATCATAACGAATATTTCTGCTCCGACACTGACAATGGTAAAAATTCAAGGCAATAGTAAAATGCGTTTTAGACAGGTACGTGGCGAGGGAAAAACCCACCGTGGTTCAACAACAAAGTTAGGAAACTACTGCGAAAGCAAAGAGAGCTTCACTGCAAGTTTAAACGAAGCCAAAACCTCTCAGACAAACAGAAGCTAAACGATGTCAAAGTTAGCGTAAGGAGGGCTATGGGTGAAGCGTTCAGTTAATTCGAAAGTAAAATTCTATGTACCGACTTGACAGAAAATCCTAGGAAGTTCTGGTCTTACGTTAAATCAGTAAGTGCCTCGAAACAGCATATCCAGACACTCCGGGATGATGATGGCATTGAAACAGAGGATGACACGCGTAAAGCTGAAATACTAAACACCTTTTTCCAAAGCTGTTTCACAGAGGAAGACCGCACTGCAGTTCCTTCTCTAAATCCTCGAACAAACGGAAAAATGGCTGACATCGAAATAAGTGTCCAAGGAACAGAAAAGCAACTGGAATCACTCAAAAGAGGAAAGTCCACTGGACCTGACGGGATACCAATTCGATTCTACACAGAGTACGCGAAAGAACTTGCCCCCCTTCTAACAGCCGTGTACCGCAAGTCTCTAGAGGAACGGAAGGTTCCAAATGATTGGAAAAGAGCACAGGTAGTCCCAGTCTTCAAGAAGGGTCGTCGAGCACATGCGCAAAACTATAGACCTATATCTCTGACGTCGATCTGTTGCAGAATTTTAGAACATTTTTTTGCTCGCGTATCATGTCGTTTCTGGAAACCCAGAATCTACTCTGTAGGAGGAATCAACATGGATTCCGGAAACAGCGATCGTGTGAGACCCAACTCGCTTTATTTGTTCATGAGACCCAGAAAATATTAGATACAGGCTCCCAGGTAGATGCTATTTTCCTTGACTTCCGGAAGGCATTCGATACAGTTCCGCACTGTCGCCTGATAAACAAAGTAAGAGCCTACGGAATATCAGACCAGCTGTGTGGCTGGATTGAAGACTTTTTAGCAAACAGAACACAGCATGTTGTTCTCAATGGAGAGACGTCTACAGACGTTAAAGTAACCTCTGGCGTGCCACAGGGGAGTGTTATGGGACCATTGATTTTCACAATATATATAAATGACCTAGTAGATAGTATCGGAAGTTCCATGCGGCTTTTCGCGGATGATGCTGTAGTATACAGAGAAGTTGCAGCATTAGAAAATTGTAGCGAAATGCAGGAAGATCTGCAGCGGATAGGCACTTGGTGCAGAGAGTGGCAACTGACCCTTAACATAGACAAATGTAATGTATTGCGAATACATAGAAAGAAGTATCCATTATTGTATATATGATAGCGGAACAAACACTGGTAGCAGTTACTTCTGTAAAATATCTGTTTTATGCGTGCGGAACGATTTGAAGTAGAATGATCATATAAAATTAATTGTTGGTATGGCGGGTACCAGGTTGAGATTAATTGGGAGAGTCCTTAGAAAATGTAGTCCATCAACAAAGGAGGTGGCTTACAAAACACTCGTTCGACCTATACTTGAGTATTGCTCATCAGTGTGGGATCCGTAGCAGATCGGGTTGACGGAGGAATAGAGAAGATCCAAAGAAGAGCGGTGCGTTTCGTCACAGGGTTATTTGGTAAGCGTGATAGCGTTACGGAGATGTTTAGCAAACTCAAGTGGCAGACTCTGCAAGAGAGGCGCTCTGCATCGCGGTGTAGCTTGCTGTCCAGGTTTCGAGAGGGTGCGTTTCTGGATGAGGTATCGAATATATTGCTTCCCCCTACTTATACCTCCCGAGGAGATCACGAATGTAAAATTAGAGAGATTCGAGCGCGCACGGAGGCTTTCCGGCAGTCGTTCTTCCCGCGAACCATACGCGAGTGGAACAGGAAAGGGAGGTAATGACAGTGGCACGTAAAGTGCCCTCCGCCACACACCGTTGGGTGGCTTGCGGAGTATGAATGTAGATGTAGATGTTAATGTAGGAGCGAGTTAAGCCATTGCAAATCAGAAATGCTAGTAGATTAATAATGGATTTAACCGCCAGAATGCTGAATGCAAGCAAACGAACGTGCGTGGGTTCTGTTGTACAGTTGCCGGATGTCAATTTGTGGGATGGAGTTTCATGCCTGTTGCACTTGGTCGGTCAACACAGGGGCGGTTAACGTTTGTTGTGGATGTTTCTGGAGTTGTCGTCCGATGATGTGCCATATGTGCTCGATTAGAAACAGTTGATCAAACAGGCCAAGGCAACATGTCGACACTCTGTAGAGGATACCGGATGTCAGTTTGTAGGATGGAGTTTCATGCCTGTTGCACTTGGTCGGTCAACACAGGGGCGGTTAAAGTTTGTTGTGGATGTTTCTGGAGTTGTCGTCCGATGATGTGCCATATGTGCTCGATTAGAAACAGGTGATCAAACAGGCCAAGGCAACATGTCAGCATCTGTAGAGGATGCCGGGTTACAACAGCGGTATGTGGGCGAGCGTTATTCAGTTGGAAAACGCCCCCTGGAATGCTGCTCATGAATGGCAGCACAACAGGTCAAACCAGCAGACTGATGTACAGATTTGCATTCAAGGTTTGTGGAACAACCGTGAGAGTGCTCCTGCCGTCACATCATGCTCTACCACCAGATCATAATTCCAGGCGTAGGTCCAGCGTTTCTAGCACGTAACCAGGTTGGTTGCCGGCCCTCAACTGGCCTCCAACACGCGGCTATCACTGACCGCAAGGCAGAAGCAGCTCTCATCAGAAAACACAACCCTACCGTCCAGTGAGCTCTCTCTTGACAGCACTGAAGACGCAGATGACGGAAGTGTGGGGTCAGTGGAACGCATACTACGGGGCGACTAGATCGGAGCCGTCCTTCAAGTAGTCCTTTTATAACAGTTCATTGAGTCACTGTGGTGCCAACTGCTGCCCAGATTACTGGTGCGAATGCAGTACGATGTCCCAGAGCCACACCCTAAATGCGATGGTCTTCCCTCTCGATGGTTACACATGATCATCGGGATCCCGGTCTTCTTGCGACCAGTCATATTTAGGTGCTACATTCCTGCCAAGTCTTTCTCCAATAGAGCAGAAGCAACATCCAGTTTCCTATAGTCCTATTACAAGACCTCGTTCAAACTCAGTGATGTTTTGATAATGGCGTCTTTGTCGCCTTAAGGGCATTCTTGACTAACATCAGCTCACCACGGCCGATGCTCTCTCTAAGTCTTGAGCATGGTGGGCAGGGGGCGCTAGTTAAGTAGTGTACGATAAGATGGGAATTTTTGTTGACACAAAGCGGGCTTAGATAGCCGAACGCTTAAGATGAGAGTTCGAGATGCTGCAGCAACCAACTCACCAATGCCTGTGCCCTCTGGCGCGATTGGAGGGCGTGATCCACGCTAATGCGAGCTGCTGGCCGTGGCTACGAGGGCTTTCAGTAAACATTGCTACACATTCTTTTCACGGCCATTTTCAGTTTAAAATAATCGGAATTTGTTGTAGGACATCGTGGAATATTCCTGTTTCATCCCCTAAATTTTCATGAAGTGCCGACAGGGTGCGGTGCTATATATGGGCTCCAGAATGACGTCTGTGATTGAGGTGCATCCCAAGCAGAGAGCAGTCATTGACTTTCTTTTGGCGTAAAACGAGAACACTACAGGTATTCATAGGCTCTTGCAGAATGTCTACGGAGACGTAGCAGTGTACACACGCATGGCGAGTCGTTGAGTGAGGCGTCTTTCATCAACACAACAATATCACGCAAGTTGTCAGATCTCCCTACAGCCCACCAGTCACTCCTGCAATGTTGCAACGTGCGGACACTCTCATTTGAGGTGATCGATAGATCACAATCAAATTATTCGCTGCTCAACTGGACGTGTCTGTTGGTTGTGCTGACAGACTCGTCACGCAGTTGGGGGTACTCAAAAGTGTGTGCCCACAGGTTTTCTCGCAACCTAACGGAAGACCATAAAAAGCAAGGACGAACGATCTGTGCACAGCTACTCGCGCGTTGAGGAGTTGATCGTGACAATGTTTTGTAGAACATCGCCACAGGCGATGAAACATGGGCTCATCGCTTCGAACCGGAAGAAACAATACATGGACTGGCGCCATACCACCTCCCCTCTGAAGAAGAGGTTGAAAGCCGCACACTCAGCCGGTAAAATGGCAACGGTCTTTTGTGAATCTGAAGTGTTTATTCTGTTTGATGTCCTCCTCCAAGGTGCAACGATCAACCCTGAAGTGTATCGTGCCACGCACAGAAAACTGAAGAAACGACCTCAGTGTGTTTGTCTCCAAACAAAGGGAAACTAACTTCTTCTTCCCCCTGGCAACGCAAACCCTCACACCAGACTGCGCATCGGAGAGAAGAACAGAAAACTCCACTGGACCGTTCTTCCTCATCCACCCTGCAGGCCGGATCTCACACCTTTCGACTTCCACCTGTTTGGCCCAACGAAGGATGCACTCCGATGGAAGCAGTACGTGGGTGACGAGGTGGTTATTGATGAAGCAAGACGCTGACTCCGACGTCGACCAGCAGAGTGGTACCATGCGGGCATACAGACCCTCTCAAGAAAGTGGCGTAAGGCTGTCGGATTTAACGGAGATTATTTTGAAAAACAACACCTCCAGCATTTCACATCATACATTGTAAACGTAATGCTGGGCTGTGGGGAAGCGGTTAATGGCATCAGCACCTCGTTGCCAAATTAAAAAGATGTTATCAACGTAGAGCCAGTCCTGACAAAACTCTACCATCTGGTGAGCAAAATGTATGGGACAGGGGAAATACCCTCAGAATTCAAGAAGAATATAATAATTCCAATCCCAAAGAAAGCAGGTGTTAGATGTAAAAATTACCGGACTATCAGTTTAATCAGTCATGGCTGCAAAATACTAACACGAATTCTTTATAGACGAATGGAAAAACTGGTAGAAGCCGAACTCGGGAAGATCAGTTTGGATTCCGTAGAAATATTGGAACACGTGAGGCAATACTGACCCTACGACTTATCTTAGAAGCTAGATTAAGAAAAGGCAAATCTACGTTTCTAGCATTTGTAGACTTAGAGAAAGCTTTTGACAATTTTGACTGGAATACTCACTTTCAAATTCTGAAGGTGGCAGGGGTCAAATACAGGGAGCGAAAGGCTATTTACAATTTTTACAGAAACCAGATGGCAGTTATAAGAGTCGAGGGACATGAAAGGGAAGCAGTGGTTGGGAAGGGATCGAGACAGGGTTGTAGCCTATCCCCGATGTTATTCAAAAAATGTTCAAATGTGTGTGAAATGTTATGGCACTTAACTGCTAAGGTCATCAGTCCCTAAGCTTACACACTGCTTAACCTAAATTATCCTGCGGACAAACACACACACCGATGCCCGAGAGAGGACTCGAACCTCCGCTGGGACCAGCCGCACAGTCCATGACCGCAGCGCCTGAGACCGCTCGGCTAATCCCACGCGGCGATATTATTCTATCTGCATGTTGAGCAAGCAGTAAAGGAAACAAAAGAAAAATTCGGAGTAGGTGTTAAAATCCATGGACAAGAAATTAAAACTTTGAGGTTCGCCGATGACATTGTAATTCTGTCAGAGACAGCAAAGGACCTGGAAGAGCAGCTGAACGGAATGGATAGTGTCTTGAAAGGAGGAAATAAGATGAACATCAACAAAAGCAAAACGATGATAATGGAATGTAGTCGAGTTAACTCGGGTGATGCTGACGGAATTAGATTAGGAAATGAGACACTTAAAGTAGTAAATGAGTTTTTCTGTTTGGGGAGCAAAATAACTGATGATGGTCGTGGTAGAGAGGATATAAAATGTAGACTGGCAATGGCAAGGAAAGCGTTTCTGAAGAAGAGAAATTTGTTAACATCGAGTATGGATTTAAGTGTCAGGTAGTCGTTTCTAAAGTATTTGTTTGGAGTGTAGCCATGTATGGAAGGCAAACATGGACGATAAATAGTTTGGACAAGAAGAGAATAGAAGCTTTCGAAATCTACATCTACATCTACATTTCGCAAGCCACCCAGCGGTGTGTGGCGGAGGGCACTTTACGTGCCACTGTCATTACCACCCTTTCCTGTTCCAGTCGCTTATGGTTCGCGGGAAGAAAGACTGCCGGAAAGCCTCCGTGCGCGCTCGAATCTCTCTAATTTTGCATTCGTGATCTGCTCTGGAGGTATAAGTAGGGGGAAGCAATATATTCGATACCTCATCCAGAAACGCACCCTCTCGAAACCTGGACAGCAAGCTACACCGCGATGCATAGCGCCTCTCTTGCAGAGTCTGCCACTTGAGTTTGCTAAACATCTCCGTAACGCTATCTCGCTTACCAAATAATCCTGTGACGAAACGCGCCGCTCTTCTTTGGATCTTCTCTATCTCCTCCGTCAACCTGATCTGGTACGGGTCCCACACTGATGAGCAATACTCAAGTATAGGTTGAACGAGTGTTTTGAAGCCACCTCCTTTGTTGATGGACTACATTTTCTAAGGACTCTCCAATGAATCTCAACCTGGTACCCGCCTTCCCAACAATTAATTTTATGTGATCATTCTACTTCAAATCGTTCCGCACGCATAAAACAGATATTTTACAGAAGTAACTGCTACCAGTGTTTGTTCCGCTATCATATAATTATACAATAAAGGATCCTTCTTTCTATGTATTCGCAATACATTACATTTGTCTATGTTAAGGGTCAGTTGCCACTCCCTGCACCAAGTGCCTATCCGTTCAGATCTTCCAGCATTTCACTACAATTTTCTAATGCTGCAACTTCTCTGTATACTACAGCATCATCCGCGAAAAGCCGCATGGAACTTCCGACACTCTGTGGTGCTACAGAAGAATGCTGAAGATTGGATGAGGAGGTATTGAATAGAATTGGGGAGGAGTTTGTGGCACAACTTGACTAGAAGAAGGGATCGTTTGGTAGGACATGTTCTGAGGCATCAAGGGATCGCCAATTTAGGATTGGAGGGTGGCGTGGAGGGTAAAAATCGTACAGGGAGACCAAAAGATGAATACACTAAGCAGATTCAGAAGGATGTAGGCTTCAGTACGCACTGGGAGATGAAGCAGCTTGCACAGGATAGAGTAGCACGGAGAACGGCATCAAACCAGTCTCAGGACTGAAGACCACAACAACATCAGCGTACCTCTAGAAACAATGAGCTCTCCTGACTAACCCGTTCTGCTGCTCGCTTCTCTACTGACCACACAATACCAACCCCCCCCCCCCCCCCCCCATTCTTTCATTTAGACTGACAAGTCGGTCTGTCGTGGTGTTTAGTGATCATTTCCGCATCACATGGCAGCGTCTTGATACATTTTTGTTGAGACTGTGTACGTATATGTACTGAGACCCGTGGCAAAACCATATGGGTTTAAGGAAATTTGAACAGTAGTTCGTAAGCGGTTGGTGTAGATGTGCTGAAGAAATACTAAGGAGATTTCTTTGAACCAGGATGGCTTTTGTAGACGGAATGTGTCGCTGAGATGGAAGAGTCCTCCGTGTGCAGGGTGGGGGTGCTCGACGGCATCTCACGACGTCGCCGCGCCCAGCTTGCGGGTCAGCGGCCGCGGCAGCGGCCGAGGCCAGCGACCTGGACTACCTACTGCGAATGTTGCACTGGACGGGCAGCATGCGGCACCCGTGCGCCGGGACCTGGGCCAACTGCGCCTTCCGCCTGCTCAACGCCGCCGCCGTGGCTGTCATCTCGCTCCTCGTGTGCTCGCTGGGGCTGGCCATGTGGCGGGGCGGCGCGGCCGACCTCGACAGATTCACACTCCTCCTCTCCCACTGCAACTCGTTCACCATGTGGATCGTCCGCCTGGGCATCATCGCCGCACACGAGCGCGACTTCCACTATCTCGCGCGGCAGGTCAGTGTCACTGTCCTCAACCAAAGAAAATAGGGTGCTAGGGTGTTACAGGTTGATTTTGCTGGTAGTGTTATTTATTTTTTATTAATTATATTTGAGGGCGACCACATTGAGGCTTTCAGTACTTCCATTGCATCGGATCGGACTGACAACTGTTATGTTGCCATATATGGTCCATTGATCGTGACCGGGCCAAATATCTCACGAAAGAAGCATCACACGAAAAAACTGTAAAGAACGAAACTCGTCTAGCTTGAAGGGGGAAACCAGATGGCGCTATGGTTGGCCCGCTAGATGGCGCTGCCATAGGTCAAACGGATGTCAACTGCGTTTTTTGAAAATAGGAACCCCCATTTTTATTACATATTCGTGTAGTACGTAAAGAAATAGGAATGTTTCACTTGGACCACTTTTTTCGCTTTTTGATAGATGGCGCTGTAATAGTCACAAACGTATAAGTAAGTGGTATCACATAACATTCCGCCAGTGCGGACGGTATTTGCTTCGTGATAAATTACCCGTGTTAAAATGGACCTTTACCAATTGCGGAAAAGGTCGATATCGTGTTGATGTATGGCTGTTGTGATCAAAATCCCAACGGGCGTGTGCTATGTGTGCTGCTCGGTATCCTGGACGACATCATCCAAATGTCCTGACCGTTCGCCGGATAGTTACGTTATTTAAGGGAACAGGAAGCGTTCAGGCACATGTGAAACGCCAACCACGACCTGCAACAAATGATGATGCCCAAATAGGTGTTTTAGCTGCTGTCGCGGCTGATCCGCACATCAGTAGCAGACAAATTGCGCGAGAATCGGGAATCTCAAAAACGTCGGTGTTGAGAATGCTACATCAACATCGATTGCACCCGTACCATATTTCTATGCACCAGGAATTGCATGGCGACGACTGTGAACGTCGTGTACAGTTCTGCCACTGGGCACAAGAGAAATTACGGGACGATGACAGATTTGTTGCACGCGTTCTATTTACCGACGAATCGTCATTCACCAACAGCGGTAACGTAAACCGGCATAATATGCACTATTAGGGAAACGGAAAATCCACGATGGCTGCGACAAGTGGAACATCAGCGACCTTGGCGGGTTAATGTATGGTGCGGCATTTTGGGAGGAAGGATAATTGGCCTCCAATTTATCGATGGCAATCTAAATGGTGCAATGTATGCTGATTTGCTACGTAATGCTCTACGGATGTTACTACAAGATGTTTCACTGCATGACAGAGTGGCGATGTACTTCCAACATGATGGATGTCCGGCACATAGCTCGCGTTCGGTTGAAGCGGCATTGAATAGCATATTTCATGACAGGTGGATTGGTCGTCGAAGCACCATACGATGGCCCACACGTTCACCGGATCTGACGTCCCCGGATTTCTTTCTGTGGGGAAAGTTGAAGGATATTTGCTATCGTGATCCACCGGCAACGCCTGACAACATGTGTCAGCGCATTGTCAATGCATGTGCGAACATTAGGAAGGCGAACTACTTGCTATTGAGAGGAATGTTGTTACACGTATTGCCAAATGCATTGAGGATGACGGACATCATTTTGAGCATTTATTGCATTAATGTGGTATTTACAGGTAATCACGCTGTAACAGCATGCGTTCTCAGAAATGATAAGTTCACAAAGGTACATGTATCACATTGGAACAACCGAAATAAAATGTTGTAACGTACCTACGTTCTGTATTTTAATTTAAAAAACCTACCTGTTACCAACTGTTCGTCTAAAATTGTGAGCCATATGTTTGTGACTATTACAGCGCCATCTACCACAAAGCGAAAAAAGTGGTCCACCTAAAACATTCATATTTCTTTACGTACTACACGAATATGTAATAAAAATGGGGGTTCCTATTTAAAAGAAACGCAGTTGATATCCGTTTGACCTATGCCAACGCCATCTAGCGGGACAACCAGAGCGCCGTCTAGTTTCCCCCCTTCAAGCTAGACGAGTTTCGCTCTTTGTAGTTTTTTCGTTTGATGCTTATTTCGTGAGATATTTGGCCCGGTCACGATCAATGGACCACCCCGTATATATATATCAGCATGAACTTTTCTTTTGTTGGTGCATGATTCTTTCTCTCAGGGATATTATCTTTTCTTATCAAATGGTTCAAATGGCTCTGAGCACTATGGGACTCAACTGCTGAGGTCATTAGTCCCCTAGAACTTAGAACTACTTAAACCTAACTAACCTAAGGACATCACAAACATCCATGCCCGAGGCAGGATTCGAACCTGCGACCGTAGCGGTCTTGCGGTTCCAGACTGCAGCGCCTTTAACCGCACGGCCACTTCGGCCGGCCTTTTCTTATCACTTTTACATATGTGCACAAGTAAATATGAGACGGGTTCTTGAAGGGCCGCTGTTATTTATGTACCAACTTTAGATTTTGAACGTGATGACTAAAATATAGTTGCCGTTAACTGAATTGAATGTAATTTTGTTAATTTCTATTTATTGGTTGCAAAGCAAGGCTCGAGAGAATTTCGATTGTTGCCGTGGAGCGGCCAAGATAAAACTTACTGAACTCATGGAATCTGTATAATTTAAAAAAATGAACTTTAACGTAAGTTAATTATCTGTTGCAATTTAGAAGGGTTCTTAAAACAAAATCTCTCGCATTTACAGTTACTGTTAACACTTTGAAAAATAAATTAATACTTTGGCGCGTAATGGCCGAACAGAGGCTCCATCGGAAGATGGGCTTCCCGCAGGGCAAATTACTGAAAAAATGCTTATTAAAAATAATTAGACGCTGCGACCATTTGAGGTGACAACTATTACGAATAAATTCATTTTGTGATAACAATATTTAGTTTATTTTAGGAGAATACCGAATAACTTACATAAAATATGTGTAGCCGCTCAATGGCTGCCTTCCGTGTCGCGAAACAAAACAGTGTGTGTACCATAAAACACGTCCTTCCTCCTCGGCCGTAGAATCGCGTCTCTTTTCGATCCACTTTTATTTTCATAGACATGTTTTAAATAAAGATGTGACTCTTAAATTATCGCTGCATGTTAGTTGTTTCAAGAACATTAACTGTATCTATTATACCAATTATATTCATAAAATACATTAACTACGGTTTACAACCGATAAAAATGTCAAGTACGTCACACAACCACACATACCTAAATTTATTACAAAACATTCTCAGTTTCTACTCGTACTTGTGGTTCAATTATCAACGTCTCAGACGTGATTGTGACGATAATTACAATTACCAACACAGTAATACTACATAATAATTTATTTATTTACCGTTTGGATTTATGAAACATTAAAAAACACGCACATGCAGGTTGATTTTGTCCACCGTGTACAAACTCTAGGGATTGATTGATGAGAGAATACGGAACAAAAAAGGTTTCCGTGCCAGAGATGATTTATTAAGTCACACATTGTTACAGAGACTGCGGTCTAATGCAGCCACAGTTACAGTACGTGCTGAAAATGGTTTCCATGTGCCTCAGCGCGTGCTTGTACGCGCCGTAGCGTGTTCTGTCTCAAGCGTTTACATCGGTCAGGCTCCATCCGAACTGTGTCAAACGCAGCATGAATACGCCGCTCCAGTGTACTCACAACTGGAATGGGCTCTGCACACATCATAATTCTGAGATGGCCCCATAACCAGTAATCGCAAAGGTTGAGATCTGGTGAACGAGTAGGCCCCCTCGTCCGATCCATCAGGGATGACATGACTGAGATGCGTGGGAACGTGCCAGCCGCTGTGGTCGAGCGGTTCTAGGCGCTTCAGTCCGGAAACGCGCTGCTGCTACGGTCGCAGGTTCGAATCCTGCCTCGGGCATGGATGTGTGTGATATTGTTAGGTTAGTTAGGTTTAAGTAGTTCTAAGCTCTAGGGGACTGATGACCTCAGATGTTAAGTCCCATAGTGCTTAGAGCCATTTGAACCATTTTCGTGGGAACGTTAACAGCCAAGTTCCGGCCTGCTATGCGACGTGCAAGGAAGACTGTTATGAAAGTTGAAGATAGCACTCCGCGTAAAGGTGGCCTCATCTGGACGACACAAATCCCGGAATCAAGGTTGCCTGGTGAAGAAACAAGTGATAAAACTGCTCCCGACGTGGAAAGTCTGTCGCTAGTAAGCCGTGCAAGCGCTTTCATTAATAAAGGTAGTAACAATTGTCATGGAGAATGTTCCACAAGGCCGTCTGTCTCACCCTGTACTACTGGGCCTGGTACTGACACGGCGGTCGCCTTCCACAGTGTCAGTCACATTTTCCTCCAAGTCTGGTGTCCTAACATTTCGGGTACGTCCTTCATGATTTCCTGCATCCTGAAACGACCCTGTCTGAGACACGGTGATACACTGTTACAGACACTGAATGCCGTAGTTGCTGTCGGTGGGGATAGGTTGGTTGGCTGGTGTGTGGGGGTTGAAGGGACCACACTGCGGGGATAGGCCTCCTGACAGATCCTTGGTGTCCGCCGCCCGTTGCCATTTGCCTTTCCGTAAGTAACGCCATGTTGCGAGCTTTCGATTCGAGTACGGAACCATTGTATACAACGCTGTACCACATACACTACAAGGCGAGTCTGCAAGTGAAGTGTATCGGACACAAATTTACCAATGACTGTGGCATGAGACAGCGCTAGGGCATGACGTATGAGGAACAGTACGGCCCTCTAAGGGGAAATAATTCATACTGTAACTGTGACTGCAAGGTACAGCGCGTATTAGACCGCAGTCTCTGTAACAGTGTATGATTGAATAAATGGTCCTTAGCATGGAAACCATGCGTTTCCCGACATATGTTTATGAGACCTTCTTTTGTTGCGTATCCTCTCATCGATCAATCCGTAGAGTTTGTACACGGTGGAGAAAATTACCCTGTAGAAGTATAGTAACAGAATGTACAGTGTAATCGATATGCGTACTCGTACCGCTGGGCCTATTACTGATAAAAAAGCACTGTGAGTGACGTGTGGGTGCTATTCTGTCATTCTGCGCAATGGATTAATCTGAGATGTACCCTTTACCCTGTGGCTCCTTCAAGATGCAATTTCCACCCCCACACTACTACAGAAGTCAGACAGACGCTCCTAACGTTCTAAAGAGAAATGCCTGAAAAACTTTCAGCAATAAATATCTTCTGGAGTCGTCCGCTATAAGGAAATGACACAAAAATTCACAAAATTTCTTACGTAACTAGTGGAATACTTGGGTACTGGAGTAGTGCTAGTTAGTGTAAGAAAAACATGAAACTAACGAAAATTATTACTTTTTTTTGCAAAAATTCTGAGAAATCACAATGGCACTTTTAGTTATGAACTGAACAAGCTATTTCCGGGTTCTTTTTGGAATGTGAAGTTACCTCTTAAGGATAGGATTCGCTAATGAAATTTCTATACAAAGTTTAAGATTGTTATGGACTTGGCAGAATGGCTGAGAGGCGCGCCTACTCAACTTGAATAATTATCCTTTAGAATGTTGCTAGGTACGGTCGAGGATGTCGCGTGTGAAATGCAGTGAAGTGTACTGATGTGGAGGAAATATGGGGCTCGCAAGAACTGTAGCGCACAATACCGTAAACTGCGATGACTGCTCGCTGCTGACAAATAAGATAGCTCTCGTTCTATCTGGATTGACCTTCTCCAATCAAACTCTCCCTACGCCTTGATGAAGTCAAGGACTCCTATTCGCCCCTAGTCTAACTATTGGCGTGGTACACCGGTCAGATAACCAGTCCACCACGATGCCACTCAAAAATTCGCTCGCAATCGTTTAACTATGACTCTGTCCATTCACACCGCACAATAAGCGTGGCGGCCAACACAGTGAACAACGCTTAATCGCAAGGACTCAGTATAGAGTCGCACTTCGATTCGCTCTCAACAGAGGTGCTCTCCCAATGAAGTACTGAGAAGAGACTTGTTCCTCGCTCTTTGAGTACACGTACGAGCGCGCACGCTCTCGTTACGTGTTCTCGCTCCAAGAGCGACAATGGAACAGCCCCTCTCCATGCCAGACATGAAGGAGTATATGTTTTGGTCTCTTCCATTACTCCTTCAGCTCAAGGTGTCAGGAATATCGTCTGCCAATCAGCTTTGCTCATCTAAAACAGGAGAATTACGTTTCGTTTAAGGCGACCAATCCGGAAATCTGTAGCATCGGCATTTGGCGTTTGCTGTCTCCCTGTGAAAACCTCTGAAACTCCGTGCTATGTTTTTAAAGAATGCGTAGGCTGGGCGCTCCCACACAATGTAGCGGAATTTGCTTTTAAGCCGAACACGGGGTCGTTCTCCCTTTCACTCGGGCAAACGCTGTCTGCTCTACAGGTGGTCACCGGCCGACATAGATAGGTTGAGTCGTACTCTGAAGGAAGCAGCATCCTGGAGTGTGTTCGGCTCTCCCGAACTAAAAGCTTTTGTGACTGTCATGTCTTGAATGTGTGTGTGTACACCAGCCTCCAGTATTTCAACTTCACTGCGTACTTGCGATTTACTCATTATTTGCATATTGTTTACATGAATTCATACAACATTAACTTTATCTTATCGAGTTTGGGTTCGAATGAAGCGTCTTGATGTGCGGAATATGATTGTGAGGGCAGAATATGTAAGTAATGAAGGTCAGGAGACCACGACGTCTTACAGTACGGTCAAGTGTTTTGTATAGTACTTGGGCTAGGGACTATTCGTACACCAACAGAAGGATCGTCTTACTACATCTACATCTACATCATACTCCGCAAGCCACCTAATGGTGCGTGGCGGACGGTACTTTCGGTACGACTATCTGATTCCTCCAACCCTGTTCCACTCGCGAACAGTGTGTGGGAAGCATGATTGTCGGTAATCCTCTGTTCTGGCTCTAGCACAGAGCCACTGTGCTACAGTACTGTGTCGAAGTATGACTATTACACATTTCCTCCTGCTTAGACAAGTGGAGCAAATCGTTGATTCATTTTGCGTTTGATGTGGTCTACTGTGGGCTTGTTGGACTCAAGGGGGCGCCATTATGCAGTTCCATGGAAAACCCCACAAAAGGGTCTTTTTGCTATATTTTCGCCGTCATCAGCGGACCAAAACCGACCTGCGGATTCCAAGACAGCTATGCCCTACAAACGGCTGAAATTTTTACGATTGATTCCTAAGATTCCGATCTCGATCAGCCTTGAAAATTTTCTTCATATCTTCATCCGTTTCCGAGGTACAGAGGTTTAAATTTAACCTACTTCTACATTGAAATACAAACGTAAAATCCGATGCGAGGGGAAAACGTAGTTTATAAAGTGATGTAGCACGGAGAAATATGTTGTAAAGTGTCTCCGTGATCATATGAGGAATCCAATATTGTTGTACTGCAGAAGATGAAAATGTTTTGCACGTAAAATACAGCCTGAGGTTTTGCGTTATTTCAATTTTACATAAGTAAACTGTTTAAATTTTACTGTGCAATACATTTCTTTTAATATGGTTTACACGCCCTGCTACAGCAGGAAAAAGAAGGGAAGCAGCGGAAAAATGATTCTATCGAGGCACAAAAAAATACGAATATGTTCTAATTTATTTAAAAGACTCTTGACTGAAGATGGGGGTAGCAGCTGCCTCATTCTACCTTCCTCAGCACCTTAAAATTTTTTTCCAAAAATTTTGGCATGCAAACAGAGTCACGTTTTTTTGTGCCGCAAGAGAAGAACACAGTGGCAGTGTCAAAGAGACGGAAAAGTAATAAATACTAGAAGATACTAGACAGTATTTATCTTAGGGGAAGAGCGAAGATGACAGTGGCAGTGTGAGATAAAGAGAGGTACACAGGGGCAGTGGAAAATTGTTGACAGTGACAGAAAAGTGCCAGGAAAAGAGAGGAGACAGTGACAAAAGGGAGGAAGTGGGTGAGAGCCAGTGATACTGAGACACAGAGTGTATGACCATGACGACGGGGGAGGGAGAGGCAGTGATACTGGGAAGATACAGCAGCAATAGGAAAGAGCGAATGAGATATTAGCAATAAAAGAGAGCAAGAGGGACTTAGTGAGGGGAGACTGTAGTAGTAGGACAGATCGAAGGGGCCTTTGCCTGTGGCATAGGAGACAATGGCAGAGAGACACAAATAGATAATGACAATGGGTTTGGTTGAATTAGTGAGTGAGAAAGGGCAGCTGGGAGTGAACGGGTAAACGCGACTTATAACGGTGGACCTTTGGGTGTGAGTGAGATAGTGTTGGGGAATCTTCTCGAAGCTGAGGTGAGTTGCTTGCTAAAAAAAGTACCAATCTGTTTGCGTTTCAAAATTTATATGAAAATTTCTAAAGGTGTTGAGGAAGGTGGAATGAGGCAACTGATACCCCACATTTGAGGCAGAGTCCTTTAAATAAACAGGAACATATTAGAATTTTTGTGCTCCGTCAAGTGCATCTCTCCGCTGGTACGAGGGTAATCCCAAAAGTTAGGTCTCCTATTTTTTTTATAAGTGCAGAACTCTGTTTGTGTGGCAGATGGTCACACTGTTATGAAGAGTGCTTCACGCGCTATGTGTAAACATGCGCATGCCGCGCTGAGGCGCTCATTATGGCTTGACAGCCGTTGAGAAAGGAGCTTCCGTTGGATGTTAACACCAGGTGCGAATTCCGCGCAGTTATTCGGTTTTTGAACGCAAAGGGCACTGCGCCGATTGAAATCCATCGCCAATTGACGAAAGCGTATGGTGAGTCGTGCATGGACGTCAAAAATGTTCGTAAATGGTGTATAGAGTTTGCAGCTAGTCGGACCGAAATTCGCGACGAACAAAGGAGTGGGAGAAGGTTGAGCAAAGCATGCGTGAAGATCAGCGGATCACCCTGGATGATCTCTGCACGTTGTTTCCTGAGGTTTCCCGAAGCACCGCTCACAGAAATTTAAAGGAAACATTGGACTACCGGAAGGTGTGCGCAAGACGGGTGCCACGCATGCTGACCGAGGACCACATGCGGCAAGAAGTTGATACTTCCCGCGCATTTCTTCACCGCCTTGTACCCGAACAGGACAACTTTCTGGAATCAATTGTCACGGGTGACGAAACCTTTGGCCGGAAAGCGATTCAGCTCCGACGAAGAGGTGAAAGAAGAGGTTCATAACTTTCTGAACAGCATGGCGGCGAGCTGGTATGACATGGGCATACAAAAACTGCCACAGCGTCTACAAAAATGCATCGGCAGAAATGGTTATTATGTCGAAAAATAGCTAAATGTTCAAGCTGTAAAGTGATGTAAACCATTGTACAAATAAACGGGTCTATGAACTTAAAAAAAATAGGAGACCTCACTTTTGGGATTACCCTCGTATATGCGAATACGACACTTGCGACCCATCCTGGCCTCCCACAGGTAACAATAGTATTTACGGCTGTACAAATTTTCTTGCTAGCCGTAATTTGGTTTATGGCCCTCTGCATAGGGCTGTGATTCAGATGTAGAGGTCTCAGTTAGCTGAATATCACCAACTTTATATAAGTGAAACGATTTCAGTAGTACACTCCGAGAACGACCACTTGCCAGCCACCTGACTTCAGCGCGTCAGGTTCGTTGTCACAGATTACTACACTTGCATGTCTTAAAAATTAACTTTGTAGCCTTACAGCCAACCAGAACATCTCATCTGCTTGCTATCTGATACGTCGTGCCTCCCACGTCATTTAGGAAGTTAGCAGTAACTCGTGCTGGCCTCCAGACGTTAGTAACCTGCGCCGGTGGGAGGACGGAGGGGAAGTGGCGAGAAATTCCTTTCTCTTACGTGGCGTGCCAGCACGAGCAGCTCCCTATTAACAACTCGTCGATGTATGTTCGGACTGATTCTGAATGTGTGGAAAGAGTGAAATGAGGTACGCGGATCAGAGGATACCTTAAGGAAATTTCAGAAGGAAGCGGAGAAAGAAGGAATGCTGGCGGAGGTTCAGGAAGAGGACCGCGGATTACAACTGTCTGAGGAAGCAGCTGGAACAGGTGATCGGCGTGATGCCGAGAACACTGATTCAAAGAAAGAAGGGATGGGTAAATGCAGGCGGAAAACTGTTGAAGACACTGTACAGGACAGCCGATGACGAAGATATGCACTGAGCCGGGCACAAGCAGTGGCGCATGCTGCTGACGGTAAGGTAGAATTGCATTCTACCCAACTGGTAAACATGGAACAGGCTGTACTGAATAACGGAAGGATGGTACGGGAATTGGCAACAAAACTGATGCATTATACACAGAGCACCAAGCGGACTATAAATGTTGATCGTGAAAGGGTACAGAACCAACTGAATGCAACAGAAGTGCAGATAACTTTAGCTACATAGTTACGCAATGGCTGAAGATTGGAAGCAACAACGTTACAGGAATCCTTCTTCCATGCCATACATGGGCAACTAAGTGCTTCACTTTTGCCGGCGCGGTAGTTCTCCAGCCAGACTGCGAGAAGCACAGAAGTATTTTATACCAGAGTTACGCTTTATAGCGGAACCAACTGAGGGCAGTTTGACATTGTTTTACCACTTGTCAGCTGTCGAAGTGAAGACATGTAGATAGAGATTACATGAAGCGATAAATTTTTCGCTTATAGGCTTGAATGCCCGATATCAATATTTTATTGTACACTCTTACCAAGTGGAATGAGACATCCTATTAACAACGTTAACAACGCCACATTAGGAAAAGAGGGGCAAGTATGAACTAGCGAGGTACTAATAGTTTCAGTAAACAGATCTTATACTCTGTTGTCCTTGGAACAGTTGTGGAGTTGTCAACAGGACAGTACCAATCACGGTCTGTCTGACCTGGGTGGTCTGGACTGACACACAGGCATTTGAGGTACAATGATTCCTGGGAAATCTGAAGCAAGAGAATGTGTGAAGGCAGTATTAACCTCCTGTCTGGATTTTAAAAGAATTGGTGGGCAGTAGATTACAGAGATTACAGTTACAAAAAGGAATGCCACAGGGTGTGTTCAAGATGAAGCTAAAAGACGATGTAAATCATGCCAACACTCAGCTGAAATACAAACAACCAAGGAGCTCATTGTCTCAGACTGTGTGAAAGACAATGTGAGAAACGCCTGATTCGGCTCTTAGGCAACAGTGCAGAGCAGACAGAATGCTCTTCTGTAACAGTGTTTACATGTAATAACTACACCTAGGGACGAGGCAAGAACGCCTACCAGGCTGCAAACTTTGCGTAAAGAACCGTTCTAAAGCTCAGAAATTAAACATTAGGCGAGCCAGCAACGCTGACGGGCTCAGGAAACCGGAGTACTTTTGGTCATCACTATGGGAGCATCACGTGACCAACTGCTATAAAACTCTCACGTTCCTTCCACTCACTCTTAGTCTGGCCACTCCATGTGCATCAGGCTAATGGAAGGGCAGCTCTACTATTAGCAGGACAACGCAGTGAATACGACGAAGCGTTACCAGCTGCTGGCAACTTGGAATCTATTGCTACGCGTTCACTACCATCTGGCTGTGAACTGCATTCCTGCTGGTCTCACGTGTGACGACCCGAAGATGAGAGACAGGTCGATCTTCTGTGAATGAAGAACCTACCTGCCCTGCTCCGAGCTGTTCAGCTTGGGAGCAGGGTTTCTATGCCACCATCCTGGGTAGCACAATATGCCGGGATCATGTCTCAGGCTGCCTTCTGTGTCGCTGTTGGGTAGTTCACTTACACTGCCCGTCGACGCCTTACAACAAGGGCCTGCCGGTTTCTGGGGTCAAGTGCACCTACACTCAGTGATAGCGCTGATGTTGTGACAGAGGCCCACAGTCAGGGCATGCTCCATACCCTCCTATGACGGCTCTGGAGGGCTGACCTCAAACAACGCTAGGGTCAGTGCTAACAGATTCCTTACCAGTCACTGACGAACTACCCTGCACCTTTGTACAATGTAGGCACAGCATGGCCGCTACTAGGCCACATTGTGAAGAAGGCGAGTGATTGTAAAATTGTCGTAAATAAATTGTTAGTTGAGTGATGGCTTATTAGTTCAAAAATGGCTCTGAGCACTATGGGACTTAACATCTGAGGTCATCAGTCCCCTAGAACTTAGAACTACTTAAACCTAACTAACCTAATGACATCACACATCCATGCCCGAGGCAGGATTCGAACCTGCGACCGTAGCGGTCGCGCGGTTCCTGACTGTAGCGCCTAGAACCGCTCGGCCACCCGGTCGGTGCTTATTAGTGCCTTAGCGGAAGATTACAGACTGATAATGTAATAGTAAGACAAAGATTTCAGAACCATACTTGAAATCGTAAGACATTTCCAGGGACAGATGTTGATTCTGACCACAAATTATTGGTTATGAACTGTTGATTAAAACTCAAGAATTTGCAAAAAATTGGGAGATTATGAAAAATGGAACCTGCGAAAGTAGAATGAAGCAGAGGTTGTTAAGACTTTGAGAGTGGAGTTAGCCAATGGTTGACTACAACAAGGTACAGGGGTCACCCAGTGCCAGGTTGGAAACCTCTATGTCGGATGTGTGTAGTCATGTTGAATGCTGAATCTGGTCCACCAGTATGGTGGGCATTCAGGCCTGTTGCGACACTGGAGTTTAGGGCAGCTTCTGCCCTGGACTGGAGTCGTGTTGGTAGGCCTTTGGGTTACCCGACAGCGCTGGCTGCTGAACTGACATCAGTACTGGATTCTGACGCTCAACACCCGTGGCTTTGAATCGCTGATCTTGTAGGGCAGCAAGTACAACGCTAGAGCAGAGTAACGCACAAGATGTTATCATGCCATAATCAGAGAATCAAGTGCGAATGACGTGAATGCCATCGATCCTGCTGATCGGGTGACAAAAGCTAGTGGGGGTAGAGCATTTATGTTAGTGAGGAGAAGCTCTACGTCATTCGTAATGACGAACTGATTCTGATTTTTCCGATTCGTCAGCGATTTTCAGTTCCACTACATCTGCTCAATGAATTTGTTACAGGGTCTTTACTGTTTTGTCCAAGTCTTTGCAGACGTAGTTTCGTTCTACCTGGTGTTCCTTATGTAATGTTACGGGAGTTAGGAAGGCTGTTTGGTCTGCGCTGTTCTAACCATTTTCTGCTGAGTTGCTCGCAATCTCTTTTAAGAGTGTCGAAGTGGCTGCCTTCCTGACCCAGTAGCGGGCTTGAAATGTTTATGTTTGCCACTTGACGGCTGGCGACGCTTCCAAGTGATTCAGTAAGGGCAGCAGGATAACACTATTTGTTTGGTATCGTCAGTTTTTGAGTTGTATTGCGATTTTATGCCGTCCTTGTGTAGCGCTATGCATATGGTTGTGTAATTAGGCTCAATATTTATGATTAATTACGTAATTAGGACCGATCTTTCCGTCAGTTTCCCGACCAAAATAAATAAAGTACACTAACCTTACCTTCCTCTGCTACATCTGGACAGTTTCCAGTTGTTGGAGGGTGCACTTGGGCATTCCATGAAGTAGAATCAGGGTTCGAGTCCCAGAAAGCACAGCCCTGGGACAAAGTTGCTCCCACCAAATTCGAAATTCCCGCCAAAATTCGAAATTCCCGCCAATAAGGTAGGTTTGGGGAGGGGAAGGGTTGGGAATGGGAGAGGGGGCGGAGGGGCCCAAGTGCAGGCTGCGAAAAACACGTACCGTCATGCGGGTGTGAGTGTGGGTGTGGTCACGTACGGAGGTTGGGATGGTTGGGGGCGGGGATGGGCAGGACGGGGGGTGGGGATAGCTGTTGTCGGGGCGGGGGTGATTAATTGATCTATTTAATTAATTTGCATGCCAATTTCATATCAAAATTGCGCTCGTAACACCAACTCCCTACTACTTGAATATTTTCCTCCAGGGCTTAATAGAGCTTTTTCAGAGAGGTATTTCCCGAAATTATGAGATTCTTACTTCATTTTCTCGAAATTTTACCATTTTTCGACAATTTGAAGACTTTTTTCACTTTTATTGCTAAATTTCGTTTCCAGAACTTGCGATATTGCTTATAAACAAGTAAAATCAAGGGCTTTTTCCATGTATAATATGAGTTTCGTTTAACTGAAAGACCAGATGCATTAGCCTTCAGCACACGTGGCTATTCACATGTGGGTGTGACTTGTGTACTGTATCTCAATAGTTATTGACTACACGTTTTTGTAACTGTGACTTTGTAATTAGTAAATGACAATCATATTTTTTATCTCTTGGCCTTGGTAAAAGAACACAAGCTCTCTAAACATCCGAATATTTAATGTCCATTATCTGGAAGCCTTTATATCTGTAGCCCTGTTATATGTGATTAGTTTGTGCGAGGGATGTTTAATATGTAACGCAATACATGTTTTTTCTTGATCAATTTCGGGTGAAAAGATGCGGAATTTACTGTTGGACATCTTGCATGGAATATTCCCGCTTCAGCCTCTATAGATTCATGAAGTTGCGTTAGGTGGTGGCGCTATCAGTAGCCTTCAAAATGGCGTCTGTAACGGAAGTGCGTTCCAAGCAGAGAGCTGTCACTGAGTTTATTTTGGAAGAAACCCAGAGCATCGCAGATACTCATAAGCCTTGCAGGATGTCTAAGGAGACATGACAGTGAACAAAAGCACAGTGAGATGTTGAACGAGGCGTCTGTCGTCATCGCAACAAGGTCGCGCAAACCTGTGCAATTTCCCTCTTGCCAGCCGGCTGCACACATCTGTGATTCTTGCAGTGCTGGATCGTGTGGATACTCTCACTCGAAGTCATCGACGGAGCACAATCAAACACCTCGCTGCACAACTGGACATCTCTATTGGTATAACCGATACACTCGTCCACCAGTTGGGGTACTCAAAGGTCAGTGCCAACTTGGTACGTCACCTCCTAACCGAAGACCATAAATACACTCCTGGAAATTGAAATAAGAACACCGTGAATTCATTGTCCCAGGAAGGGGAAACTTTATTGACACATTCCTGGGGTCAGATACATCACATGATCACACTGAAAGAACCACAGGCACATAGACACAGGCAACAGACCATGCACAATGTCGGCACTAGTACAGTGTATATCCACCTTTCGCAGCAATGCAGGCTGCTATTCTCCCATGGAGACGATCGTAGAGATGCTGGATGTAGTCCTGTGGAACGGCTTGCCATGCCATTTCCACCTGGCGCCTCAGTTGGACCAGCGTTCGTGCTGGACGTGCAGACGGCGTGAGACGACGCTTTATCCAGTCCCAAACATGCTCAATGGGGGACAGATCTGGAGATCTTGCTGGCCAGGGTAGTGACTTACACCTTCTAGAGCACGTTGGGTGGCACGGGATACATGCGGACGTGCATTGTCCTGTTGGAACAGCAAGTTCCCTTGCCGGTCTAGGAATGGTAGAACGATGGGTTCGATGACGGTTTGGATGTACCGTGCACTATTCAGTGTCCCCTCGACGATCACCAGTGGTGTACGGCCAGTGTAGGAGATCGCTCCCCACACCATGATGCCGGGTGTTGGCCCTGTGTGCCTCGGTCGTATGCAGTCCTGATTGTGGCGCCCACCTGCACGGCGCCAAACACGCATACGACCATCATTGGCACCAAGGCAGAAGCGACTCTCATCGCTGAAGACGACACGTCTCCATTCGTCCCTCCATTCACGCCTGTCGCGACACCACTGGAGGCGGGCTGCACGATGTTGGGGCGTGAGCGGAAGACGGCCTAACGGTGTGCGGGACCGTAGCCCAGCTTCATGGAGACGGTTGCGAATGGTCCTCGCCGATACCCCAGGAGCAACAGTGTCCCTAATTTGCTGGGAAGCGGCGGTGCGGTCCCCTACGGCACTGCGTAGGATCCTACGGTCTTGGCGTGCATCCGTGCGTCGCTGCGGTCCGGTCCCAGGTCGACGGGCACGTGCACCTTCCGCCGACCACTGGCGACAACATCGATGTACTGTGGAGACCTCACGCCCCACGTGTTGAGCAATTCGGCGGTACGTCCACCCGGCCTCCCGCATGCCCACTATACGCCCTCGCTCAAAGTCCGTCAACTGCACATACGGTTCACGTCCACGCTGTCGCGGCATGCTACCAGTGTTAAAGACTGCGATGGAGCTCCGTATGCCACGGCAAACTGGCTGACACTGACGGCGGCGGTGCACAAATGCTGCGCAGCTAGCGCCATTCGACGGCCAACACCGCGGTTCCTGGTGTGTCCGCTGTGCCGTGCGTGTGATCATTGCTTGTACAGCCCTCTCGCAGTGTCCGGAGCAAGTATGGTGGGTCTGACACACCGGTGTCAATGTGTTCTTTTTTCCATTTCGAGGAGTGTAGCAAAGTAGGATCATCTGTGCAGAACTGCTTGCGCATTACGAGGGCGGTCGTAACAATAAGTTGTCGAACATCATCACAGGCGATGAAACATGGGTTCATCTTTCGAAACGGAAACAAAACGACAATCCACGGAGCGGCGCCCCCCGCTCCCCTCCGAAGAAAAAGTTCAAAGCCGCACCCTCAGCCTGTAACGTCATGGCGACGGTCTTGTGGGACTCTGAAGGGGTTTTCTGTTTGATATCGTCCCTCACGGTGCAACGATCAACTTGGTTTGTATCGTGATAGCCTCAGAAAATTGATGAAACTACTACTGTGTGTTAATCGCCACAACAACTTAGACGAACTTCTCCTTCTACATGCCAACGCCATGCCTCATCAGCGAACTCTGAGGGGCTCGTAAAACTTCATTGGACTGTTCTTCCACATACACCCTACGGCCTGGACCTCGCTCCTTCCGACCTCCATCTGTTTGGCCCAATGAAGGATGCACTCAGTGCGAAACAGTACGTCGATGATGGGGAAGTTATTATTGCAGCAAGACGTTGGCTCTTACATAGATCAGCGGAGTGGTACCATGCCGACAGACAACCCCTCCACTAATGTAGCGAAAGGTTGAATTGAACGGAGATTATGTTGAAAAATAGTAGGAAATAATGGTGTGTATTGGAATCCTGAATAAAACAAACTTGCATTCAGAAAGAAAACGTGCTGCATTGCTTATTGAATCCCCCCCGTACGTTCCGACCAATAGGCAAGTATAGAGATTAAACTGAACTTCACAGAAAATATTTTGGAGTTTGATCAGAGAAATTTTCTGAACGTTTTGGGAATGGGGAGCCGTGGTCTCCGATGGCTTTTCACAGAGTAGTTGCATTTAGTTTGATTTCTTACCCCATTTTATCTTTGTATTTGCACAACAGTGAAACTGAGGTAAACAATGTGTGAGTTATTTGGAAACAAAGTTGTTCCGTTGACTTACTGTACTAGCTGTTGACGACAGTAATGGGTACTTACGTCTGCGCCCTGAAGCTAGCATTCGGCACAGCTCACTTCCATCTCGTACATACTTTTTAGCGGCGTTTGTTGTACTTTAACAGCAATACATTTGTATGGATAGATTTGCGGAAGAATTGGCTGGTGTGCTCCACATGTATGAGTTCACTAAATGCAGTAAAAGAGTGGCACAACAACGCTATTCAGAGCTTTTACCACAGTGCTTTAACGTCTATTGGGTGTTGCATCACTTTGTGTTTAGTGTTATACATTTTGTTGATTACATATTACAAGTTTCTGCACTGTTGTCAAGTTATTTTCAGAGAAACAAAGATAACTGCGGTAACAAACCCTCAAAAGTGTGAGCTAACTCTGTATTTCACTGTGAAGGAAAAGACATCCTCAGAGTCATGGACACAGCACTAGGACCTAGCAATAGCCAACACTAATTCATGCTCCTGCTGATACAGCAACTCAATAGAAGCCGTCACTGTCTCCTGTTAATGTTGACCAGCCTCCAGGAAGTTTCTGTAGTTCATCCCACGGCCGTGTGACAAGGGCAGACCATGGTCACTGAACCTGATCTAGACACTTTTGTGATAACACAGAGATGTAGCCCCTTCCGCTGAGCCAGTGCCTAGCGGCTGTATTTAAACCCCAGTCATGATCGGCACGGCAACGGCCTTGCCACAGTGGATACACCGGTTCCCGTCAGATCACCGAAGATAAGCGCTGTCGGGCATGGCCAGCACTTGGATGGGTGACCATGCGCTTTGCCATTTTTCGTGGTGCACTCAGCCTCGTGATGCCAATTGAGGAGCTACTCGACCGAATAGTAGCGGCTCCGGTCAAAGGAAACCATCATGACGACCGGGAGAGCGGTGTGCTGACCACACGCCCATCCTATCCGCATCCTCAGCTGAGGATGACACGGCGGTCGGATGGTCCCGATTGGCCACTTGTGGCCTGAAGACAGAGTGCATGATCGGCACGGCAGGGCGACGCATGCCGCCTGCTATGTTTCAGTCGTTACCACGACTTCCAGTTGGCAACCTTGGAGCCACAAAATAAATGTCGCCGCTGCCACTGTCGTCACTGGGCCGTGATCCAAGGACCACTGACTGCCCAGGCCCTGGCAGCGTACACGCTACTGCCGCCTGTTCTAAACCACTCGCCGTTGTACCTGCCTTCGGCCATCCTCAGCTGTTCTCCAAGCTTCGGTCCAGAGTTAAACTGTGGGCAGTACCGCGACCTGCCACGGGTGAGAAGGTACCACTGACTGGTTCGTGTCCTTAGCAGAGTTGCGGCCTGCATTGGCCGTCACTGTCGACTCAGCTTACGGTATACCAAAACACAAGAAGATGGCTGTCCCCAACCAGTTAGGGGTCTGAAACTTCCTGGCAGATTAAAACAGTGTGCCGGACCGAGACTCGAACTCGGGACCTTTGCCTTTCGCGGACAAGTGCTCTACCAACTGAGCTACCCAAGCACGACTCACGCCCCGTCCTCACAGCTTTACTTCTGCCAGTATCTCGTCTCCTACCTTCCAAAGCTGTGAGGACGGGGCGTGAGTCGTGCTTGGGTAGCTCAGTTGGTAGAGCACTTGCCCGCGAAAGGCAAAGGTCCCGAGTTCGAGTCTCGGTCCGGTACACAGTTTTAATCTGCCAGGAAGTTTCATATCAGCGCACACTCCGCTGCAGAGTGAAAATCTCATTCAAGTAGGGGTCTTTTCTCACCATCGATCACAACATCAATGCGAGATGCTTTTAATAATTTCCACAACGAAATTCTGTCTCGAAATTTGGCAGAAAACCCAAAGAGATTCTGGTCACACGTAAAGTACACCAGTGGTAAGACTCAATCAATAACTTCACTGCGCGATAACAACGGTGAAGTCACTGATGACAGTGGCACTAAAGCAGAGTTATTAAACACGGTTTTCCGAAACTCCTTCACCAAAGAAGACGACGTAAATATTCCTGAATTCCAATCAAGAACAGTAGCCAAAATGGGAAACATAGAAGTAGATATCCTCGGTGTAACAAAGCAGGTTAAATCACTTAATAAAGGCAAGGCCTCCGGTCCAGATTGTATACCAGTCAGTTTCCTCTCAGAGTAAGCTGATAAAATAGCTCCATATTTAGCAGTTATATACAACCACTCGCTTACAGAAAGATCCGTACCTAAAGACTGGAAAATTGCTGAAGTCACACCAATACCAAAAAAGGGAAGTAGGAGTAGTCCGCTGGATTACAGGCCTATATCACTAACGTCGATTTGCAGTAGGGTTTTGGAACATATACTGTATTGGAACATTATGAAGTGCGTCGAAGAAAACGATTTATTGACACATAGTCAGCACGGATGCAGAAAATATCGTTCTTGTGAAACACAACTAGCTCTTTATACTCATGAACTAATAAATGCTATCGACAGGGGATGTCAAATTGATTCCATATTTTTAGATTTCCAGAAGGCTTTCGACCCCGTTCCTCACAAGCGTCTTCTAACCAAACTGCGTGCCTACGGAGTATCGCCTCAGTTGTGCAACTGGATTCGTGATTTGCTGTCAGAAAGGTCACAGTTCGTAATAATAGACGGAAAGTCATCGAGTCAAACAGAAGTAATATCCGGCGTTCCCCAAGGAAGTGTTATAGGCCCTCTATTGTTCCTGATCTGTATTAACGACATAGGAGACAATCTGAGTAGCCGTCTTAGATTGTTTGCAGATGATGCTGTCATTTACCGTATTGTAAAGTCATCAGATGATCAAAACGATTTGCAAAATGATTTAGATAAGATATCTGTGTGGTGCGAAAAGTGGCAATTGACCCTGAAAAAAGAAAAGTGTGAAGTTATTCACATGAGTACTAAAAGAAATCAGCTAAATTTCGATTACGCGATAAGTCAAACAAATCTGAAGGCTGTAAATTCAGCTAAATACTTAGGCATTACAATTACAAATAACCTGAATTGGAACATTCACATAGATTATATTGTGGGTAGAGCAAACCAAAGACTGCGATTCATTGGCAGAACACTTAGAAGGTGCAACAGGTCTACTGAAGAGGTTGAATGCACCACGCTTGTCCGCCCTATTCTGGAGTTTTGCTGTGCGGTGTGGGATCCGCATGAGATGAGACTGACCGATAACATCGAAAAAGTACAAAGAAGGGCAGCTCCCTTTCAATTATCGCGAAAAAGGGGAGATAGTGTCACAGACATGATACGTGAATTGGAGTGGCAATCATTAAAAACAAAGGCGTTTTTCGTTGCGACGGGGTCTTCTCATGAAATTTCAACCAGCAGTATTCTCCACCGATTGCGGAAACATTCTGTTGGCCCTACTTACATAGGGAGAAATGATCATCACGATAAAATAAGAGAAATCAGGGCTCGGACAGAAAAATTTAAGTGCTCTTTTTTCCCGCGTGCCGTTCGAGAGTGGAACGGTAGAGAGAAAGCTTGAAGGTGGTTCCTTGAACCTTCTGCCAGGCACTTTATTGTGAATAGCAGAGTAATCATGTAGATGTAGATCACCGTGAAGAGGCAGTCATTATTGAACTGAGACACAATCGAAGCCACGCACAATTTTTAGAGTACCAATTAAGTAGGTAGTAACATTTTATTTCAAATGTTCAAATGTATGTGAAATCTTATGGAACTTAACTGCTAAGGTCATCAGTCCCTAATTTATTTATTTAGTCCCTAATCTTACACACGACTTAACCTCAATTATCCTAAGGACAAACACACACACCCATGCCCGAGGGAGGACTCGAATCTCCGCCGGGACCAGCCGCACAGTCCATCACTGCAGCGCCTGAGACCGCTCGGCTGATCACGCGCGGCCAAACATTTTATTTTCTCACTTCAAGCTGATACGGGCTTTATGCGCATCCATGACGACGTGCTTACTGTAATGGAAGAATTATCATATTAAGTGGGTGCATAAGTTCGTTTTATTTTGTGTTGGTATTCCAGTTACAATAGGTTTATCAACGGTTATTTTTTATTTGTAGATCTGTGTTGCTGTTTGAGTTTACACATTGGCATTTTGTTGTTTGGAGATAGTGAGTAGACATCTAGACGCTAGAAAATGGGATACTAATTGGAGAAATCGGAACGCTTCCGACATTTTTCTCTGTTTGAGTTCAGTACTGGGTGGCAGCTGCGGAGGCAGCCAGAAATATTTGCAGCAGGTTCGAGGATAATGCCACTGGACAGAGCATGTCAAGAAAATGGTTTCCTCGTTTTAAAGAGGATCGTTTTGATATTAGTGACTCTACGCGTTCAGGAAGGCCTTCGGGGTCTGATGAAGATAGTTTAAACGGATTAATCCACTATTATCCACGTAAGTGTATTCGAGAACTGGTAAATGTGCTGAAATCTATCCGACCATTCCTGTTCTGTATCGCTACTAGTGACGACATGATAAATGGTGTCTTTGTGTTAACGTAAGGAAAAGAAAGGAATGGTTGAGCCCAAACTAAGCAGAAACTCCCCGTACGAAGACCTATGCGCTGCCACAAAAGATGATATTATGTATCTGCTGGAACAGCGACGGTGTGTTGTACTAGGAATTGCTACTCCGAGGTGTAACCATCACTTCTGACATTTGAATTCTATTACTCCAGCTTTGGTAGACTATTGAGCGGGCCGCTGTGGCCGAGCGGTACTAGGCGCTTCAGTATGGAACCGCGCGACCGCTGCGGTCGCAGGATCCAATCCTGCCTCGGGCATGGATGTGTGTGATGTCCTTAGGTTAGTTGGGGTTAAGTACACTACTGGCCATTAAAACTGCTACACCAAGAAGAAATGCAGATGATAAACGGGTATTCATTGTACAAATATATTATACTAGAACTGACATGTGATTACATTTTCACGCAATTTGGGTGCATAGATCCTGAGAAATCAGTACCCAGAACAACCACGTCTGGCCGTAATAACGACCTTCACACGCCTGGGCATTGAGTCAAACAGAGCTTGGATGGCGTGTACAGCTGCCCATGCAGCTTCAACACGATACCACAGTTCATCAAGAGTAGTGACTGGCGTATTGTGACGATCCAGTTGCTCGGCCACCATTGACCAGACGTTTTCAATTGGTGAGAGATCTGGAGAATGTGCTGGCCAGGGCAGCAGTCGAACATTTTCTGCATCCAGAAACGCCCGTACAGCACCTGAAACATGCGGTCGTGCATTATCCTGCTGAAATGTAGGGTTTCGCAGGGATCGAATGAAGAGTAGAGCCACGGGTCGTAACACATCTTAAATGTAACGTCCACTGTTCAAAGTGCCGTCAGTGCGAACAAGAGGTGACCGAGACATAACCATTGGAACCACATACCATCAAGCCGGGTGATACGCCAGTACGGCGATGACGAATACACGCTTCCAATGTGCGTTCACCGCGATGTCGCCAAACGCGGATGCGACCATCACGATGCTGTAAACAGAACCTGAATTCATCCGAAAAAATGATGTTTTGCCATTCGTGCACCCAGGTTCGTCGTTGAGTACACCATCGCGGGCGCTCCTGTTTGTGTGATGCAGCGTCATGGGTAACTACAGCCATGGTCTCCGAGATGATAGTCCATGCTGCTGCAAATGTGGTCGAACTGTTCGTGCAGATGGTTGTTGTCTTGCAAACGTCCCCATCTGTTGACTCAGGGATCGAGATGTGGCTGCACGATCCGTTACAGCCATGCGGATAAGATGCCTGTCATCTCGACTGCTAGTGATACGAGGCCGTTGGGATCCAGCACGGCGTTCCGTATTACCCTCCTGAACCCACCGATTCCATATTCTGCTAACAGTCATTGGATCTCGACCAACGCGAGCAGCAATGTAGCGATACTATAAACTGCAATCGCGATAGGCTACAATCCGACCTTTATCAAAGTCGGAAACGTGATGGTACGCATTTCTCCTCCTTACACGAGGCATCAAAACAACGTGTCACCAGGCAACGCCGGTCAACTGCTGTTTGTGTATGAGAAATCGGTTGGAAACTTTCCTCATGTGAGCACGTTGTAGGTGTCGCCACCGGCGCCAACCTTGTGTGAATGCTCTGAAAAGCTAATCATTTGCATATCACAGCATCTTCTTCCTGTCGGTTAAATTTCGGGTCTGTAGCACGTCATCTTCATGGTGTAGCAATTTTAATGACCAGTAGTGTAGTTCTAAGTTCTAGGGGACTGATGACCTCAAATGTTAAGTCCCACAGTGCTCAGAGCCATTTGACCCATTTTGTAGACTATTAAAAGTAGTGAAGGAGAATATATTACTGATGACGAAGATCTCTTATATGTGTGTCTGTTGTGTTTGTTTAACTTGTGGAAAAAGCCTACGAACTTAAGCACCAGCTCAATATGAAGTAATTGGGGTTTTTGGAACGAGTATAAGATACAGTGGCACACTGCATATGATCACTTTTTAAACATGAGAGAACAGGGAGCAGTTTTCCATCCAAGGTCGTACTGTCGGCAGGTGGAGCGCGATTTTGTGGAGTTCCTGACGGCAGAAGACGTCCCTCTGCTGCGCGATCACGGTCGTCGCCTACGACGAGTGGTGAAGGCCTACCTGTGCTTCGGTGCGGCCGGCAGCATGTGGTGGCTCGTCTTCCCAGTGATGTGCTTCGGCTTCACTGTAGAGGGCGTCCCGTTCGAGATGGTGTTGCCATATGACGTGACGCGGCCCTTGGTATTCATCGTCAACTGGATCTTCTGCGCGATTGCCACTCTACACGCGGCAGTTATGACCATGGCTTCCGACTCCTTCAGCGTCAGTCTAATTGTGCAGTTACGTCTGCAACTGAGAATTCTCAGCAGAAATTTGGTCAATGTGGCGAAAGGAGATGAGGAGATTAAACAGAAGAAGTCCATCGAAAATTCTCTCTTAACAAAATCTTGGAGCCATACAAGCCAGTTACAGGACAGGATACGGCAAAATATCCGCCACCATCAAACTATTATTAGGTAAGAGCTGAGACCACTGAGAAATTCGATCTGTGGGAGAATTTAATCAGCCAGTAACTAACTTGACATAAAGTTAATTATCTCTTCGTAAAATGTAAACTTTCACGGCTGGAAACACTATTAATAAAATGTTCCGGGCTCTTATGCCGTGATCGAATGTGTTTCACATATAAACCCAACATTTCATCCTCACCTGCGGAGGACCTTTTAAAGGAGGATCATAGTTCCTTTGAGTGTCCGATTCACACCCTGCCTCGCTACTGAGCGAATCACGGTGTGATGGTTCAAAATGGTTCACATGGCTCTAAGCACTATGGGACTTAACATCTGAGGTCATCAGTCCACTACACTTACAAGGGAACCTCCTCATCGCACCCCCCTCAGATTTAGTTATAAGTTGGCACAGTGGATAGGCCTTGAAAAACTGAACACAGATCAATCGAGAAAACAAGAAGAAGTTGTGTGTAACTATGAAAAAAATTAGTAAAATATACAAACTGAGTAGTCCATGCGAAGATATGCAACATCAAAGACACTGGAAGTCAAGGAGCGCCGTGGTCCCGTGGTTACCGAGACCTGATGTCTCCCTTCACGATAACAGTCAATTTCCCCCGTTAACAACAAAAGGAAACCCCGTTGCCACTACTCGTGAAACTGAAATGCAACCGAAAAAACGACCTCTGGACATAACTGATAGTTGTTCAGAGGACGAGCTGTCTTGTCCCTCTCCCTCACTTCGCAAGCAAAAACAGTGCGATGAGGAGGCAGAGGAACCTGAAGGCAAAATGCGAATGGAAACTAATGAACAGAAAGATAATACACATACGGTACCAGAAAATGAAAGGGGTGTAAGCAGCATTAATTTGCAAGAAACAACAGGTGCAGTAGCCGATTGCAAAGATCAGAATCTATCTGTTAATAAACAAATTCAGGGAGAGGATGCAAAACTGCAGTCTCCATTTGTTTCCCTCGATCAGAAAGTGAGTGAAATTAATAAAGAACGAGGAAGTGGTGGCCAAACTGAAATCACGGTCAACACCTCAGGGCAGGCGCCGGCAACCGAAATTGCTAAAGCGTCTGCTGCTGCTCCAGATAAGCCGCGAAGTAAAATACCGACGCAACCAAATGAGAATGTAGCTCGTAACCAAGGGAAGGGAAAATCCAATAGGGGCGACCCAAGCCCAAAGAATGTTCAGTCCGAAACGGTCGTACACGAATCACTGGAGGAAAAATCAGAAAGTTTACCAGGAAATCAGTCTGCTTGCGGTACAAGAGAAAACATCAGAAGTAGAAAAAAACGGGACAGTAACTAATAAACTGATTGAAGTGTTATTCCATGTTCAGCCTTCCGAGAAAACTGTTACAGCTTAACTGAACCCTGAACCACAGTAAACTAAATTAGTTCAACAAAACAACTACATAGTGACAGCACAATGACGCAATCTTATTCTGTCACCACTATAAACATAAATAAAATCACGACCGGTTTGAAATTATCGGCCCTTAAGGAATTTTTGTACGAATCCGCGACTGATATTGCCCTGTTACAAGAAGTTCTAATTTCGGATTTGGTAATTCCCGGTTTTGTCAGTTACATAAACGTGTCTCCCGAAACAAGTGTTGGAACAGCTATTTTGGTAAGGGAAGGGATTACAGTAAGCGAGGTGGAACGACTGGAATCCGGAAGGGGAATAGGACTAAATATCTATGATGTGACTATCATCAACTTGTACGCCGCTTCAGGAAGTTCTCATCGAGCTGACAGGGCACGTTTCTTCAAGGATGACTTGATATACTTGTTAAGGAAATCACCAAGACAGTTATTACTTGGAGGTGATTTTAATTGTGTTTTAAATCGAAAAGATCAGTTACCTAATTTTAATTTCTCAAGTGAACTAAAACAATTAGTTACTGGTTTAGAATTAAAGGATATATGGGAAATCAAATACCCCTCCACTGTTGAGTTCACTTATGTCACGGCAACATCACGTAGCAGGATTGATAGACTATATATTTCTAAAAATCTTGTAACTTCCGTGACAAAAGTAGAAACCATTCCTACGTACTTTTCAGACCATTCAAGTGTCTTAGCTTGCATAAATCTAACAAGACAGCCGGTTCGCCGATTCAAGAATCAGTGGAATTTGAACACTTCCTTGTTAGTTAATCATGATTTAGAAGATCTGATTAAAGAAACATGGGCAATATGCCTGCGAGCCCGTAGTAGATATGCCACTGCTATTGACTGGTGGGTTAAAATGGCAAAGCCAAAGTTGAGGAAAGTTCTTATTCAATACAGTGCACAGAGCGCAAGGGAAATGAAATGCACTATAGAGTATTACTATTCCGTTTTGAGAGATCTATATGATCAAGTCTCAGCAGGTTCCTCACTTCGGATAGCAGACATAAAAAAAGTCAAAGCCAAGATACTTAATATCAAGAGAAGTCAAATGGAAGGGTTGAAAATCAAATCGAAGGCAAATTCGGTGTCAGCAGATGAAACTACTTCCCTATATCATTTAGTGAAGCATACGAAAAACGGGAGAAGGACTTTTATTGAAGAAATTCGAACAAAACACGGCACGATTCTCAGAACCCAGCAGGATATCATGGACGAGATTTATCGCTATTATTGCGAGCTATATTCTGTACATCAAAGTAGTGATGCTTCCTTGGAAGAATTCCTTGACATCCTAGCCCCACAGCTGACAGAAGATGACAACGAAAATTTTCTCGAGGTTGTCAGTGAAGAAGACGTGTATGAGACTCTGTGCGCCTCGCCACCAAAAAAATCCCCAGGACCGGATGGTCTGCCAGCGGAGTTTTACATCCGTTACTGGCCAATATTAGGTGCGAAAATCACGGACATTGTAAATGAGGTTATTCAGGGTAAAATGATTCCGGCTGAGTTTAAGGAGAGTAAAATTGTTCTGGTGCCAAAAAATAATGGAAACAAAGATTTAAATAATTTTCGTCCAATTTCACTGCTGAATTCTGATTATAAATTAATAGCTAGAGTAATAAACAAGAGAATTTCATGCCTTACAGATAAAATTATTAGTCAACATCAGAACTGTGCGCAAGGCAGAACCATTTTTCAAAATCTAGCGGAATTCAGGGATATCATTGCAATAACTTCTGTAACAAACATAAAGTGTGCTTTATTGTTTTTAGATTTTTATAAGGCGTTCGATGTAGTAAACCATGAATATCTTCTACGGACATTGAAGAAAATAGGTTTCAACGATAGGGTTATACAGTTGATTAAGAACATAGCAACTGGAATAAATGCTAAAATAGCGGTGAATTGTCAACAATCCAGGCCGATGCAAATACAACGAGGTGTTCCTCAAGGAAGTCCTCTGTCCATGTCGCTCTTCGCAATTTCGCTAGAACCTTTCCTCCGACATGTCCATGCTACATTAAAAGGCTTAACATTATCAGGAAACAAAACAGTTATAAGAGCCTATGCTGACGATATAGGGGTCATTATAAGGAATAATGACGAGGTAGCCACGCTAGCAACAGTGATTGATTCGTACTGTAGAGCATCTGGGGCCAATGCAAACGGAAAAAAAAGTAAGATGTTAAATCTCAGAGGTTTTGATAATATCAACGTCGAGTGGGCAAAATTAGTCCGACAACATAAAACACTTGGGATCACCCTGACAGCGTGCCCTATGAAAATGACGGCTTTAAATTGGAAAGTTGCAGCAAATAAAGTGCAAGGAGCCATTGTAGAGAATTTAACTCGATATATGAACCAAGTTCAAAGAACACAGTATATCAACTCATGTATCCTTGCTAAGGCTTATTATACTGCCCAGCTGTTTCCAATACCGAGAATGATAGCGAGAAGAATAATGTCCAAAATCACAAAATTTTTGTGGAGAGGTGAAGTGTTCAGAGTACCTGCTAAAGTAGCCACTTTGGATCCTAAAAATGGTGGACTAGGATTAACTGATATAACGGATAAAGCCTCTGCTCTTTTTATCAAAAGGCAAGTTAATTTAATAAGAGACTCGCGAGAAAGCATCACCAGCCAACTTTTCGAGATCATTAAACCTCCAAGCCTGCTTCCCCCGATTGACGTGCAGAATATCAACAGTCGCCTACAGCACGTGAGGATTTTCTATGTTGAGTTTAGTTATGTCAGTGTCGAACTCAGGCAGTCCCGACACTTAACATCGAGAGCCATAATGCGGGAACGAAAGAAAAGCGAAGAAAGAAACAAAATAGAACGACAGTTTCCAAACATTGAGTGGACTGAGATTTGGAAAAACATTAGTTCCAATGTGCTCACGTCTAATATAAAAACGTCATGGTACAAGACAGTTAACAACATAGTTAGCACCAATGAAAGACTGCACGCAATCGGACTCTGTGAAACAAATTTATGTCAACAATGCCATCTAGTTGACACAGTAATTCATCGATATACTTGCAGTGGTCACATGAATAGTTGGAAGTGGATCCGGGAGCAAATAGCTCTGATTACAAGAACATCCCCTGAGTATATATCGCTGTCATTGATACATAGGCCTGAAGCACGCTATTTCCCAGAAGCAAAAAATAACGCTGTGTACTGGTTGCTGGGAAATTTAGTTAACTACGTCCTTAACAAATTAGGATCCGATAGCATCATAGAGTTCAAGGTACACATGCTGTGTGAGTTCCACAAAATTAGAAGCTATTCGAATCACAAGAAAAAGTTCGGTAATATGCTAAAAATTGTATTTGAAAGAATGGGCATTGGTTAATATAAACAAGAAGACTGTGTTGACAGTGATGTATTGTAGTTACCCTAAGGATACTATTTAAGATTTTACAGTATATTTATGATGTGTGCTTTCTCTACTTCAGAGAGTAGTTTTTTGAAATTTATAAGCTAATGTACAGAACTTATGTGCCATTGATATTGTGTGTCTAATAGTGCCAAACACAAAACATGAAAGGTGCATTATTGGCTTATACTAGAAATTTGGAAATAGACAGTTTTTATAGAAATCTCCTTATCGATTGGTTAAAACCATAAGATTCTATCCGATAAATGTAATATTCAATGGCTGGCACATTGCCCTGTTCATTTTTGCAGTGAAAGACTGATTATATAGATCTGATCACTTCAAATACTTAGATCCAATTAATGTCCAGAAAGTGTAGTTGGAAGGCTAGTCAACTTTATTATATATCTCCTTTCCGCCATTCTCAAGTATTTATGTTTAATTTAATTCTTTCTGGTGATTTAGTCAGTAACACAATCTTCTGTTGTCTTTCCTTAATGTCAGCGCAATTGAAATGATCAAACCGCTTTGTTTAAATAACTTCATGTATGTATAACTTAGTATGTATTTGCAATGTGTAACATTGTTTTTTTAAATAAAGGTTTTATTAAAAAAAAAAAAAAGAGTAGCTACGGAACGAAAGGTCCTAGGTTCAAGTCTACCCTCGAGTGAAAATTTTAATTTTTTATTTTCAGTTTATGTGACAAACTCTTATGTTTTCATCACTTTTTTGGGAGTGATTATCACATCTACAAGAAAACCTAAATCGGGCAAGGTAGAAGAATCTTTTTACCCATTCGCCAAGTGTACAAGTTAGGTGGGTCGACAACATATTCCTGTCATGTGACGCACATGCCGTCACCAGTGTCGTATAGAATATATCAAACGTATTTTCCCGTGGAAGAATCGGTTGACCTATGACTTTGCGATCAAATGTTTTCGGTTCCCATTGGAGAGGCACGTCCTTTCGTTTACTAATCGCACGGTTTTGCGATGCGGTCGCAAAACACAGACACTAAACTTATTGCAGTGAACAGAGACGTCAGTGAACGAACGGACAGATCATAACTTTTAGAAAATAAAGAAAGTTAAATTTTCAGTCGAGGGAAGACTTGAACCAAGGACCTCTCGTTCTGCAGCTACTCACGCTAACCACGGGACCACGGCGCTCCTGAGCTCAGATTTTCCTTGTTGTTGCTATCTTGTGCATGGTCTACTCAGTTTGTATATTTTACTAATTTTTTTCATTGTTCCACACAACTTCTTCTTATTTTCTCGATTGATATGTGTTCAGGTTTTCAAGGCCTATCCACTGTGCCAATTTATAACTAAATCTGAGGGGGGTGCGTTGGGGAGGTTCCCTTGTTAGAACTACGTAAACCTAACTAACCTAAGGACGTCACATACACCCATGCCCGAGGCAGGATTCGAACCTGCGACCGTAGCAGCCGCGTGGTTCCGGACTGAAGGGCCCAGAACCGCTCGGCCACAGCGGCCGGCCAATCACGGTATGAATCGGACACTCAAAGAAGCTACGATCCTCCTTGAAAACATCCTCCGCAGGTGGGGACGAAACGTTGGGTTTACATGTGAAATCCATTCCACTCTACAACACAGTGTATGCACGTGCTTGCATTCAACATTCTGGCGGTTACACCGAACAGTTATGTACCAGCATTCCACATTTATAATGGCTTACGTCGCGCTTACATTAATCTCTGACCTTATAATGTTAATCGCTTAAACATGTTACCTAAAGAAATGTATTTCCGAAATATCATTACCCTAAGTTAGCTGTTTTTTGGTCTTGCGCTTTTTCCGTCTGTGTATCATGCAGCACTTAAATATGTAGAACTAGTAATATTTACAAATGCTGAAGAAAATATAACCTGACATCTCATAACACCAAATACAGTGGAAAATACCGGACTCTGCTTATGGCCGTGTCTACTGCGCGGTCCTTCATGTGATTCTACAATCTACTATAGACTGAAATACCGACCAAGAAACGTAATGTTTAACTATGTACACTACCCTCCACTACAACACTCTTCTCTACCGTATCCTGTTTTCCGGCTCCTTAACTTGCTGTTTCACGTTTACCACCTTCCATTACTCACATGAAGCTATTTCTTCACGTATCGAAGGTCACAGTCATTAGGCGTTCTCTTAGCTTCTTAGAAGAAACCTCTAGCATAATGCAATGCCTTGTCGTTAAATTCTCTTTAAACTTCCCTGGATGAGAGCAGTTAGAAGTAATCCAGCTGGACAGAATTCCAACAGTACTGGTCCACAAGGAAGCAGTATGGTAACAGACGCATTGGTTCAAATGGTTCAAATGGCTCTGAGCGCTATGCGACTTAACTTCTGAGGTCATCAGTCGACTAGAACTTAGAACTAATTAAACCTAACTAACCTAAGGACATCACACACGTCCATGCCCGAGGCAGGATTCGAACCTGTCACCGTAGCAGTCGCGCGGTTCCGGACTGAGCGCCTAGAACCGCTAGACCACCGCGGCCGGCAGACGCATTGTTTTTCAGAGATGTAACATCACTAATTTTCAGCTCCTTGCCAGTTTAACATGAAAAGTCGTTGTGGCACAAAGAATGGTTGAGTATTAGTTGCCACCGAAGGCATAATATGTTTCCCATAGACACTTTGATCTATATTACACGAATTTGTGGTTCAGCATATTATTGCCCCTGTACTGAAAATACGTCTGCCATAATAGCCGACGGAGATAAATCGCGGCTTTGAGGTTTCCATGTTAGATGTACCAGGTCGGACTTGGCAGAATTATAATCACTACAGTCTGGTACGCATGCACCGGAGAGGTGACACTGTCCAGTCTCTTGCGTACAAGATGAGTTCCAACGTCCTGGGCTGAACCTGAAAGGTTTCCATCATCAGTTGTAGTGACGGCATAAGATATTATTGGTGGTAACCCGTCTGGCACATCATCCAAAGGTAATGAAAAATCACTTATGTGAGGATCTGCACGCCATATACGGTAGCTGGTTAGTTACGAATTCCGTAAATTATTCGAACGATCCTTTTATGGAAATGATTGGTTCAAATGGCTCTGAGCACTATGGGACTCAACTGCTGTGGTTATCAGTCCCCTAGAACTTAGAACTACTTAAACCTAACTAACCTAAGGACATCACACACATCCATGCCCGAGGCAGGATTCGAACCTGCGACCGTAGCAGTCGCACGGTTCCGGACTGCGCGCCTAGAACCGCGAGACCACCGCGGCCGGCTATGGAAATGATATGGAACGAGTCAGTTTACAGGATTTGTAGGTGTGAGTAGTGTTAACATTAATGAATATAGTTTTAGTCGTATTTATTCATTCAGTCCTCGCCCTTGAACCATAGACCTTGCCGTGGGCGGGGAGGCTTGCGTGCCTCAGCGATACAGATAGCCGTACCGTAGGTGCAACCACAACGGAGGGGTATCTGTTGAGAGGCCAGACAAACGTGTGGTTCCTGAAGAGGGGAAGCAGCCTATTCAATAGTTGAAGGGGCAACAGTCTGGATGACTGACTGATCTGGCCTTGTAACACTAACCAAAACGGCCTTGCTGTGCTGGTATTGCGAACGGCTGAAAGCAAGGGGAAACTATAGCCGTAATTTTTCCCGAGGGCATACAGCTTTACTGTATGGTTAAATGATGATGGTGTCCTCTTGGGTAAAATATTCCGGAGGTAAAATAGTCCCCCATTCGGATCTCCGGACGGGGACTACTCAAAAGGACGTCGTTATCAGGAGAAAGAAAACTGGCGTTCTACGGATCGGAGCGTGGAATGTCAGATCCCTAAATCGGGCAGGTAGGTTAGAAAATTTAAAAAGGGAAATGGATAGGTTAAAGTTAGATGTAGTGGGAAGTAGCGGAGTTTGGTGGCAGGAGGAACAATACTTTTGGTCAGTTGAATACAGGGTTATAAATACAACAAAATCAAATAGGGGTAATGCAGGGAAGGCTTATTGGGGCCAAGATAGACACGAAGACCACGCCTACTACAGTAGTACAAGTTTATATGCCAACTAGCTCTGCAGATGACGAAGAGATTGAAGAAATGTATGATGAAATAAAAGAAATTATTCAGATAGTGAAGGGAGACGAAAATTTAATAGTCATGGGTGACTGGAATTCGATAGTAGAAAAAGGACGAGAAGGAAACGTAGTAGGCGAATATGGATTGGGGGTAAGAAATGAAAGAAATAACCGCCTGGTAGAATTTTGCACAGAGCATAAATTAATCATAGCTAACATTTGGTTAAAGAATCATAAAAGAAGGTTGTATACATGGAAGAAGCCTGGAGATACTGACAGGTTTCGGATAGAATATATAATGGTGAGACAGAGATTTAGGAACCAGGTTTTAAATTGTAATACATTCCCAGGGGCAGATGTGGACTCTGCCCACAATCTATTGGTTATGACCTGTAGATTAAAACTGAAGAAACTGAAAAAGGGTGGGAATTTAAGAAGATGTGACCTGGATAAACTGACTAAACCAGAAGTTGTACAGAATTTCAGGGAGAGCAAAAGGGAACGATTGACAGGAATTGGGGAAAGAAAACAGGAGAAGAAGAGTGGGTAGCTTTGAGGGATGAAATAGTGAAGGCAGGAGAGGATCAAGTAGGTAAAAAGACGAGGGCTAGTAGAAATCCGTGGGTAACAGAAGATATATTGAATTTAACTGATAAAAGGAGAAAATATAAAAATGCAGTAAATGAAGCAGGCAAAAAAAAAAATACAAACGTGTCAAAAATGAGATCGACAGGAAGAGGAAGATGGTTAAGCAGGGATGGCTAGAGGACAAATGTAAGGATGTAGAGGCTTATCTCACAAGAGGTAAGATAGATATTGCCTACAGGAAAATTAAAAAGACCTTTGGAGAAAAGAGAACCACTTGTATGAATATCAAGAGCTCAGATGGAAACCCAGTTCTCAGCAAAGAAGGGAAAGCAAAAAGGTGGAAGGAGTATACACAGGGTCTATACAAGGGCGATATACTTGATGGCAATATTGTGGAAATGGAAGAGGATGTAGATGAAGACGAAATGGGAGATATGATACTACGCGAAGAGTTTGACAGAGCACTGAAAGACCTAAGTCGAAACAAGGCCCCGGGAGTAGACAAAATTCCATTAGAACTACTGACAGCATTGGGAGAGCCAGTCCTGACAAAACTCAACCATCTGGTGATCAAAATATATGAGACCGGCGAAATACCCTCAGACTTCAAGAAGAATATAATAATTCCAATCGCAAAGAAAGCAGGTGTTGACAGATGTGAAAATTACCGAACTATCAGTTTAATAAGTCGCGGATGCAAAATACTAACGCAAATTCTATACAGACGAATGGAAAAACTGGTAGAAGCCGACCTCGGGGAAGATCAGTTTGGATTCCGTAGAAATATGGGAACACGTGAGGCAATACTGACCCTACGACTTATCTTAGAAGTTAGATTAAGGAAAGGCAAACCTACATTTCTAGCATTGACTTGGAGAAAGCTTTTGACAATGTTGACTGGAATACTCTTTCAAATTCTAAAGGTGGCAGGGGTAAAATACAGGGAGCGAAAGGCTATTTACAATTTTTACAGAAACCAGATGGCAGTTATAAGAGTCGAGGGACATGAAAGGGAAGCAGTGGTTGGGAAGGGAGTAAGACAGGGTTGTAGCCTCTCCCCGATGTTATTCAATCTGTATATTGAGCAAGCAGTAAAGGAAACAAAAGAAAAATTCGGAGTAGAAATAAAACCTTTAAATTCGGAGTAGAAATTAAAACTTTAAGATTCGCCGATGACACTGCAATTCTGTCAGCGACAGCAAAGGACTTGGAAGAGCAGTTGAAGGGAATGGACAGTGTCTTGAAAGGAGGACATAAGATGAACATCAACAAAAGCAAAACGAGGATAATGGAATGTAGTCGAATTAAGTCGGGTGATTCTGAGGGAATTAGATTAGGAAATGAGACCCTTAAAGTACCAAAGGAGTTTTGCTATTTGGGAAGCAAAATAACTGATGTTGGTCGAAGTAGAGAGGATATAAAATGTAGACTGGCAATGGCAAGGAAAGCGTTTCTGAAGAAGAGAAATTTGTTAACATCGAGTGTAGTTCTAAATGTCAGGAAGTCGTTTCTGAAAGTATTTGTTTGGAGTGTAGCCATGTGTGGAAGTGAAACACGGACGATCAGAGAACTAATGAGGAGGTATTGAATAGAACTGGGGAGAAGAGGAGTTTGTGGTACAACTTGACTTGAAGAAGGGATCGGTTGGTAGGACATGTTCTGACGCATCAAGGGATCACCAATTTAGTATTGGAGGGCAGCGTGGTGGGTAAAAATAGTAGAGGGAGACCAAGACATGAATACGCTAAGCAGATTCAGAAGGATGTAAGCTGCTGTACGTACTGGGAGATGAAGCAGCTTGCACAGGATAGAGTAGCATGGTGAACTGCATCTAACCAGTATCAGGACTGAAGACCACAATAACAACAACAACATTCGTTTAGTACGCCGCTCGTGGTAGCATTCTCGGTTCCCGAGCACGGGGGCCCGGGTTCGATTCCCGGCAGGAACAGGGCTTTTCACCTGCCCGAGATGACTGGATGTTGTTGTTTCATCATATCATCATCATTCATCCCCATTACGGTGAGAGGAAGGCAACGGCATTCCACCTACATTAGGACCTTGCCTTATACGGCGTTGCGGGTCTCCCTACGCTCTGTCCAGCAGCATGGGACTTCATTTCCATTTTCCAGTTATTCAGTTACATTTAAACACTGGTCTTTTTTATTTTTTATTTATTTTTTTACGGGATACCAGTTTTTCAGTAAAAATTCTTCCATGGAGTAGAAAGAGTTTCCCATGAGTAATGACTTTAGATTAGATCTAAAACTTTGTTTTCCACCTATCAGACATTTAATGTTTTTGGACATCACATTAAAAATTTTTTGGTGCATACTGAACTCTTTTCTGAGCCACCGACGGCTTTAACAATAGATATGCTACGGTCGCATGTTCGAATCCTGCCTCGGGCATGGATGTGTGTTATGTCCTTAGGTTAGTTAGGTTTAAGTAGTTCTAAGTTCTAGGGGACTAATGACCACAGCAGTTGAGTCCCATAGTGCTCAGAGCCATTTGAACAATAGATAATAAACGCCATTTTTTCGTCAACTGTTGTAGGTACACACAGTGTGGTCAGAAACAACCTGAAGAGCTTGTAAGGGTGTTGCAGGATAGGTCGTAATGAGAAATAACTGCTAAGAAAAAAATTTGATACGTTGTACCGTTTCTGAGCTAATTAGCATTGAAGTTAGCCAATCAGACAGTTGCGCAGGCACACTCAAGCTGCCCGCCAGATACTGTTAATGTCAGTTGTTGTCATAGCGTAGATGACAGTGTGCGAGACTGGTGAGTCTTTGGATTGGATTCTGTCCTCACTACCGTCCATGCCCAGTTTCGTATCGCTCTCTTGTTCAGTTGTAAGAAATCAAACGAAGAACACGTGTAGCGACACCGTCTCTGGCGGGCATCCTGAGTTCGCGCGCACAGCTTCCTGATTGGCTAACTTCAATGGTATCGAATTTTTTTTCTTAACAATTACTTTTCAGACTGTTTCTGACCAACCTGTATAGGTACACTGCACATGTCGAGTAACTCATCGACTTTATCGTGTACACAAATGAACAATTCCACCTGTACATACTCTAGTCTTTCATAATTTTTATCTAAGATATAAGCGGGGGTTTAAAGTAGTAACGGAAGATGTAAAACTACATGTTGTGGGATGAAAGCAAAAGAAATTTGCTACAGTAGAAACACTACCACTGCTAGCACCTAGGTTCAAGGGGGTGATATTCGTTTACCTCACAGTTCTTAGTCTATAAAGGGTACTAGGAAATTTTTGGAATACAGCTTTACTTATTTAATTTTTTTCGAAGTAATTCCCTCCGTACTGAATACATCTTTCCGTCCTGAGTAGTCAACCCCTGAACCAATTCTCCCGTGTTTCTGTAGGGACTAAGGCACACTGGTTGTCCCAAGCCCTCAGGAGATCCTCATCACTTGAAAATTGCACTGCTTTCAGCCTAACTTTCACATGCAGGAACCGTGCGAAGTCACAAGGAGCAATGTCTGGATTGTAAGGAGGATGCTCAAGAAGTTTCAGTCTTGTACCCCGCAAATATTCGGTGTATGCTTTGGCGCGGTGATCTGGAGCGTTGAGGTGATAGAGGAGCCAAGAGTCCATTCTTGACTTCGGTCGCAGGTTCTTCAAAGGTTGGATGACTTTGGGAGGCACTGCTCAAAGTACCACTTGGATGTGACTGGCTTCTGTGTTTCCACAACAACATGCTCGACAATTCCACTCTATTTAAAAAGAAACAGTTATCATTTTCTTCTTTAGTGATCAACAATTTCTGACAGCTACGGGTGTGTCGTCATCTTCAAAGACATTAACTTTGTTTTGAGTCTTAGTCGGTACGTCACAATAGTACAGCCAAGTCTCATTACCTATCGCGATGTAATTCACATTCTGAAATTATCACTCAGAAAATTTCTTTAACATGTGCCTGCACCAAGCCACACGCCGTGTTATCTGCTCTTCCTTCAGCCTATGCTGCACTCAGAGACAACAAAGTTTCTTTACTTGCAAATGATCATGCAGAATCGAATGAGTTGCTGTTGCATTTAGCCCTAAGGTATCCTCTATCTGCTTAAAGACCATTCTCCAGTCTACGTCTAGCATTTTCCTCACAGCATCAATGTTTTCCTCCGGAACCGATGATGGTGGCCTTCCCGTTTTCTCAGCGTCTTTCACAGTGAAATTTCCTCTTTGGAATTATTACATGAATATGGTTGTACGATGTGGTCACACATCACCGAGTGCAAGAGTTATTTCTTCAAAGCATTGGCCTATGTTTAAACCACGCGCGAAGCTATACCGAAAAACTGTCCGAATCTCACTTCGTGATCACGATGTCATAGCAGGCACTTCAAACTAATCCTGCTAATGAACGACTTGCGCCCACAAACTTGGCACAGCGTCAATGGAAGTATGAAGCAATCTCAGAAGACGGCAACAATCAACCTCCTGCGACTGATTGTTGCGTTGTATTGCAGAACTTTCCTAGTACACTTGTACATTCATTCAACAGATTCCCAGCTTTAAGGAAGTGGTGGAGCGGACATGTCAAGTAGCCAGTTCTATAGGTACGTCGCTATGATCCTAAACCCCAGGTTTTATGCAAGAATTAAATTAAAAGTAGTTTCTATCCCCCGGTTCTGGCCAAAGTTTTCGGAAGGTTTTCTTCGGTTGTGCAGCAAATGTCCCACTATCAGTTCGCTTGGTGTTTGACTCAGAAGTTCCACATTCTTCAGCTGTTTATTAGTCGCACAGCCCACTCTGTCTTCAGGGACGGAGAGTGAAAAGTGTTATAACTTTATAACATTATATGGGGTATAGCATGAGTGAAATGGGAATGTTACATAGCGCCATTACACGAAATGATTTGGTACATGGATTGATTACATAGAGAGGAGGGGAGGTTACACATAAACCTGAAATCAGAGGTAATCCAGCGACCTACACACATACATTATAGGACTTTTAGACTTCGTAGCTCCTTAAGTTTACAACAATATATGTTACTTCACGGCTAATCCGGTGCATGGTGCACAGTAGCAGTTGCTGATTGTCTGTCTAACGGCTTCCAGAGGCAACAAAATTTCTGTTTCAACGTTTCATATAATTATTGACCGAATTTAAAAACTTGAAATGACGTAAGAATGTACTCATTATCAGGCATAGTCTTATGTTAAAGGTGTAATACAGTAAGACAAATATTAGAATTAGCAATTGTATGTATGTCTTAAGGCAGCGTAATACACTGCTCGCAAATTACACAAACTAAATTCATCCATTATTTGCGAATGAGATCACATAAAGACTTTCAACAAACTACACATAATTTCAAACCTTTTTTTCTCGCTGACACTCTTCACACAATGATGAAAGGAAAGAAGTTTACTGCTTATCTCATTTTCGATGTTCATGCAGCAAACTGTCAGCACCTGGCATGTAGTTTTAATATATAACGGAAGATCAAAAGATTTCTGTTCAAAGGCCGTACAGTCCAAAGTCGGTATGCTAATTGGGCAAAATCACGTTGAGCATGAGGCAATGATCCCACCGACTCACCAATTTGAAGATTTTGGTAAAACACCGTGCCCTGCAGATTCTCGTGCAGCAGAAATCGACTGTCCTTCAAGGCCTTTTGTAGGGACCGAAGGCGTGATGGTTGCGTGAGGAGAGATCAGCACTATACGGCGGTTGCTCGAGTGACTCCCACTTTAGTTGACGTCTGTCTTTAAGATATTGGCTGTATGGGGCTTGAGTTGTCATGAAGGAGAAGCGCCCCTTGACGCACAATTCCACAAAGGTATTTATTGACAGTCACCTTGTCCCATATACATTCTTCCTTCTCCAGTGGATGTCTACCGGTGTTCGTCTTGAGGCAGCCAAGAAGAGAATGACAGCACGCTCGTCCTGTTTGGACGCATTTGCTAATAACATTCCCATATCTCGTGGAAATCGGGTTTTCTGCCGGATATCAGCGTCTTCCAAACACGATATATCGACGTCATTACTTGACGTCTTCATCAGGTGTTACCTGAGACTGGCTGCTTGCTGGACCGGGTCGCATATTTATGCCTGCCCGGTGCCTGGCGGCAGAAAACCCGATTTCCACGAGATGTCATCAAATCGCCGGGAAAGTCTAAGAAATTACAACATTCCCATAGTTTACGTTGTCGCATTTCGCATTCGCACGTCACAAAGACATGAATGCCACACCAATCCCTTGCTTAGTGTCGGTGCTTATACAACCGCATCAGAGCCGCGTTATATTGCACATACGCCGCAGCAACGGCCTCATACTGAAACTTATGGATCGCCACTTATATTACTGCTTTACTAGTAACCCTATTCATAACAAAATTTTGCAGACTGTATCTACACATAACAGTGAATGCACCTACAGAATTATATCATTGTACGACACATAATTAAACACCCAGATACGAGAAAAATTAGTTTCTGCTCGAAACAGAGTGTAAGTTACCCAGACTATACTC